>NW_019174272.1:9831851-10505924 GCF_002260705.1 Seriola dumerili | reverse complement strand
TGGAGTCTACTGTTCTTTTTGTCATATTGGAAATTTCCTTTCTTAATATTATTTTTTCCTTTTGTGTTTAGGACTATTGTTCCCCACTCTGCTCCTCTCCTCTCCTCTCCTCCCCTCTCCTCTCCTCTCCTCTCCTCTCCTCTCCTCTCTTATGCGTGGGTTTCTGTGGTCTTTGGTCGCAGGAATATCATGCCCAGCTGGAAGAGATGCGAGTTTCCATCAGACAACTGGAGGAGGACCTGTCTGCTGCCCGTCGCCGTAGCGACCTGTACGAGGCTGAGCTGAAAGAGTCGAGGCAGAGCAGTGAGGAACTGAAGAGGAAGGCTGCAGACTACCAGCATAGGATGCAGAAGGTCTACACTGTAACTAAAGCCGTTAATGACTCTGAAAGTTACACAGGAAGAAGTTCTGGTTTATTTGACACAAAGTGTACAAATTCTGTTAGCGTTCAGAATAACAGCGTAATTCAATGTAACAATATGATACTGTAATGATATTTAACTCAATTCATTTTGAAGTTTCTAGTTTACTGTCTACTTGTCATGATTTTTTCTGGATGGGATCTCACTGATTTTCCAATATCCTCACAGGCTAAAGAGCAAGGCAAAGCAGAAGCAGAGGACATGATCACCAAGCTGGAGAAGGTGGTTTATGAAGTTCATTTAATTGTAATAAGATTCTGTGATCGGTGAAGATGGCAGAAACACAATATTTCTATATAAGGACACTGACAAGTTTGATTGACTGTAGCCACGGATGATAAGTTAAATGTCACTCATGATGACTGTATTTTTCCTTTTTAGACCAATGCTGAGCAGCAGACAAAGATCCATGATCTTCAAGAGAAGCTTGCCAAGGTAGAATATTTTTGCTTGGAAGATTAATGAATAATTTATATGAGCCTGTGCAAGAGATTTAACAGCATTTTACACTTTCAGATGAGTGTATAAACTCCTTCTTTAACCTCCCTGCCCTCCATCTTTCTCTCTCTGTCTCTCTCTTAAACTGCATTCTACAGTCAGATTTGGTCTATGGCTCGAGAACAATTAAGCTGTCTTTTAAAACTAGACTTCCTGCTTAATTATCAGCAATCAAACAGCTTTGCCTCATTAGTAAAGATAATTTCATCCTAATTGTCTTTTCCTAGAGATGAATATTTAAAAGTACCATCCATTCTACCAAGAGTATGTGGTGCTGATTTTCAAGACTGACTGAGCCCACATTTGGGATAGGCCTACTTCTGACTCAATGCAAAGTAATTGATGAAATATAAATGACTCAGTATGGATTGTTTATGATTTTCATAATTGCAGTGTATAGTAGTTTGTTTTCTAGTAGCCACTGAACTTAGCAAAATGATGCTAGTTCATCCTTACGCTCTTTAACTCTGTCAAGAACCAATGTCATCATTGTTGCCAGGAGTACTGAGGAGCTGATGCCGCTGCATATATAACTGATTCATTTCATGTGTTTAATATGTTTTTATACACAATTATCATACTGCTACATGTTCGTATGAGTTTTATTTTGACTCAGTTCTTTTATTTGATGTATGATGATGATTGTTTGGAGGTGAGATAATGTAAATTAGACAAGGTTAACATCAACTTTCTATAACATTTAAGTTTATGTAAATAACGTACAAACCTATTTTTCTTTTAATCCCCAGTCGTTAAAGGCCAGTGCTGAGGCTACAGACCTCCTTCAGAGTATGAGAATGGCCAAAGACCGTATGGAGCGAGATCTAGAGAGGCTACAGAACAAGGAAGACTCCAGCGACAGCCTGCGCAGACGCCTCCGTGAGACTGAGGTACATACACACTTCAGTTGTACACAGCACACACATCACAAATCTCTTTGTTAAAAGTGTTGCATAAATACATCTGGCTTGGGTATCTGCTCAGCACAAAGAGCCCATATTTTCTTTTGTAAACATGTTGTCTTTGCACCTTCTGGGAAATGCTTGTGCTGCCATGATACCATGTCAGATAGCCTGAATGTTTGTCACAGTTGATTATAATTTGAAAAGCAAATCCACTTGTGTTTTTGTAATTATTGTAATTTTCCTGGTTTGAGAATCTACCTTACTTCCCTGTGTTTGTAAGCCACAGGGTAAAACTAAACCCTAAAAAAAGGGTCATTAAACTGATTGACACTGAAGTCTCTCTGCACAAACAATCATAGTCTCAGACTTTCACTCATGTCACAGAGTATATGTTTCAGTTAGTGGAGAATCCAAAGTGTGGAAGAGTGCAGATACCAACAGGAAAAGCTGACATTTACACAGATCTGTAGTTACCTATATAGTGCAATTAGTTTTTGAGTGGGGTTCTTTGAAAACAGCACAGCACATTTGGTAATTAGAATAGGTTCATTTAGACAGGAGACTCAGAGGAGAGACCTCTCGCACCGTCACACATAAATGCAAACGGGCTCTTCGGAACTATTGCGAGGAACTTGAAAAAATGAGATATAAACAACGTAGAGGTGCATCGCTAACAAGCAGACTGATGCAGCTGCTACAGTATATCATCAGTTCCTCCTTGAAGTGGAAACCTTAAGTCTAATTAGCATTTCCTCTAAATGCGTTTGATGTCCAAATAGCAGAACCCACTATTTTGGACTGTGGATCTTCTGACCTGAGGTTGTATTTTTTTTTTTACAACTTAAAGAAACATCTCATTAGTGAGTTAAAGCCTGTATGTGTGTGTCTGTGTGTGTTACTGTTGTCCATTGTGTGCAGGATGGTAGGAAGACTCTTGAGAACCAGGTGAAAAGGCTGGAGATCGTTGAGCGGCGGGAGACTAAACTGAAGGATGAGATCCAGAGCAAGGCCCAGCAGATTCAGCAGATGGCAGATAAGATTCTGGTAAACGACCTTTCATCTCTTGTGCAGAGCTAAAAAAAAAATCAGAGGAGGTGTGACATAAACATAGCTCATTGTCATCGTTGCAGAGGAAGTGCTATTTTATGTAATATTTCTAAAAATCTCAGGTTTATCATCTCCTATCTTGAACTGTTATTCCTAACAGTTTAGAGTCATACACCACACAGTAATTAGTTATACCTGATACTGTCTCATTTTAAAACACCTACAAAGCCATGATACACCCACACAAGTGCTTTCAATTAGTTTACCTTATTAGTGTGGGCTTCACTCTCTCTCACTCTCCTGTTTTGTTGCACCTGTTAGGTTGGGACAAATTACAGCTATATTACTCTTATTAGTACAGAGCTTTTAGTCACTTACTCCTCTGCAAACATACACCCAGCTTCAACCTGATCAGAGGACTGTTTAACAGGAATAAGTGACAAACAACTAAGAGATGGGCTTGGGAGAAGGTAATAGCTCCAATTTTTTAATCTTACCACTAGGAGTCCTCCTAAATAACACTGAAGGCTCATAAATAGGAGTGTCCTCTTGAAACACAAAGCTGCTGAAAGAAACTTTTTGTTGGGATGGAGAGAGCTTCTAAGCATGGAAAACATTTTGACATGTTATAGCAGGAAATGTTAATAATTGTTGTATTTTATTTAGCTGTGCCAGTTCCATGGTTTGAGTATTGTCTATTAGTTCCACCTGTTCTTTTCCTGCTATAACAAGGGAAAAGGGTCAGTAAAGACTAACCCAGTGAAGAGAAGAGGTGGAGTTGAAGTCATTGTTATGGATGATATTGTGTTTCATCAACCTGCTACATCCACAGTGGTAAAGACAAAGGACAGGTCTTAGTATTTATTCATACTTAAACACTTTCATGTCAAGTATATTGTATCTGACATCAAACAACACCTGTGTGATGGTAAGGTATTTGAATTTCTTACTGGCTCTGCTACAATCAAAGTACCCTCAGAGTTGAGCTGAATAAAAGCTGGTTATGACTGTATTTCACAACATTACCATCACTGACTGTGATTAGGTGTTAGTGATTTAGGAGTCCTGTGGATTATTTCTAACTAGTCATAAATGTATGGGTTGTGTTTTTGTGTTAAAATGCTTTGTACATTACACTTACTTTTTAGCCTTTGTGCATGTGGCTGCTGATATTTAATATGCAGTGATTAGCATATTTATATTTTCATGCAGGAGCTGGAAGAGAATCTGCGAGAGACTCAAGCCACAGCCCAGCGGTTGGAGACTCATCTGAAGCAGAAGGAGAAGCTCTATGAAGATAAGATAAAGGTAAAATTTCAGAACAGACTCACACACATGCAGAAACTTTGCTGCAATGTAAAACAACAGACAGGTATATCCCAAATAAATTACAGGAAGTGCTCTGTGCTATGTTTAGTGGTCATGCTTTTGCTTATTGAGCTGTGGGTGCTCTCTATGCTTGGGAGATCTACAGAATGCCCTCTTCACACCATTCTCTGTCCTGTTAAGTGATATCCTGGTTATAGTTATGTGGGCTGCCTGGCATTGAGCAGGTGTTGGAGGCCCAGATGAAGGCGGACATGGCTGATAAGGAGATGCTGGAGTCCAGTCAGAGCAAATATGAGGAGGAGGTGCGGGAAAAGTGCAGCATCATCAGTGAACAGAAGGCGGTAAGAACAGAGCAGCTTGGCAGCGACACTATTTTAGGCATATTTTAACATTTATCACACTGACATAGATTTCTTGGGTATGTTATTGTAGAGCACACAATAATGAGCATTAACCTGATCCCAGTTAAAGCCAGTGATGTGAAGATCCAACTGAATGTTTAATTAAAACACAAGTTATCGTGTCCATAATTTCTGTTCAGACCATAAATGCTATGGACTCTAAGATGAACAACCTGGAGCAGAGAATTACTGAGCTGTCTGAGGCTAACAAACTGGCAGCCAACAGCAGCATCTACACCCAGAAAAACATGTAAGTACTGAGACACAAAACATTATTATTCCCTTCAAAAATAAGCATTAAAAGCATTTAAAAACATTCTCTTTTCATGAAATACACTATGGTGAATTCAAGGGAACGATGTGGACTTTTATGTTTATCCCAAGTGCAACATTCACTCCGGTCATAGTGGTGTAATATAAGATAAAGGCCAAGAGATTGGAGTTCCTCCTCTATCAAAGTGTTTGCACGTGTTTGTGTTTATTCTCGTCAGGAAAGCCCAGGAGGAGATGATCTCCGAGCTTCGCCAGCAGAAGTTCTACTTGGAGTCTCAGGCTGGGAAGTTGGAGGCCCAGAATGCCAAACTGGAAGAGCATCTAGAGAAAATGAGTCAGCAGGAGCAAAGCAATAAGAACCGAGTGCTGGAGCTGGAGACTAGGCTCAGAGAGGTGAGGAGATATTATAGGGGGTTGGAATCAAAAGCAGGGTTGTGAAGTGGGATTCATGTGTTGATAGATTATCGGATGTAGGTTTTCATATCAGAGTGTGACACACAAAATAAACTTATTATTTCCATTTTCCCTGTTCCTAATTAATATATCTTACTGTCCTGTCAGCCCCATTCCAACCTCTCACTTCTATTCAATACCAAGTCATTTTTCGACTGTTATGGAATATTCACACAAAGAATATGTGTATATCTAAGCATGAGAGGCGACGCTTCTAAATGTTAAATAGAAACAGTTGTGGACTAGACTGCTTCCATCTGTAACCATCTGCCTCCAAATAGTGGAAACACACCTGTTTATAATCACTTTCCTGAATGTAAGCTGAGGAACTAATTACAGTGTATCATGACCCATGTGGAGGCAGGTGCAGCGTAGAAAGCGGTAGTTAGATGATTAGATATATACTCTATACTCTATAGGCACTAAGTTGGATAAAATAACTTTTTATGTAGAATACATAAATGTGACATATGACATGATGTTGGGATTTAGTGACTTACAGAGGAATTGAAATGTTATAAAACATTTTAAAGGCTAGAAATCTCAGCACTTAGATCATTTTTGAAAATCAGGAACTCCATGCAGATTTTTTGTTGTAATTTTGTGATACTGGCCAATACAAATTGCTTGCTGTTTTTTAATGCAAGGGCCGCTGCCATCTCCTTTAAAGAGACTGTGTACCTTTTACTTTTGATGTTCCAAATGAACCTGCTACTCATTAAGTTGAAATATCAGCAATGTTATGAAAAAAGCTGGTGCTGGCTGGAAACTTCTTGTTTGAAATCACTGGCAGGGAAGATTTTGAACCCTTAATTCCCGAGGAATCTGAAGTGATGAATGATTAGATTAATCACCATATGACTTTACATTTTACGTAACCACATACCGTAAATAACAATCATGAAACTTGTAAACTGTGGAGATATTCAAAAACATGGTGAGACATATTTTGTGGAGAACTACGCTTTAACTTTAACATCAGTAAAACTCACATAACCAACTTTACTGCAAAACATTAAACTGTAAATTTAACAGTATTACAGTATTAAACAGTAATGCAGAAAAGACAGCACAATGAATCAAGGCGGAGTCAGACAAGGTGAAGTGTCAGGTGTAATGCCCTCTCATCTCTGTGGGGAGTTGTGTCATGTCAGCATGTCTCTGACTACTCCTCGGGATGAATCACCTCCTCCTTCTCCCTGATCCTGGAGGCCCGCCTTCTCTCTGCCTTTATAGATTGGGCTGGAGCATGAGGAACAGAAGCTGGAGATTAAGCGTCAGGTGACGGAGCTGACCCTGTCGCTGCAAGAGCGTGAATCCCAGATCAGCAACCTGCAGGCGGCTCGCCACGCTCTGGAGAGCCAACTGCAGCAGGCCAAGACCGAGCTGGAGGAGACCACTGCAGAAGCTGAGGAGGAGATCACTGTGCTCAGAGTGAGAGAGAGGAAGTGAAGGAGTACTGAAGATGATGTCTCCTTTTATGTTATATAATTCAGGCAGTGAAATCTGTCGCTCTCTCTCTTGTCATACCTCCTAGGCACACAGAGATGAGATACAACGCAAGTTTGATGCCTTGAGAGACAGCTGTGCGGTAAGCTGCTCACTCACTCACTTTTCTTGTTTTTTTTTTTCTTTTTCAGTTTCTCCAGGGATGGATAACTCTTCTGACACTGAACACCAGCTGAATCATCACACATCATCACACATAACAACCTAAAGTCGCCATGTTTCATTCCATCTGCCATTATGACTTATGTAAATTGGGCCTCATTTAAATATATTTTTCTTCGATGTCCATTAATATGACACCCTGTGACTTTAAACACTCTTCATTTCATCACACTCACCGTCCTTGTTGGTTCTTTTTGTGGAAATATAAAACTGAGTCTGACCAGGGCTCCATATTAATGTTTTCATAACTGTCTCAAAACATTGTGCATACAGTCGAACTGAGAATTGCTGTTTCAAACAAGGCCAATTTTTACATGAATTGTTTGTTTCCATGACACGGTTGTGCACATTAACAACTAAGTGAGCTATTATTACCAGAACTGCCCCTGCTGGAACAGATAATGGCTGTTATCCAGTCATCATGGTTGTTTGGCAAATTCACATTCTGGGGATTTTTTTCTTTTTGTTCTCCATGCTTCATGGTGTCACATTCTCAACATTAACTGGAAACGCTGGTTTACTTAGTTAGCTAACATCTGTATACGGAAAGCTACATCTTTCAGGTGAAAGCCCCACCTGTCCTCGTTACTGTTGCTATTTAACAGTCAGTTCCAACTTATCTTTTTGTTTTTTTCACAGACGATGAGGGCTTTGTTAATGCATGTTACAACAGAGACATTTAAAGACTTGTGTTATAATCCCAAAGCTTTCCCATGTTTTAGTTACTTTTTTGCCACTTGCACAAGTACAGATGACGATACAATGGAACACTTGCATTGTTTTCTCAGTCTCTTGACCAGTTTTATTGTTATTATTACATTATGTCATAGTGTTTGTTGAACATCATGGGATGGTGTTGCTGTGCAACCCTGGTGTCCCACTAACCTCGAGAAAAAGATTTTGTCATGTTTAAAGGATTTAAGTGTCTTAAAATTCATATATCTTGAATAAACACCAAGACCATCATGGTCTTCCTTTATCCCATTGCCCTACTTTCAAGATCCTCCCACTCGCAAACTGTTCAGAAAGCACTGTCCATAGATTCAGCTGGCTAATGTTCAGGCAAACGCAGCCAAATTCTGCAAGAAGCAGAGCTTGAAATGCCACTCTATTTTTTGCCCTGCTAAGACTTGCGATGTTGGTCTCTCTGTTGGTCTGTCTGTTGAACATTTTGGACCTGAGCAAGATATCTTGACAACTACAGTACAAGCCAAATTGTCATTAAATTTACTATAGTCCCCTGGGGGTGATGCTTAATGATTTTTGCCACCCCTTGACATTTCATCTGCATCAGTTTTAGTGCCCCATCTAATCCAGCGCTTACATCAGGCCATTATTTCTATTTATATGGACAGACATATCAAAATCTAAAGTGCCAATTTCCTTAAAATACGCTGAGCACACTCCTGCTCCTTGAAGGATTAAGTCTTTCCATTTTGGACGTACCATGAATTTTCCTCTTTTGCTGCTTTCAACCTTCAACTTACCACACGGGACATCCCATAATGAACTACATCAAAACAGACTTCAGTGAAAATTGTTGACCACATAATTTTTTTTATTATGAGCTGCACTACTGGTAAGACTGTAGAAATACTTACATTGACAGTATGTTCTTTGTTGTGTCCAGCTATTTTTGTATTATATATATATACATTTATATTGGCTGCATATTATAATATATTAGCTCTAAATTAGCTCTAAATACACTGCTAACATTAGACTGTCATGTACACTGTTCAAACAAGAAAAAAGATTGAGTAAAAACAATGTCAAAGGTTTCTGACAGTGTAAAGATGCTAGCACTTGAGAGTGGTGCTCCAAGGTTTTTATTCTCGCTGCTCACTTGTAAGTCGCTTTGGATAAAAATGAGTAAATCTAATGTAATGTAATGCTTTGGTCCTACTTTCACATAGCTAACATTGCGCAGTATGACAATGTATATTATTCATCTATAGACTGCAGACTGTTAGAGATTTTGTTACACTGCTTCTAGACTGGATATGGTTATTTCATTGTTATTTTTTATTTTATTTTATTTTATTTATTTATTTTTTTTTTGAATTACCAGTATATTTGCTACATCTGCACACAGTATAATGCAGTTTTATCCACATCAGTCATCCATACAATGTTTAGGTAGCAAAGATGTTTTTTAGGTGAATTCACGCTCCACAGCATCTGTGCTGCTCAGTCTGTTTCACTGAAAGAGCAGATGTTCCTCTGTTTTTGTGCCATCAGCGTACAGTAAATGTTACATTGGTTTTAGTCCAGGAAATTGTGGGACTTACTTACTGCCTCTTTAACTGCGCTTTTTATTTGATGTACACCCACAGCCTTCACAAATAGTATTGAGCAATTTGTATTCAGCACAGGATGCAAAGCTGTGAAAGTGATTTGCTTTAGGTCTGCAAGTTACTCTATAGACTGGGATGACAGATGAGTAGAGTAAATATAGAGGCTTGCCAGATCACCACTGCATCCATTCCACTGTTGACTTCCCAGCCCCACCTTAAGTATTTAGTCGCTGCTGTCAGTCCCCAGCCTCGGGGGAGCGGAAGCACTGAGTCAGTGCAGAACAGACAGCTAATTTATGTACTTAAAAGCTTTGCCTCTTTCCCCCCGCCACCTTGAAGTTCTGTGTGGTACACATGTTCCCACGAGAGCTGAGAATAAGGGGTTCTTAACAGGCAGCCTCATCAGCCTCAACCCTCATTTCCCTGCAGCGTGCACAGAAGTCATGGCTGATTTAGGGAGCAGACTGATGCTGATGAAATGATTAGCGTGCTTCTTGCTCTGAATCCAAAACAAGTAGCCTAGATATCAATGATAACTGCATTATATCACTAACCTAGAAATCTGCATTATGTAGTGATGCGGGTTTAGACCGTGTGAGTCAAGTTCATGTGTGGAACGGTACAGTGGTACAGTGATATATGTCTACATGCAAGATGAAAGCAAGACCTTTTTATGTGTGTAAATTGTAAAAGCGATGTACATATACTGTGTACACTGTGTGTGCATTACAGTACAGTAGGATGCTTTGTCCAGATCCCTTTAAACCATCTGTGTCAACTGTGTTAAGACTTAGAAAACTGATGTAGAAGTGAGTCAGCTAATCTGAACCAATCTTATTCACCTTTTATTTGTAGAGTAATTAATCCACGTTTCAGGAACCTTTTTGTAACTTGAATGCAGAGTAAAAATTCCAGTCAGCCTTTTCATAAATGTAAAAAACATGTATAATTAATGTCAAAACAAATGTTTCGTTCCAGTCTACAAAGAAAAAAAACAACATTAATTGCTACTTGGTTGATACTGTGTATTTTGGGTACAGAATGGTTGCTGTGTATATTTTCCTCTCTTTTAACCTGCATGTCCCGATTACTCTCTGTAGGTGATCACAGATCTGGAGGAACAGCTGACCACACTGACCCAGGAGAACGCTGAGCTGAACCGTCAGAACTTCTACTTGTCCAAGCAGCTGGATGAAGCCTCTGATGAGCGAGAAGACCGGCTGCAGCTCAGCCAGGATGTGGACAGGCTGCGTCGGGAGGTGGCCGACCGCGAGATGCACCTTAACAACCAGAAACAGGTACCTGGCTGCTGGACATGGGTATATTGTATGTGTGTGTTTGTGTGTGTATGTGCTTTTCTTACTCATGTCGCTTTTCAAAGTCCAAAGAAAAGCAAGTCAGGTGGGCAGGCAGTGGTCAGTCTGTTGTGTTGTGTTAATTTGTTGATAGAATAGGACGATATTGACCTCAGTCAATTATCAGCCAGTCATGGTGTCAACATCCAAATATGATAAACAGAATAAAGTTTGTTTAATTTTATTTATAATATTGCTTAATACTACACAGTACTAGTGCAGTCAACACATTTATATATATATTTTCACATCAGAAAATTCCACAGGGCACCTTTAAATGGATTCTGAAGGAACATTTTGATTCCGATTATTTTTATGTGTAACATTACCCACTGGATTTATTTATATTTGAGAGCAGTTTCAGAAGAGTTTGCAGCCTGACATAATTCGACAGTAAACAGGGAAACCCTGCAGTCCAACACCTTGGATGGGCTGTATGTAAACACACAAAAAAATGAACAGCTAATTAGCTTTTCAACCTAGTTTTTTGGGTTTTTTTTTTTTACAGTCAGTCACAATGCATGGCACTGAGCCAACATGTCACCACTGTAGTCTAGTGGTTTTCAAATTTCTGCACGAAATGATCACAAAATACCAGCTGTCATTAGTTGAACATTTAAAAAAGAATCAGTTTTCTGTTCTGTTGTGTTCCTCTTGTTCAGGTTCCTTCCCTCTGCCCACTTCCCACTCAGCCAGACACCAGGTTTTCACTTACTCACATTATATGATGTCTCCACAATGCCTGTGACAGGTGACCCAGACATCTCTCCTGGCTCTGACAGTGTTAAGTGTAAATCAGGCAGCAGAAACCCTGGGAATATTTCAGTATTGTTCTGTGCTGTATTCTGGATGCAGCGGGAGAGAGTGCAAGCGAGGAGGCTGTGTGATGTGTGCACTGCCCCTGTGGGAGGATATGTGTGTGGGTGTCCAGTAGCGCTCTCGGTCCTGATGGTTGTGTAACCAGCGATGGAAGTCATAGACGAAGGATGGGGTGGTGTGTGGGAGGGATGTGTCATCCCCATCACTCCCAGGTCGTGTCAGCTGTGGAAGCGTTGGACTTCAGAGGGCCGTGGCGCTGCTGCAGAACCGGCACAGGCTATATTTGTCTCCCAATGCTTTGTCTAAAGCAGTGTGTTGTAAGACATGAAACACAGTGCTTTGTGTAGGCCCTGTGAATAACACAAAAAACATTCTGTGTCCAAACATGTCATGTAAATGATCTCACGGGACGACGGACGCTGGTTCGGAGCAGCTATTTTCTATGGCAGTTCTGGGGTCATTATTTAAACTGAAGTTACACAGTCATTTACATGTTACATTAGTTGTCAAACTGGAGGTAAACTGTTTAAGCTACCAACAAATGTTCCTCTTAAGCCTCCATCTCCGTCTCCGGGATTGTAATTTATTTTAGGCATGGTGCTTTTTTAAAGCGCTATGGCTGATTGAGTTTCATGTCTGACATGTAAATGAAGAGGTTGCTGTGAAGATAGCTTTTAGCCCTATTCTCCTTTTTAGCCCTACTCTGCTCTCTACTTAATGGCCTTTTACTAGCAGGTTCTAATGGCAGAAAGACCAGGGAGGGGCAGAGACACTGATCAGTTTTGTTTTCTATGCATTCATGTTTTAGCTATGGTAAAAAATTCCCTTGCTAGCCCCACGTCTTCATTGTGTTGCTACAGCAGATGAAAGTCCTGGAGAGAAGACTACAAACTGCTGCTCCTGATAATGAACCCTCCGTCACAGCCTCACAGTAGGCAGCAGTGAAAGCTTCGGACCTGTAACGTGACAGTGGTAGAATTTAACAAAGTACATTAACTCAAGCATTGTACTTAAAATTTATTTTGAGGTACTTGTACATTACATGCTTCCTAGTAATTCTACTCCACTACATTTCAGGAAGGAAGGAAATATTGTACTTTTTACTACTCTACATTTATTTAACAGCTGGTTCATTTTACATACAAAACATATGATCAAAATACATTTTTAAAAGATGAACTAACCAACAGTACGTAACATAGGTAAAACTAGCTCCCTGCTACAACATTAAAATTCTGCCTTGATGATAATGCACCACTAATAAAAATAAAATAATATAATATATAAAAATATACTGACGGGGGCCATTTTTCTGCAATATGAGTACTTTTACTTTTGACATACTTCAAGTACATTTTGACAAAAATACTTGCATATGTGTATTCGAATGAGGACTTTTACTAATAATGGAGTATGTTTAAATTGTATTAAACTGTGTATTGCTACTGTCAGCGATCTGAATACTTCTACTGCTACACAATGGTTAGGTGACAAACCCCTGCGCTGTGGGATGAATCTGTCACTGCCTTCCAAAGATCTGCCCTTCCAACACTTGGTGGGCCACCAAGGGTTTTCCCAAACCCACCAAAGGGGATACAAATCACTACCACAAGATCCTTGTTCATAATCAGTAAAAAAATCTTACAGAGTGTGGGGAGAAACTTCTTTTGAAGCTGGTGAGTTTCACTACACTCTCTCTCTCCTCTGTAAAACTACAGTTTTTGCTGAGAAAGAAAAAGGACTCGTGGAGTTGTGTAATGACACAGTTTGGCTTTCAAACAGAGGAACCTCTCATCTGAATCTTGTTATATACCAGAACCTTGAGACACTGAAGACCACATGCACCATGCTGGAGGAGCAGGTCATGGAACTGGAGACGCTGAACGACGAGCTGATGGAGAAGGAGAGACAGTGGGATGCCTGGAGGTCAACGCTGGAGGAAGAGAAGAACCAGGCGGAGAGAAGGACCAGGGAGATCCAGAGACTGCTGGACACAGAGAAACAGAACAGGTTACAACCACTCACACATACATACCACAACCACAACTGTGTGGATGTGTTGTAGTTTTCTTGTTATCATAGGTTTTCAAAGAGATATGAGTTGCTTTGGCCACAATCCTTTAATATGATGATATAATTACTTTTTCCATGATATAACATTTTGAGAAATGGTCACTGTTTCTTTTTTTTTACACTGGGAAAAACTCTGTTGCTTTGAATGTTTGTGTTGCTATCAGTGTTGGATCTGGATCCTTACGCCTACACACACTGAATACAGCAGGTTTGGGCATATTCTCTAGGGGTTTTTCAAAAGGTATTCTGGGAAATATATGAAATTATTTTCTGAGTTGGTGTAGGCAGGGCAGGGTGGTGGAAATTGGGAACACAAAAAGCATTTTAAAAGACAGAATTTCATAAGCATGTATTTTTCTTTTATCCTAAACCCAAGTCTGTGCCCTAAACTAACCCCTTAAAAGAAGAGCAGAGTAGAAATTCTCCACTTTTGGTCTTTTGGGGACATAGAAGTTATACTCTACTCTAAATAGCACAAGAGCAGAAATACAAGAATACACGC
The DNA here is from genome assembly GCF_002260705.1 of Seriola dumerili. Taxonomy (NCBI): domain Eukaryota; kingdom Metazoa; phylum Chordata; class Actinopteri; order Carangiformes; family Carangidae; genus Seriola; species Seriola dumerili. Next base: position 10,491,879 of record NW_019174272.1, on the reverse strand, counting down.
ACTGATACATGAAACTGGATTTATTTGCTTTTATTCAAATGATTACTGTGTATCAGTTAAAAATAACCAGTGAAGGGGTTTCCCTCACCTGGTAGAGCACGTACCACAAACAAGGCCATGGCCTTACTGCAGCACCTTTGAATCCAGCCTGGGCTACATGTCATACTCACATTTCCTGTCCTTCTCTGCTGTCCCAGTCTAATAAAAAGAAAAAAAAATGCTGGAAAGAGGCAGTAAAAACATTATAGTAGAACTCAAAGAGTATGTACTTAAAGAAGCAAAATAAGAAGTGTAAAAAATGGTTTGCTGTGTGTTCCAGGCTCCGTGCAGAGCAGCGCAGCTCTGAGTCTCGCCAGGCGGTGGAACAGGCAGTTAAGGAGCACAAAGCTGAGATCCTGGCTCTGCAGCAGGCTCTCAAAGACCAGAAACTCAAAGCTGAGAGCCTTGCAGACACTGTAAGCGTTTCCACACTGTTGAATAAGTGTTGTACTTTTACTGGTTAGCAGATGTTACAGCAAATTCTTCCTGCTCTCTGTTCTCAGTTGAATGATCTGGAGAAGAAGCACGCCATGCTGGAGATGAACGCCCGCAGTTTGCAGCAAAAGCTGGAGAGTGAGAGGGATCTGAAGCAGAGGCTTCTGGATGAGGTAAATTCTGTATTTTCACACATACAGTTATGCAAAGGTTTGGTCACTCCTGAGCAAAATCTTAATGCACTGTTACTTTAAGTTCAATAATTTGACAAACAAAAAATGAACAGTAATTGTGGCACATGCAATAGTTGGGCACATTTTTATTTGTAAAACACTCACTTCATTAGGCTTTGGTTGACTCATTAGGACTTGTAGGGAAGGTCACATTAGGATTTAGTTGTATAGATAGTAATGATAATGATAATGATAATTCCAGAGTTGATAAATTCTCTGACTCTTCAAACCTTGTGGTAAAACTCAACGACCTTGGGCTCCTCTAAGAAACTGACCGAGGATCTAAAATGAACCTAACTGATGCCTACAAAGCAGGAGAGGCCGTAAAAACATATCAAAGTTCTTCCAGCTTGAAATTTCCACTTATCCCAGATGTCATTAAGAAATGCCAGTGAAAGGCAGAGAAGCAAAGCCAAACCCCCACAGGGCTGCAAAGAAGCTGCCGGACGGTTTAGCTGACACAGCAGTGGTGGTGCACCGTTCTACTGTGCAGCATTAAAGCACAAACAGGCTCTAGATAGAAGAGTCATCAGGAGGAAACCTTACCTGCGACCTCAAAGTCAAAGCAACATCTGGATAAGCCAGGGTTGTTTTGGAAACAAGTGCCGTGGACAGTTGAAGTTAAAATTCAGGGCTTTGGCCAGAACAGCAACTTTTTTTTTTTTTTAATGAAAAGAACATCTTGCCAGCTGTTAAGTAAATATTCTGCTTTGGAGTTGTGTGGCAGTCTGTGGTACAGAAAACACCACAGAAAGAGGGAAGGATGGATTCCAACTAATGTCAACACACTCTGGAGGCAAATGTCATGCAGCCAGTCAACAAACTGACTGGCTGGTCTACACCACAGGACAATGATCTAAAGCAGACCTCAAAATCCACCAGAAACTATCTCAAGAAACAAGCTGAAGCTTTCAGAGTGACCCCCCCCCCCGACCTGAACAAATCTGTGGGTAGATTAAATATGTTGTGTGTTCAAGACAACTTAAAAATACCTCAGAACATGAAAGACTAGAATAGAATAGAAAGACTCTTAGCCGGCTGCAAAAAGTGTTTGCAAGCTGTCATGTCTGCAAAACCGGGGTTAGTTAGTATAGACTTTTATTCATGCCACAATTATTGTTTAATTTTGCTTTTCAAGTTCATGAAGTGAAAAGTAACAGTAACATATGAATAAAGGCTCTGTTTCCTGCAGAGGTTGAATTTGCTTTTCACTTCAAAAATCAACAAAATATGAGACATTGTATTGTATGTAACGCCCAAACATTCGCATACAACTGCATATCCCATTGATCTCTACAGTTTTTCTTTTATTCTCTCTGTGCAAATGTTAGCTGTCTCTGTGCTTGAAACAACATGTCTCCATGATTCATGCTGAAAAATAAACTAAATCTGTTCTGTGTTAAGTCGTAGCGGTAACAAGAGTCAAACTCTGCTGCAAGGTTCAGCTGCTGCTATCACTGGAAGAAATCAATTGTAAGACGCGCAAGTGGCAAAGTCACAAGGTCCAGACGGTGATGTAACAGCTGTTTTACTTCCACAGCAAGAGAAGCTGCAGCAGCAGATGGATGCCCAGAAGACCCACATCTTCCGTCTGACCCAGGGGCTGCAGGACGCTCTGGACCAGACTGACCTGCTAAAAACTGAGAGGACAGACCTGGAATACCAGCTGGAGAATATCCAGGTGCTGCTACACACACATTCACATAAACCCACGAATGTGTATGCAGGAAAAAACATACTCAGACAACATGAGGTGGCTGAGTCACATGCTGGACTGGGAGCACATCATTCTCTCGTTTGCAGTCTTGCTTCTCCCCCACTGTTCTGTCACTTTGTTTTACTAGTGAAAGCTACATGCACATACAGTACATGCCCCCCACACTTTGTTTTACCCCACAGCATACCCCCCCCCCCCCCTTCTCTCTGTCTCTCTGTCACCCTCTCTGTGTGAAGTGAAGTACTTGAGGAGAAATTCATGGCAGTAGTGATGTTCACTTAGCTCCACCTGCAGGCTGTGTACTCCCATGAGAAGGTGAAAATGGAGGGGACCATCACCCAGCAGACCAAGCTCATAGACTTCCTCCAGGCCCAGGCCCATGGTGGCTCCAAGAAGAAAAAGGTCAGATGAGATTATAGATTTAATCGGATTGATTTATAATTTGTCAGTCTTCCTACGCAGAGCTGGACTGTTTTGTAGTTTTTTATCTGTAGAGTGAGATGGTTATTTTTGTCTTGCCTACTAAAAGTAAGCAAAACGTTTCTAATCCAGCCAAGAAAAATTAAATATGGGGGAAGAAATCAAATTCTCAAAATTAAAATCTATGGAGGAGGCGGGAAAAACAGGGGCAAATTCATCATAACTATGTAATTCATTATTTTTTGAGGATGTATTTAATAAATATATATTTAGGAAAGGCTCGTGAATTAAAATGACAAGTTTGATAATTACTTTTCTACTAAATAAATTCAGGGCAGCCACAGATGACTCACATTATGCATAAACTGTAATTGCCCCACACAGAAACAATCAGAATAGCATAGTAATGCCTGAAAACAAGTGACTAAGGTTTTATGTCCTGTGGCTCAGTGGTTTATGTGTGTACAACAGCTACTTGTGTGTGTAATCTGAATCTACTGGCTCCTCCTTTCTGGTCTCATGTTGTATGTTTCTCTCTGGTTTTTTTTTTGTGTGTTTGCTCGTGCGTGGGTCTCAGGGTCTGTTTGGACGTCGTCGGGAGGATCTGTTGGCTGCCATGGCTGCTCAGGCCCAGGCTCAGGGGCAAAGTCAAGGCCAGGTTTCACCTGTGCCCCCCATCCAGCCGGTTCCTCTGCAGTACAGTGACATGAAGGCGGCTCTGGACAAAGAACGTGCTCGCTGCTCTGAGCTGGAAGACGCTCTGCAGAAAATGAGAGCGGAGCTGCGATCTCTGAGAGAGGAAGGTCAGACTCCGGGTGCAGTTCCACACACCATTAACTTTAGTGATAGTATTTTATTAACATTATCTTTTTTGGCCAGTAGGTAACAGTTTCCTCAGCATGACAAAACAATGTATCATACACATAAATAAATAAAATGAAGTTCAATTAATCAACTGCTTCAACCCCAGCGCTCCAGTATAAAGATCATGGCAACTCTACAAACCCTGCCACAGCGCGGCAGCAGATGATCATGTCTGCCATGGTAAAGTCTCCTGAGCACCAGCAGGGCCCGAGCAGCCTGGCACCCTCCAACTCTGGACGCAGGAAGGAGACTGCACCCACACCTGAGGGTGAGTGAGGGGATGATGTTTACTGAAGTGAAACTTTTTCTCTCTAACAGAAACATACATGCAGGCTTATAGCTTCATACTGGACACACACTGGCCCTTACCTACACACATCTGCACACACACAAACACACACACACACACACACACACACACACACACACACATAGAGACACACATCTAATCTGACTCGTGAAGGATCATTTATGGAGCTCTCTCTATCCTTTTTCTTTCACACACCTTTCAGAGAGAAGGAGGGTCACTTTTGAAAGTAAGTTGTCCAAACTCGTGGTTTCTGCAGTTTGGTCTCTTATCTCTCTCTTCTCCTTTTGCGTCATCCACATCCTTGAAAGGCCAGATTTTAAAAGCTCTGCACTTCTATAAAATGTCAGATCCCACCAGGCTGGTCAGGTGAGGCTGAGACATCTTCACGTAAATTTACTTATTTTCAGTGCACAGCTTTAGAAATCTGAAGCATTTTATCTTGGTTGCTGAAGCTTAGCTTAGTCTGATTTGCAGACCTCTCTGCTCGGCTCTTTAACTCACTACAATCTCACCTGAACATGACATCACACACTAACAGAGATGTACCGAATGATAAACTCTGCAATTCACAAAACGCTGTTTGAACCCACACTCTGAAAAAAACTAAAGGTATTATTCAGTCATTTTAGTTCTTCTCACATAAGAGTCAAGGTTACAACAAAAGAGTTAAGAGTCTATGATCCTTATCTCATCTCGTGTCATTGAAGCCTGATATTGATGATTATGAGGAAATTTGGTCATTGTGACAGCAACAGAAATGAAAAGTAAAAAAACAATGGGACTATACAACAAGTGTTGTATTATAGAATAAATGTTACTAACATCAACACACTAAATAAACGAATACGTGTATGTTATAGGAAAGAAAAACTGCAGAAAATCCATAAATGAATTGTCCCAAGATGTTCGCTGTAATATGTTTATGTTAAGATGATTATCTACAAGTGAACATTTGTGTTTATGCGTTAAGACTTGTACGTGATGTCCGACATCAGGAGACCAATGTTGCACAGAAAGTGTTGCGGTGCGTAGACTTGCAAACAAAGAATAATGGACACGCAACAGAGAAGTTGATATCGACTGGATGATGCCTTTAAAATGCAGCAGTGAGTGGGCACAAGCAAACGGATTGATTAAATCAATATTCTTTTTCAAGCATTTTCGTCTTCAGAGTTGACTTGCTTATGCATTTTGCTAAACATCTTTTTGGAAGCCTTCTTTTGTTGAACCGACTTCATAGCTGGTAATGGCATGGTGCTCTGAGGTTTTGAAGTGATTGATGTGCCTGATACGGTCAGAAATACTGCGGCCGCCTGCCCTCACTCTGTTTCCCCAACTGTATTCAGAGTATAGCCGTCGTTTGAAGGACAGTCAGAGAGACAGAGAGAGGGAGAGAGAGAGAGTGGTGCACCACAACACCCCTCACCGCTTCACAGTTGGGCTCAACATGAGAGCTGCCAAGTGCACGGTGTGCCTGGATACCGTGCACTTCGGTCGCCAAGCTGCTACCTGTCTCGGTGAGTTACATGTATAATACAATATAAAAGCATTTTCGATTTCATTGAGCAAGAATTAAAAGTTTTATTTTTAGAATATGTGAGACCACTGTGATGGTCACTGCTGTTTTTTTTTTTTTTTTTTATAACATCACATTTTTATGTCTGAGACCAGTCCTTCAATTTTTTCATTTTTCCAAACAGAAACGAAAACTAAAGCAAAAAAAATTGTTGCTGATGTCGGTGTGCTGGGGTGAAAAATATAAAATGAATTTTTGATATTTTTCATTTATACTCCTCCTTTTAGTCTTAGGTAAGATGCCCCTGTTCCTTTTGTGCCGTTGGGCGACACAAAGGTGTGTGGAGAGGAGCCAAAACCTTGTCTGGCATTGCACTCTCTTTCACAGTGTTTTTTCTCCTCCAGAGTGTCATGCTTTGTGCCACCCGAAATGCTCCCCCTGCCTTCCAGCCACATGCGGCATGTCCAGCGACTGCTCACTGCATCTGTCTGAGGGCCTGTGTCGGGACAAAGGCAGCTCTCCGGGCCAGCAGCTCAAAGAAGCTGGTGGACACATGCACCTGGAGGGCTGGATGAAACAGCCCAGGTTAGCCATGGACAAGATGATGTGATTGTTTAAACTTTTCTGGTACTGTCCTTTACCAATGAATATACTGTAACTCTTGGGCCGATGGAGGCTCACAAATCCTACAACTAACCCTTTAAGAGACAACCCTGTTTTTGTGCACGAGCCCAAAAATCATGTACCCAAAAATAAAGAAGGGTATTGTTCTTCTGCTCTCCTTTGAAAGGTAACGCTTTAAATTTTACAACCAAAAAGTCAGAATGATGCTAAGAAATTCTGAACAGAGGCACAAATATGGTTGAAAAATTTGTTTTTTTTTTACCTCCCCTATTGTTTTTGGCATAAAAGGGGAATGTGAGGCCTGTAGTAGCAGCCTACCTTTTGTGTGGAAAACCCTTTGAAGCCACAAGTCTGACCCAGTTCTGTGTCAACAGCTGCTGCAGTGATATGAGGATCATAAAAAGCTTTGCACAGTCTGTGACCGACTGAGGGTTTTTCAAACATTGTAGAGGTGTGAAGACCGGCACAGTCCAGCACAGACCAAAAACACACCTGAAGTGGCGCTACTGAGGCCAAAATGTCACACAGGTGGGACAGTGTATCTTAAAAGGTTGTCAAAGAAACTCAATAGGCAAACGATGTTTTGGTCTATGCAAATGTGGCCCAGGATGTTGTGTCTTGATTTAAAACAGGTGACAAGATCAAGAAAAAAATCTTAATAAACACAGATGCTTCCACACAGGGAGTCGCTGAATGTTTTAATGAGTATTAAAACCATGTGGATCATGTGCTCCTAAAATGACAGGGAGAGTTGTAGCTGTTCTGGAGGTAGACCGCAGTGTGTATATCCATTATGTAGCGATCATGTCCCTCACACCTAATAGCCTTTTTGTCTAAAGCAATATAGTTTCTCCATTGTGCCCCTCTGTGAGTGTAAAAACTGGAAAATCACAAGACAAGGAATTCAAAGCACAACTCAGAGGCAAAAACCAACCTCCAGAAACATCAAAATCTTTACTGGAAAAATAGGTCAGTACAAACAAAGGCAGTCAAACAGGAGCAGACAAACCAATCCAAAGGGCCAGGCTAAAGGTGAGGTAAAAAAAAAAAAACTGAGCAAAGAGTACAAACTGGAATACTAACAATAGGAAAGGCTCGGTCGCTTGTTACAGGAATGAAGGAAGAGAGCAGGAAGTGGACATCTGAAACGAGAGGAAAGAAAATAAACAAAAAGGAAGCAGGAAATACTGTCAGACTGGATATGAAAAAGAAAAAAAAAGCGGGATATGACAGTGAGGCTGTGTCATCTCCTTCTTCTGATCAGGCAGCCTGATGTTACTAAACCCAAACTCTCTGTTATGTTCTGTCTGGGAAAACCCACCCATCTGGTTCTTAAACCAAATTAAACAAAGGCATTTGTAGAGATTCCTGCAGAACTGTTCATCTTCATCGTCTGTGCTTTGCATTGATGCAGTTGCCTTGTGTGTTTGCAGGAATGGGAAGCGAGGCCAAGGCTGGGAGAGGAAGTATGTGGTTCTGGACGGGACTAAAGTGTCCATCTACGAGATAGAGCCCAGAGAAGGTTGTCTTTCTTATATTTACCTGTCTGGCTATTGAATCAGAAATCATAGACCTGTTGGAGCTGTCAGATACTACCACAGCTACAGATCTGTTTGTTCTGTGTGTGTTACTCAGACTCAGTGAAGCCTCTGGAGGAGTTTGACCTGTGTCTGTCAGATGGAGAGGTAGTGGTTCACGGAGCTGTAGGGGCATCTGAGCTGCCAAACACCGCCAAGTCAGGTAGACACAAAGTGTCTCCAAATAGTCTCCTTCTTTAACCTATTCCCTCCTCTTGATCTGTAACCTTCCCTCAGAATTACACCACATTTACTTGATACATGACATAATACTCATGTTTTATGGTCATCTAAACGAGCATCTCAGATGAGACGTCATTTACAAGGTTTTAGAGGCAAAATGAAGCATGTTCTGATTAATTTAGAAACCAGTATTCTGAAGTCATACCTTATCTCTGTTCCCTGTGTGTCAGATGTTCCCTACGTCCTGAAGCTGGAGTCCCGTTGTCACACCCCCTGCTGGCCTGGACAGTCCATTTTCTTCATGGCTCCCAGTTTCCCAGACAAACAGCGCTGGGTGGCTGTCATGGAGTCTGTGGTGGCCGGGGGGCGAGCCTCACGGGAGAAGGCCGAGGCCGACGCAGTGAGTATCTCTGGAGCAGGCGAGGTGTGACTGGGGCAACTGCCTCTCTGCATCCTCAGTGTCTGCTGACTCAAATAAACCAAATAAACCATTACAACCGCGGTCACAGGTAACTGCCGTGTCTATGGCTGTGGTTGTAAACTCATTGTTTAACTGTGTGGGGGATATTCATGAGGAGCAGATTTACCCTCTGCACTTATTTTAGGCTTTAGAGTTTAATGGATAACCCCCCAGTTTCACTTATATGTGTCGTTAATTGTCCCCTTCTTCTCTCCTCTTCTCTTTCTCTCCTCTCTCTCTCTTTGTCTTTCTCACTCATGTTTGTTGCTTTTTCATCATGCCACATCATACGTCCCGGTATATGGGCATGTTTTGTTGATTTGCTCTGTTCTGCCCATTCCAACTGGGTTTCATTACACACATAGGCTGCTGTGTCCAAAAGACAAATGGTTCTGTCTCCTCTGGTCCAGGTAAAGAGATAAGATATAGACCCAATACGTACTGACACACACACACACACACACACACACACACACATACCTGCATATCCTTCATGAGGCACGCATTAGTGCATGTGTCTGTCATTGTGTTGGTTGGTCACCTCCCGCCCCCGCTCTCACCTCACCTGCTGTGACCACTCCTCACTCTCACTATCCTCATGTCCTGTACAAACTCTGTGTTGATGTAATATTTTGAACTCTGCTGAAATCCTCTTCCCCCTTTCTTTGGTGTCCTGTTTTTTAAGCACACTACACACAGACTCTCACCAAGATGTTTGATCATCTTTGGGGTGATCCTCCTCATTTGTCCTGTCAGGAGGACCTGGGATCAGACAGCGGGGTTTCTTTACCTGCTGGTGTACTCGTCTGTGTTTTTTCCCCCGCTGCCCCTCTGCACACTCTTTAGAGACTGGGACTCAAGTCACGTGACTCATCTGTAAGACACAAATCACAAACTGGAAGACATGAACTTGACTTGAATTTAAAGTTTGAAGGATCTATATTTGGCCAGGGAATAAAACAAAATGACTTAAAACTATAATTGTCTTTACTTGATTTGAATGTTGTCCCATACTGCTGCTAATGCCTGTCCATCAATAGTCAAAATTGAGGTACCTCATGATACTTACGTATTGACAAAACAACTTTCCGTAGATTATGATAAAAACTCTCTTAGTGAATATGTACATTTGGATTTCATTTTTACATTTAAATATCAACCAAACCTTTGGCAGAGAACATTTTTGAGCTGTGATAGAAAAAAACAATTGTTGTACTTAACTCAACCTGATCAATCATCTCTGGCAGTAATATGATACGTTAGAAAAACAATCCTCAGGGTGACAGTTTTCACAACCGGCCTTTTCCGTTGATTTGCTTCTAGGAAGTTAGCGGCAGGAACACCTCCGTCATGCGGCCCCAGGCCCGTTTATGACGGAGTTTTCATAGATAATAGATTTTCTTATTATAATTTCAGAAGGCTTAGTGAACACAATTATGGAAATGAATGTGATTTTAAAAAGTCTGATAATTTTGTAATATTTCTTGAAAAACCCGCTGAACCAGTCTGTGGAGTTGCTCTTTAATGGGAATGTTTTCAGTTTGAGTCACTAATGAAGAAACTCCAGCGTGATGCTGCTAAAACTGGTAATAATGAGTCAACAAAAACTAATTTAAACACAGTGGCTGTGGACTTTTACTGCATCGCATCATGTAGGGCAGATTCTGACTAAAGCGTGTGTCCAGATTGAAGTGAACAGGAAATAGTCATATTTATTCATATTAGTTTACGTATTTATTTATTTTTTTAAAGTTTCATGTTGATGTTATATATAAAATTTAATGAAATGTCTCATCTGTTTGGCAGAAGCTCAGAATTTAAAAGGTTAATGTTTTAACAATGTAAGAAGCTATGTTTGAAACATGAACTTAAAACTGGACACTGACTTGTGACTTGGTCCCACCTCTGATGCTGTTAACCTGCACACAGCCATGTGCCCCCCTCTGTCCTGCTCCTCTGCTGCCTCCCCCTCAGGTCACATTGAGGTCGTGACCCGGTTGACCCCTCCCCTCTCTCTGCCCTTACAGAAGCTGCTAGGAAACTCTCTACTAAAGCTGGAGGGAGACGATAGGCTGGATATTAACTGTACCCTCCCTCTCACAGATCAGGTACTGATGTGGAACGTAACATAATTCATGAGCTTGTTTTCATTGTTCGTTTTTTCATTTTGCATTTTGATCATTTGGACAACTTTTTACCACAGTAGCAGTTTTGGTCAAAAATAGAATGATCTTAATAAATGAAGGGACATGGACACAGAGCAGATGCTCGTGGCTCACTGCCAAGGTTAAAACATGTTGGTCCTGTTTGAAGTTTCACCACGTTCACCAGAATAATTAAGGTTATGTTAACGATTGTGTTTTGTTGCTGTGTGCTGCAGATCGTTCTGGTGGGCTCTGAAGAGGGTCTGTATGCCCTGAATGTTATCAAGAACTCCCTGACTCACATCCCCGGTCTAGGATCCGTCTTTCAGATCCACATCATCAAAGAGCAGGAGAAACTGCTGATGATTGTTGGTGAGATGTTAGCTTTGATAATAACTGTATACCGAGCAGCAGGGTTTGAGTCTCGACCTTTAAGTTCATTAAACTCAGGAAGTGAGTGTTGTTCCTAGATCAAAAAGCTCATATCTCCCAACATCACAAGCTGCCTGATCGGCACAATTAAGGCAACACAGTTATCATCCATCATTCAAATCTTTGAAAGTCTCCTTGTCCCGAAACATCAGCTACCGTGTAACATCTGTGTGTGCGTGCTGTAGGGGACGAGAGGGCGCTGTGCCTGGTGGAGATAAAGAGAGTGAAGCAGTCTCTGGCCCAGTCCCACCTGCCCAGCCAGTCTGAACTGGCTCCCTACATCTTTGAGACGGTGAAGGGCTGCCATCTGTTTGCCGCTGGGAGGGTAGGCCTTGAGATAAAGCTGCTCCGTGACTTTAAAGTGTTAGTCTTACTTGCTGAGTTTTATAAAGAGACATGTATGTTCTCTTTACAGATAGACAACGGCCCCTGTATATGTGCTGCAATGCCCAACAAGATAACCATTCTGCGCTACAACGACAATCTCAACAAATACTGTATTCGTAAGGTGGGTGTGGCCTGTTAGTTCCATATACAGTTGTGATGATTTATTATGACACTCATGTTTCACCATAATATACAGTGGAAGGTAGGAACACTACAAAGTGCAGTTTTACTTCAGAAAAAGAGACGAGGTACCAAGAAAGATAAAATAATAGGAATGCAAAGGAAATACGTCTCGATACCTGAGTGTGAATTAGAAGCCGTATTAAAATGCACACAGTTTATGTCAATGAAAGCTGAATTTCATCAAATGCATCAACTGAAAAGTGTTTCCTTCCTAGTTAAACATACTTGGCTTAATTGAGATGTTTTTTTCCAAATACAAAAGAGAATAGCAGATTAGAAAAGTGGAGGCCTTTTGCCATCATAAACACTTCTTGTGCCAAATGTACCACATTTAAATAGAACTAAGAACTGTCTTTTACTCACCTCCACATCCTTAATCTTACAGGAAATTGAAACTCTGGAGCCCTGCAGCTGCATCCATCTGACCAGCTACAGCATCATAATTGGCACCAACAAGTTCTACGAGATTGAAATGAAGCAGTTTGTGCTTGAGGGTGAGGGCACAAGTATTTGTTTGTTTTTCTTTAAAAACATGACACATAAAAAAAAAAAAAAACGGAACAATGTTTTTAGTTTCAAAGGGAAATATTGTGCAACACTGCATTTATATGAGGGCTTAAGTAAAGGCCGCAGAACGTATTCAGACACTTTGTGGAGTAGATTTAATTATATTTGTAACTGAAGCCACTGTAGTCTTAGTAGTTTAGACTATTTGCAGATTAAGATTTTAAATTCAGTGATGATAATAAATACGATTTATTGTTTTCAAGTAAAATAACTACCCAGTAGTACATGGAAAAGCCAGCTCCACTGACAGGGATCATTCTGTCTGAATAATGGGTACTTACTTTGCAGACGGTTGTTTTATAAGATAAACTGGGGAGATTATTTTTACCTTAACTGGACCCGGGATGTAATATTGTCCTGTTTAACCCCGAGCATCAGGAGTCTCTCATGAAGCAGGGCCGTGTTTTGTGGATCAGTGTGCACAGTGAAACGGACACAGTGTTTAACACCAGCTCCTCTGTTTTGTCCACTGCAGAGTTCTTGGATAAGAACGACGTGTCACTGGCCTCAGCTGTGTTCGCGGCCTCGTCCCACAGTTTCCCCATCGCCATCATGCAGGTGGCCAGCAGCATGCAGAAGGAGGAATACCTGCTGTGTTTTCATGGTGGGTTTGAATGAACAACTACTCTACACACTCATCTGTGTTACTGTCCGCAGCAGAGACAGTGAAGTGCTCTCGGCATGATAGTGGATAAGATACAAGATAACTACTGTACAGACCATCACTGTGAGGCAACAACTGAAGTACAGTATATTTTTGATATGAATTTGTGCTTGTGCTTTTTTCATCTCTTACCCTCTCTCCTCTGATTTCTACTAGTAATTTAGCGGTAATCAGACACATCTACTTTGTAAATGTGTCTGATTCTTATCTTTAGATGTGAACTGTCACTGTCACTGATACTGCTGCCTGCACACCAGACTCACACCGTCCTGTCCTGAGGTGAGACACAGTAAGAGGCCGACAGAGGAGTGTGTAGTAATCTTTCTTTGTTTGACAGAGTTCGGAGTGTTTGTGGACACGTACGGACGAAGAAGCCGCACTGAGGAAATTAAGTGGAGTCGTCTGCCTTTGACCTTTGGTACGTTAACTCCTGCTGCTTTTAGCTGCATGAATAAAGCAAAATCAAATTTTAACATCTGTATAATCCCTTTCTTTCGTGGTGCAGCCTACAGAGAGCCTTACCTGTTTGTCACCTACTTCAACTCCCTGGACGTCATCGAGGTTCAGGGACACGCTGCTCTGGGGTGAGACAGAATCTGCTGAGTTGTAAACACTTTGATTTTTGTTGTCAGCCATATTTCCCTCATCCCTGTCCTCGCTTCCTACAGTCCCACAGTGCTGGCCCACCTAGACATCCCCAACCCTCGCTACCTGGGGCCAGCCATCTCCTCCGGGGCCATTTACCTGGCCTCTTCCTACCAGAACAAGCTGCGGGTCATCTGCTGTAAGGGAAGTCTGATCAGAGAGTCTGGAGAACTGCAGCGGACCGGCTCCAGCCGAGGGTCAGCTCCCTCTGTCGTGTTTGATCTCTTTACTTTAGTTTGAGCAAAAAAAAAAAAAAAACAAACAGAATTTAAATTAGATTGTGAAGGAGAGACTAAAAACACTTACAACACCTACAAAACACTCAAAAACTAATCACATCAACAACAACACATTTATTGTGGACTGTGTTGACTTTCGCATGTAGGAACTTAAATGACCAGGATGGTTTTTATTTTTGTTGACTGGGCCAACAGTGCCATCTGCTGTAAAAATATCAAATCTTCTTGGTTTGGACATTGAGTGACATGCTTCTCTCTGCTGTGTTTTCTTCAGTAGTCCCAGTAAGCGAGGCCCGCCCACCTACACAGAGCACATCACCAAGCGTTTGTCCTCGGGCCCCGGCAGCCACGACGGCCTGCATCGAGAGCCTAGCACCCCGCATCGTTACAGGGAGGGCCGCACCGAATTCAGACGGGACAAGTCTCCCGCCCGACCGCTGGACAGAGAGAAGTCGCCCGGCAGGGTGCTGGACAGTCGCAGGGAGAGGTCCCCCGGGAGATTCGGGGACAGCACCCGACTCCACGCTGGGTCTGTCCGAACACAGCTCGCCCCTGTTAACAAGGTACAGCAGGGGCGTCTTGGTGGCTGGGTGCTTACGATGTATACCATGTTCCTGAATGTCCCCAGATCAGTTCTACCCAGGGTCATACACCTCTTTTCGTCCCTTGTTTCCTGTCTCGAATATCAGCTGTTCAATAAACACAGGAGGGAACAAACAAAAACAAAAACAAAAAACACACAAACACACAAACACAACACTGAGAGGTTCCATCACTGAACATTTGATATGCACTTATATTTGTAGTTTAGGCCACTGGTTCCCAACCTTTCTTATGACCCTTAATAACCCAGCAATATCAATGTGTGACTTATCGTGACCTATCAGTCTAACTTCAGGCTTGGGCCCGTTCCTTGCTCAGCGAAGCAAGAAATGTGGAAATAAAAGAAAAAACGTGTGCAAGCAGCATAAGCAGCAATCAGCTAATGGAAACAACTATATAAATGAAATTAAATGAAATGAAAGGAATGAAATTCTTGAATAATAAAACGCTATAAATACAATATTGTAAGAGTTTCACGGGTTAACCCTAACCCATGAAATGTTGAGATTATTATTACAGCATAGAACAAAAGAGAAAACGTGAAAATACGCTGAAAGAAACAAAAGCAAATCTTACCTCTGGTAACAGAGGTTTTCTAATATTTAACGAGCACTTTGCATCTTGGAGTTGATTATAATCCGTATAATCTATTATTCATCCATTAACACAGAGCTGCTCTTTTCCAGCTGCTAGAACCAGTTCTGTTCTGTAGATTCTGATTCTCACTGTCTTTGAGCTCTCGATTTGTTCTTCCAGGTCAGTTCCTTGTCCATCATAGTGAGTAAACCTGCAGGATCTTAATCAACACTTCGCCCTGAAATAGTTCAAATGTATGAAAACACACTGAAAGAGGCAGACAACAAAACAGGTGTACCGGGTGACATGTCCCTTCATTACCATCAACACACAGACTGTAGTTTATTTTCACTCCTCCTCCTCACTCCAGTCCTGCTGCTGTAAATACTCAGTATTCCAAATGTGTATTTATCCGCCCCTGAAAACAGTCCGCAACAAATCCACTATTTCTTCCTATTTGAACAAGTCCAGATTTTTATTTTGTTCCAACTGTTCCAACTATATTTTAATTGAATGTCTCGTCAGTTAAGATTTTCACACCTGCTGAGGTTAAACAGCCGCTTCTTTATTTTTAATAACACTTACATTGGTGTAATGATTTGAAAGTAGAAATGATGAAATTCAACGGATGATCATTTCTGACTATTCTTTTGCAGGTGTGGGACCAGTCATCGGTGTGAACCCAGTTCCTCACTGCTCCTGACTGGAGGTTTGAAGAGAAACCATGGGAAACCCTTGATCCACGTGCAAGCACACACACATGCACACAAACACACACCTGTCACTCAGGCTGACTGTCAGCTTCATTGCCTGTACATAGTGCAGTCTCAGTTCCTCGTCAACACATAAACCTGCACTGGGAGACGTCTCCTGCGACAATCCTGTTTTCTGACACGTGCTTTCATGGGAGAAATCCCGCAGTAGATTTGGTGGCAGGGAACCTCCGCTGATCTACAGATCAAGAGAATCTACTTTATAATATATACTCAAAGTTGTAAATATTGCTGTCTGAGTTTTTATAGATAAAAGGAATAGTCGGCTGGTAAAGCCATGTCTATTTTTTTTAAAAATGAGTTTCTAAAGATGTTGCAGGGAGATTAATGATGTCGTTGGTTAAGAAATATTATATCAAGATTTCATTAGAGTCTGAAATATCACATTAGGTTTCTTCTCTGTTGAGAGAATCAAACTGACATTTAATATTCACATAAATCATGAAGAGAAGCTCTGAGGAAGCAACACTTTGCACATGAGATTGGATTTGAACAGGAGTTAAAAACTCATCCTTGTTACATGACCAGTCTTCTTTCTTTGGATCAAATGTATGGTCCTCTTGACTAAATAGCCTTTGATATATAATTGCATATGATTGCTTTATTGACAGTCGTCGTCCGGCCATACTTTGTAAAACAATTATTAAGCAATGTTTTGCTCCAAGTGTTCCTTGTGTTGTTTTTAGCAAACCTAAGATGAAGAAACACGCAGCTCTGCCTCTGAAGCCGGACGTCGTGCAGTCAGGCCGGCTGACGCCACCTCAGCTTGCTCCTACTCCGCCGCTGCTGCTGCTGTTGATTATGGTACAGATGTCCTGTTTCTGTGCAGTGATATGAAGTCTAGTAATCGTCAGGGGTCGTCACTTTCTAGTATCGTTTCTTTAGAGCCAGTAAGACCACCTCCATTCGTCACATCAGTGAGCATGACTAACTTAGAGCAGCACTTGTCGCTTTTCGATCTTGATTCTTTCTCTTAGTTGTTCTTTTCTGTCATGTATCCACTCGAATTTGCATTCAATAAGTAGACATTGATGTTAGACAGTATTGACGGTATGATTTTTAGAGATGTATATCAGTACATGCATTAAACATGATTGAAGTGTATGAGTGTTGACTGTCTTCTTCTTTGTGTGTGTGTTCAGTTGCAGATATTCCAACCGTGTCAGCTTGTATCAGTGAGAGCAGGTATCAGGTGCTGCTAGCAGACAACACAGTAGGTTTATCTAGTTTATTTCTCCTTTAATTCTACAACAATGTAATGCTCTTTAAAGTAAATCCAACAAAACAAAATATTCAGACTGAACAAGGAGCACTTGTTGTTACAGGAAATTGCTATGTACAGCTACACACTCCTCTGACAGACATGAGAAGGTTCAAAGTGCTTATCAAACAGACGGGGGAAAAAAAAGGAGGAAAATGAAACGAAAGCACGAGTGATCCCTTTGAGAGAGACCCGTAATAAAACTGCTTGGCACCAGTCTCCACCAAAAGAGACACACACACACACACACACACACACATACACACAGTTTCACCAGAGCTCGATGCATTCACGTGTTCACACTCACGTCAAGTGATTACTGGGCCGTTGCAGTGACACCTCTGATAGAGCACGTCAGCGCAGGTGAAGAGAGATACAACATAAGCAGACCAAGGGAAAGAAAGAAAAAAAAACAAAAACAGCAAGGGATCATCCTGGCAACGCGTGTTCTGATGACCTGTTACCAACCATCATGCTCATGACAATACTGAAAAGCACAGCACACTTTCCATTCCAGCTTTTTTTTTTTTGATGCACTCTGTGGCAGTGTCTAATTCATTAATTAATTATGTCATGTGCAAAAAAAAAAAAAAAAAAAAAATTTTTTTAACAATTCACATTCATGGATTGTTGAACAAGACAAGCTTGGTGTCCCACATGCCTGTGATGGTGGTGAAATTACAGAGTGAGTGTTGTGCTGCCGGCCTGCAGGGAGAGTGAAAGAGCCTCGGCCTCACGCTGGGCTGATGATGAGAAATCACACGTCTCATTCGGCCATCTTTTCTCTGATTAAGTCAACGTTTGATAGTCTGTGTTTAAGAGATCGTGAATTATGAAGCATTATCAAACTCAAACTTTTTCTTTCAACATTTAGGACACAGACACATAAGTCAGAGAGGAGTGTGAAGCCTTGGAGTAAATCAGCTGTTAATAGGATCTTAGATTAGAGGCCAGGTTTACATCACCATTATATACTGAACAGTCTACAACGTCAAGTCACTATTCTGGTTTATCTGCAGAAGAGGAGAGAAAAGTTTAACTTGCTGCAGTAGCACCATCTTAAATAAGTTCAAAATGAAATTAATGTTTGGTCACTCGATGCCTCGCTTGCTTGTTTTGTAAATATGATATTTTTCAGAAATCACAGCGTCGCATCTACGAGGGGAAAACAATTCCTCTTTTTTCTATTCTCTTTCAAAGACTAAAGGTTGAGCTGTTGAATTAAACACATTCACCACTTCCACAGGAGGCCAGTGAGAAAAACACTTCAAGCCTGTTGTTGCTCTGACCACCCACTGCACACTTCCATCATCATGTTACCACCACATTGAAATCCAACCGGAGATGTCAGGGACACATACAGCGCCGGTGTGGTTAAATCACAGTTATATTAATGCATTTCCTCTGACAGTCAAAACTTTGTTATCGTGTGACTTTCTGGCCGACTGCTAAAGAAGCAGTCAGGCTCCTCTGCCGACAGGACAAACTGGATGATGAGGCATAAAAAGATTGGCAGTCTCAACAAGATCATCGTCATTAAAATGACAGTCTGTGGTGGTGTGCTGTACCTTTAACGCTCCAGCTGACTAACGGGAAAAAACAAAACAAAACACAGATTTTCAATAATAACAACAAAAGGCCCTTCTTAATGACATAAATCTGGAAAATAAGAGTCACTCAGCGATTACAAGCTCAGTGTGAATGTGTGTCTGTGTGTGTGTGTGTGTGTGTGTGTGTGTGCGCGTGTGTGATGGCATGAACGAGTGTGTGTACAAAGTAGAGGTAGTGTTTGTTTGTTTGTTGTTTGTTTGATGAGTTAGAATGAACTAATTCTGTTGTTGTGTGTGAGAGTCAGGGGCTTTTATTTTGGGTTCAGGCTGCTTGTTTTGGACCACGGTTCTCTCAGTGCATAGACGTCTCACTGACTAAAGACACACTCGTTATTTTATTTTGACATGTGATTGTCAGAGGTCACATGATGCTCGATGACACCTCTGACTTCACACCCCATCCCCCTCCCCCCTGCATACATTGCTTCTAAGTGGATTGGGAAATCATTTCATCCACATTTCATGCTGTGATTGGCTGATAGAAAACAGAAATGACGAGGGTCATCGTAGCCACAGATCAGAACCATCTTCCACTCCTCGTCTCATAAACACTGATTATCCTGTGGCAATTTGAATTGTCTGGATCTTAAAACAGCAATTCAACAACAAAACCTTAATAAATAAAATCAAAGTAATGATCGCATTTAAAAGGGAAAACCACTGCAGCATCAAAACAGGACACCCTGCTTCTCTATTTAAAAAAACACACCTGTCATCTTCAACAGGCTGCAAAATATAGGTATTTTTCTGCAATTGACAACATAAGAAAAAAAAAGAAATAAAAAAAAAAAAACTTTTTGGTGACTAATTAAGTGAGCCACTATTCAAGGATTCTATACATTTTTCTTAAATGCTATATAGGTATCTGAATATATTATTTTATTCATTTATTTTACAAAAAAATGTGTATGTGTGCGTGTGTGTCAGCGTGTGTGCAAGGTCATTGAGTGTGTGTGTTAGGCAGGGAGGGCGTCTCAGTGAAGCTTCTCACAGACTGTGGAGTTACAGACTTTTAGGAAAACGCCAAGAGCCCTTTCTGCTGCTGCTGCTCTCCTCCACGTTTCAACCAATCAGAGCAGAAATCACAAGTGAGGTCACGGTTCACTGCTGCCTCCAAAATAACAATATTAATAATTAAAAAAAGAAAACAATTCGTCTTAGGAATTTGAACATGGAAATTTAAATGTGTCAAATTCACACCTTCACTTCTGATTTCCACCACACGATTGAGAGGTGAGGAGAAGTCCAGCTCCCAGTGCCTGCTGGGTAAAAAGAATGAAAAGGGGGGCTGTTGTGAGTGAAGGGCATGAAGGTATGGCTAACAGGAGAGATTACACAGTCAGTCAGTCTGTGTCGAGCACAAACAACCTGCAGCTTGTCTGCTGTCTGACACAAACCGACAACGCCACAACACATCAGTTTACGCTCCCAGCGGACGAGTAATAACAGTCAGTCAGGGTGGAAGAGCTGAGCGGCCGTCAGCTGTTAAAGGGTCAGATGTTCTAAAGCCTTTTCTACAGATCAATAACACGTCCTGTTGTAAGACTCACATGGCTGAATAGTAACAATCATAATAATTTACTCTCCTCACTGTGGTTGAGATCAGTATTCAAAAGAAGAAAGAAAAACTATTTGAATATCCTAACAGCATTTTTGTTAATGATCACAACCCTCGTCCTTCCTCGTCTGCACTGTGGGCTGAATCTCAACACTGAAAAACACAAACTCCAAACAGCAAAATTCTTTTTTTCTGTTTTGTATTTACATGTCAAGCTGTATATTCTGTATATACACACGTCTGAGCAATCCTGTGTGAAGAGCTGATAAAAACTCACCAAAGCAAAAGCAAGCAGATATGTTGAGATTCAGCCCACAGTGCGTTAAAGGGTCAGTTCACCCAATGCATTAAATTACCTCAAATGAAGGGAAATAAATGATGCCGTTTTATTCCTTTATGGGAAAACACCAATTTTACACTTGAAGGTCAGTTTACTCATCACGAGGAGTACTACTACTATATAATTTGTGGCTTTTGTCAAGTCTGAACAAATTACCCTGATGATGTCACAGTGATGTCATTAGGGTTACCGCTCCTCAGATGTTGAAACCACTAACACAAACCAGAATGCCAGTGTTTAGTTTGAAAGATGTGGGTGGTTACCTGGCAGACGGCATATTATTATGATGATTATTATTAAAACACTTTGGAATTGCATTATGGGAAATGTAGGATTCAGCATTTTGGAGGTCAGGACATATCGGCCTGTCTTTTAAAAATCCCAAACTGAAGAGTAATATTAGATCACTGGGGTACCACTGTAAACGTCATGTTAAGTGCTGTGAGCCCCACAAACAATAATTTGTTATATAATAATTGAATGATAAACTTTCACAAAATTATCCAATAATCTTTTTTTTTTTTTAAATGACAAACTCCAGCTTGTCAGATGTAAAAAGAAATGCTGCTATTTTGTGTCATATGTTATTAAACTAAACTTAGAATTTTGAACATCTGGTTAGACAAACAACAAACAATTTAAATATGTAATATTGGGCTCTGAGACAACTAAATGGATACATTTCACTATTTTACATTTTACAGAAAAAGTGAAGCATTGACTTTTTGAAAAAATGATTTGCTGGTTAATCGATAAAGAAAATAATATTTTCAGGCCTAATTCATTTCACCTCCACTGTCTTTGGATGGCAACAAAGATATCACAGATGATATCGCAAATAAAATCAAATATACTGTAGATACAGGTTAGATTCAAGAGGGGAGTGAGGAAATGTGTTTTTGGTAGTTTGGGTGAACTGACCCTTTAAGCTTCTCCCTAAACAACATTTGTGAACATCACTATCCAGACATTTCTGATGCTGAGGGACTATCTCGTGGCTGCCCGGAGATCTTCCACATCACCTCTGACCTCACAGCCTCTAGAGAGAAGAAGAAGAAGTCCACGATGGTGTAGAAGTCCGATGAGAAGCGTGGATGAGCGGGGGAAGCAGATTCAATGGACCAAGCCGCTGAATCTACTTCAGCGACACAGTGAGACGACCTTCTCTGCCTGCCTGGTCCAAGGCACCAGGATGTCCATCCTCACTCCTCTGGCTTCGGAGTGCAGTCCCATCACTGCCACAGACCCTCTGTGTGGCGAATGTGCAATTTCTTCTCACACACACACTCTCGCACACCACCAACCCCTGTGCACACCCACTGTTCAGAGCGCTCGGCATCTCGCAAACACGTCATTCAGCTCCGCCACCACGCCATCCTCTGTATATACACATTAAATTCCATATCTGCCACACACACACAAAGTACATGGGACATTCTGTGTAGCTCCTGTGCTCTTCTTCAGCAGTGGGCCTGTGTCAGCGGCTGGCAGCTCAGCCCGACTCGCTCTCCTGTCCCGGTCCTCTGAGCCTCAGTTGGAGCTGGCTGTGATGGGTTTCTCCAGCTCCAGGTCAAGGGGGACCGAGGTGAGCCGGAGGCTGCTGTAGCAGGTCTTACAGACGCGGCTGGGCTCAAACAGCTGCTGGCTTGGCACTGGGATCTTCTGGTCACAGCAGCTGGCGCAGAACACATTACCGCAGTTCCTGCAGGGGGACACAGAGCGGTCACTGCTGGACTCCCAGACAGAGCCTCTTTACACCCACAGTTACCATGCGCCTCCTTTTTTAGATCGGGTTTACATGAGACTCACCTCCATCATATTTAAACCAAGGCCTGTTCTTCACATGTGGAAAACCGAGTTAGCTTGATTTGGTTGTTGATGGTTTGACACAAGTCTGGATCTGAGAGTTCTTCAAAGTGAGTTTAAAGTTTGTCTTTAAGACTTTCCAGTTAAATTTAATTGATTTTAGATCAGAACATGTCAATTCTGCTTTTGGTGTAAATATCATAGCAACACCTCAACATGATAAAATTGGCTATAAAATTACAAAAAAAGGTTTACTTAAAATAAGAACCGATCCAAATATAGTCAAGGATACAAAGACCAGAGGGACAATATCCAACTATAGGTGTCTGACTGTTATTAGAATTATGGAACAATATATCAGAAAGTTAATTATTACATTCTGATGGAAACTTGTCATTTAAACACTAAAATAAACATTTTAATTAAATGCTGCATCACACATAAAAACGTGTAAACAGCTGATACTGAGAACTGATCTCAGCCACTGCTCTGGTTTTTCCAAACACGAAATATGTTGCCCCACTGCATGAAATCATAATAATCTGAATTATGAAGAATTTTAATGTAAATAACATGAGGCCAGAGACTAAAAACAGAGTTGGTGGGCCACTGTGACTCAATGTAACTGATAGCAGAAATAATCAATTTAATGACTGTGACAAAGACACTATTAAATGAAGATTGGTCACGTCATCGCTGGTGTGTGATCTGCTTAATATGATCAGAATCAGTGCTGATACCAGTGCAGCCTATCAGAGTGGAGTGTGTAATTAAGTAATACTGATTACTGGGCTGGGGGTTGGGCCTTGGCTTTAAGTAACTTCTGTGCAGCTACATTAGAAATGTTCTTGTCTGTAGCAACAGTAAAATGTCAGCCAGTTATAGGAAAAATCATATGATCAGCACTAATCATGCTAGCCTTGCTTCAAAATAAGAGCTCACAGTTATTGTACATAATTTCATAAAAAAGATTAAGAAAACAAATCTCTGTGTTTGAAGAACCAAGTGAGCAGGATGAGAATTAAAGGACTGTGTTAGTCTGGATTAGTGAGCTCACATCTGAAGAACAGGACCCTGATATGAAAATGTGTCTGCCGTGAGCAAACAAACTTACAGAAGTTGTTTCTTTCACCTTGTGTTTGCTGTGTCTGATTACAATCTGATCACCGGGGACACATGATACAAGAGGAGTAAAGCAGGTCTGAAACTCAAAGTGCTGAGTGCTTCATCCTGAGCTTTGCACTGGAGGTCTTCACGGTTCCACAATGTCAGCTCTGATGACGTACGTGGTACGTTATGGAGGGAGAAAACAGTGTTTTGAGGCGAGAGGGAAGACGAGAACTGTGAACTTCACAGTTCACCAGAGCGTTGTTCTAACGAGGGAACTGGAACTGGAATTTGATATTGACTACATGAGAACACAGTCTTTTGTCTTATTGTTGGTGCAGGAGGTTGATATTAGGACATTGAATTATTTATATAAATTCTTCTTTGAACATTAACATGTTTTCCACCACTGCTTGTTAAATGATGAAATTGCATCACGCTGCTGTCGGTGTTTGTCTTCTCTTTCTGTTTGGGTCTCCCTCTGATCTTGTCTCTCTTTTATAAATATTCATTCATGCACATCAGGTTCGGCTGGGTTTTCCACGCTCCATTTCAGAACAGGTCCAGAATGTTGGACCCGTGAAGACCTCCACTTTGCACACCGCTCCTGCTCACAGTTCCACTTTGCTGTGATGTTTCACTACATGCCGGGTTAGCAGAGGTGCTCATCTACTCAGCAGTGATAACTTGATTATTCAGCCCATTAAAAACACAGGTTACCATCACTGGACAGGAAGGCAGGTCACACTGGAGGCTTCAGATACCCATGCTCAGATTCAGATGTAAGGCCATGCTCACACACTTACACGCACAGTGGTCCCTTCTGCCTGCCTGTACTCACCCTGAGCAGAAAAAAAACCTCATCTAATTTTGTCTGCAGCCACTTACACCACCAGGTGGACTGCATGGCCTTCAGGACCATGCTGTGCTGCTGGGAGGTGAGATGCAGGGGGCTGGTTTGGGGCAGCATGCTGCCAGGTTGTGTGTTGAGGGTGGTGGGAGGGAGGGGTGCTGATGTGGTGCTATGGCAGGAGGAGGGTTGAGGTTGAGGAAGTCTTTTTTTTTTTTTTAGATTTAAACTTTTCAGGAAAAATAAGAATCAGCCCTCGACCGAACACAGCTGAACCACTGACAGCAGCGTGCTCACGGTCAAAGCCAATTAAAAATCACTGAATGAAAACACACTGGCGCTGCAGGACGCACACTCAAGTCAATACATCGCAGTAATGAAGAGAGATTTCCTTGAGAATTTGCTGACAACTAAAACACAATGGGGGGGAAACCAGATGCAGCAAGTGAGGAGAGACAGGGAGGGAGGGAGGGTGGGGGTGGGGTGTGTGTGTAAGGATTAGAACGAGGAAGGTGCAGCAATGTCCGGTAAAAAGGGTGGAGGGTGGAGGGTGGGGTGGTGGGGGGACAGGGAAGCCGGATCTCACCAGACCTCCTGGACAGGCTCCCTGCCACTGTAGAGGAGGAGAGGGGCAGACAATGGATAAGAACTGCCTGAACAGTGGAGAAAACTTAAAACACACTAAAACACACTTCCTGCTGAAGATGTGTGTCAGCTTCACAAAGTTTAACAAAAACAAAAAAACTTAGAAAATCTAAGATCACCACAGTTGTGGGCTGTAGTGCTTCACTGCTGAAACTGTCTTGTAGGACAGAAGCGCCGACAAACAAACACTAAAGTAGATAGACCAATCCAACAACCTGTCACCATGACAGGCTTTAAATTAAAGGAGCATCTCAGAAAACTTAAGTTACACACTGCAGATGTTGACTTTGAAAGCTCTGGGTGTTTACCAGGCAGGGACGGTTTAAAAAAGAGATGCTATCAAGCTGCATTATGGGAAAGGTTGGAATTGGTGTTTCTCTATGAGGGCCTCAAAGTCAGGGGTATCTGAGCCTCTGCTGCAGTGATAGGGATCATTTTTTAAAGTTTGTCTCTCACATGTCCCACAACTTTGTGCAAATGCTATTCTAAATCAAAGGAGTGCTCCTCCAATGACAGAACAGCCAGGCCCTGTTCACACTTAACACTAAAAAGTGTCTTTGTGACCTGATCATAGTGCAAAAACATTAAAGATATTAGATTGTAGTAACCATGTTTGCTTGAGGTCAGAGAAGCTTGTATTCACTTCTGTAGAACAGAGTAGGCTGGACAAAAACTCAATGCTAGTAAGAAACATACCAGCATATGTGTATCAATAAGAATGAGCAACTCCCTGCTGGAAACCTAAATTAGTCAACGGCCTGATTTTCATTAAAATCCATCATAAAAAGTTACTTGAGAAGAATTCAAGAGTCATTCTGATTCTGGTGTGAACTGAAAGCTGCTGCCGCTGAATCTAGACGAGGTCTGGATGTATCTGAATACAAGGAACCAGTTCTGAACATGAGAGGAGCGAGTTTGAACTCTGCAGGACAGAGAGCAGTGGCTGCTGACAGTGAGTGACTGAAGGTTTGAGCTTCTGCAGCTTGACAGTCCTCAGTCTTTACCTGCAGTGATGCTTCCTGGTGGCGAGCCAGAACCTGCTCTCACAGCCGTAACACTGGGCTGCCAAATGGTCAGGGTACCAGCGAGTGACCTGTAATGTACAGAGCAATGTCAGCTCACAGCTGACAAGAGATCTGAGCTCCATAAATCCAAGCTCTCTGAACAAACACAACTATCTCTTTGAGATCTTTGCTCCTTCCCTCCCTAATAAATATCCTGAGGTCAGTCCAGCTGCTCACCTCAGTGTCCTGCTTGTCCACCTGCTCCCAGCTGGCCTCCGAGAAGAGCTCTGTGCTGCAGCGCGACAAACAGTTTGGGTCCAGGTTGTACTCCGAGTCTGTCATTGAGGTCTGCGTGGGGGGAGACAGAGAATCGGCAGATGTGAAGGAATCTATCTGGCTGCAGTTACAACTCAAAGCTTATGTCCAGGTGGTAAACCTGGTCAACGTGTCAGTGTCTTACCACTTCGTCTCCCATGTCTCCGTTGATCCTGTGAGAGCTGATGTGCTGCTGATTCTCCAGGCGGCTCCACAGCTCCTGCACCTGCTTCTTCAGAGTCTCCACTTCCATCTGGTGCCCCGCCTCGATCTGCCTTAGCCTCTGCTGGATGGCGTCAGTGTGCAGCGTCAGTCCGTCATCGTCAAGGTGACTGCGTGAAGGCTGCTCTGGGCTAATGGCGGCCCGGCCCAGCAGGGCGTGGCACCAGCGGTGCTGGGAGCAACTGCCCCGCGGATGGAGGATCAGGGAGTTACAGCTAGCTAGGGACATTTGTCGACTCAGAGGGGCCCGCTCCCCATTCCCTTTGGCCCAGTGAGGACCCCCGCAGGGCTCCCCGTCAGAGCTGTCGCCGTTACAAATCCCATCCCTGCTGAGGTCAGCACTCACAGACTGAAAGGCACTGACGGAGGCTCGCTTGGTGCCCCCATTTAAAGTTCTGATAAGACCGTGCTCGCCTGCCTCCAGCCCCTTCTCTTTCCTGGAGCAGGGCGGCTGTTTCCTGCCGTCACTGCAGGGCGCACGGCTCAGACTAACAGGCGGCTGTGCTGGGAGCTCCAACCTGCTGCAGGCCTCTTCAGTTAAAGTCTCTGTTGAGCTTTCCATCAGGGAGGCCCTCTTATCCACCTGCTCCACTGGCTCAGAGACACCACGGTCAGATACTGAGTCAGGGCAGGTCTCCTCCTCCACATCTGGCTCTTCAGGTGACCTGTCCACAAAGCCATTAGTTATAGTTCTATGGGCTGCAGGCTGCTCTGGCTCACCTGAGCCAGAGTCACTGGGTCCATGCACAACCTCCTCTACAGAAGAGTTTTCAACATCCTGCTTCACAAGATCCTCTGGTGCCTGAGTCACCTCAGCTGCCTGTTCATCCAGCTCTTCTGCCTTCTGTGTGGGCAGAGGTGGAGACTCATCCTCCTCCTCTGTCTCCATTACACCATTTTCTGGATGGTGACCATTTGCAAATGCTTCTCTCTGCATCTCAGTCCCGTTGACCTTTGCGCGCTCGTCCTCGTCCTCATCTTTTGCTTTTTTCTCCTCCTCTGTGTCAACAGTGTTAACGACATGAGTGACAGCAGCACCTCCCTCTCTCTGATCGGCCGCCTCCTCCTTTGTGGCTTCCTGTAGAATGTTCTCCATTTGGCCCTCAGCCACGCCCACTGCCACAGAGAGCTCCGCCTCCTCTGCGTCCTCTCCTGCTGCTGCCGGGCTCACAGTGTCTCCCTGTCCGAGCTCAGCGTGTGAGCTGCGCGGCTGCGGGCTGTCGTCCAGCTCAGAGTCCACTCCGTCTGGGTAAGGCCCCACTCCATTCGGCCGAACCTCCTGATCCTGGTTCCCCCCTCCCTCTGGCCCCACTGCCATGTTGAGCTCCAGAGAGCGCCGGTGGTCCTGCCACTTCTCATTGAGGCTCGGGTCACTGGAGCGCCGGTTAGGAGCCAGGGAGCTTCCCAGCTCACATGCACTGGGTAGGTTGTCAAAGGAGCGAGTCTTCGTGCATCTGAAGGAAATGAGATAAGAATTATGCACAGAAACCGCATTTCATCATATAACAAAGTGTTTGACACTCTATGAGTCAATCTGAAACTGCAACATAATCATTAGAAAATGTATGGCTAACAAAGCAATCACATTCACCTCACCAAAACAAGAAAACACAGCACAAACATAATGAGAGAGAAGCAATCAGACTTGGTCTCTTTAACTCAGAGCTGGCTGTCAAAGTATGTCAACATCACAATGAAACAACTTCCTGTTGCTCTTCCATCATGGTGTGACTGTCACTGTCATGAGACACAAGATAAGCAGAGCATAAAACAGCATCTGTGACTGCAAGGGCCCGAGCAGAGCAAAGTATCAAAGCAGACGAGTTGAAAAGCCGAGCCTCTCCAGCTGTGGGAGTCCTCGACCTGTGTTTCTTACATGAAGGAGGAAGAGGGGGGGGGCTTGGTGCCAGCGCGCCAGGCTCACCTGCCCAGTGGTGCATCCTCCGGGTTGGCACCGGGCACAGGGTAAGGGGCGCAGGAGTCATCGGAAGGGGTGGTGGGGGAGGAGCTGGGCAGGTAGACCGCCGTCCACAACATCAGGTTGCGCACATGACACACTGGATGGAGAACCTGCAACAACAGCTGCACATTTAACTCAGGACGTCATCAGGAGACAAATAATAGCAAAACGCTCTGGAGAAAAATCTTTAAAGACTGAACACAGGAAGAAAATGAAACAAAGGAACTGGCTAAGTGAATATTTGAATAATCAGACTTGATAAAAAATATGTGAATGCTATTCTGGGAGTATGATTTCCACTCATGGTAAATCAAGAAGTTATGGCCATGACACCCACACAGAGAAATGCAAACATGAAAACAGCCGAAACCACAAAATGCAATTCTAGGAAGGGTGGTAAAAACTCCTAAATCAAGTTTAAGACCACAACAATTAACAATAAATCTAAGAAGACATCATGAAATACAAAGCTCTGGGGTTCATCTAATTCATCTGAAGACTTCCCTGTCTGGACCTGAAGAATTTGGAAACCCAGGCCTAAGCAGGCTAAACTTTGTTTTTAATTAATTCCACTGACACATTTTCTTCTTTGTCTTGCTTCAATCCGCTTTGTTGTTTGTAGAAAACTTTTTTTTTTAACATGCTTCAGAAACAGCGGACGTACGGTCTCGGAGTGTGAGGAGTACAGCATGTTCCTCAGTGTGCGGTTGGCCGGTCTCAGCAGCGACCACACTGAGCATGTCCTCTCCTGAACGTGCCGGTCCTCCCTCTCCTTGCCGCTGTTACACAGGAAGGTGCCGAACAGACAGGAGTAGGTGTGCTGCACCAGTTTCACCTGCAGACACACACAAGCTGACATGTAGAGGCTTGTACAAACACCTTAGATATGATAATGAGAGCAGAGATGACGAGAGTTCAACACATGACTCATCAACACACCCAGACTGTAAATGCATATCAGTGTCTCACAATCGGAAACTGAAT
Source organism: Seriola dumerili (assembly GCF_002260705.1). Taxonomy (NCBI): domain Eukaryota; kingdom Metazoa; phylum Chordata; class Actinopteri; order Carangiformes; family Carangidae; genus Seriola; species Seriola dumerili. The sequence continues at coordinate 10,462,626 of NW_019174272.1, read as the reverse complement.
GTGAACACACTTGAATCAGAGGCATGCCATTTCCTTCCACGTAGATGAAAACATTCTGCAGTGTCTAATCTCATGATCTAAGAAGACTTTACAGTTGTAGTGTTTGATTTCTGCCACTGGTACGCACCAGAAAGGCCTCATTAAACTCAAAGGAGCAGGGAAACTGCCTCTGCAGCTGGTGAACACAGTCCAGCCACTGCAGGAAGACAGGACAGCGCTCGTTCAGATCATCAGAGTTTTCTCCGTGGCCGCAGCGGTCAGCAAACTTATGGCCAAAGTCCAGCCACTCAGTCTCCACCAAAACCTGGAAGCCCTGCACAAAGATGTCACAAGATCTTAGGTTCAATAAAATGTTGCTTCACAATATTAGGCCAGTCATGCTCATGTGCAGTTTTTAAAAAAGTAAAAACAAAGTGAACAAATAAAATAATAAAGTTTTTCTGCTATTAAACGTGATCCTGTTAAATGACCAAATGTTACAAAGGGTCGGAGGACGGAACTAAAGATCAAAGAGTCTTCATCTGTACCTCAATAGTGCGGTAGTACGGGTCCAGCAGCAGTTTGGACAACGCAACGATCTGAGGTGTGCGGTCCCAGCCGTCGGAGCAGTGCACCAGGACGGGCCTGTGGTCTCGATCCACGGCGTTGACCACAAGCAGCGCCGCCTTCAGCAGCAGGGACAGGTGCTGCAGCCACTTGGTGCTCTCCAGTGCAGAGAGCCAGCTGCCGGCACACAGACAGCAACAGAGCAAAAACAGAAACATCAGACCAGGTCGCACGGCTCAGATACTAAGTGATGCCACACGTGTTTCATAAGGACAAGTACAAAGCATGAGCCGATGCCACATACCACAGGATTTAAAGCCTCTAGTTCGCAAAACCCGTCAACAACTTCTGCACAGCTTTGTATAGCTACGAGCTCAACTGTGACGTCAATGTTGTTCTGTGTCTTTCTACTTTTTTAATATTCTTCATCGGGGAATTTAGCAGCTTGAGAAATAGAGAGATCTTTTTCTTAATTTTGGTGGAGATTCTAAGAAAAGAGCTAAACGTAGAGCAAATATAAGACCTGCATTTGTCAGGTGCCCAAAATCACAGCTGATGATTCCAGCCTAAATGGCCTGGTTGAATAAAAGTCACTGAATATTTCAACACATTACATGGATGACCAGAGAGAGACGTGACCTACTTCAATTATGAGTAAATGTTTCACTTCTCTTATCTTATCTAGGATAATATTCTGAGCTCTATTGGTGTGTTTGTCTTGACTATAAACATGAAGAGTCTGTGACAGAATGATTGGAGGCTTGTGACAGTTTATACTCATTTTATATGTTTATAACACGTCAAGCTCAGCAGCTGGTCTTGCTCAGTACAGTGGCACTGTGGTGTAATGTTTGACAATTAGCAGAGAGAAATCGGCATAGCCCGCTGTGTTTTGCATAAACATCAGAAAGTTCGTGCACAAGGCCCTTCAAAGCTGACGAATATGACAGCACATAGACATGAACTGTGTGACCCTATTAAAGCCTGGGTGCAGTGTTGGGAGGACTTTTTTCTGAGCCTGTTTTTGTTTTCTGATCTGATCTTCTAACCACTTTCAACAACAGCCTCTTAAGCCAGCGTGATTTAATTACACATCATTGTGGCACCGAGGCTGGGAGTGCAGATGGAAAGAGATCCTCCACTTGGGGTTGGGCCAGGCTTTCTAAATCAGGCACAGATGTATGACCAGGGCCAAAACACAGCTGTGATTACTAGTTACCTACAGTTACTACAGCAAAGCTTGAGGGCTCAAGGTTTAATAGTTTTAGCCTGCAGAGCTGTGAGCTGAGTCGTGACTAGGGGAAGCTGGAGGCACTGCTGGAGGCAGAAAAAAAACAAAAAAAAAACATACTTGGCTGGATCAGGCATCTGAGTGCAGAGGAAACGCAGAGACTGGAAACTCTTGCGGATGGAGTGGATGTTGGCCATGCCCATAAACACCACCTCACAGTTGGGGTAGTACTCTGGAACATGAGGAAAACAAATGAGAAAAAAATGAGAAGACAAAAGCTAGTGGTTTTTGATTTTAGCGCAGAGAACAATCGCATTCGTGGTTAACCGATATACTGCATCCACAGCACACATTGACCTAATTCTGCCTGTAATAAGAGCCTGAGCTGAGAGGACCTACCTGGACATTCACAGCCTCCCCCCTTGGCTCTGTTCGCTACGGCAGCAGCGTAGGACCTGGCATCCAGGATAAGTAACTTATGGGGCTGGATGACCAACGTTTCCACCTCTGAACTGTTGGTCATGGAGGACTCTGACAAAGACACAAAACACAGCAAAGTTACAACCCAGTGCAATTCATGCTGCATGAAACGAGGGCTGAAGGGTTTCAAAAAAGTCAAAAAAGACAGAAATATGTAACATCAACAGAATGTGTTTGACATAAGAAGTTACTGTGATCTGTGTGTAAACCTGCTGCTTGAGACAAGCCCTGACACCTCGGATTGCGCAACAGTGTCAGCTGCAGATCCATGTCTGTGTGTGGTGGTAGGTGTGTGCTCAGCTGTGAGGGAGTGTGTTTGTGCGATTTATACGGTATGTCAGTGAGTTAGGCTCTTACCGAAGTCAGTATCAGGCAGGTCTGAGCCGTTGGTGTAGGTACCGTTGGGGAGGTGTTTGCGGGAGCTGCTGTCCACGGCGCAGGCCTTGGCGATGGACTGGACCAGGTGCTCGTCATCAGCGTTCCTCCAGCCCCACCAGCTGACCTCTGGCTGACCGCAGCGGGCGATCACAGCCCCCGTGCTCAGGTGCCTGTGTGAGGGGTTAGCCAGAGCACAAATACACAGTCAGTCAATCTGAGTTATGGGTTATGTCCTAGTTAAGAGCATTTAGCATCTATCTGTTTTGCATTTCTCCTGCACAACATTATGTTTTATTTGTTGGCTTTTTTGATGATTAAAAGAAAATGAACAGGGCTGCAAATAATAATTATTTCCATTATCATTTAATCTAACATTTTCTTTTCTGATTAATCAATCAATGGTTTAGTGTATGAAATATCAAAGAATAGTGAAAAATGCCCTAAAGCAACTTCACCTCTTGTAACTGCAGGTCTGTCCAACCAACAGTATTTAGTTTACCGTCATATACAAATATTCTAACTTTAGAAGCTGGAGCCTGTGAGTTTTTTACTTTTTTGATTTAAAAAAAATATCAAAGAAATAATGTTGCTGATAAATGAAATTGTCAATCAACGAATTAATTACTGAACTAATCATTTCATATGACTCTTTGGTTCAGCAGGCGACCTTCTTTCCTTTTCATAACACAAACAGGTCGGGAACCACTGGCTTTATTCTTTTCAGGTGCTGTAACACACAAAGTTAAGATTTCTGGTTGGTGTAGTTTTCCAAAAACAAAAGATCAAAGGCTCTTGAGCACTGTTCATTAAACATACAACAACTACAATTCACTGAAGCCATGTTTTCCTGGCCTAAGTAAACTCAACGTGGCATTGACATAGAGCTGAAAAGAAGATGGTTTCATTCCTTCAAAAAAACACAAAGGCCAATCAGCACATGAGGAAGTTAACTTTCTGGTTTGAAGAGCTCAGGGAGAAACAAACATAAACCAACCTATAAACCACTGCAGGAAACCTCTTCCAGGAGCGGAAGGCTGCCACGTTTTCCAACTCCTTGTCAGTGATCCAGGCTGGCACCAGGAGCTGCTGAGGATAGCTGGGGCACAGTCTGGCAGAGCAGAAAGGGAGAGAGAGCAACTGCTAAACAAGGAGAGAGAGAGAGAAGGAGGGAGGGAGGCAGCACCAAGGGGCTGCAATGGCTCAACAAAAGTCTCTGTCTACAGACACCTAATCCTGGGCTGGACCCTTATCTGCCCAGGGTGCAGCACCAGTGGCGTACAATAACACAACCACCCCCCTACCTAACACACACACACACACACACACACACACACACACACACACACACACACACACACACACACACACACACACACGATGTACGCCAATGAAAGCTAAGGACAGATCTATCTTCTAACTGAGAGTGACGGAAATCAGCACAGCAGCAGATTATGTCTCCTGAATGAGAGCCTGCTATTACCTGAACTTGCTGTTGATGTCAGATATCCTCCAGGCGTTTTGAGTGTCAAAGCCCATCCTCTCCACCTCATTCTTAAACCAGGAGGTCACATGTTCGCCTGGAGAGAGAGCAGAGATGTCTGATAAGAACAGAGCAGAGCAGAGGGGAGGTTTTTTTGTTGGGGCTATGCGAGGACATGTAGGAGACAACAGGGTACCTGGTCTGCACAGCTCGCCGTGCTGCTCCTTCTCGCCGGCGTATACTTCCATGCACCAGGCGTGGAAGGCGAAGGAGAAGAGGTCCTCCAGGCGAGAGGGAGGGCGAACCACCACGTTCAGGCGTTTCAGCCATTCCTGACACTGCTCAAAGGTGGAGAACTGACACCTGGAAACGCAACAAGGAAAAAGGCAATGTTACACCTTCATCAGGTGACAGAATATTATCGGAGCACAGGGGTGGTTCTCAGAGAAGCATTTCAATACTGATATCTGCAACACAGATACTTCAGAATCAAGCAAATACTTGTTGTCCTTTGTTTGTGGAAAGCACATATTTCCTTACCTTACCAATTTTGGTGTTGAGTCTCTACAGAAAGTCTAACAACAGGCATTACATCAGGCATCCTCTCGTGTTACATCTGACTGATTCTTTCAATGCTCAACTTCTACAAAGCTAGCTCCAAGTGACAAAAAATATGAATTGTGTGCAGCAGAAATTTATTAGCTTATCTGCATCATTGTCTTCTCTCTCTCTGCTGCCACATTTAAATGTTGCCATAGCAACCTTAAACCTGGCGCCTGGACTTCTGTGAGACTGGCAATTTTTGATTATCATTGTTATCTCTACTTCAAATGCTTTAAACAGAACATCACATTTTCTGACAACTAGATACGGAAGAGAAACTATTCTAGATCAAGTTTTCTACACCGGTTTATAATGTTATTTTTTGGCTTTATTAACAAGGGTCTGAGTGGGATTCAAACCCAGGCCATTATGGTAAGGACTGAGCCTAAATGGTATGCACTGCACCAGGTGAGACACTGCAGCGGCCCAACTTTTCTACACCTTTAACAAACAGGAGGAAACAGCTGGAGTGGCTTTAGTGTGCAGGACATACCTAACGACTTTGCAGTCCTTACAGGTCACGTGGAGCTGGAACATATCCCGACACTCCACGCTCTCTATAAGCTGAAGAGGGACCTGTGGATCGAAAGAGAGGGAACATCAGCTCTTCATACAGAAACATGCACCAACCAAACCCATGCAGTCAGTACAAGTAGTGTGGCAGACTGCAACTAACAGTCCATTATGTAAATTAGTGGTGGTCGACACAGTAAAACGCCATCATGCCAAGAATCAGCCAGATGTGCTGCAACATCACATTTTTACTTCATATAGTTAATTCTGTAACCAAACCCCTTCAGCTGCATGGTGCTAAAAATACACCGGTCACACAGATTACTTCCAGGTGCATTTCCATTCATTTTTCATATCACATCACATCTTCCTGAGCTCTGTTAATATAAATAATCTTTTTAAGTTTGCATATGGGAGAACAAAAACACTCAATACTGGATCCTGAAGAGCTTGTATCTGCTTTTCCCTTTGGGCCCAGAGCTACAGTCTTATCTTTTATAGGCAAACTACATGTAAAGTACAGAACTGTCATGTGCTTGTAACTTAAGAGCATACTTTGAATACTGCAGGGAAATACCTATGCTGCTCTTGACTAAGCTCTGTTAATTAGCTACAGTAAGGGCACTTTTCAGCAGCACAGTGGGCTTTCATAAAATGGTGTGGCTCAAGCTGCTGTTCACACACAGTCCAGAGCCATGCATCGACAGCCAGTCATCAGCAAGTCAAGCTCCCAATACATTAGTGCAGCGACAGTGTTACTGCCTGATGGAGATTTTCTTCATGTGGAAGGATTGACAGCTTGAACGCTTTGTGTGGACAGATTTTTCCCCACACGTATTTTTTCATCACGTCTACTTTAATCCAGCACCTGGTGTTAAACGGGGTGAACAAGCAGGAGTCTACTCCTCTGGCACCAGCGAGGTAACAGACAGGCACAAACAAATTACACACACAAATGATACAGTCCACCACTCCACGCCATGCAGCTCTGCTGGGTACTTACTGACACCTCACAACAACAACTCTATCCAAAACAAAACAGAGAGAACAATAATGAAAATGGTGCTCGTGGATTTGGAACTACTTTCTGCCATCGCAACATATTCCGGATGTTCGAGCATCCTGCCTCTGCAACTTAATTCCGGCCCTCTAATCTACATCCCTAATCTGGCCACCATCAAAATTCCTGAGCTGCTTGTTAACAGCCTCTCGTTCTCTTCCACCTCCCACCCCTGGTTTGTGAGCTCTGACAACTCCACCATGTGATGCAAATGCCTCGTCAACACGTCCAAATATGTGTGAGGAGAACGCTGGCTCTGTCTGATGTGAGCACAGAGACGTGGTTTGTGCGCCAGGAACCGGAGGCTCATTGAGGTTCCAATTAAGCCCAGCTACACGTGACGGGCAGCCAGTAGCAACAGGAAACACTCAGATGGATGCACTCACCGGAATCGGGGAATAAACCAATGAGCATCTATTGATGATATCACACATCAACTTTGGTTCCAAGCCAGAAGTCTCCGATTTTAAATGTTGCTTAAACTCAAGCAGCCGCAAGAACTTGGCTTCAATAAAAAATACTCTCAAACTTGCAAAAACTGTGATTTAAATCAGGAACTATGTGATCAATACATAAAATAAACAAGATTACAAATCTGACCAGACATTCACTGGGAGGTTTTGGTACTTAAAATTTAGGTTTTAAGTTTTGGTATCAAAAGAATTTAGCTTTGATACTTTAACGTCAACAAATCCCATGAAAAGACCAAAACCAACATTGTGTCTCTCTGACCTCCCTCCTCTGCCTGGCACCAAACGTTCCTACTGAAGTCTTTAAAAACACGTCACAAATATATACTTTCATTTTCTAAAAGGCTGAATAATTTCCCAAAACATATGGGAGCTCTCGTTTTTAGCAAACGTTACCTAAACAGGTATAAACAGTTATGTTGTTTAAGTCTATTATGTGCAATTAGTGGGTGTTTTCGGCAGCAGGGACAGGGCAGTGTATGTGGGACTGATTCTAAATAATCAGGAGGGTCCATGCTGAGGGTAATGAATGAACGTATCACTGCCTCACTGATGTGGTTCACCGGCCTCTCAACAATACAGACAATACTTGTTGATAGGATCAATTCATCACTGATTTTGGATTTTTCATGGGATTTGTTGACAATAAGAAAAACATAGAACAGAAGAGGACTTATCCATTACAGTGATAATGTGTTATTTTCACTTGCATAGATGATGATAGTTTTTGAGAGAAGGAAATGAAACATCCAGAAGTGTTTTTCTGCAGCACATGATTTATCATTGCACAACTTTCCTGCTCTCAAGTCTGCACCAGAGCAGCTTGGTGATCATATTTTTCTCCTAAGGCATTTGGGAACAATTTCCTCAAAGGATTATGACAAATACTTCATTTGTGAGTAAGAAAAACATTTAAAGATTTGCATGTAGGCAGATTATGAGAGATACACTGCATATAACAGAGTGTATACTCTGCGGAAAAAAGTTTTTTTTAGTACTACCACCCTGTGCAACCCTGGACTTAACAGAATGTTGAATACATATGTATAATATAATATATAATATATAATATATACAAATGCATAAATATTTGTTTATATGTGTTGTTTATATGTGGTGTCAATCTATGTTGTAATAACTCATAGTTTTGGAAGTTTACTGGAGCCAGTATCTTATAGGAGTATAAAAAAAAAACCAAGTAAACCTAGAACATCTTCACAAAGGCACATGAGGATGTTTTTTTAGAAGGTGACCACTATCGGTCACAAAGCTAGTCTCTCTCTTAGTGTGGCGAAATGAGAGAGAGAGAGAGAGAAAGAGAAAGAGAAAGAGAGAGAGAGAGAGAGAGAGACAGAGAGGGCGCCACTATTATGCATCCCCTCTGGAATCACTGCAACCATGGCAACGGCAAGTGCAGCGAGAAAGCAATGCGGGCAGGCGAGTGTAGAAACAGAGGTGATGAAGAGTCACGCGGCACTGCTGCCAGTGCAGATCAGCTCTGAATGGCCTGGTCACCACGGCGCTGGCACAATGGCCCCGGCTCTGCCCATTCACAAAACATTAATAGATTCACACAGCCTCGAGTAGAGACAATGTACTTCATTCTCCAGTTATTTTGAACCCTGTGAAAGAGATTCTCTAATCGTATCTGACCTTGAAGCACATCAGTCACTTTTCAAAGATACTTACGTTGACAACAGACTCTTTGAACTTGATGTGTAGGCGGTAGTTGGACATTGCGATGATGGCATCCTCTGCTCTCCCCACATACTCTGTGAACTCCCCGTGCAGCTCAGGAAAGGGCACCTAGCAACAGCAGGTGATAAAACATTTCAAACTCACAACAGCGTCACAGAGATCAGCAGTGATGACATAAGGGTTGTGATTTGATCGCTTTTTCACTAGACATGGTTAGTGTGACTATTTTGCAACTTGTAGCAACATGCTGACCATTTCTACTACAGCAGTCGGGTAAACTGAAATGTTGCACTCTTGCAGGTAATCTGAGTCATAAGTACAAACTCTACACTCTTTTTCCACAGCATGAACTTCTCCCATTAACCACCTGGTGAACTTTGTAAAGAACTCAGGAACTCTGTGATTTGTTTTCTTTGATCATGCTTCCTGTGCCAAAAAGGATCTTGACAAATCAGTAATTTTCAGTGGGACAACACTCATTGAAAAAAAAAGGAAACTTTCCCAGTGACACAGCTACCACTTTAAATACCAGCAACCAGCTGACTGAAAACATACCAAAGTAGAAGATAACATAACTCGTGATTATGGCTGAATGATATGCAAAAAAATCATGTTGTGCTTATTTTGGCAGATGTTATTCATGGTATGTTGTGACACATTTCACCTACATCAAAAAAATTGCAGCTGCTATTTTGATAATAATTCAACTAATTGTTCAGCCCTACTAGAAACAATATAAAACGATACAGAAACAACATAAATGCCTGGAATGACCAACTGGCCAATAACAGAGTGCTGACCTGTAGCTTCTCAGATGAAAGTCTACTTATTATAATTTCTTCATAATGATTTTTTAATGACAGAAAGTAAAAGTTGGTTTTTACTTTCAGTTATAGGCATTCAGATATTACATGACTTTTGACACTTCACTTCTGAGACTGGTAAAAACTGAAAGTGAGTCACATATGTCAGGCTGGTTATGTAACTGACTCAACCACATATTTACACATAACTGTCAGGTTAACTGGGTTTTTTTTTACAACATGAGATAAGCAGTGAGGGCAGCGGCGTCCTCACCTGCATGTTTTCCTCCTCCAGGACGGGGGACTTCTTGGGGAAGATCTGATTGGCCTGGATACACTCCAAGCTATGCTGCCCCTCCTCCTCCTGCAGAAAAAAGGCCTGTTAACTATTTACTGAACTCGAGTCAGCTTTGACAACAACAACCTTCTTTCAGTCACATACTTGTCTTTACTTTTAATATGGCTTTTGAAATGTTTGTCCAGGGAAGCCTGGCTGAGTTTTCCCTCATTTATTACCCTGCTCCTGTCACAAACTCAAGTACAGTGACAGATGTATTCACAGCTTTGACCACAGAGCTGCTCTGAAGACATCACCTGGGGGGTTGAAAGACCACCATGGTAGTAGTTTTTGGGGAAAAGGAGTGTTACTTCTCTGTTTCACTGTGTTGAATTTTCCCAGCCATGCCACCATCTGATTTGCTTTTACATTATTTGGATATAGCAGAAATGTCACAACCCTTATTGTGACAGAGATGATTTAAAACCAACCTGACAGGGCTGCATTTATACTTGTTTGTGTGGCTGTCTTATCTTTCCCACCCATACTGTAATATGTAACCCGGGTTAATTTACTATAATCACCCCTTGTACGACGAGCCATGGTATTTCAGATGACAATAACATGCATAGCTTTAAAACTGGAAATAGACATGAAACTTCAACTACAAGACCTTGAAAAGAAAGGAGAGTCTACATGAAATTTTTGGCTAAAATTTAATTATGTCCATTTTTTTAAAAGAAGTTTTTACCAGCAGTCTGTACACTTTCTTAGGGACCAAATGTTTGAGGTCACAGTAGTAGTTATGTCCAAGATGAACACATTTTACAGAGGATGCCTATTAGTAGTGAATGCCAGACATGGATACACAAGCAGAGTCAGGGATTTTTCCTCAAGGGCAAACTGGTGGAAAAAATGTCTGGACTTGTGCTGACAGAGATCGACGCAAATCTATGGCCTGTGTTTGGTCAGGAGCAGAATTTAGTCTGAACACTGTGCAAAGAAAGATTAAGGTGGTCGAAAGAGATGGCAGCACATCCTGTGGGATGCTGGCTCAGCATGAGCCGAGCTGATACACACGGTCACCAAGGCTGGAGGAGCAGTGCGCTGAGGCCAGCCAGGGGGCAGCCGCCACGCAGCAGCATGCCAAGAACAAAAAAACTCACACATACACACACAGTTCAATGGGCAACACATCCGATCCACCAGTTATGTCACTATGCAACGGTACAACACCAATTTCTGCAATGAAAACTGAAAGCTGCCCTGCTTAGGCGGCAGCCTTGGAGGACCTTTGACACTGTTGCAGCTGGTGTGACTGTCTGCTTCCTGGTAAACAGGCCTGACTAACAGTGAAAATCAATGGCGAGTTTCCGATTCTGCAGACAGCACACAGGCCACCAGACTGACAGCAGCTACTTTCCAAAACATAGATAAAATGATGGTACTTTACCATGGCCCCTGTGAAGGAGTGTGGGTCACCCAACAAGGAACTCCGGCCTGGATCAGTCTGTACAAGAACACAGACAGTTGATAAGTAATTTTGACAGAGAGCATGTAAATCATAGACGTTATCTTTGAACAATTATCTTTAAAACACTTGTTATCCACAAATTTCAAATTAAGATCTACTTGTTCCTCCTCCAGCCAGAGGAGAGATACTGTGCAGCCAGTACCACCAGGATTCATTATTGTAACGTATGGAGCAACTTTTATAGAAACAGAATTCACGATCAAAATATTGTCTATGGTGACGAAGTCTCATTATCAGCACTGATTTCAGGTCAGTTTAACAGTTTTTTGTTGACACATAACTTATTTTGGGAGAGCATCAATACTATAGATTGGTTTTAAAATTCAATAGGTATTCAGGGTTCAGTTGTTGAAATCGGTGGGTCAATATTCAATCTTATAAAAAGTATTAATGGACATTCTTTGGGAGTCATTTTGCTTGAAACTTGATGTCTTTTAGTTTTAAGGTTTAAATCATCATTCTCTGAGATGGAAAAGGTCCTAAACTGTAAATAGTTTATCAGGGCATCCCGGTGCCTGAGGGATTAAGGCACCAACCAGGAAACCTCAAACTATAATGTCCCAGTTCAACTACAGCCAGGGACCTTTGATGCACGTCATTCCCCATCTTTCTATGGTCCACTCTCATGTAAATGCTCAAAAATATACTTAAATAATATACATGTTTTTCATTTAAACATTATAATTCTACTGTTGTTGTTTTTTCGCCAAATGCTTAGCTCACCCTAAAAGAGCAAATGTTAAGTCTTATCTTCCAGATCACTGAATCTACTCTGGATGAAATTACTACCTGAAACGATAAACCACACTAGCATCCTTTTTTTCTACATTAATTTGCAGTGCTTGTGTTGGATTTATTTAGATTGAATGTGAACAGATTTTCAAGAAACTCACAAGAAAGACAATGTAGGCCGGAGTAGCAAACTGTGTTTGTGATGTTGTATGTAAACATCAGGATTTGTAAATACCTTCTCAGGAAATGCATCTAGGCAACAAAGACTAACTGTAGCCCATGATTGACCAGGAGACTGTGAGCCCCTGGTAGGGCAGTCATGTTCAAAACATTCGATAGAAAATCAATTCCACATGAAATGGCACTACAAGGGAAGGCTTGGCCGGCAACAGCAGGCTTGTGGCCTTCGGTAAAGCTTATAGTCAATTAGTTCCATTACATTTAGTAAAGGGGGACAAATGTTCTGGTGGCCACAGTCAAAGAAACAGCAAATGCCTAAAAATGTCACATAAGAATAGTGATGTAATATATCATTTAGACTTACCACAGACAATCAGTAATGGATGATGAGCAGTCCTGGTGATCCTGTTTGGAAACTCTCACAAATAAGACATGGAAATCTGCGGAAATGAAGGCAAACATGCAATTGAATAATGAGCAAATGCTTTTCCCCATAAACTTGTCTCTATTTTACAAACAGCAGACTTTTTCACTGAGACATTCAAGCTACAGAAGCTCTTTTGATTCCCTGGCAAATATAGCTGTACTGGTGGTCACAGTGGCTTGCATGTGAGCTCAGAGATACCACTTAAACTCAGTTGTGGAATGGAAAAAAAAGCTAGCTGGATCTTGAAGCACTAAACAGTCTAGCCGGCATAAAGACATGGTTCAGTCACGTGGGCTGATCATCTAATGGTCACCTTCAGAAATACACCATATGTATTTTCAAATTAAAACCCCTGCTGCTACATTTTGAGGTTAATCAATCCACTGTAAGGTAAGACTGGTCAAACTACCCAACGATGTTTGGTTACCTGCCCAAATGGCTGGTCAGGCACACATACATGGCAGATCCAGATATTTCACAGCACTTGGCTAGTAGGTGGTTTTACTTTCCTGTATAGTTTACAACAGAAATGAGAGTATGTCATTCACCAAGAACATGAACAGATACCAACTTTTTGTTCAGGTAATGGTAAACTATCTTTACACAGATGGTGCCTGGAAGCAATATTAAATGTCTCTCTTCAAAACAAGGAACCTGTTAGAGATCTATCAGCATACAGGCCCACAAATAGTTGTAAAGGTCAGCTGCTCTTGCAGAGCCTGAAATCTGATCTGAGAAGGTCAGTGAATGAGCTGCTCAAGACCTCAACACACCTCCTCAGGCACATTTAAGATGCAAAAGGCCAGAAAGAAGACAAAAATCTCATTGCATGACCGGCAGCAGAGGCCCTCAGCACCGCCTGGTCGTGGAGAGTGGTGAGAAGCAGCAGAGGGGGGGTCATTACCTCACTGGTCGAGGAGCCCTGCTTTTACTGCTGGTGCTACCTGATAAAGCATATCTGCCACACGCACACGTCTCTGTTTACCGCAGCAGGCTCATGACCCGTGGCTACGGCTCAGTCTGGCTCTTAGTTCAGAGTCACACAGAGAAGGCTAAGCCCCTTAGAGCCTTAACGTTACTCCTATCCCGTGACCGGCCACAATGCATCACAGGGGGCAACAATATCGGGCAAACAGCCCCGATCTCTTTAACTATTACTAGCTAGCTTCAAACAGAAATACTGACTGAGACGATGGACTGCAAAGACTGACAGACAGCTTGACTACGTTGACGGCCAGGTAGCAATACTAAAGTTAACAATGGCACTACAGGATTAAGGATCACATAGAAGCATACATGTCTGCTAATTTTGTGTCTGGAAAAATCAAATTCCGCTAGCTGAAAGTTAGGGCCATGGAGTTAGGGCCATGGTTTCGCGAAGCAATTAAAATATTACTAAAGCATTAATGATATTTCGCGTTACCTAGTTGAATGTAACGTGGACATCTCAAAATAAGCTATCGTTATCCAAAACCCAAACACTCCTGAATTGTAGTGTTACAATGAGTGCTAGCAAGCTAAGTGCTCTGCAACTTAACATTAACAACTATGGCGAAACCATCCACACCAACAAAAAAGTCAGACGCCAACACGTCAGTTATTCAAACAGGTTTGTCAGATATATAACAACCCATGTCAATAGACAAAAGTAATTAGCTAGCTACCGTTGCTTTAGCCCTTCCTTCTCTTTGGGTAACGTTAAGCTAGATCTTCTGCAGCTAGCTAACGTTAATAGTTAATCAAGAATAACACGTCAATAAAGAAATGCTCGCAAGCTAACGCTTAGCCCAAAGTGGATATGTGAATTGTAAGCAGCGGACATTAACATTTACTTATAAGCAGTGTGCTGTTGTATTGCAATCTCATAGTATTGCGTGTTTGCCATTAGTAGCTGTAACACAGTCCAGTCAGAACAGCGGCTAGCTAACATTAGCTGGCTGAGCTAGCGCAGCTCTCTGTTTTTGTTGTTATGAGATGGAGGGCGGACCCCAAAAAGGAGGCCTCTGTCAAAACACACCAAGGAACGACCACAACCGGCGGACTCACCAGTCAAAGGAGTGATGAGAAGTAAGAAGCCGAAGATTCATCCGAAGCCCGTGCAATTACTAAGCAGCAAATAAACCTCGATCAAATAAACATTAGTCATATCCGAGCCGAGGCCAGCTTCACTGCGTCCCTTTCCAGCAGAGAGCCGTCGTCGCCATCGCAGCGAATTCTCCAGCCCAACAACCTACGTGATATGTGACGTCATTGCGTCAGAGCGGTACTCTAGGCGGGGGAGGGGCTCATACACACCACGCGGTACTATCATGTAAACAGTGCGCCGTAGGCTGCCCGAATAACTGATGTAATTACTGAATATAATGGACATGAATGATCGAAAAGCAGTTAATGAAGCAAATGTGAAAATGACTAAGTGTTCCAGATAGTTAAGGTTATAACAAGCGCTGTTTTGGATTCATACAATACACATTACAGTACGTTTATGAATTTGTTTGCATTAATTAATCTGTACTGTGTGTACATGTGGCAGACCTCCAAGGGTGGTCATTCCTCACCATAAAGAAATAAAAACACAACACAGCAGGGTCTTAAACAATTATGTATTGAATGATGGCTTACATATGCAAATTCAATTCCAAGACGCTTGGCATACTTTTGTCCATTCTTAAACATTTAATAGCCTGACATGTGAGGCTTTAGACAGATATTTAAGCCTGCAGGACACTTCTCTTTATTGGCTCACAGCTGACTTTCAAATGAAATATTTTCTTTGTGACAAACCCTTAGTGTCAGATTGTAAAGTGGTTTCTTTACTAACAGCTCTGAATGCAACCATTCAAATTTTGCTGACCAATTACCTCATTATTTAGTGACAAATGTCAATTATAAAATAAAACCATCTAATGTGTAGGGCTATTACAAAAAGCTTTGCTTTTTTCTGAACCTGGTGACAAAACGGCCCACACCCCTCTTAGATCACACATTACCACAAGGCATTTCTCCTGTGAGGATAATGCATGAGGCATACGATATGGCACAAAATAATCTTGATTTAAATATTTACCTGGAAGTAATGTTTACTGGGTTGTTTTTGGGTTTTGATTTGACTGGATTCATGATGGCTTTGTGAGAGCCAAATTTATCAGCCGCATCATGCATGGACTTCACTAATGTAAAAAGACTTTAAGTGCTGAGTCAATGTCCCTGTGCAAGAACAACAACACAAAAACGCAGTCTATCCCTTGTCATGTGACCAGAATGGTTTTGCATGCAAAACAATGAGATGAGCTTTACATGAAGAGATAATGGTCTGGGTAAATACATTTCTTTTTCAATCATATGCCCATGTTACCATGAAAGACAATGAAATTTCAATGAAAGAAATGTCACTTCTAATCATACAGTATATTATGCACAAAAAATGGTGGTACGAAAACCAGAGAAAAATCTGTGGCTCCGAGAGAAAACAAGAACAGTATCTTAGAGAGCAGTCTACTGATCTCAAAAATGCAACCCATTAGCCTCATCCTGGTAGTTCCAATCTACACTGTACTTTGACACATCTGTGTAATGAATTACAAAACAGCAACAACTCTCCACCAAACCACTGCTTTCTGTGAAAGTTGCATTTCCCGTATACTTACAACTTCCACAGGCCCATTTAATATATAATGGAGTCATTCTCTACACCACATAATGTTTATCATAGTCACCACCACTGATGAGAGCAACTGTTTCAGTAAAGCTTTAAAAAGCAAGACTACCCTGAGAGAAGGTCTAAAACGTGGGCAAGCTTGCCAGACCAGAACTGGCTTGAATGGGTTTGGTTTATTAAATCTGTACACTCTATTTCAATATAATCAGCACATTTTGTTCCAAGAATGTAAGATATTTTTTTTTTTTAGTAAATGTGTAATATATATCTCTACATAATACAATCCAAGTCCTCTGAACTATGTAGACATGTGCAAGTGTTTACTACCAACTTCAACGATACAGTAAAGGCAAAGACTTGTGGACACTAAGTTAGGATAATGTTGATATTTGAAATTTTCTTGAGTCCTCACAATTATCAAAATCTAAGTGCCGTAAGTAGTTCATACACGAGGTATTGAATATCTAGTTAACTGTTCTGAGTATAAAATAGAGGAAAAATACATAAAGAACATCTCGCAAGCATGACAAAGAAACTTCTACAGACACAATACACAAGTGGTCAAAGATAATATGAGGGGATACCTGTAGCTTTTTGTGTCCTTGAATATATCCTACTTACAGATTGAATGTTTTCATGTTGATGAGAGGTCATACTGTGTGTATCAAGTGTCACTCCTGGCAACCATTTCTTATCCAATTGCCCAGCCGAACACCATCTCAGTACACAGAGCTTGAGGTGTTTGATCAAGTACATATTATTCTAGCTACAGTACTTGATGCATTTTGAGAAAGTGCACCCAATCAAGTGAGGAGGAGCACAATACACAGGAATTATTATGTCTTCAAACAGCAGCATTTTCTTTGTAAAAGACAGATTTTACTCCTTAAAACTCGCATTTGATCTCTGCACGTCTGAGGCGTGATACAAGTACTTTCCCCTCCATTGATTCAAATAAGCGTGGGTCATGTTCATGTATAAGAATGAAACGCATGGTCATAGCATGATGTGCATCAACATAATCTGAGGTAAAACAGGTGTCCTGTGTCTTGGCCCGTTACAGTCTGAGAACCAGTGCCTTAAGAGGGTCAGAGAGGTAAGTCTGAAAGTAATTGTGTAAACTGTGCTCATGTGTAGTGAATGTTTCACTTACTACCAAAAGCACAAGGGCCCTAAACTGTAAACCTCAAGGATTATTCAAAAAAAGAAAACAAAAACACTAAAAGTACTCTACTTATTAGATTTAACGTTTACTTTTTTCTTATTTTTTGCAGGGTTTTCAACTTTTTTTCTCTTGTTTTCGCTCAAGTATAATCACAGGTGACTAACTACAGAGGATAACAGGGTCAGGTGAGTACCATGCTACATCAGGTTTAGAGAAGGCTATTGCAGACAATTCTATAACATGTACAACCACATTTTATACGTGTGAGTTACAAATATTTCAAAACATATCACCAAGAAACTAAGTACATACAAGATGTTGAATATTTAGAGTCTTAAAGGACTATCCCTCAGTCAGTAATAGGATTTCATGTTACTTGACTTAAACTGTCCAGTCTTACAGACAAAATCTGAAAAATTGCTATTCAAAAAGTAGCAAATTTGGTCAATGTCTCTTTTCAAATAGTTATAGTGCTTTAATGGCTTAAGACAGGGGTCTTTTTTTAATCTCACCCAGTGGCAATCTACAGAACTTCAGTGTACATTTTATGACACCATAGCTGCAAAAGTCTTCATGTCAAGTCCAAAAGGTAAAACAACAGCTAATGCTGTCACATATATTTCAAAGTAGTATGCATTATCAAAAACAAAAACAAAAAAACAAATACACATTTATAAACCTTTTTTTTTTTTCAACTTTTTAGTTCTTGCAGGGAATTCAGCCTCGTGTTCAGCTCTGTGTTCCCGTTTCCTATGAGTTATCAGTCTGAGAGGACAGGCCTTCAGGAGCCAGGCTCCGTTCAAAGTCTTCAGGAAGATTCTATCTGAGACGCTCCTGTGTGCCGCGAGGGTCATCAGGACTAGATACAGGTAAAAGGGGGGCTTAGAACTCCCATTCCAGTGTTTCTTCTCGATTGGCTGCTCTCTCTAGCCTGTGGATGATGTTATTGAGGTTGGCCATTTTCTCATTGCGTCTCTGAGTGCTTCTGTTGAGTTTGGGGCTTTGGAAGGGAGGGATCTGGTTAGGGTCCAGGCTGTGATTGGTGCTCGTTGAGGGCGGGTTGGGCAGCGAGGGCGATATGGGAGCAGAGGAAGAAGGGACGGGGGAGACTGACATCATGAGGCCGGGTGAGGATGCAGCAGAGGGGGAGTTCAGGGAGACTTCCAGGCTGCTGCGGCAGGGCTCTGACGAAGCCTTGAAGCTGACCGGGTCAACAGGTGACTTTCCTGCGTCTTCCCCCTCGTGCCTGGACTGATTGGCTCTTTGGGGTCCATCTATGGACACTGCACCAGGGTACAGCCCTTGAGCTTGGCTGCTCATCCCCTCGTCGTGCCTCAGGCTCTGACCGGCCAAATGGGTCTCACGACAGCCAGCGATGGAGTCCTCGTGCTCAGTTTTCAGCTGTGGGAATTGTACTGCTGTGGAAAAACACTGAACTCTCGACTGTTTAATGGAGCCCTCCTTTCCCTCCTCCCCCTCGTCTTCCCTGTCTACTGCCTCCTGTTTGACATGAGGCAGTGCGGTGTTGGCGTTAAGAGGAAGGCTGGAGTGGATGTGTCCTGAGGGCTTCTGCAGCCTCCTCTCCTCTCCATCAGAGTGGGGGCTCCGCGTCACTGAGGGTGAGTAGCTGTGGTGCTCAGCATCTGTGTCATTGTCTGGCAGACCCTCCATCAGCACCTCCCGTCGCATCCTGGACCTGCACACAAACACTGCTCGTTAGACAGGCTCTTAAAGGCAAACACTTGAGTGTCAGGAGATTTAAGTTTACTTTTCCAGTTTACATTTCAGGCATTCAGCTTCAGCTTAAAGTAAGTGTATAGCAGTATTGAAAACAGCAGAGGCAGCCATTAGCAAAGGTCACAAAGGTCATTGCACTGGCCTGTAGTTGTGGAACCAGTTGATGACAGTGTTGGTTTTGAGGTTGAGCTGGGAGGCCAGCATCTCGATGGTGTTCTGAGAAGGGTAGGGCTCCAGCAGGTAGGCCTTCCTCAGGGCTTCTTTCTCCTCAGCTCCCAGCACCACCCGAGGCTTCTTCACCTGGCTGTAGGGGCACAGGTCCAGAGAGACCAAGGCCGGACTCACACACTCGGAGCGAGTACTGGGTGAGTCGCTGTCCGAGCCGGTGCTCAGCAGCCCATACCTCCTTTTCAGATAGGCTAGAGGGGAGACAGTCAGATCTGGCTTAAAGGAATTACAAAACACCAACAATTTATCAAACCCGTATTGAAAGATTATTACTATCATTACTATACACACCTTTCTTCTCCATCTTCTTCATAGCCCTCAGCTTGTCCACATTGTGAGGATCATTGAGCCACAGCTGCATGCGGACAAACGGCTCCCTGCCTTTCAGGCTGAGTTTGTGCCAAGGTTTGGGCCTGGAGAGCAGGTCCGACACAGAACCCTGAGTCAGACCCAGGATGGTTTCCCCGAAAAGACGCTGGCCTGTGAGGAGACAAAAGCACTGCATATCAACATTTCACAACCTGAGGGACAGTGAATGACCTACACACACACACACACACACACACATACACAAAATATACTGTAAATATATAATTAACATCAATAAATATATGCATGTTGACCTCGGTGGTGTTGTGTTATTGTGTACTTGGCTAAATTGTATTTTGATGCTTTGGCAACATTGTGAAACTTTCTGGCCAATAAAGCACCTTTGTATTTGAATTTGTCTGTAGGAGTTGTGTCTGTCTGTCTGTGTCTGGAGTGTCAGCTTAACCCCACAGTGTGAACTCATACACACCTAGGTTGTTGTCTGTTAGCACCTCCTTGACCTTCTTGGTGATGGCATAGGTGTCCAGCTCAGGAGACATGGCCACCAACTCCTGGATGCCCAGTGGGTTTGTGGGCTGATGCAGGGCCATGAGGCTGGGAGTGGATTTCCCTCCCTCTGAATGGGGGGGCAGCCCCAGCCCGAGGCTCTCAGGCTGCTGGTTCTCTTTGCTGCTCTCCAGGGAGAGACTGACAGGCTCAACCAGTGGACTTGAGTGGCTTTCCGCTGGGCTGGGGGGCGGGGAGGGTGAGGATTGGGTGGTCACTGGGCTTTTATCTGGAGGTGGGAGGCAACACAGAAAAACAGTAAGAAGTCCTGCTGTATGCAGAGTGAACTACTGCTGTGAATTGTTTCAATTGTTGTTTTTCAAATGTTGTATTTTGGTAATGCAGCATCTTAAGGAGGATTCCTGCTTGTCCATTCCTGTGGAGGTGAGTATGTTACAAACTGCAGTCTTACCCTGAGCATGGCCCTGGTTTGGGGTCTGGTTGAGGCTCTGGCCTAGCTGGTCCAGTAACCACAGCTGCATGCGGATGAAGGGCTCCCTGCCTTTCTGGGTCAGTTTGCTCCAGGGTTTGGGCCGAGACAGCATGTCGCTCACGCTGCCCTGAGAAAGCCCCAGCACCTGTGCCATACAATCACAGGTTAATACATTATATCGTGACTAAAAAAAACTATATGTACCATTACAGACAATGAATGTATAAATGGCACATGACTGGTTTTCCATGTTATTATCCTGAAAGAGGGAAGTCCTTTTCGACATATAGTCGGTGGTCGAAAAGGCAAAATAATCTCCTTTCCTCGCCACGTTTCCTCGACCTCGATGAAAAACGTCATGAGGTCAAGGAAAGATGTGAAGGAGAATTTATATAAGGACTTAGGAAAAGACAATCGCAGTGTTGAGAGAATCTGACTGCACTTACACTGGGATTTTTTTTAAACCAACTTTATTTATAACATATGGATGAAGAATTCTATATTTATGGATTTGGAGCTCAGCCAGTCCCACAAGGATTTCCATAGGTTTTGGATCGTGTCACAAGTGTAGAATAGGTGCTCTGATGTTTCTACATTTACGTGGGTCTGCCGTGGTGAAATGTTGGTGCAGCAAGGAATTGTGGGAAGGCATTTTCTCCTTTTCTTTCGTAACAGAAGGTCCAGTGTTTCCTATACTAAAGGTGATAAGATAGGAAGCATTGAAGCTCCTTTCCTTAATAATTAGAGAATTGGACCAGCTCTTATCATCGCTGTCACTTAGATACTTCCACGTCATTTAACTCGGTTAGCAACCTTCCTAAGGAAAAAAAAAAAAGACTTTTCAACCGCAGTCACGGCCTCATTGATACACTTTCAGCAAACAACCACTAGAGGGAAGCAACACACTATAAATGTTTATGTTGACTTTGCTCTAATACAGCATTTAAGTTCGACTTTCAGCACATTTCATGGAGGTGATTAAGAGCTTATCCACTGATCATTTTAAACCGTCACGTTATGATTTGTACTGATGATTGACTTTGATGTAATTTACTCATAAAATATGTGTGGTCATAGATCAACATGGAACCTTTATAAAGGCAAATGTTTTATTTTTCTTTCTTATTCTTTTTATTTTTTGAAAAAAAAAAAAAAAAACTCAACACACAAACTTGATTTTATTGAAAAACCAAATTTATGCCTTAATGGAACTAAGTTTAAGAATATTTTAAAGACAAAGTATTTTTAAAAATGAATCCCCAACTGAAAGGTATGAGCTGGACAATCAAGACTTGAACCTTTTATATCACCAAGATCTCAAATTTATATCATGAAATCTGTTGTATTTTATCCACTTCACGGAGAACAAACTCTGACAAATCACAGAGGAACCCGGGAAAACACCCAGAGGGATTCTCTGGAAATAAAAGCTCATTTTCGGATTGACATACAGCAGGAAGGTAAAAAATGCAAATAAAATACCTTCTTATGAACATTAATATCTTCTTTCCTTGACTTCATTAATTTAAGGAACAAACTTAACCAACACTGACTTTAAAAAGTATTTGCTCTTCGTTACTCAATCAACCACATTCTGCTGAGAACTCGATGCAGATGTTTGAACAAAGACCGACAGTTCAACACTTATAATGAATCTCACCATCAATCTCACCACAGCAACTAATCACCATTAAATTCATACAAGCACATTGTGCCACAAAGGAAATTCCAGAAGAGAAGAGCTGTTGAAATCTGCTCACAAAACCACCAAACCACAGGGAGGGATGTCTACATGGAGGATACTGTGGGATGGTAAAACATGTGGTCAGCCTCCCAAAGGCTCTCCAAGAGAGCAGCTACAACTCATCCAGGAAGTCATAAAGGATCACGGCTAAACATCCAACTCTCAGCTATCAACACTGTCCGGTGTTGATGGCTCTCCACAATAAGAAAGAGATGTGAAAAATAGCTCTCTCACATTTACAGAGAAGCACATGAAGGCTTTTAGGATTATGTTCTGTGCAGAGAATAGTAAAAAGCGGAACATCTCAGACGACACAGGTTCTAATATACGTGGTGTAAAGCAAATACAGCATTTTACTATAGGGCTGGGATACCTCTGCAGAGCTGTACCAGAAGCAACAGTTAAATGTGAAGGCTGTAGTGTGGCGGTGTGGGGATATGGGAAACATGACCTCTGCTCAGTGCCAAACACTTCTAAAAGGGATGAGTCCAGTCATCTGCCCAAGAGCTAATAGATCTGAAAGGCTGAAAACAAAAATTAAAGTTTTAGAGTGGCCTTGACAACATCTTGACTTGAGCTCAGCGATGCAGTCATGGGACTGAAGCAGCCGGCGCACAAGAAAGCCTACAAATGTATCTTTCTCCATAAAGAGCAGGTGATGTGAAACACTATTATGAAATTACAAGAAGCTTCGGGCTGCAGTTATTGCTGCAGAAGTGGTGGGACCTGTTATTACCTTTTTAAAAGAGCCAATTACTTTTTCACCACGATGATTTGAATGGTTGATTAGGCTACTTTATTTACTGAAATAATGAAAATGTTTTATGTGTTTACTTAGGTTACTTTAGTCTAATGTTTCACATTGTCTTAAGATCTGAAACCATATGTGGGATGATACAGGAAAACAGGAGGGTGGCGGATACTTATTTGCTATAGTCACAAACACTGTCACTCGTATATGTGGTGCATCTATATTCTCATCTGACCTTTTCTCCAAAGATCCTCTGACAGATGCCGTTCTTTGCCAGCTTCTCCTTCACCTGCCTGGTCAGCTCGATGGTGTCCACCTCTCGGTACATGTACATCTCATACTGCTCTGGGGTCAGCGGCGGCACGGTGGGCTTGAGGGCGCGGGGAATGTACGCTGGGTAGTAGGATAGACGTCCCGGGCCAGGTCCTGGGGACTCGCCGCTTATAGACGTGTCTGACTCCACCTTCACCTCCACTGGCCGGCCGAGCCCCAGCTCGTCCTCGGCAGCAGAGGCCTCTTCGCTGTTGGGGAGACACTCGCCGTTCTCCAGACGGGGCCATGGCCGGGGCAAGGCGGAGGGCCCAGAGGAGGAGGAAGACAAGGAAGGAGAGACCGAATTGAAGGGCAGAGAGCTACCTCCGCCACTGAGCCCAATCGACCCCCGCTCCTGTGACCAGTGCTGATCGAAGTAGGTGCCCGCCTCACCGATCTCTGACTTGACTTTACGGATGATGTTCTGGACGAAGGCGGCTGGGGAGAGCACACTGAGGGGTGTTTGGGGGCTGCTGATGGGGTTGGCCATGCACACGGTAACACAGCCACCTTCCTCCTGTTTGATGGAGATGGGTAAAGGCAGGCCCCTGGAGCGCTCTGGGGGCCCCAGACGTTCCACCTGTGCTCCAGAACTGGCAGTCGAGGCCCTCCCGCAGGCCTCCATCTCCATCAGGGCATGCTGCTGGGCCTCCATCTCCCTCCTGGCCTGTTCTAGGATGTTCTTTATGGTTTCATCAGAGCTGCTGCCTGCTCCGTTACTGCTTCTGCCTGATGAGCTGCTCAGAGACGACTTGCCGTCACCTGATTAAGAAAGACCCACATGTTGACACTGATCAGCACTCAAATCACCTTTCCACTTCAGATGCATTAAAGTAGTGATCAAAATGGTTAATAAAAACTGAACATCACTATCAATTAAAAAAAATAAATAAATCAATATGGCTTTCAGCTATGACTTATGATTCACAGCTCCATCCTCACCTCCCCTCTGGGACTGGATCTCTTTCTTGGCCTGCTCCAGGATATTCCTAATGGCGTCGTCTGACCCAGTTTCAGGAGTTCGGATGCGCGGAGTGATGCTCCCTGCCACAGAGGGTAACAGAAAGAGATAGAGATAGAGCGAGAGGAGAGAGGAGGGGGGTGAGTGGGATGGTTGATCAGAGAGCAGTTCCAAGGCTTTGCTTTTGACTGGTAGATCAATGGCTGCCTTTGAGCGCGTGCTGTCTGAGGTTGCAGTATACGGGAAGCTCAACTTTCAAAAGCTGTGAATCTAGGGAGAAAACAAAGTTTAAAAGTAACACTACAAACATGGCAGAGGAAGCCGAGAAGAGTCAAGGATGAGGTCCAAGTAGATTAGAAGGTTTAAACGCACACAGGTCCAACAGCTAAGCCACCAAAACAAGACGGCGTGATTACGGCCGCTCAAAAAGGTTACTGGTACATCACAGCTTCATATACTCTCGAATGCCTTAAACACTCTCAATAGAATTTTTTGTAAAACATCTTGGTTCTTATTTGTGCAGCTTTGGACAAATATGGTGACACCAGTTTAAGCAGGTTATTCAAACCATTAGTTTCGAGACCAAACAAAGGTGAGGGCTGAAGTTACCTTAATCATTGGTTGTTGATGATCATTGGTTTATACTGAACTACTTGCTGATTCTCTTTAACCTGCTCTACTGAAAGCACAAGGCCGGCGCTATTCTTTATTTTTCTTCTTGTCAACAAAAACCAAGTCCATTCATTCCTACTGAAGATATAATTCTGTTTTGTTTTGTTTTTTTAATGGTGTGATAAATGTAGAGTTTCATTTTTAAAAAAAGTCAATAATTTCCTGCTGGGCACCGTAGTGTTTTTTTTTTTTACTCAAAATGGTAAATGTTCATGGCAATGAAGGAACATGTTACCCAGTGCTCTGGTATTCACACTGATGTTTGTGTTTTTCAAATATTCAAAATATATTAGAAAATCTTTTTTATGTCAATGACAACAGAAGAAAAAACAACACTGTTGCCGGGCAACGTGTCAGCTATATAACAAACACTATATATTATGGACAGTCTTTACTGAGTTTTGCTTTGCTGAGCATGTTTAACGTATTTTACACAAAGCATACAACTAAAGGAAAAGGGTAAATGATAGTGGAAAGTGGCACAAGAACAATCACGCTTACTACTCCAACATATACAGTATATAATCCATTTCATCCATCTTGCCATATACAAATCATTTCTCTTTGATGGTTTAAACCAGTTATCCGCTGTAGGTGGATCAGACTGGAACCATTTACAGATGTTTTTAGACTTCATGTCACAGAGGAGTAAGATACGTCAGGCTTTGTCCACAGAGGTTTTACATGTTAGTCGGATAAATTCATGGTTGGTTTTGATTTTTTTGGGGGTTTTTTGTTGACAATAAGAAAAATGTAAAATATCTCCAGCCTTTTGCTTTAACTGTCATTGCAGATGAAGGCAGTGGATGAATATGAATGACACTTCACAGACACTTAATTCATACCGGCTTTCAATTCCAAGCCAGTGGTTTAGAAAATGCTGTTAAGAAGGAGACTTGTTTCAAATCTGAGCAACTTGTTAACTCATGCTACTTTCCCCTTTTTGGTCTGTGCTGCACATTCCCTGTCCTGTCACTGTCTCTCCCACTCACCTCTCTGGCGGACCTGGATGGTTCGAAGTGCCAGGATGTTCTGTTCATCAGACAGGAACTGCTTCATCTTAATAAAAGGTTCTTTGCCTTTCACAGTCAGCTTCCTCCAGGGTTTGGGTCTTGCCAGGATCTCACTGACCGAGCCCTGGGAGAGGCCCAGCACATAGTGGCCAAACACACGCTGGCCAATGTTATGCTTGAGCAGCTGCTCCTTCACCTGGAAGGCGATCTCGGCCGTGTCCAGTTGGTCCTCATCTCCTGCGGTTGAGCTGCCGCTTTCTGACTGGTCACTGGGCAAGCCAGCATCAACGCTGCCTGCCCCCGCAGACCCTTGAGTCGCTGACATGAGGGCAACTTTGGCTGCATAGAGGGCGGTGGGAAAAGCCATGAGGCCCTCCTTTTTAAAGTGTGGGGAGAGGAGCTGCTTGTGAAGGATGTGGTCTCCTGACAGTCGGTCCCCGGAGCACGGGGACACAGAGAAGGGACGGGGGAGATCGTGGCTGGAGGAGGAGCTGTCTAGGGTGGGGGGGCCAGGGCTGGGGGAGGCTCGGCCGTCCACCTGAGAGGAGGACGAGTGGGAGCCGGGCGGTCTGCCTGTCTCCCTTCCTGCATCCTCAGACTGGTCATCATCTGGTGAGAGAAAACACATTCTCATTCTCTAGCCCTGCAAACCCAGACTGCAACATGCAGGCTCAGTTTATGCAAAGAGACTTGACTCTGGAAAACATTGACTCCAGAAATCGATTGAGCCTGACCAATGAGCACCAAGTAATCAGCGAGCTACGGGGAGTTTTTAGAAGATGACAAAACTCGCTACCTCTTGAAACTCCACAACCTTGAAATTTAAACTATTTAAACTTGGAGTTATAGACAGAACCTGAAACATGAGAGACATTTATTTTACCATTGCTGTGCAAAATCCGAGCCTTATCCACCAGGTACTTGTGAGATGGAAGAAAAGCCTCTTTATCCAGCAGAAGAGCCTCTGCAGCCTTGGCAGACTCCTATACACACAAACACACACGCACACAAGAGCTGTTAATTTTCGATTAATCAATTACAGCAGCTGCAGATAACCTTATAATGGATGACGATCAGTGAAGCATTCAATGGCACTGCTGTAGTTTTTCTTCCCTGACACCAAGAGAACATTAAGAAGAAACCAAAACTCCTATTTGCCAAAAAAGGAGACTTGTGTGTTTAAACCTGCTGCGTGAACAATGAGGTGGTGCAGGAGCATGTGTACCTGAGAAGAGCCGCCATTTGCCGAGGCCAGCTTCATTACCTTTAGGATACTGCAGAGAGAAACAAACATGCACAGAAAGTCAAGGTTTTTGGATTGAAAGTCATATTTTTATGAATGAGTTGCACATTCACTCTACAACAAATTATCACCTGAGTTCAGTTTTAATCTCTTCATAGTCAATCTGGGATTGCAGTTTAGCTTCTAATCTCTGAAATGGAACAAGAAGAAGAAGAAGCACGTTTTATTTCATATCAATTAGCGTATTGTTAATTATCAGAGCAGCTGAGGACCGAGGAAGTGTTTGTCATGTGCTGTCACTTCTCATGTGTCAGAACCGCTCACCTCAATAGCTTCTGTTTTATAGGCCAGCTGGCGTTCCAGCTCCAGGATCTGATTGGCCGACGTCTCCTGAACTTCCTGTAGTGTGAACTGCAGCCGCTGAATGTTTTCAAGAAGACGAAGGATTTCGCGGTCTTTAGCCAGCAAGGCGGCCTCCAACTGGGAGGGCAACACCTCTCCCTTCTCGTTCTTCTCCTGACAGGGTGAGAAGGAGAAGTGACGAGGGGTGTGAGAGGGAAGAAAAAAAGTGATGAAGGGAGCGAGGAGGAGAGAAAATGTAAGAGGGCAGCCAGTGAAACACAATCTCTGCAGTGTGGGGAGAATTTGACTTTGACAAAGATGATGAGGTAACAATCAATACTATATTTTCATTCATGTGATTGGATCTGATAATTAGGGGTTAGATCAAATATTTCTATACCAATTAAAACAAATGTCTGTCTAAATTTTGGTGTGGAGGTCATAATTTACAAATTTCCTGATTGTGTTTTCAGACCTTGTACTGTCTGACAGGTGATCAAAGTGACATCAAAACAATGACAAACTAATATATAAAGATAAGGATAGAAACACAGTAAGTAAAAGGTACTGTCAATTTCTAAAACATAATATCAACACTTGTTAAATGTTTAAACATTATAATTGATACAGTTACTGCTAATTTTCCAGCGTTTGTTTATGTATTTGTCCATATTTCTTGTTCAATACTGGGTAATGGATGTTGATGTTGATGTTAATGTTTAATTAATTTTGATGTAGTTTTTTTGCATATGTGGAGCTATGTGCATATAGGTCCATGAATAACATCTCCATCTAAGAATAACTTGTATTTTCGATTGTCTGATAAGGAGAAGTGCATCACCTATAGCAACTTCAACTTTGAAAGAAAATCTGAGGGAAAAGACATCACAGAGGCAAATGCATTGTTCACTAACAGGTTATCTTTGGGAAGTAAACCACAAATTACCAAGGCAACAATGACTTGGTATCCGAGAAGTAAAAAAGCATCATAGTGGTGTTTAAAGATCCTTTACTTAAAAAGTAAAGTAGCATCACGATTAAAAAAATATGCTTCACAAAACGTAAGCAGAACTTTAATATTGTAGCTGGTCGTCAGGGAGCTATTGGAGCTGCGTTACATGCTGTTGGGTGCGTTATTATTAACAATGCATAACATTTTGAAATTGTTCATATGTTTTGTGTTTAAAATCCATTTGTACGTTAAATTTGCAAAGTAACTAGTATACATATACACACACACACACACATATACACACACATATATACATATATACACACACATATATACATATATACACACACACACACACATATGTATATATATACACATACATATACATGTATGTGTATTATAGCTGTTTAATAATTGTAGTGGAGTAAAAAGAACAATATGTTTCCATGAAACGTGGTGGAGCAAAGCAGCGTCTAATGGAAGAACACCAGTACAGTAAACTGAACTCAATTACTACTCGAGAGCTAACTGTTACATCCCAGTAAACAAGTACTTCACACATGACGTCACAGTATCCTTACCCTGCTAGTGCCCTCTGCTGGATGGCAGCTCCCTGTGGTGGCGCTCTGGCCACTGGCTAACTGCTCCTTTAGCCTCTCCACTTCCCTCTGAGCCATCTCCGCTCTCTGTGCACAGACACAGAGCATCACAAGAGTTACAGTTTTCATACACCAGCCACACCAATTGGCTGATGAGGTGATCAAGATTAGAGCATATACATAAATCAAAGGAGGCACCCTTTCTCTGAAATTTTAAAACTGAGCAAAATCTGATCAGGGGCCCCCGAGCGGCCTCAGGTTTTTTCTGCTGAGGGGACTGTTTAGTCGGCCCACTTTATTCCCCAAACTGTTTACCTGCTCTGTCACACCCGGCCTGCTAATTAATGATTCATTTTGAGAACATTTATCTGGGAGCTGCTGGCAGAGAGCAGCAGAGTGAGAAAAAGAGTGTGAGAGAGAAAAGCAGAGGGGAGAAGAAAGGAGCAGAAGAAAAGAGGCATCACCAGGATAGGAAGCAATCAAGGCAATGAGATAACTAAGAACCCTGGCGTTCACCGCTCCGGCATCAATCGTGCACGGCAGTCTCCTGTTCTCTGCTGAGTGGAGCCGTGCTGCCATAGCGCGCCCACCGACAGGGGCTCAGGTTTACACTCGCTAATCACATACTCAGGGGAGGGGAGGTGTAAGGGGGAGGAATGGAAGGGAGGGGGGGGGACACAGGACGGAGGGTGTCTAATTAAAGCCGAGGCTTGATTACAGGAGTGATTACCTTAACGAAGGAGCATCTCAATCAGAGAGGTGCAGAGGAAGACTGTACTCACCTGGTTTGCTTTCTCAAGATTGGCCATGATGGCGTCGACCTCCCCTGTCCTGGAACACAGACGTCGAGACAGAGACACCCAGGATTACTGAGAACACATTCTTACAAAATCAGCCCCAATGATTGTTAATTACATGATCCATCCAAACATGAAGCTGAAACATGACCACTTCTTAAATGGCTTAAAGTAGCTTCTACAAGATGTTATTTTATCCATATATATTTACACAACTCGAATACAGTGAGTTTTAGGGCTTAAACCAAACCAGCCAGCTGTGACAGGAAAAATGACCTATAATAACTGATTTCAACCAAATATAAGAAAATGGCAAAAGTACTACACTGTGTTGTACTTCTGTACATGTTTGGGAGGCAATGAACCACTCACTATAGCTCTACTGCAGCTGTCATAACATGCAGGGAAATTTACATAGCTAATTGGGATCTATACAAACCCCATGTAAAATACTCTGAGTGTATTTTCACTTGAAACGGAGTTTCACTTGTACAGCACTGTGCAGCTGTTGTTTCAGTGTCTCCTATAACAATAAGTATCCATGCTTGGTCACTAAAACAGCATCATGTCTGATAGAGAGAGATCACCAACAACGTTTTACAATCCTGTAAAACGTCCGAATGGTCAACATCTCCATGGTAACAAGTATATTTTGTAAATTGATTTATGAATGACAATAAAGGAGTTCAGTGTGGAGACCATGATTTTTACTTTCTAAAGCATGAGGTTTCAGCCACATTGGCAGATATCACATCATCACATAGTTCTGCTAAAGGAGTTAACTAATTAAGACATCTCCTCTTACACTACGCTCAGACAGACAATCAACAATCTCACACATTGACTCTCTTTATGCTGTGAGCGGTTTCTCGTGTTTCTTCCACCACATTTATATCAATCATGATCACTTCTGTTGGCCTTAACAAAAACTGATGATTAACACGTAACTGTGGCCATAGTTTTAGAAACAATGAGGTCAGGAGTCCACATTCCTGCAGTGTGACCACTCCTCTATTCAGAATATTTCACTAGACAAAAAAAAAAAAAATAATAATTTGATTCATTCATTTAACTGTTCAATTATAATTTCTGTAAAATGTTTCAATGCCTTGTTCACTAGAACAGGAATATTCAGGTGGAGAAATGTTAAATCCACATTAAAAAATGGTTTAATCTCCAGTATTCCTATTAAGATATTGAGCCTAAAAATATCTTAATCAGCCTTAAACACCCACCAAGTGTAATGTGGGTGTAAAGGTAGATTTAAACTCTCATTAAAAAATCCAGACACCTAGACCAACACAGATGACATGATCTCCGTGTCCCCAGCTGCAGCTACGGCCCTGCCCATTCATTGGCCGAGTGGTAAATTCATATGCTCGTACTGATTCGTATCCTCAGAACTCTTCTGAGGTTGAACTCCAACTTGCCTCCATACATCTAACAATCAGAGTAGTCTAATTTAAACAGGAACTCAGCAGGATTATTCATGAGGTTTGTTTGAAGTTCAACAGTTTCATTTTGCACACATGGGACCTGATTTTCAAAAGGTAGATAAGGATAAATTAACGAGGATGCTGTGATTGATTTAAATATGCACATAGGTTTCTCAAGTTTCGGGACACAGTAGTCCTTTTCACCAAAAGAAAAAATGTTCAAAGAATATATTAGACTTTTTTCATTCAGATTAAACTAACTACATTCAGCCAAACCTTTACCTTCTTTCAAGTTTACACCCAGCTGCTCCTATAGTCTCACATCAGGCTGTGTGATTACACAAAATATTAGTAATCCAATAGAATCACTGCGGCCGAAGCAGAATACAATCCTCCAATATTTCTACAGTGAGATGAGGAATCAGTCAGACACTGAGTCTCAGACCAAACCTATTCTTGGCATTAATGATCATCAGTGCTGCGAGGTGCAGCCCTGGTTTCAGAGGGTCTTGCTCATGGCCCGGTCCCATCAATAAGGCCAGGATATATGGCGCCCTGCTGACAGCAAACACTAACAGGTGTCAGCTCCACGTTTAATGAACTTGTGCAGTACGGAAAATGTTTTGTATTGATTACCTGCTCAGCTACTCAAGCCGAAGCAGACAAATAGTCTTTCTTATCAACATTGAGGAAACAGTCAGTGAGAGTAATAGAGGCCAGCCTGGTGTTCAGAGGCTCGGGGTCAGGGACGGTAACTGCAGCCGGAGCTCTGGGGTCAGTGGTGCTACTGTCAGCCAGGAGGAATTTGACCAGGACAACACACACACGCACCAACTATATAACCAGAGATGGTCTTTGAAAGCTGCTGCTGCTGCACGCGAAAAGGTAAGACCAAACTGAAAAGGTGTCCAATCCAACAAAATAGATGGCAGTGGGTCTAGAAACATCAGTTCAATTGCACCATGGATTAAGCCTGGGAGAAAATCCATTAGCAGCGGCTGACTGTGCTCTGGAGCACAACCCAAACAAAGGAGTGTTTGCTTTGAATGTCTATCGACATCCTTCATACAAGCTCAGATTCATTTCAGGCGTGCGGTGGATACATTGCGCTCAAAGACCAGGACAAGGTAGAGTGTTTTCTGAAGCAATCTTTAAATGGAGCAATTCTTCTTGAGGGCTGTCAAGGCCCAGCTGCCAGTGAAGGCAAACACAGACCTCTCTCATCGACCTGCATTAGTGGCTGAGTCACTCTCACTCGCTGCCTTTACAATGGCATTCCTCAGCTCTGCGCTGGACATGAGTTTATGCAGGCAAAATAAAGGGGAGCAGCTTCAGCACTTGAAATGCTACAAAGAGCACCAGCGAGAAAGGCTGCAGGGATGGCCGCCGTGACTGGGGAGTGGAAGGGGGGGTTTATAGAAGTTCGACAGATATATGTGGTAAAGTGCAAAGTAAAATCTGAAGTAGACTCTTACTTCTTTGTCATCTCCTGGTTGTATTTACACCGCAGGTCCAGCAGCTCCGTCTGTGCAGTGTTCAAAGCTGGAGAGAAGCAGACGGAGCGAGGTGAGATATTAACTTTAAAAAAAAAAAACACACACACATGAACTTTGACCTTAAAGCTACATTACTGGATTTATTTACCAATTTCTAGATACATTAATATCTTTCCTATATTTAAAATACAGGTCAGATTTAGTTGAAACATAACTACTGCAGGGACGTCTGTAACAGTCAATGGATCCACTGAAAACTGATATTAAAATGTTACATATGGTGAAACACAGATTCCATCGGTAAATATGTGTTAGATTTAACTTTATTGACGTAAACACAGCACCAGTGGGGCAGCAGTGTTTCAGCAGGGGGCACCAGACTGCAATTATACATGTAGTGGTTTAATAGGTTGAAATTAAATGTATCAGATACACGACGTGACAGTGTTTTAACTACTTACAAGAATGCAGAACCTTGATCTTCTCCTCAGCCTCTGATAGTCTGTCAGCCAAACCAACATCAGCGCTCTCCTCCTCCTCCCTGAGAGAAGACACTCAGTCAGCTCCCCTACTACATCATGGCACCACAATTAAAGCTACAATATGCAACTTTATGTCTTCAGACAGAAAACAGTTATGTTCAAACCTCCTCCCACCTAAAAATGACATGTGGCAGAAAAACAAAGGACGAACTGAAATTTTAAAAAGCAGCGCTGATGTGTTTCAGCCTTTTGGAGCCACATTTGATTTGTGTTGCAGGGCTGAACAATTTATTAAAACATTATTGAAATCTCAATATGGCCAAGTGCAATATCCAAAATGCAGGAGATGCAACTTTTTTGATAGAGGTCAAATGTGTCACAACACACCAAAAATGAAAGACTGTGGTGCTGCAGAGACACCCACAAATCATATTCTCCAGATGTCATTTTTGTTTGTTTAGTACAGGCCCCGACAAAAAAAAAAAAAAAAAAAAAAAAAAAAAAAATCACATCATTTAAAAAAAAAAATTTTCTGTGAAAATGAAATGCAAAAATTATTATTCCAACTGAAATCTTGTCTCATATCGCAATCGCAATATCTGCTAAAATAATTGCAATATTACTTATTTGCATGTCATTCAGCCCTGATGTTAAGTTTTATGAATTACTTTCCACTGTTGCTCTTGTGAAGTAATACAGGATCACAGACAGAAAACATCAACATCAAAAAAAGTTGGAAATTGTTGTTTTAATGAGCATAAAAACCGACAGAAAACAACTATGTATTGGAAAAAGATTTAGGACATTAAAAGGGTTTTCCCTGATTATCTTAAATGTCACAGGTGTTTACGGAGGATTGATGTTCAGTGGTTCTCACCCTCGGTCCTCAGCTCGGTCCTGGTAGTTCTGCTGTGGGGAGCCTGGGGCCCCGGGAGCCGGTGTGCTGTTGGGGGTCATCAGGGAGGCCGGAGAGCTGGATTTTGGGGCCTCTCCTGTCGCCGCTGCCACTGAGACGGCTGGACCGTCCTCTGTGGGCTCTGTGTGGCGGGAAAAGACCGGCATGAGTTTAACCACTAGTGTTCTGATGATAAGCAGGAAAACTGACAAAAACTTATTTGAAATACTCGTCATAAGGAGACGATTTTCATTTAAATTAACCGCTCAGCACCACCAGACATCAGACAATCTGAGCACTGAATGAAGAAAAAAAAAAAGAAGCATTTAAGCAGTGTTGCTCCTTCATGTGTATGAAATTGACCTGACCTGTCTTTTCAAGGCACTCCAAGTGTTTCTTCCAGTGCCCGCTGATCTCCCGTACCAGGGCCTCGCTGTCTGGGGCCGAACTCTGAAGCTGCTGCAGCCTTCCCTCCAGGGTGTGCGAGGCCTCCAGCACAGGAGCTGGATCTGTGAAGACAGACACAAACAAATCTCTGTAGAAAGAACTACTAAGATTCACATGATACCCATACACCCCTACTTTTCAAAAAAAGCAAAATAGCTGTTTTAGTGTGTGCGCTGCCTGTAAAGTACATTACAGAGTTTTTCTGCATCGCAGTTTCAACAGAGACAGACTATTCCACTGAGACTTGTTTCCAAAGAGTTACTCTTAGACTTTTCCCACTCAGGCTCCTTTGAAAATTTCACAGGCTGGACCAAATGACACAAGTGCTGTTCCGACCCTTCACATGTACAGAAATCAAATCTAATGAGTCTGCTCACATGCTGATGAATGAGAAAGAAGACAAAAAGATTGCCATGAATATGTGACAGAGTCTTAAGTCCCAAGTACACACCTAGGCAGAGTGTAGAAAAAGTCTGCTCCTGAAAAGGGAGTAAAAGAAAAAAAAAAAAAAAAAAAAAAAGCGGGATTCTTTAACACAACAGAGGAGCTGTTTTGCAATGCATGCGCGGCAGCACCGGGCCCATGGGGCCAACTAGGAGGCTGTTTCTCAGCTAACAAGTCTCCTCTGTATCATTTGATCATTTAAATTATTATGCCAGGAATTCTCAGGAGGCAGCTCGGCACTCCACATCACAGGGCTGTTTTTAATCTTCCCCTTCCCTTTCTTCCCCTCCCGAAAAGTTCAACAGCTCAGAGAGAGAGAGCTGCTCCTGTTGTGTACCTGCCTGCCGAACACCAAAGGAGGTGACTTCTAGTGCCAAAGCACAGAGAGGGAAGCTCAGGGGAGCTCCTTGACAAGGGGGGAGGCAAGATGTAGAGCCACGCGCACACACACACACACACACACACACACACACACACACACACACACACACACACACACACACACACACACACACACACACACATACACACCACAGCCCTTCAAAACTCTAAAAGAGGCGGAAAATCGCTGCTTTGCTGCACAAACTTTTCTCCCACAGCTTTCATCCACTCATCTTAGACTTCTGTGTGGAACCCAATTGGATCCCTTCTTCGGTATGGGCACTGACTGAAGTGACTTTTCATAAGAAGTTGGAGCCACAGACGTTTAAACTTTGCCAGATGTCACTGAGAGAATGCAAACTCTGAGCCGACAGACCACAAAAATAAATGCTCATCAGAGAGCCAAAACTTCTGCAATGTGCAATTTGTTGAAATCCTGGCCTTACATTGCAGCTCGCCATATCTGCATTTTCATCAGACAAACATTTTGGGCCATTTAATTGATTGAGCTATTTTTCCCAGGACCGTTTACAGTCAAGCATTGTCTGCATTCATTGTTACACCAACTGTGGAGATATTGCATCAGTCACAAGGGACATCACTATTAAGAGCACAGCTCTTCTAAGACAAACAGGATGACTTAAAGCACTGCTATTCCATCGACCCACTGTCACAGAAATCACTTTATCAGCCTCTTTCCCATATATCCTTTCAACTTTTAATGATCAAAGGACAGAGATTATAGTAAGGGATCTCTCACACATGGACAAGCCAGGATTATCAATCAGTGGCAGGGGAGTAAAGTAAAGTCAAATTTAAAGTGAAGGGATATAACTTAAGACTGTATACAAAATTATCCCCCATCAAAGTAGAGCAGCAGGGATGCTCTCCAAGGGCCCAGGATCTACAGTTACTGAAGGAGAGTCCAGAAAGCTGCTGATAACTTTGGAAAATGGAGCTGCTAATTGATGTAGCTAATACAGAGCACTCGGGCTTCTTTTTAGCGCAGCTCTGATGGTAAATCCACCAAATAAAACCTGGAATACAAGAGGAATTCAACTCCAACCCGACCGCTCGCATTCCTGCTAATCAAGAAATATAACAGCTGACGGGGCATTATGTACATCGGGTGAGTCACATCACTCTTGGTGCAAATAAACGTTTCAATTTTTAATTCATCCCTTATCTTAATTATGGATGATTGGATGTCTGCTCTGAGGTCATGATAACTGATTGGGCAACAGCAGCTCGTTTACGTTAATAAATCACAAGACGTTTAATACATCATTTTCTCTGGTGAAGCACAGGTCCAGCTCCAGAGGAGGCGCAGACACTGAGAGGAGCAGAGCGGCACAGGGAGGTTGGATAACATCATGGTGAAAGCGTGAACATAATTCTGGTTTATCACAGCACACAGGTCATATTTTTTGTAGCTTTGACCATTTGTTATCAGTTTCAGTTACGCTGTACTTGTACTGTACTGAGATCTGGGAAGGTGGTGACATCGCTACAACAAAGTCCAATGAGGCAAGAAACTCAAGCAGTAAGACAGTCAAACAGGAAGTAAAGAAGCCGACTGTTTTACAGGAAGTAAAAGTGAGAAGTTGCTTGCCTGAAATGTCTTTATTTATAATCCCTCATTTAACAGGATAAATATATAAAACAGGACCAGGAAGTGTGAAAACAGTGATGGATGTTAACAACTGACAGTTCAGGGACTCATTTTACTGTTTGTCAAGTCTGGCTCACCTGGGGATGAGTTTACAACCGTGTGCTTGTCTGACTGTTTGTGTTTCATCTGACCTCTTTTTAACAACGTCACCAGGTTCCCACATCTCAGATAAATTTTAAGACAATCATAAAAGACCATATACACAAACCAGAAAAAAACAAGGAAGAGGTGTAAACCATAGACTGACTTTGAAATGAGTTAGGACTATAAATATCGGATGGAGATGGAGGAGACTTGATTAGACATTAAAAGAGAACAGTTTTGCTTTTTATAGAAAAACTGAAATTCAACTTTTACTTATCGATGGGTTAAGATAAAAGATTGTGTTTGACAAAGGTTTTTTTTTTTTTTTTTTTTAAAGTTGGTTATAGAGTTTTATGTTTTATAAAGTTATGTGTTTTATTTTCTGTATATACTATCTATGGTGATCTATAAGTCACATGACTGATCAAGCATGTACAGTATGCATGTGTATAGGGAAACTGGATGAAGACGATGTAGATGCAGTGAAGCTCACACTGGTCTGTTCTTTGCTGTGTGTTTATTCTTACTTAGAAATTACCATTCATAGACGAAATGGCCAAAACTCCAAAAATAAGACCCAACTTGCTAATAGCCAACTAAAGTTAGCATGACTTTTAATTGTTTCTACACTCTCAGCTGCATTGATATAGAGTTTCATCACTTTGGCTGAGGGATAATGAGGCTGCCACCCCGTAGCTGCCTCCTTGTGGTCACTGCGTTGCTGTTTCTGTGATATTGCACATCTCAAAAGCGGGAGGCAGTTACTGTATCTGGGCGAGCCCTCAGTCCAGGGGTGAGCAGGAGCCAAAGCCTGTCAGGAGCTGGATGATTCGGCGGACTGCGGGTGGCTCCGCGGAGGACTGTGCAGAGGTTCAGGATGTGTGTCTAGGTGGGTGGGGGCGGACCAGGGTGGTGTGCGCCAAGACAAGCAGGTGTGTCGGGGCGGTCCGTCTTGGCCCTGTCAGCGATACACCATCATTAGGCGGTGTGGGCGCAGCAGGGTGCACCATTATGTCTCCCTGGGCCCTGTGTAATTACGCTCTGACATAATTAACCCAGCAAGCCCATTAGCCAAGCATTGGCTGGCTGAAGAGAGAAAAAAAAGCTATAATTATTTGTTGTGCGCATGTTAATGAGGCCAGCTGTGTTCCCATCATACAACACGAACAAATTAATTTACAAGGCTGTGCTCCAAGGTTTTTTCATTTCATTCAAAACAGTCTTGTTTTTTTTCCTCTGAGTGGACTTCAAGGTCCATAAACACGCTGTGCCGCTGCTGCAACAAACAGTAACACTGCTGTAATATTGTTGTCAAGGACCAAAACTAGGTTGAAAGAACACCAAGTCTTTACTTTCACCTTCACAGACAATGTAAAGTGATATAAGATATGTACTGTAGGATAAAATGCTGCCAGTTTTCCTTCACCTGTCAAGGATTCGTTTCCATTAGAAAAAACACAAACTGCTCACAACAAATTCACGAACATGACTTTTCTGTTTGTGCCGCATTTTAAACCAACGAGCATTAGATATTCAGATAACAAACTCAAGTCACACTTTACCTTGATGTGGCAGATGGAGTGAGAAAATACTAAAATAAAAAGATAGTTGGAATGAAGAAAAAAAATGATTGTGGGAAGCGGCGGCTTTTGTGTGTGAACAAAACACACTTCTTAACCTGTTCTTTTTCATTGCAGATCCATGTCTTTGTTTGACAGACTGAAGGACAGAGAGGGAATGACATCAATACCAAGACATTTTAAAGCTCAAAACAAAGAGTGGAGACAGAGCTAGATAGCATTTAAAATTAAAACGAGATGGTGCAGTGAACAAAGAAGTGCCAATAACATCCAACCCAAACTTCACTCCAAATCTAACAAAAATAAAACCACCTAGATCCAATTCTTACTTATGACACATGTAAGACAAATCACTGTGAATTAACGTCATCAAATATCCCCCACGTCTATTGTCGCTACAGTCCCATGGTTATGTCTTATCTACTCTCAGGCACACATACACAGACATTCCTACACACATATACACACACACACACACACGCACACACACGCAGTTGCTGTCTTTTAAGAGCACACTCTCCCCTGGTCCCTCTGGGGTCTCCTACTCCACAGGGATCAGTTGGAGAGGCCCGGCTCTTTTATGAACATAATGCATTATTAAGCACCTCAAACATCTCCTGGGCCTTTGTTTATTACTGCTCTTATTAATCACTTGTGCATAATCTCGTCCCGCCCAGAGAGCTTTCATTTTCCATCAGATTTTATATGCACTTATTTTCAGAGAGACTGCCACAAACACACACACACACACACACACACACACACACACACATACACACAGGCAGCACTCCTCCTTTGCTCTCATCCTGACTGTAGGTACTCAGCTGCACAATTACAATAAAGCCAGCTCGCTGTGCCTTGCAGGCCTCTCTTGCTGGTGCTTGCTTATGTATATGTGGGGTTGAAGAAGGACAACTATTCTTTATGCGTCTGAATGACTCTGAATTACTAAGGTCAGAGCGTTCTGTTCAGATAATCTCATAGCCGGGGGAAATATCTGATGTGAATATGTGAGGCACTTATAACACAAGAAGACATGCGACTTAATGTGACAAAAAGCTGCTTGTACTTGTGCTCTGCAGTACCGCCGGTCACCACTAGCAAGCACTGTTGCCATAATATTTCCACTGACGCACACATACATAGACACACACCTCAGACATGCCTTAGGCCTGGCGCGCGCGCACACACACACACACACACACACACACACACACACACACACACACACACACTTAGAGGGGTGTATTCAGATCAGAATCTTCACAAACTCTCAGTGAGCTCCCCACTCAGATAAAAGGAGCTGTGTTCTAAAGGAGAGAGGGAGCAGGGTGGATCCTGAGGGAGGAGTGTGTGTACTGAGAGGAGGCGAGGAAGAGCAAACACCTGGAGCGTCAGTCTCAGGGCTA
Source organism: Seriola dumerili (assembly GCF_002260705.1). NCBI lineage: Eukaryota > Metazoa > Chordata > Actinopteri > Carangiformes > Carangidae > Seriola > Seriola dumerili. The sequence continues at coordinate 10,422,405 of NW_019174272.1, read as the reverse complement.
CGCCCCTGGCGACAGGGCCTCGCTGCTCTCACAGAGGTGGCAACAAACGCCGACGTTCAAACGCCACACACACACACACACACACACACACACACACACACATACTTGCACACTCCAGGAGAGAAGAGCAGGATGAGACAGCAAGGAGGAGAGGAAGATAAAGACGGAGGAGCTCAGGTGCATCTCTGGGAAACCGATGAATTCGGGCAGAAGCTGCCACTGTTTTTCAGCGTTCAGTGATCAGGACGTGTTTATCTGCACTGATCAAAACCATGCGGAGGTGATATAAACATTGTTAGGGAAACACTGTTAACAGGCCTCTTTCAAGCCCCAGACTGGGTAGGAGTTACAGTGCACAGCATGGGGAGATGTCACAGGCAGATCAAAATATAGAACGCTAATGAAACACTCCAGTGGATTGACATGTTGGCTTAGGGGCCTCATAAAAGGCAAAAGGAGAAAAAAAAAATACTTCAATCACTCGCATCAAGAAGTTATTTCTGTTCTGAGTTTATTGTTTCATTCTTGTTGCCATTGAACAGGCGCATTATCTTGCATTAGCAAAGCGAAACATTATCATACTGGAATCTTACAAATGTAATGGATATGTTATTTGTATTCAATAGTAGGCACAGCAAAGTGGATAACTGATATGTGACCAGATGTTAATGATAGCCAGATACAACAGGTCACATATTGAGCTGCTGCTGCGTGTGCCCCCCTCCCCCCCTTTTCCTAGTTCGCTTCTTGCATTCATTAACTCTGCCGTTGGCCTGCTCTGATTGGACCGACAGCCTTAGTGTCGGCACACAAATGAGCACACACACACACCACACACACACACACACACACACACACACACACAGAGGGAGAGGCACTTTCAAATGAAATAATAGGAGGGAAAAACTTCCTGCAATGAATAGTAATAACTGCATTAAGATTAACGAGCACGGCGTGTAAAGAATAATTGCATCTGTCAAAAGATTAAAAATACATGAGCTGTAGCGTTTGTTGGGGGAATGGTGGGAAAGCTCACTGTTGTGTTTGAGGGGCAGAGAGAAATGAAGTGGGGCCACAGCCAAATGACTGTCCTCCGGTGTACCTGGAGTCATCCATTCTAGCAAGGGGTGGTCAGGAGAGGGGGGGTGGGAGAGGAGTTGTGACCTTGGACACCAGCAGCAAGATGTATAGTGACAAACAGGCACAGGATACTGTAGGCCCTCCTCACAGATGGCAGTTACTGCAAGGGCCCGACATACACATACTCTCATTGCTCTGACTTCGGCTTGGCTGCAGGCGGATAAGGGGGTGGGGGGGTGGGGGGTATCTGGCAATGAAGGCACCTAATACCAGGATGAGTGTACAGTATATTTCTGGCTGAACCACAACAGCAAGGCCAGCCTTAGAAATGTCCATGACTGACTGGCTGAGTGAATGATGAAGTTACACCATTGGTTGGCCGGCCGAACGCTAGAGTTTTGCCATTGGCCATTGCTCTTTCAAAATGAATTGGCACAAACAATTTCTATGGGGTGGGTGTTTACCGGCGGTGCCAACAGCGCCTTTGACCCACCTAGCAACAAATCTAGCAACTTTCTGGACAAACCAAAGCTATTTTCCATAGTATCCTGTATTGCCCCATTAGCATGAGGTCCAGCTTTCCCTCTGCAGATACACCTCTCTATGCGTCTCATCTAGGGTTGCCACATTTTTAGGTGAACAAATAAGGGACACAGAATTCAAAATGCCAATATACACTCTTTCATGTGCTTATAACCCAAAAGCACATAAATATCAAGGGTAACGAAAAAAAAATGTAACTTAATGTTGATTTACTATTAGTATTAGAGAGGAAAGTCAGGGAGAGGGGATGACATGCCAATGGTCAGCCTCAAGTCCGCTGCAGTTAGGACTAAGCTGTAATGACATGCCTCTACCAGGTAAACAACCGTAGCACTGTACTGCAGTCTGACGCATTTTTTCACAGCACACAGACCATGTCAGTCTACTGCTCATTGAGAAACTTCTCCACTCCACTTGCAGGCTCCAACTGGTTTGGTTTTACTTGACATTACATTATTCACAGCACTTTGAGGACATGACGTGTACAAAAATACGGAACAAATTGTGTCCCGTATTGATTCAATAAAGGACGCAGCCTTTTATTTTCTAATAAGGGACGATCCTGTATTGGGTCCAGGGTGGCAACCCTAGTTTCATCCATCTGACTGCACGGCAGCTGACGTGGACGTGAATGAGCTCTCTCCATGTGATCAGTTTACAAGTAAATATAATCAAAATCACAGCACAGTCTTTGTCTTTCACTTAAGTGTTTGGTGATTTTGTTGGACCATGTTGGGTTATAAAATCAGGATTTTAGCAGCAGCTTATGGTTTGGATGTGACTGCTGGTTACCGCGTCTTAATGGGCTGCGTTTCAGTCACTACTTTAATACTTGTTCTGTCGTCTGACAACAGAAACAGAAAAACATGTAAATGAGAAAAGCTTCATTGGGAATTCAGCTGTATTGAAATACTGTATATGTGAGCACAGAGAGGAGGAGATAAGCAAACACATAAAGGCCTGAAAGCAGCTGACACTAGGCAGAAAGCAAATATGATGCAATGATGTAATGATTTCCATTGAAAGTAGCTGTTTACATTGGTTCCATAACGGTATGCAACTTCAACCTCAGTTTCTCACATTGACCATACGTGGTCCAGCCATATACCAGGTTGTGCCCTAATCTTTCTGTCTTTCCATATGGTCACTGTGTCAGATCAGATTATTATATGAGTTATATGAGTCTTGTTGCAGTGACCTGGGTGAAAAAAAATGTCAGATTACTGAGTAAAAAACTGTAATTAGAAGCACCTTTCAAGAGACAAATGGCACAATGTCACCTACTGATGATCCCAGCCAATCTTAAAAAAAACTTCTGTAATGATTTGGCGCTGTATAAATAAAACTGACTTTGCTTGACTAGCTTGCCATTCTTCACAACTTGCATGATGTAAACTGGTGATCTGGAAGGTGGTGCCAAGGACAACTTCACCTGACATCCATTCATCATTCATCATTGCTCTTTTGCTTGGTATTTTTACAGTTGTGCAAAGAACAGTGCTCTGTGCTTCTGTGAGTCAGCGTCAGGAGAAATGTTTCTCAGCGAGAGAAGGCAAAAAATATCTGACACACAAGTCTTTTTGTTGGGACAATGCACTCAGCAAGCACTTAATTAGGAACACCATACTAATAGTGGGCAGGGCCTCTCTTTGCCCTCAAACAGCCTCAACTCTTCGTGGCATGGATTTGAGATTCTGCTCCACGTTGACATGATTGCATCACATCAGCTCTGCAGATTTTTCATCATGCTGCCGATCTCCTGCTCTACCACATCCCAAAGGTATTCTACTGAACTCACTGTCATGTTCATGAAACCAGTTTGAGATGATTTTTGCTTTGTGTCATGGTGCAGGAAGTAGCCATTACAAGATGGTAAACTGTGGCCATAAAGTGAAGCACACGGTCAGAAACAATACTCAGACAGGCTGTTGTATTCAAATGTTGATTGATTGGTACTAAGCGACCCAACGTGTACCAAGGAAACATTCTCCACACCATCACACCACCAGCAGCAGCCGGGACCGTTGATACAAGACAGGTTGGGTCCATGGGTTCACGCTATTAACACCAAATTCTGACCCTATCATCTGCTGCCTCAGCACAAATCCAGATCCTTCAGACCAAGCTGCGTTCTCCAGTCTTCTACTGTCCAGCTGAAGCTTCTGATTTCTATTCCTGACGGGAGTGAAACCCAGTGTGGTCTTCTGCTGTTGTTGTAGCCCATGATGTGTTGATCATTCTGAGAAGTTTTTCTGCTCACCGCAGTTATACAGAGTGGTTATCTGAGTTACTGTAGACTTTTCTCTCAGCTCCAACCAGTCTGGTCATTCTCCTCTGACTTTTCCCATCAACAAGTTGTTTCCGTCACAGAGAGACTGCTCACTGGATGTTTTATGTTCTTTGTACCATTCTGAGCGTGTGGAAATCAGCAGTTTCAAAAATACTCAAACCAACTTCAGTGTTTGCCCAAAGGCCCATAGACCCACTGATAATCTATTCTCTAACAACACTAGGTTTTTGTGGCTTTAAATTTGTTTTTGTTCTTTGTTTTTGTATTGGATTAAATATAAAATTATCTAGATATATGCACCATGTGATTAAAAAAATAACTGAAGTTATTTATGTCCTAATATTTGACTTTGACACTTGTTCCCTGTACAAGATATGGGCCATAAAACAACCTTATTTGATATTTTACTTAGGTGGTGTAAATTTGCAGTGAACCGCATCACCAAAATATGAGTTACGTGTCGTGAACCTGGGACTTTTGCTGCACCTGAGAGTCTGGAGTCCTGGGGCTGTTGCCCACTTCACCAACTCTCCGCTGATCTCGAAGGAATACACTTTCCACATGTTTTGTCCTCTTAGCTAGCTAGTTTATATTAGCCGATGGTAACCCTGTGTTCAGGAATCAGCTGGTTTTGTTCAAAGAGACCTTCTGGACTTTGGACTAAGATTGTTGTTGATGGTCAACTCAAAACAGGCAGCTGATGGATGACAGTGTCTTTGGTTTGGAGATGTCAGAAGGCACCTTTTAACCCTAAGTTATTAATAAAGTAATGCAATTTCTTTCTTTTTTTTTCTAATTAGTACATTATTAAACTAATGTAATTTATGATTAATAAGAATAATAAGGAATTGATTACTTTTTTCAAGCTACTTGCCCAGCACTGTTTCATATCACAATAAGTCTCTGACCTTTGCTGAGAAAGAAAACAACCAGCTTCACTCTGTATGAGTCCCAGTGACACAGTGAAACAGGCTCCCTTTGTAAAGGTAAGGTCAAATGGAGGTAGGAGGCTGGCAGTGCTACATCACCTGATGTAACCTGACACAGGAAGGTCTACTACTGTTTACTCAATATAATGACCACTCATAGACTCACTGTGAATTTATATACACTCTATATAAAGAGACAGGGAGGGAAAGAAATATCAGGCATATTGAAAACAAAAGCTACTGCAGTTTTTTTTCTTTCACATAAGAGTTGATGTTGGGTGACAGTGGCTTCTCTTTATATTTTAAAGTCTTTGTTCTTTTACAAAACAACTCTTAGTTGACTCCATTCTCTACTTGAGGCGGCTTCGTGACAAAATATATCCCACAAGACGCTCCCGGGCTTGAATTAAGGCCTTGATATTAAAGGTATAGGTCAGAAAATCAAGCTGAAAACATCTTCAAAGAACGGTATTTCTTATCAAGGAAATAACTCTATTCAAAGTGCGTGTGTGTGTGTGTGTGTGTGTGTGTGTGTGTGTGTGTGTGTGTGTGTGTGTGTGTGTGTGTGTGTGTGTGGTTGCGGCGCAATATCAAGCAGGGGACTTCAAGGAAAAATGGAGACCTTTAAAAGTCAGTTGCTGCTGTCGCTATTTCTCTGATGCAGACTTTTATCTTGTATTCATTGAATCTGTAAACAGCATTCTCTACTCCTGCCACAAGTGTTTCTCTGATCTAGACTGAGATTGGGCTGCGTTTTGCTGCCGTCTCCCGCAACAAAGAGCAATACAGTACATGTGCCCTGGCACTGAAATAACAACTGAATAAACACACAATATGTCTTTCCTCTGCTCTAACTTAACTGTCTTTGCCCTTCTCTCCCTTTTCCCCCATTGGCCTCATCAGGCCTGCGTTCCACACGAAGCCAGACTTCAGTTGGGATTTTAATTGGCCCTCCACAATCAACAGCAGAGCTCCTCAAGGATATGTTCGCTCCTCAGCCAGGCTACACTCAAGGACCAGAGCTGGGTTTTGAAGTGGCCTCACGCAGAGTTTTGGAAACCTCTCTGAGAGCACATACTTTGAAAAATAGATAAGAGCCACAGGGTATAGGGTTTTATTTATCTTATATCCATGTGCTGTTGCACCATATCCATCTATGGCAAAGAAAATTACTTTTTGGGTTGTGTGCATTGCTTCATGCATACATGACGTGGCTCTGTGTGTATACTTAGAAGGCTGGTCCAGTGATACTGGTATAAGTATGATGGAGGATTGATCTCCAGGGAGTGATCTTTGAAGGGAGAAAGATAATTCTAGAAGTAATGTGTGGAGATGCACATGTCTGGTCTTAGTGGGAGACTCACCTGGGGCCTCGATAAGCTGTTTGTAGATTCCAAGGAACGCAGACTCTGCCTCCTTACTGCGCTTGTTCAGAGCAACCACCTGCAGAGGAGGAGACGCCATTAAGGTAAACATGGACTGATATAATGCTGGCATTTATCATAACTCACAACGCACGGCATATTTTACATTTCAGGTGTTCAATTGATGCTTTTACACAAAGTAAAAAAATGCTTAAAATCTTAAATAGCTAACACTGAATCAATAGAAACAAGAGCAAAAGGTCAAGCTCACAGCATTCTGCCAATAAGTGAGACACCCCGGCATGCCTTGGCACTATATCTTGTATGTACAACAGAAAAATACAGTGCAGTGTGTAGATCAACCAATTCCGAGGCTGTGTTTTTCTACACAAGCACTCGACGACTGCAAAAACGAGGCGTAAACTGTGGCGATATCCTTCCTGTTTAACCGCCAAGCTGCTGCATGTTGCGAAGTGACATTTGGCCTGTTAAATGTAGGTGCCGGCGTGCGTGGGGAGGCTCGCCAGTGACAGTGGCCTCCATCACCAGCAGCACTCGGCACCTGCTATCCTCAGCTCAGTGGGTGATGCAAACCAATTAACGATTCATTAGGAGGGACAAAGAAAGCGAATTAGCCACCACCTGGCCCCATGGAGAGGGCACCTGCACTAGTGGGTATGTGGGTTATCCTGCTCCCAGCTCCTGCTAAGACCTCGGGCCTGTTTGTAAGTCAGAGGACGCGCCGTGGCTGCTTCTCGACGTCTTCTGCTTCTGCAACACTAAATCAGATCAGGCTCGTCCAAATGACCCCCCAGTCCAAGAGCAGACGGAATTCAAATTATTGTCATCTATTGTCTATGTCATTACTGTCACTGTTGATTACAGCCTCTGTCGGACCGGCTCGATGGACTCCACAACCGAGGGTCGAGTGCATGCTATGGCTGAGCCGAGCTCTTCCTCATCGGCATGACTGCACTTGAAAAACATTCATTTCGCAAAAGGCTGAAAAACACTTATGTGAATGGTGGTGGATGTGGAGGTGGTGTGTTGGGGCTGTTTAGTGGGGTTATAAATAAGGTGTGTGGAAAACAGCGAGGGACAGAGAGCCTTTGATTTACTGGAAATGGCTGGCGTCTTCCCCGGGGAGGCATAACGACAGCATCATGTTTAAAGAAATATCATAAAGATCAAGCAAATCCCCCCATCACTCCCACTTGGAGGAGCTCAGAGGAGTTCATGGAAAATGGAAAAGGCTGGAGCCCAATCAATACAGATGCAATAGTCTGCAGCTCTCAGCCAGCTCCCTGCTTCACTATGCTGTTGTTTCACTCAGCTATACCCCAATTTAACCCCCCCACTCCCACTCCCACCAGCCTCCATCCACCCACCTCCCCCCCATCCCTTCCAGGACATGACGTTAATATACCCATGTTGGTTCACAAACAGTGAAAATGTGTGAAGCACAGCAGCCACATAAACACAGTTCACAGCTCTATGTGTGGGTTATGAGTGCATCAACAGCTAGTGTTGGTTCAGCCAAGGTTTGTTTCATGCACACTGATGAGAGGCTCTTTTTATGTGTGTTTCCTTTTTACTGTGAAGAGCAGCAATTTGGTGACCCGGGGCTCATTTTCAGCTAATAACAAACCTCCACTCTCCGACGTGAAAATGAGCAAACCTCCAACAGCACTTTGTGTCACCAAGACAAACTATTACCAACCCGAGTTTACACCTGAACCAACACAGCCGCTACAGCAGGGTGGCTGAACCCACCGCTAGTCATCAACTTTTTCGCTGGCAGTGTGGCTGGCCGGCCCGGCTTCCTCTGAAGCGTATACATCAAATGAGGTTCCCGACTGCATATGTTAAAAAAGGCTGAGATCCTGTGAAGGCAACAGCTAGGGCTCCATTTCCCAGAGACACACAGGGTCTCCTGGCCCTCCATCATCCTTTAACGAGAGAACACGAAGATTACCTCCACAATCACACCATTAACCTGCCTACAGACGCTAGCAGAGACATCAATCACACAGCTGCCTGATGCCTTCTCATGTTGGCGGCCGCTACGCGTATAGATACCCCCCCACAACACCACCACCACCACCACCACCACCACCACCATCCCACCCTTGCTATCGTCAAAGCACTCTGAGGTGTCGTGCATAATATGGGCTGATCAGGGAGTCATCTTCATCTCCATGCTAATCCACCTCCAGCCAAGCACATGGGATTTCAGAGGCAGAAGTCTCATACTAACAGATGCGAGCAGACTGGGCTGTTGAACAGAGCGGTACGGCTTGAGGACGGACTACAACTGGCAAATCTCTCCTCCTCTTTTGGCTGCGAGATATGGCTCTGGCCCTGGCTTTGGCTCACAGCGCATTCTTTGTTTTCACCCGTTTTGTGATAAAGGATATGGCTACCGAGGGAATGGGCTTGGCCGCAGGTTGATTTTACAAGCAGGAGTAAAGCCTGGGGCAGAGTAGCAAGAGAGAGACAAAGGAAACCTGTTAGCGCTCCTCCATAACTCTTCACGCCGCAACAGAGTGGGCAGAGCACAGCCTCTGGGACAAGACTGCTGGGAAATACTTACTGATAAGCCTTTGAGAATACTTACAGTACACGCTAGTGAGTTTCTGTGTGTGCATCCGAGTGTGTGTGTGTGTGTGTGTGTGTGTGTGTGTGTGTGTGTGTGTGTGTGTGAGAGAGAACAAGCTAGCGTGTGTTGAAGAAAGAGAAATAAGTGAAGGAACAAATCCAGAATGTAATCGGGGAAGAAGAGTGAAGGGCTTCTGAGTGACATACAGCGAGAGACAGGGAGACAACAGAAAAGAGAGGTTCCCATAAAGAGCGCAATTAGCAATTATGCAGTCATCAATTACAATTATCACAACTGGTGATTATGCAATTATCACTCTAAATCATCGTTTTCCCCCTCTGCCTTACCAGTTTGCCACCCCCTGTGATTTGGTTGTTTGAGGATAGGTTGGGATGATGCAGGTGATTAGAGTGTGTGATGATGATGATGATGATGATGATGATGATGATGATGATGACGATGATGATGATGATGATGATGGGGGTGTTGGGCGGGTGTCAAGGCAGATCTTGCACTGTGTGTGTGAGCAAATAAGTGTGTGATGCTCGGAGCATGGCTGCATATGCATCTGTGCCTGGGTTTACACAGCATGTGATTTAATTCTCTTTTTTTAGCATGTGTAGGTCTGTATGCGTGCGTGTGTGTGTGTGTGTGTGTGTGTGTGTGTGTGTGTGTGTGTGTGTGTGTGTGTGTGTGTATACACAGTGTTCATGAATATACTGCCTCCATCTCAAGGTGAATGTGGTTGGTGCTGCAGGTGGTTTGGGGACAGCAAATGTATGGTTCCACAGTCCCTGAGGCCTCTAAATTACCTGTCATCTTCCCCATGATGCAAAGGTCAGTGCACAATCATAGGGAGTCCATCCTACTGTGGTGCTCAGTGAGCGCCAGTCCAGCCCACAGGCTGACAGGATGTCACAACAACCCTGGTCCCGCTCCTTGCTTATTAGAACAAAACAGTGGGAAGCCCACTACCACCACCACACCGCTTGTCACAACACCTTCCAGAGGAATCTGCTGGATCCTGACAAACGTTCAGTCCTTGGTGTTAATATAAACGTAGAGAAAACAAGGGAAAATACGGACAACGCTCTCGACTTTTATGGCTGTTAAGATGCTCTGAAATCTAGAGCCCGGCAGTGTTATTTTCAGTTCAATTTGTATTGGTAAAACATTTTCAGGATGAAATAATAACAACAAAAATATATCCATCATTCATGCAGTTCTGTTGCTGACTTCGGCTGTCCTTCCATTTTTAATGTTGCCATTTTGAGCTATGTCCAATGTCCATTTCTGCCCAGTGTTCTTTCTTCCAGAAAGAATATATGTGTGTGTGTGTGTGTGTGTGTGTGTGTGTGTGTGTGTGTGTGTGTGTGTGTGTGTGTGTGTGTGTGTGTGTATGTGTGTATGGACATATTACGCATGATTATATTCAGCTACCATAAAACATAATTTCCTCATGTTGGAGAAGGGGAAAGAGGGAATGTTTAACATTTTTGCTTAATACAACAAATAATTCACTATTTAAAATGCTGTAAAATTAATTGTCAGTCAATCGACTAATTGTCTCAGCAGTGATACAGACCCATACAGATGAATCTTTTTATACAACCATCAATAATATTTTGTTATGATAATGCAAAGATTAAGCTAAGCCAACAGTTTGGTAGTTTGAATTTTAGAGTTGGAATCTTAACTTTCAGAAAGTCCCTGCACTTCCTGTTTTTATTCAAAAACAAGAAAATATTGTTTGAAATTGAAATAATTTCTATTTTTTATTCTAATTTTTATTTTTATTCTTTTAGTGATTCCATATCGTCCATGTTGTCTTGTAATGCCTGCTGAGGAGCCCTTAAATAAAGGCCAGATTTTAAAACATAATTTGTTGTATTTTAACAGCTGACTGACCACAGGAACGCCGGCATCACTGATAGAGCACAACATGATTCAGCTGCTTCAACATGGTGTAAACAATCAAGGGAAGGAACCTGCATCACTACAGTTACCTGCTTTCAATTTCCTGCATGTGATCTTTTTTTTCACAAAAGCAAATACAAAGCCATAATATTCCCTTCAGAAGCAGGGAAAAGATCAGATTTGAGCCATGCCACACAGCACTTGTACAGCTGTCACTGCAGGCGTTTGTTTTGCGTTGAGTGCAGGTTCAAAGGAGAGGCGGGAGGAGAGAGATGAGTTGGTGTGGAGTGACTGATGAGTGTGTGGAGGAGAGGGGCAGAGGTAAACCCTACTGCAATACAGTCTGGATGCTTAGAGACCCGTGTACACCCACACACACACACCCACGTACGCACGCACGCGTGCACACACACACACACATACACACAAACTTGAACTTGGGTGGATGCAAACACACACGTCAAGTCGCAGTCACGCAGATGCACACTACACACAGACTGTGTTTCAGGGCAGATTTAATCATGGTGACATCCATCTCAGAGCGCTGGTAGCAGCATGGCGGTGGCTGTGGCCGTCTCTGGATGCCCGGCGAGATGAGCAGTCAGAGCACTGACACACATCTCGTCGCCACGTCAATTCCAATCAGCGGTGCCTGTCAGTCAACACGCCGCGCTCACAACCGACTGACGCCACTGCCACTCCGCCGGTGCAGAGCTGCCGTCTCAGCCAAATAAATGGCCAGAGCTGACCACACCAATACTCCTTTGTACTGCTCATCCCCTCCTGATGCAAACACGGCGCAGTGACAAATTCAGAGCGAAAACACAACTTAATTCATGGACTCCTTCTCCTCTTCTCTCAGGACAAGCTCACCTTTATTTCAAAGTTACACAGCAGAAAAAATTCTATAGAGGTTTTAAGACAGTTTTCAGGACCCTATTTATCCATAGAGAAGATAGGAGGGACTTTCATATTATTGCATTAGCGGTCAATAAATTAAATAGACCAGGAGTCTACAGTCTCACTGACTGCATTGAGAGGATATACTTAGGCCCAGCGGTGCCTCAAGCTAAATGCTAACATCAGCATAATAATATGCATTGTCACAATGCCAACATGCTATTATCTAGCAGGTATAATGTTGAGCATGTTCACAGTCTATCATTCATTCGTTCATCGTGTTCACATGCTAACAATCACTTAGCATAGATGAAAAGTCAGATGATCACCAGAGTCATTAAGGTTCATCCTCTGGGGACCATGAATGTTCGTAAAATGCTTGATCCATCTGATAGTTGCTTAGATATTTCAATCTGGATGTGGTGGACAGATCTTTGAACATTGCTTTGCCCAGAGCAATGACACCGGTGTGGCTAAAAAGGAGCATCAAGATATATGACGTAAGGTGTTGGAGAGGAGACACGACAATATGAGCAAGACTTCAGGTCAATGCTCCAGTGGAGGGTGCCGATAATGACCCGGGCTGAGAGGAGAGCAGATCTCTGCAGATCAAGGTGGGGCTGACGTAATCCCGACGGACGTGGCACACGGAGCAGCATGGGAGACAGAACATGGCACGACATTAAACCCAGATCAAAGGGCCTGCTGTCTCCACCGCACAGCAGGTGCCTTCTGGGTCCCCCCTCGCCATCAACAGGCGGCAGAACTGCCTTGTTACCCGCCCTCTCGACAAAACTCAAAAGCGCCAGCCTCGGCGCTAACACCTCAAAGTCACTGCAAAGTCAAAGTCAAGAGCCGGTGCGAGACAAACGGAGGGAAGAAAACAAATCTTTTGTGAATGTCTTTGTAGTTCAAAAGACAGGAGTTGTCATTTTCTTTGAGCTGGCGCTTTCAAATGTTTGATGCAGCGAACGACCTAAACCTTGAGGAAAGTGTGTCTGCTGAAAACGTATCTATCATGGCATGATGGGAGGGAGCGGGGGCGTGCTGAGGCTAAGATGAAGGCACCGGTTGATGTGCTGAAAGGGAGGGCTGTGAAAAGTAGTAATGAGTGTACCTGGACTAGATTTCAGTGCTGGGAGAACTGTTAAGAGGAGAGAAGAGAGGAGAAGTGTAGGTAAGGGCTAATTATAAAAATAAAGTGCCCCCATTATCCTGGCGCTGTACTGCCCTAGTGAACAAAGCTACAACAGATGGGGTGTCATGGGTAACTGTGCCAATGCGAGCCAAAGCCCTGGAGTGGATGGACCCTGGCAGGCCGCTGGTGGAGCCGCCCTGGCATGGGGGAGGCACAGCTGCATATCTCGCCCTCAGACACATGTTGACAGTGTTTCTCTAGCCCTGCCTACACTAGTCAAGGTGAGACAGCATGACACGAGGGGAGAGAGAAGGAGAGAGAGCGCCCCACTATGATGGATAGTGCTCTCCATCCACCTCTCCTCTCTCTCCCTCTTAGAAGGCTGGTGACTTTCCAGTGAGGCAATTATCATTGCGGAATGCATAATAGCCTAATTAATTACAGGTGTCAGCGCTGCCTTTGTTTCAGCATGGAGGAACATCATGCCAAAACTGCATCCGCTAAAAAGAACAGCGCTGATGAACGAGCCTTGAACATCGGCTAGAAGAGCGCAGCTGATGGAGGAGTGAAACGCCGCGGAGACGACTTGAAGTCTGCCAAACAATCCTGCGTCTGTTGCTAACACAAGATGGATTGGGAACACATGGTGCAGAAATTAGGTCCATTATTTGCCTGATAAATCTGCTGTTGTCAGTCGTAGTGCTTGGAGGAAGATCTCAGGTAGGCCCTGCATAGAACGGCTCCGTGGGTAATTTGGTTCTGAGTAGAGAGAGACCAACGCGGCGGCGTCGGTGGCAGCGCTATCAAACAATGGAAACAACCTCCTTACCCAGCATTGCTGACAAACACAGCATATCATTTGTCCTGTCAGATTTGCCGATTTCATTCATTGTAGTGAGAAAGCCGGGAAGCAGACGATTGCCAGGGAGGGAGAAAAAAAGACCTAACTGGACCTGTGAAGGAGAGAAGTGAATGATGGGGTGACTAGGGAGAAGAGACAGCCCAGAGATTCCTGTTATTCTCCTCCTCAGCTAAACACAAGCATACAATGGTGCAGAACTTAACAGAACGTCACATTTAGTATGTGTGTGTGTGTACTGTACAGCATGTGTGTCTTTCTATGGGGGGTCGTGGCAGTAGGCTGATAATCCCTCCACGCCCCCAGGCAGTGGGGGCTCATTGTAGAGTACATTGAGTCTAATAGGAGCGGGCGCTGCAGTTGTATGCAGCTCTCCCTGCTCCCACTGTGAGAAGAGTTTTACATAATTAATGACTGTTGATGTTTCCCAGGTAGTCGCCCGGCAAATTCACTCCAGACTCGGCTGCCACCGTCGTCGGTTCCACAGAGAATGAGCGACACCAGAACAGACAGCTTACATTACAGGCATAAATAAGGCAATTTTGTACAGTGTCTTCAGACATTACTGTGAGGGGGGTTCAGGGCCAATGATTCGACTTGCTTCAGAGAAATGCTCAGAAAGAGCTTTTCTATGTCATGGAGTCTTCAGAGAATTTGCGCTTGATGCAAGTAAAACTGCTTCCTTTAGTGTTTTTATAATTCTGTATGCTGTTAGAGACGCGCACATAGAAGCGCCGCGCCTTCTCAAGATAACAGCTGACGGCTCCAGACGGATGATCATCCGCATCTGCATGAATCAGTCTAATCTGAATGTCGATCTAAATACGTGGGAGCCCGGTGGTCTGGGTTTGTATGTTCCAGACCACTGGCACCGGTGACGCCTTGTGGCCCTGTACATATTGCTGCAAGGCAGTCCACATTTATACTGGAGCATGTTAAATTAAACATTTAAACACGACACCAAGGGAAGGCTATTTTTTACTGCTCTCGGCCCACTACTCATTATTAATTTGTAATAACCTTTAAGGCTTTTTGATGTCATACATATTTTACGGAGAGATATCACTCTCAGCCAGACTGGAGAGGGCCTGTCGATGACAGATCACCAGAGTGCCACAGAAATGTGCCTTCATCTGCTATAATTAGGACCAGGTGAGGGTTAAGAGTGATCTCTGGACTGTGCGTATGCATTCGTCTGTGCATGAACTCACACACTAATGCATCAGCGTGACAACACATCAACACCTAGAGATTAAAAAGTGGAGTTGCCAAAAAGAGAGGGGGAAGAATAGATTGGAGGGGTTGGAAGGATTTCTCCAAAATCATTTTTGCACAAAAAAAAAAAAAAACTGTGCATAATGTCTTTCTGACAGCGACCTGACCATCATTTTAAAACCTTTTAGGTATTTATGAATGCCCAGCGTAAAGGAGTCCATTTCTGCTGCATAAATCAGCTGAGTGGCTGAACAGTGGAGGGAAGGGGACGCATTAACACCCCCGCTCTTTGTCTCCTTCATATTCCTCTGTTAGAGGGCTGGCCGAGGCCCATCTTGCTCCCGCTCTGCTGGGAGGCCCTCCATGCCCGTTGGATGCCAGCCTAAAGCTCATGTACACTGGTGCCAACACGCCACTAAAAGCTGTAAAACACATGAGCTCTGTTTGGTTAATGTACACTGATTGACCTCTGCTGCCAGCCATTTGATGTCATGATTGTAATGACCAGCTTTCTTGCCTGATCACTCATATACAATGTGACAGGCGCGAGGTGGCATTTCAATCTGAGTGAATGAGGGCTAATCAGAAGAGACGCCTACAGCCGCAAGAGCTGATGTCCTAGTAAATATAAAATGATAGCATTCAAAATGTATTGGTAAATATTTATTAAAGGGCCAGTTCACCAAAATAGAAAGAAAAAAAACATTTTCTCTTGATGGTATGGTATAGAAATGCAGTTTGTTTTTTGTTGTTTTTTTTTTTTTTAAATCATGATTTCTGCTTCCCTCCCAATAAAATGGAAGGTGAATGGAATTTCAGTTGTGGTGCAGTATTGAACACTTATAATTATATTTTAAAATCCTGTGGCTGTGCTGTGGTTCCCAGCCTGCTCTGCTTGTGAAGCCCTAATAAAACCCTTAATCAATTTATTAGAATCTGTTAGAAACTGACTTTCCTTTCTTAGACTTGAATATGTGTTAGAGGGGTGGAAATACACAGCTTCAAAAGAAAGAGGCAAATATTAGAGAAAGAGATTTCATTTTTTCTCATCTCCTACTCCAGTAAGCATCTCTTGACCCCTTAGATTCATCTTGCAACCCCTTGCAGGGGTCTGAACCTTCAGGTTGGAAACCACTGAGCTACAGGACACACTGTCAACAGTTTTCATAGTGGCTTTTTCCAGTGGACAGTCTGTGGATTATCCTCAATAACAGGGACAGTGTTTTCTAGAAACACACGCTGCTTCTGATTATTTTTTAATGCACTGGGCTGGAGGCAGAAATATCAGAGACATACATCTGAAAATCTTCATGTTTAAACACCTCCACTCTCATCTGGGTGAACTAACCCTTTAAAGAATTGCGCCACAATAACCGTTCTTTTTGTTACATCATTGTAAAGCAGACGTTCAGGAGCGCTGAATCAATCTTAAGCAGCTTCAGAAACAACTCTTCAGCAAGCTTTATATATAGGACCTGACTTTAGTGGTTATCTATTGGATGCTGAGCGTTACATAACCCTCCATATGCTCAGAGTGTAGGACAATTCCGTACGGGTTATAAATAAAGAAACCTGACGCACGGCTGCAGCCACTGTGATTTGGGCAAGTTCTCACATGGGATGTCATAGTTCTGCAGTGCTAGCCCCACTGCTATTTCAGGCTCTGCCTCATTAGAACATCCGCCGTGAGTGAACAAAAAAAAAAAAAAAAAAAAAAAAAAAAAAAAACAGACTGTACAAAAGACATTTCATTAGGGAAGAGAGAGCATGAAGCCACGGTGCGTTCAGGGCTAAAGCGTTTGCTACATTAAGAGTAGATGCATTGTGAAGGCGCACATGCTCGTACACAAACAGTGAGGTGTGATAGCTAGGTATGCTACAGTGCTGAGATCTGTGTCACATGGTCCCACTAGGAGGAAGTCTGCAGGCCCTCGATGACAGGGGCACAAACACGCAACCTGCCACAATGGCTGCAATTACCCCACATCCACTGCCTGCAACAGGGGAGAGTATGTGTGTGTGTGTGTGTGTGTGTGTGTGTGTGTGTGTGTGTGTGTGTGTGTGAGAAAGAGGGGAAGTGAGGGATGAGACATGAGATTAAGCATGTAAGTGTGAGTTCTTGCATGAGGGAGGAGAGGGAGAGAAAAAAAAAACACACATTATTGCGTGACTGCCTGTACCTGCCTCTCTGATTGTGTGTGTGTGTGTGTGTGTGTGTGTGTGTATGTCAGGTCAGGCGTGGTTGTGTGTGCCTGTAGAGGCCCTCTCACACCACAGCGTCTGGCTAATTTAGTTAGGGAATAGCTGGCTGTCCTTCAGGTGAATGGACAGAGATTGGTCTCAATATGAGATGTAATAAAACAAGCCCATCACTGGATCTCACCGCACCTTCGGCTGTCCTTCACATGTCTCGCCAGAAGAGAGAGACACACACACACACACACACACACACACACACACACACACACACACACACACACACACACACACACACACACACACACACACACAGGAAGCCTTCAAGATTTTCTATTTTGAAGAAAACCTTCTGCTTTGTTTTACACTGTGTTTATTTATTTATACTGTATATATCACCATTTACAATATCTAGAATAATAAGAGTTAACTACACAATTGTGTGAATTTAACATAAACCCCACACTGATACAATATTAACATCTTAATAAAATCTAAAGCACAATGTACGTCTCAGCTGTCCCAAAGTCCCCAATCCTTTTCTAACTTGTCAGCGACTGTTATCTACATCTGCTTCTTTGTAATGGATTTACATTACTTCATATAATCAGTGCACTTGATGATCTTAATATCTGTCTGTAAAAGGAAGTTTAAAAACCTGCTGATTATCTTATGATTAATTATAATAATCTTGCTACAGTAACCACCATTAGTAGAAGTCCTGTGATACTTTACTAACACAACAGTTTCAAAATACTCCATTACAAGTCAAATGAGTACTAGCAGCTAAATCTACTTAAAGCATCAATATCAATTTAAGTACTAGTTATGCAGAAACGAATGTGACTGTGAGTGATGCATTATTGTATATGACACTGTTAAGTTGTTAAGTTGTTACTGCTGACGCATGAATGTGTCAGCAGTATTTTACTGCTGTAGCTCGTCGACGTGGAGCTCGTTTTAAGGATTTTATTTATAGTTATGTAGTCTACAGGTTCCCAACCTAAGGGTCGGCCCCCTTCATAGGGCCACAAGACAAATCTGGTGGGTTGTGAGAAGTCCTTTGTTTTTCTTTTGTTCTTCTGAACAATTTGTAACAAGCCAAAGAGGCTGAAAACTACTGATTTAATTTCCACCAGTATATATATTCATAAGCTGGTTATTTAATGTAAAATCTTACAAAATCTTAAACATGAAATGGAACTACTAACTCTTGACGTGAAATAAATGTAATGGAGTAAAAGGTACAATATTTCCCACTGAAATGTAGTAGAATGAATGAGTAGAAGTGTAAAGTGGCATAAATTAGAAATACTAAAGTACTTCAAATCTGTACTTGAATACACTAATTGAGTAAACGTACTGTAAAGGTACCGCTGCTGCAAAACCCTGCATGTGTTCGTTTCACCCAGGGAATTGGTGAACCTCCATATGTCCTACTGACAGAGTAACAGTGGCTCTCTGTGAGACCGCAGTGTGGTGGAGCTCGTTCCACCTGTCCTCCCGTTTGGCCACAGCCAGCTCTTGCTCTTTCCTGCCAGCTGCTAGCATCCAGGGCCTGGCGACCAGCAGCTTTTTCCCTTTGGCTGTCCCCTCAGCTCCACTCCAGGCTGGGCCCTTCACTCCAGAAGAAGAGCTGGAGCTTTCCCACTAAATCCACTGAGACCCAATTACAGAGACTGCAGGAGAAATCGCGACAAGATGCAAAGTTACTTTGCTTTAATTGAGGACGTGTTTAACACTCTCCTCAGGCCACCGCGGCCACTTTATGTCTCGGATGAAACAGAGAGCCCTGCAGTGGGACTTTAAAACATATATCTGTTTGTGACAAAGGCAAAGAACATTCGGATCTGTGGGGCTTAGACATTTAAGGGCAGTGGTGTGATTTAGGACGTTGAATTTCCTGTGTGAAATGAGAATAAAACAAGCAGATCTCATAGAAGTGCAAAAACACATTTGATTTGTGGTGAAGAAACAACACTTTAATGTGGGGTGTACATCAGTTGCTCCCCTCCCTGGTAAGAGAGTTTCTTCACTTGCAGCTGCTTGTTTTAATGCAGCCACATGTTAATTAGTATTGTAGTTAATCCCATATTAAAGAGACCCAAACTGTCAGGTCATATTATAAACAATCAGTCCTATGTTCGTGCATGTGACATTTGGAGCTGCTATCTCTTCTAGCAAAATGTTCCCTAGGTACTAATTGGCCTACTTTACGCTGTCTTTCTTTGAATTGCCAGTTTCTTTATCATTTAGGATATTAGCCTTGACAAGCATCATCCCATATAGCATAGGCCCACTAAAAGTGGTGAGGAAGGAGCTTTCAGCCGCTTTTTTTTTTTTTTTGCAGAGGGACAGCAAAAATGGAAATAAACGATTTACACTAGCATGTAATGCTGCAAGATCTACCTTCATGGGATATTAAATACAATTTGAAAGAAGAATAAAAGTTCAAACACTTAGCCAGCAGCAAAGTAAGTGTAACTTTTCTCTGCTTGCATTATTTAAGATAGGCTCCATCATTTTATCAATCTATCGATCTCTCACCAGAAAGATGAAAATGGAAAAATAATGAGGCCGATGAATACTGTGTAAAGAACATCAATGTGCAAAATTTAATTATCTGTGCTGGAAAGGAGAAGGAAAATGTGTCGGCTGTTTTCTAAAACAAAAAGAAAGTGAAAAAAGGAGCAGTTAATATTTTTCCCTCTCTGCATATTTTAATTACCAGATCAATCATAACTAGAGTGCAGTACTGCAGAGAAAAGAAAATTGCAAGTCTAAATGAAAAACAATAGATTTGCTTTAAAGTCTTCGCTCTTTTGAAGTCTAAATTAAAATTTCAGGTACCTTTACAAGAGCCTTCTTCAGAAAGTTATGATATTTAATTAGCGTGTTTAGATTTTGCTGAAATTAAACTTCACAGCCGAGCATCATGTGAAATGAAGACCGGTATTCCCAGGCTTCAGCAGGGGGGGAAACACCGCAGATGAAGAGTGGGAATTAAATCACTTCAGCACATGAGGTCTGTGTATCCTCTGACAAAAGCTCATGTTCTTCTGACTTGTGCTGCCACTGGCTTGATCTGAGGCTGGGTCTCGGTGTTCATTGGAGTGGAGAAACAACTTTGCTCTCTGACTGTGTCTGTGCAGCTCCGATTCTGCGCCTGAAATCAGAGAATTGCGCCGTAGAATTGGCGGAGCAGCTCTCCCCGTTCCGCCTGTTCCTCCTCACATGAGCTTTTCCTGGTTGTGCTAGCGCTGATGTTTATTTCTCCTGGCATGTCCTCGCCGGCGCTGAGCCACCGATTTCACACATTTTTATTGGCTAATTTGACTGTGCTCTTGCCAGCAGCTGAGAGTGAGCCAGGAGTCGGAGAATCACGGAGACAGTGCTACTGCTGCTGCTAGTGTTGCTGCTCTCTGACTTGAGGTGCCTGGAGGGAGCAGAGGAGGGGGAGGGAGGCTCTCACCTGTCTCATAACAAGTAGTTGACCATGTTAGACTGAGGCGAGCTAGGTCTTAGAAACTGCCTCTTAGATTAGTTACTGTGTGCGGCTGGTGAGTGTCTGTTTGGTGAGAGGTCAGGAGGGGAATGTGATTGCCTGTCTCTTAAGGTGACAGGGGTTTAGAGGAGCGGATGTACACCCAGTCAGACGCCCAATAGGAGCAGTGCAGCCGGCGCTATGCGTGCGTCCATCCTCAAACATGGCTAACATTTGCACAGCAGCGGCAGTCAGGCGTGACGTCTCCGGGCTCTGAGGTTTGTGCTGTCAGGACGGTAGAAATTAAACCTGGCACTGCAGAGCAGAATGTGCTGAAACTCATCAATTCCACATGGCTAGAGAGCCAAGTGCCTATTTATAACATCCCCCCTCTCTTCTTTACCTGGTGTGCATCCCTGGCTCTAAACACGCATCCATAATGATGAATACACCCAACTGGGACGCTCCGACAGGGCATCAGTCAGGACAGGAAAACAAACACGCCAACACACACACACACACACACACACACACACCATCAGGTCACGGCACAGCAGAGGAGGGATCAGACTGACACTGGGAAGGCTGATGGAAAGGTTGAGTCGTCTCAGCATAAAAACACCCAGTATAATCGCAACAGCCAAGGAAACAAAAAAAAAAAAGGGCAGTCGGATATATTAAACTTCTTCTGAAAAGGCCCAGGCTGGAGCTGAAAGATGATGCTCCACTGGTGAAACACCACCACCCAACTACTGGGTTTGTTTATGTAGTCATTTACTGAATTGATGAGATTGCATTTTAAAAGCTACAGTCTGAGCTACTGCGAAACAGACTGATGGCATTTTGCAGGAATTCTTGAGTTATACATTTGTCTTTGGGTAGAAAAATGTGTTCACTTTCATTATGTTTGCACAACACTGCAGACAAAAAAGACCTATATCTTGTGTTCAAATATGCTAGTCTATAGTTATTGTTATTTTGTTTCAGCTTTTCATTCGTATCCCCTCTTTACATTCCCATGTCAAGCTTTAAAGCAAGTCTGTTATTCTTCTTAGGAAAAAAAAAACACATTCCTCCTCTTACATATGAAGTAAACTACATAAGAATTAAAATGCATCTTTGCACAGTTCAGCATACTGAATGGCTTTACCGCCCAGTGCAGCCATATTTGCTATGACCAGTAGCTTGTGCTGGCTAGTGTTAGCTTATGTCATCAAACTTTGACATTATTGTCTGGAGTCACAGCATTTTTTTTTTTTTTTTTTGCTCAGGTGTTTCAACACCTGTGGATGCATCTTTGTCTTAATTTGCACTGCCTAGAGGAAATTTGCACCACCTCTAAAATTCACTTTGTGCTCAGTCTGCACCAACCTGACGCACCAGATGGTTTGCTACACGGCACCACCTGGGAAGGCTACGTGGAAACTGTTTGGAAAAAGGGGAGGCGCTTTCAAAAAGTACTTGTCAGGTGATTAGATGAACCATCTGTCTATCACCGTCTATCACGAGCTGTTGTGAACCAATCGCATTCTGCATCCTTCCCCCATTTTTACCGCCACTAGCGGAGCCAGTTGGTAGCCACTCGGAGGAAGAGCAAAAACATCTATTCCGTAAAGAAAAGCCTTCAGTGCTGTTCTCTGCTCTTCTTTCAATGAAGAAATACTCTACAGCTCTGATATAACCGATGCTATAGCAGCATCTATGCTAACCTCTTTAGGAGCCGCCATTGTTGTTAACAAACAGTCGCTTCTCACCGTGGCCACACTTCAGACACGCCTGTAGCTGCCAATAGCTCCTTCCTTATTCTGAGGCACTGTGGTTAGACCACAAGCAAATAGCATGGAGCCTGGCAATCTTTTAGCATTTATCATTACTGCTGTAATTGTCACTTGTGGCCACAGTGGCCAGTGTTCAGTAAATGTTACATAGGCACTTTAAAAGTATTTAGAACAAACATGGGTCAATAAACAGTTATTTCAATATAAAGAGGGAGATAATTGTAAATGGTTTGCTGAGTGGTTTTCTGATGTAAAATGAATCAAATCAAGTTAAATTGCAAAAGCAGAACTGCCTTCAAACTAAGACTAAGTAAAATAAAAAAAAACCTTGACTGGGCCATTTCTTCATTTATCAATGTATAAGCTTTGGCATTGGATGAGAATAAGTATAACAGGTAAGATGGACAGCCATACAATATTTGATCCAATATCCACATATAAGCTTGTTTGTCTTTGACTAGTCATAATCAATAAAAGTAAACTTTAAAGTAATAAAGACTGAAACAGTAAGTGAACAGAAGTGCATTAAGATTGGGTCAAAGCACCTTTTCTGCACTGATGTGCAGAACAGACGAGGACATTCATCCTCTGGGGATGCAGAGGACGTAAAAGACTCAAGGAAGGTATTATCTAATGTCCAATTACACCCCCCCCCCCCCCCCCCCCCACGTCCCTCCCCCTCTGCTCCGTCTCTCTGTGCTCTTCCTACCTTCCTGCCTCCCACCTTCGCTCCCTCTCCTTAGTATGAAGAGGACACAAGTGATAAACCAGGAGCAGAGAGCCGGTGGTTTACATGGCCCTGGAGCCCATTATGTTCCCCACAATAGGCTGGAGGCCTGGACGTGCTGTGAATAGGTAATGGCCTGGAGATCCTGGGCCCGGCCTGCTGCTCAATGAGCCCGAGACAGCCGAGCAGGAGACGGGCATTAGAGATACCTCGTCAGCCCAGTATGGAGCAGTCTAGTCGTAGCCAGGGGGGGCAGGGGAGGATGGAGGAGTGGGAGTGAGTGAGTGGAGTAGGAGGGTGTCATAAATGCCCCTTACATAAGGTAGGACATGAATAATAAGAAAAAGGGAATATTCAGAGCAACTGTGAGGCAGGGATCTGGTTTATTGGCACAGAAATATGGGCCTATAATATACAATATACATAGGAATCAATACTAGCTTGCTTTTAAAACTGTATTTAGTCTATGATCTGCTTTGTATCAGACTGTATGAAACTGTTGCTCGATTGTTCCGACCTCACCTTCCCAAGTTAGCCATCCACTCCAGCAATCTGTACCTAATAACCGCAAGGTTTAGCCCATGATGAAGATCTGTCTTCATTGAGCTGGAAAAGCTGTAGCGTCGCCAAGCATTTTTCCTAACGGCGCAGTCCCTCATCTATGAAAGTGCCATAGAGCCCCTCAGACAATTAGGCAGGGAAAAGCTTTATGACCGTTAGACTCACTCAGTGAGCGGCACTCTCACCGCCAGCACCGCCAGGAGCGCTGGCTCGTGCAGAAAGGTAATTACGGAGCCTCTCATAATGACACGGAGGAAGCTTGCGTCATAACACCCACAGCCTTTTATCATAGCGCTGTAATTAATTATCATCCTTTACTCTTTGATTCATTCCACTATTCATAACATATTCATACATTCAAGAGAAATTATCATTTCCTTCAGGAATTAATCAAAAGGAGGAAGAACTGGTCGTCTCTCGATGGATGATCAAAGACGGTGTTTGTCTACCTCGCTGCATGGCGTGCGAGCTCAGGGCAAGGCGCTGTGGGCAAGGTCTCTGACAGCACTGAAACGCTCTTCTCTCTCTGGTCAAAGCATCTGCAGGATGGGATTCAGGTTGAAAACACGGCTGCAGATGTTTCTGATAAATGACGAGTGAATGGATCTGACACTCCGAACAACTGTTACGGCTTCTGTCGCAGATTATCCCTTGTTTCTTCTGCCATTCCTAGACTTACCGTCTGACAAGGCAGATTATGAATAAACACGGCGGTTACATGATCGGTTCTGTACAACAGAGATGTACAAATCATAACAGTGCAACCTCAATGAATTTGCTTTTCTACCTTTCCTGAGCATCAAACCTCAGTTTAGCATAGGTGAGATATACAGTATAGCAGCCATTTTGAGATGTCTTTACTCAGTTTCACGGAGTTGAAAAGCTGCTGCATAGTCAAAATACCTCCCGTGCTCTCATAGAAAACAAGCAACAACAACAACAACAACATACATAAAAACACTGTCTTCCCCCACATCATCACTTCCAACCTCGGGGGAAGAAATGGCACAGTTAGACTCATAAACAGGTGTCCACCAGCCCCCAGTTCGTGGTGCTTTAATAGCTGTTTGATGTTTTTGATGTCTAGTCAGCTCGATCGTACCTTGCTGCTTGATAATGAGGGCCAATAATGATTCCTGAGCTTGAGGGGTTAATGGTATGTAACCGGCAGAGCTGCTAATTACACGTTACAAACTATTTATCAGAATCTCCATCTGCGCATTGTGCACGCTAAATTACTCCACGGATTATCATTGTAAAGCAAGTTTCAGTAATTAGGGACCCATACTGCTGTTTTCTTTCTCTGAGAGCATGAAACGACATCAAGAGGAGAGGGAAAAAATAGAATGACTGGTTAATTTGGGCCTGATATTCAGATTGCCTCTCCTGGAGAAAAAAAAAAAAACAAAGAGGCTACAAACATATAAGAAATCCGTAACTGTTCTTTTTTTCTTTTTTTTTTCCGCCTCACAAAGGTTCATCCTGATGGGAGTTTACACTCTAAAGTGAGAGGGAGGTGTAAATTGCATTGAGAAGCCTACGTAGTCTTGGTGAGACTTGGTGAAGAATGCTTTCTGTATGTTCAGATGGCAGCGGAGAGCTTGTGTGAAAGTTGTGTGAACAGCGTGGTCCAATGGGCCCGTCTCTCCAGCGATCGGTTATTTGAGAAATAACTGTCATATCCCTCAGCCCCAAAGGTGTGCCTGAGACCAGGGAGACATGTACCATCTCCTCTTCTACACCGTAAATTTTTATTAAAATTACCTTCATTATAAGACAGTGTTCATTATAAAACCAAAAACGCCGGTCTCCCAGGGCCCTGTGGATTAATAAGGACAGCGGTGTATTTTAAGCCGTAAACTCAGCTCCTCACTGTCCTTAATCTCCTTCCTACTTCACAAGGCCAAATTAACACCTCTCCTCAGCTCTGACGGGACCTCATTAGCAAACTTCCAGGGAAAGAAAGAGGAGAGCAGCACGAAAAAGAGGAGAAGAAGGAGGGAAGCGACCAATGACAGCCACCAGCTCTGGGATTAACCCTTTCTCCTCCTCCAGCTCCACAGAAAAACTAGGTCGGCAACGTGTTTCTAATCAGTCGCCTGGTTAGCGATAATTAGAAGGCGAGATTGGACGGGAGAAGAGAGAGAAAGTGGGTGGGGAACATTGAAATGAAAAAGAAAAGAAAGAGAACCTGTCATGTCGCAAACACTTCAAAGGAGCCGACTTCTCCTTTAGAAGTGGCATGATGAGGGTCCAAATACCATGAGGCACTCCTGTGGGCCTCCGAACTGGGAGAGAGGGGGGGGCAGGGGGGTTGGTGGAGGGAAGGACCCAGTTCTTTCTCACATATATGCATCCTCACACACACACATACATACACACACACACACACACACACACACACACGCACACACACCAGGACTTTTCTACCATTCACCACCTGTACAGTGCAGCTGCAGGGGAGCTTTAGTCTATCCCAAACCACACAGCCAAACAAGCACATCCAACTCCACCTTCTCCACACATTCTCCCCCTGCAGCAGCAGGTCCAGGTCCCACAGCTTACACTGAGGTCGTGCAGACTACCGCTGGGTAAAGTTCACAAGCCTCCGCAAGCTGTTTGACATTACCAATAAGGTCAAAGTGTATCAGAAAGCACCAGAGGATTATATTATTATGGTGTGCCGAGTTGTTCGCTGCACCTCGTGATCAAAAAATAGCCGGGGCTTCTTTTTCCACTGCTAGCTGGCGTACTTATCAATGTGCAGAACATGAGCCCGTGGAAGTTACACAAGAGAGACCAAGAGGTACCCAGAGAGGCCTGCAGCTAACAAGAAAAAAAAAAAATCATCGCTCATTATCAGCCATCTATTTTATCTACTATGAAACATCTCCAGACCCCCAGTTGTCAGACATCAATGGTGCTCAAATTAATCCTGTGGGTTTCTGTTTGCACAATAAAGATATGGAAGGGTGCTTCTGATATTTGTGCGACTTTACAGTTAGAGTAATTGAATTAGCACACAAATCAACCACGGAGTATTGCGTAGTGTAGTATTGAATGTGATGGCTCTTGCCAGGGAGCACAGTTGCTTGGGCATAGTCAATTATAAAGCATTAAAAAGAAGCTGCCAATAATCACTTCCAAGCGAACTGAACAATCCATGCTGAGTGTTCTCATGTTTACCAATGATAGGGCTTTCAGGTTCGCGCTGAGCAGGAGTTTAGAGGGGAGAGCGAGACTGGAAACATATTTGTGGTATCATTTCCATAAGCCTCTGCTTTGCGGACCATAACGCAGCTCACAAATGTGATTTATGACCTTGGTTTAATGGCTGGAGCAGAGTCTTGGTAGGTATCAGATGACTTTTTCAATATGGCGACGTCAGAGGGGGCACGGTGAATGCACCATCACAACAGGAAATGAGGGCTTGTCTCAGCCAAGAAAATATGAGAAGCCAGATATCTGATCATCTAATGGCAGATAGATGCTACTTCACTTTGACAGAAAAGGCATCAGTCAATAAGCAGCAGATGAGCAGTAACATGAAAAGTATGCCATGGATTCCTCCCTCTATCTATCAGATCGTTCGCTCCAGGAGCGATCTGCACTGGTCAATGTACGTAGAATATCTAGCAGGAGTGTCTCTTGTTTCAGTAAATTATAACGCGGAAATCATTATTACAAAAGCTACAGCTACTTAGCGATGTCCAGAGGTTCTGTGTTTTATTCTGTAGACACTGTAAATGTTTCGTATACCTGTAAAAGGCAAAAGCGTGGGACTCACCTGAGCTTGGAAACTCTTGAGAACAGGTGCCACCATCTCCCGGACTTCCTATGCACAGACAAAAAAAGCAAACTCTGTCTCAGCATTTTTCATTTTGCAGATGCCCCACCTGTTCACGAATCAGACTGGCCCCAGTGAGGCACAAACGGCTCCATAAGAAAGACGACTGAAAATCTTTAATGTTAATGGATTCTCTCCATAGCTCCTCTTACACTGCATGTGTGTGCGAGTGAGGTATGTTGTTATAGGGTGTGGGTATTAGTGGTTAAACCTAAAGGGTTTGAGTGGGCATGTTTGAAAAGTGGGGCTTTCCACTAGCTTGCGTTAGAGCTCAGAGATTCAGACTTGTGCGAGCTCCCACAGCCTCAGGTAAGGGGATTGTGCTGCCAGTGGTGACAGCCTGATCCTGTCTTAAACGCCTGTATTATACTGTCAAGATTACAGCACTACACTGCATACTCAGGCTGAGATAGGCAGGCAGCATAGCCACAGCAAATAGCCGGAGGGCTCATTTATTAAATATAAAAATATTCTCTTTGACTTTTGCCTAGATGTCAATGGATGATCATTTCAAAGAGGATGATAAAAAAAAGACTAATTCATATCTATATCATTCATAGATTTAGCTTCTGGTGTATTCAGTTCAATACCTTAATTGCCATTTTGCCTTACAAAAGTAAGGTAGAATGAGGTCTTGACACGTTCTAAACATAAAGCAGAAAAGAGTGAAAAACAACACAGTGATGCGCGGACTGCAAACATAAAGTTAAATTCTCAACGTGTTATTTCAAATGATGGTGTATATAAAAAAAAACTGACACATAAGATTATCACGGCTACACAGTTAGCATATTAATTTATCAATTGCATTTGTCTGGTAGAGAGACATGTTAACGGGAACAGTTCTAACTTAAGTTCAGTATAAACTTCAGTGCCGCCCGGGGAGGTGGAGTACATGTGGATAACGCTACGAGCAGCAGCATGTGCATGTCTACTTAGTTGTTTTTCATGTATTAGCTTAATCTGCCATTTATGTTGGATAAGACTATTGTACGCTTTTACACTATCACTGCTGACCAAGTGGAGGGGTGTGTGAAGTAGGTAAGATGGGAAGATTACAGGATACGTTCACATAGGGCTGAACAATTAATCGAAATATTATCGAAATCGCAATATGGCCAACTGCAATGTCCAAATTGCTGCAATTTTGGGATTTTTTTTTAGGCTAAAATGTGTCACAATGGACCATAAATGAAGCGCTGTGCTACAGATCATATTCTCCACACATAAAGGAATATGATTGTTTGGCGCCCAACAAAAATCGCATTTTATTTATTATCATTGATTGCAAAAATGACTATTCCAACTGAAATAGTGACTTTTATCACAATATCTGCCAAATAATCGCAATATGGTTTTTTTGTGCATATTTCCTCGTTCAGCCCTAGGTTCACGTTTCTTCAAGTCTGTTCTAATATTACATACACATGCCCATATGTACATTGAAAGAGTTACAGGTAGCTGTAATTCTCTCTCCTGTTCATACTGGCACATGTAAAGAGATCTCTTTCTGGAGATATTACAGGAGGCGATTGTGGGATGAAATCCTCGTTCTGTGCTAAATGTTATTTTAAAGTTAAGCTGAAGCTAACACGATGCTGCAGCTGTGTGAGTTAGAGGAATAAAGTCGGTGTGTTTCTTTTCTTAGCAGAGGCATAGTGACACAAAGAGGGAATTCTGTACAAAACAGACTGTAATTTTAGAAGATGTCCACTTAATTTATTTACCTCAAACTGCTGAAGCCTCATATTAGCTCTGGCTGAACTGTAGGATCTATGGACTGTGGATTTTGTCCCTCCTCTCTCACTGGACTCACTTTAGAAAGGGATCTCTTTGCGGCCAGGATACAAAAGGGAACAATTACAGAACACTCATTCAACGTACACGTGAGCTTGTGAGCCTTGTTTTGATCTAAAAAAATGCAAATCTATCTAAAAGTAGCACAGAAAGTGTGTTTCTTATAGTCACGTTGGGGGTGGGGGTGGGGGGGGGGCAGTCGAGTGCTGTTCCTTACAGGTTCGGAGAGACACCTGTTCCTGTTACATTACAGAAATTTGGAGAAACTCAATATCAGCTGCCAATTCTGACTGGTGCTTTAGCTTAAGAGTTGAAAGTAAGCAGCAAAGTTGTGCTTACCCTTTGTAAATTAGCCCCCTGGACTCTCATCCCACCCAGCCAGAGGCTAACGTTACTGCAAGGCCTCAGCATTTAAATATTAATTGAGAAACTGGAAGAGGACAAGGAAGGGATTGGGGGGGGGGGGGGGGATAACCCTGGCTGCTCACAAGTGTTGTATTGTGTTGCAATCTGTTAGTATATACTAATGCAGTTTTTTTACAAAAGAAATAAATAATTCCCTGCACAAAAGTATGTGCGGGGGCTCGAGCAGCGGCGGTGATGCAGACAGTCGGGTACCTGCTGAAGTGAAGATGAGGAAAACGACACGTGGAGTTATAAGAAAATGTGTGGGGGGTGGGGAGGTGGGAGGGGGGTGGGGTGCTAGACTCACCTCAGGGACATTTCTCTTGAACTCCCTGCTCAGCTCTACCAGGTGCTTGTGGGAATGTTCACTCTCCTCTTGTCGACCCGCCAGCTCAGATGCTACAGAGTTTAGCTCCCTCTATGAACACACAAAAGAGAGGAACGGTGAGAGGAAGAGAGCGGAGAGAGACGGCACTTTAGGGAGCCTGCCAACGCTCATCCAGTAAAGCTTAGAGTGTACATAAATAAAAATACACTGCTGAATATTAACAATGTAATCCTTCATGATCTCACAGCAGTAATACTTACAGCTAGCCCTGGCCCATAAATAATTAAGCCAAAATAAATCCAATGCCTACAGTAGCAGAAGGCCTTTTAGATAATCAGTATTTGAAATAATCAATACGCTTGCAACGGCTATAGAGCGCCAGTGAGGGAGTGGGGCGAGAGGGAGGGGGTAGAGAGAGAGTGAGTGAGTGAGAGAGAGAGAAAAGGGGGGGGGGGGGGTTGAGTCACGTGTAGAGACCCAATAACCTGACAAACACCCTTACAAACAAATAGAGCTTCCTCCTGAAATGAAGGGCTGTTTTTTAAGCCCGGCCAAGACCTGATTCAAACACACAAACACCTCGCCTGCTGTCGTAATTACCACAGGTCAGATCTATTTTCAGCTTCTTTTCAATCTCTCTACATTCGCCTGCACCGATCTTTATATTGATCCCACACTGATTTTCAATACATGACAGCAGCCTCCATAGCTTTAACCAAATTACCCTTTTTGCTACAACAACAGCCCTGATCGCTATTCCATTAATGTCTCTGCACATTGGTTGTTTACATGCTTGTGTTATACGAAATGAGAGTTCCACCCCGGCAACATGTCTGATCCACTATTCAGAGCTGTCTGTGCAGCAGGCCCTTCATCAGAACCTTGCATTCATGCTGGACTCAGCTGCACCACATGCCATCCGCAAATCCGATATTATCGATCAGTCATCCAATTCCCGGCTCTTTCAGCAAACAGGAAAAAAAAAAAAAGGAAAACAGATTCAAACTCTACTCTCCTGTTCTGAGCAGAGTTGTAACAGACAACTGTGCATTCACCTCCTCTTCGTTTTGACTGTGGTTCCCGGTAATTGATGAGGATCTCCTCTTGTAACTGCTGGGTTACAATATAAAAGTGGAGTAGGGGATTCAATTACCACTGTGAATTTATATATGACGCCGGGAAATTAAATTGACTGTGTTTTAATTAATCTGCAGTCTTACTTAAAGGCAATTTAATAAATCATCACACAAAGAAAAAAAAAGAAAAAAAGAGAGAGAAAATGGAAGGGTGAAACTTCAACAGCGGTGGCCTCATGAGATTGTGGCAGCCTGTCGGTCAGAAGTACGCCGTTAATTGAAGGGCTGATGGTTCAAGTCCCTGGACTGGAGAGTCAGAAAGTGGCCTAAAGTAGGACTGAGTGTACAGGCTGACGTGAGACGCATGGCTATGAGCTGAGATGCTACACTATAACATTATAACTTGCCAATGTGTCCATGAGCAACAAACCTGGCTTATATCACCTTGGTGGTAAAGGTTTGTTGACGCTGTGCCGCTCGTAAGTCTTGTGGCCATTTAATTGTGACAATCTTGACACTGTATTAGTCAAGTAATACATTTCTACCAGCAACAATAAATTACAAAAGTTCAGAGAAATCACACCTTACCAAAAAGACATAAATCATTTATCATTACCATCCAAGGTAATATATAAGCTTTTTGTGGCCTGGCGCCCCCATGGAGAGGTCGACATCCTTTGTTGGTGCAGTCCAAAACACACATGACCAAAAAAATGATCAATATGCATGGCTTCTGATCTGCCACCACAAAAGTTAACATTTATTCAAGTTTGGGGCAACTAAAACTAGTGTTGAATGTTGGAAGGAAATGGGATACAATTAGTGGTCTCCAATGTCCAGTGTGCCAAAGTCACACTTTATAATCATGCTACTTTCACCCTTGCTTCTCTAACAGTCATTGCTTTCATGGGTTAGTCTATATGTCAATACTTTCATACTTTCCCTACACTGTCTGTGGCACTCATCCCCAAGCCCACTGGTTCCTACTGAAGATGGAAATCTCTGAAAACAGTTCACACATGTAAAGGTCCAGTGTGTAGGTTTTAGGGGGATCTAAAGGCAGAAATGGGAATGTTTTCATTAGTGTATCATCACCTGAAACTAAGAATCATTGTGCTTTCGTTAGCTTAAAATGATCCCTACATATCTACATGTGGAGCAGTTATTTGCATGGTAGCTTGCTGCCATCAGTGTATGAGTGTGTGTGTGTGTGTGTGTGTGTGTGTGTGTGTGTGTGTGAATGAGCGGCTGAAGTGCTAGAAAAATGTATTAGCAACGCTAGTATTTTTCTGGAGAGGACAGTCTCACCAAGCCCAAGAGACACCATGTTCTCTTGTCCTATTTCCTATTTGTAACAAATACAGGAAATATACATTTTAACAACTGGTTACCACCACTGCTCCTCTTACTTAAAAATCACTACACTCAGAAAGTATCCAGATGTTTACGATACATTTGGTTAGTGCGAAATGTGTCATTCCTGGTAAATCGTACTGTCACTGAAAAAGGCCACGGCTGTACAGGATAAGGCGACAGGACTTTATAAATTCCTGTTAGGCCTTACAGTCCATCTGGGATGAGCCTTCCTGCAGATTAGAGAGAGGGCTTTCAGAAGCCGGCCAACCTCCACTAGATTCAAATGGCCCCAGACCGGCTAATCTTGCCAAGAGAAAATTCCTCTAGAAGTGACTGAGTGGATTTTATAAGTACTTAAGATATAACAGTGTGGCGATTCTAAGTCCGCCAGTGCTTCAGTGGCCTCAGTGTAGAGCTGGGTTCACTTCTTATTGCGGCTCAGCTGATGAGAATGGTGAATACTTATGCTGTATGCAAGCCAAACAGTGCAATCATAATGGTGCGGTTATTTTCAAAGCACCCCCACAGTTTCTAGACCATTATGAGCAAGGGAAGCCTGGGCAACAGCCCATCAAATGAAACCTAGTGTCTTTCTGAAACGAAGTGAAGCAGAACAGACTGTTTGCTACTTTGGTTGTCTTCCTCAGATTGATGATGGGAGGAACTCCGCAGTGTTTTGCAACGTTATCTCAGGAGACAAAAGATACTAAAGAAGATTTTTCCTCTGCTTCCTAATCAGACGTGATCCATTTCAACCTACAACCAGGGCACCTTTGAGATCCCTGATAAAATTCACTTATCTCCTTCCATTATGTTGAGCTTCATCCTTCATGAAATCATTTGCATGAACATGTTGCTTCTGATGTCTTGACCACTTAGAGAGAGAGAGGAGCAGGGCAAGTTCAACTGGCTGTGCAGAGAAGAGCTTCTCGGTAATCATTTGACAGGTTTTAAAAAGGACGATTGGGACCAAATTTTCAGTGTGTGGCAGTCGGGTCAATACAGAGCTCCTGTCATTAAGCCTCTGCCAGTCAAACATCCAGCCATAATTGATGAGTTTCCCCTGGGGAGGGTGGAGCTGTCACTGGGGCTGGAGGGGCAGGAAAGAGGGATTTTGAGCATGGAAACCGGTCCTAGCGGTCTCAAGTCAATCTGTGAGGGGAAAGCAATCTTGGGGACTTCTGACTCGAAAACAAAGACCAAGAAACAAGAAGCTTATTGGCTTTAACAGGATAGACCTGCAGCCTATTGGCAGCCAGTAAATGGACTTGAAACTCAATGAACTGCTTGACACTAGGAAAGGGAAAAATGTGAAACCATGACTCACATGTCCTTTGTAGGCACCGTCCCTCTGACACAGCGGGACTGAAGATGCGCCCTATCAGTGTCCAGTAGTGGAGCTCTCACATGACCTGACAGGAAGCCATTTATACCATTTATATGATCAAGATGTTGATGCAAGTTTGTTGCTGCAAAAAGTGCAGGGAGTGGTCCCCTCAGACTTGATTGGGTGAAGGGATAAACTGGGCAAGATAAATGGAGGCCAGGAGTGGCAACAAATCTGTAAAAACGACAAAGCACTGAGGATTATAACATAAGCTGTTTCTCAAGTGTGCTATGTTTCATCGAAATGATGGTTGGCAAGTTATGTCTATTTTAGCAAACAGAGGGTAAAAACTGTTATAATCAAATCCAGATCTTCAAAGCGAAAATTGCCCTCGACAAAAATGGGAGCAGAACTATGTACTGTAACAATCTGTGCAAGTGTGAATGTTTTAAGTAAACTGCAGGGCTCACTAATGTATTGTCTCGGAGCAGATTTGACATTGATTCATTAAACCTAGCTCATCTTGATTACATCTGTAGTGGTAAGCTATTTTCTAGCCTTTCACAAAGACAACCCATGGTGGAAAATGTTGACAACTGGGAAAAAAAAAACTACCAAGGTACTGCAATGAGGTAGACTGAGTCAAAATCACTATTGTGTGTACTGGGCTTGGACGGCACAAATTAAAGAGGAAAAAATAGGGAGGAGGAGGAGAGTGGGGAAAATGCAGATGGGGTATTATTTTTCTTTTTGTATCCCATCTAATTGCAATCATAGGCAGATGTCTGAAAGTGTGACAGCATCAGCAGAATTGCTGCTGAGAGCACAGAATCTTTGTCTAAAAATAATCAGACATTCTGTGTGCTGCTGTTTGTTATAATGGTAATCGATGCTGGAGGCTTTGAATTCCATCAATTTATAGATCCACTCTGTTCTGCCTGGTGACTGTACTGCCTCACAACCCCCACCGCATTCGCACACCGACGCAAAAACACACACTCGCACGCAAGGTCTCGCACAAAAGAGCGGGTGGGCACACACACACACACACACACACACACACACACACGCACGCACGCATGCACAGAGACACATGTGCGCTGACATCCGCGCACAGGGGCTGCAGCGAGGCAGAGCAGGGACCAGTGTGTGATTAAGATAAGTGTAGTTTCCTTTCATACATTCCTTATCGCCTCCCATTCTCTGTGGAGGCACAAGATTGTCCATAGCTGCCTCAGATTAGCCCCGCATCTCAGACGCCACATTTGAGAGGGGGGACTGATCAATAAATCAAATCACCACAATCAATGGCCCCAATCACTGCAGTCTAGTCTGGCCTCAACATTATTACTGGCAACCCCCCCCCCACCCCCACCCCCCCACCCCCAGCAACTGAGGGAGGAGGGAGTAGTTTTTGTGAGGGGGTGTGGGGTGGGGTGGAGTGGTGCGGGGACATTGGCGCCTGTCCATATGAAAGATCCAAAACGAACTCTTATCTGGCCTCCTTGGGCTGAGCATCAGTTAAGGGCAGAACAGGCTGGCAGCGTGTGTGTGTGTGTGTGTGTGTGCGTGTGCGTGTATTGGACCATCCAGGCAGACAGAGTCAAGCGGGAGGAGCCTCTGACCTCCATGACCCGGCGCTCGGAACGTGAGCTGAGCATGCGGCCTCTGACAGGGAGCACTGGGGGGCTGCTATCACCTGGCATCTCCCTCCATCTGTTTACCACCGACTGCTGCTCCTTCACTTTTACTCTCCATCAGCTGAACTAGAGCTGCTCCAATTCACACCACCGTCACACTGCTGTTGGACCGCACCACACCTGCGTCAAACACTATTTGCATAGAAGGGTTTGTTTTAACCTGCTGCGAGTGCCAGATGGGTGGAGTTTACCCCTTTATGATGACTCAGGAAAGGTTAAGTTGCCAGGTATGATGTCAATCGCCAAAAAACTACAAAGGTAAATGCTAAAGTAACATTTATGCTGCTGTTTTTTTTTTCCTTTATTGTACGTAGACAGTGTAAAGAGAGACGAGAAAGCTGATACCACTGGTTTTTTCATCTACCTGTCGGGAAGAAAGCGAATATGCATCTTTCTCTAAATGTGAAACTATGAAATTAAGCAGTGCACTTGCAACCCACTGTCAGTGATTGCATATGCCTATTACTTGCAATCAATTCAACCGAAAAGTGGTTATTTTAAAAATGTTTATGGGCTTGAAGAGATAAAATTATCTCATAATTTGCATCACAAAAAGCAACAATTAAAAGATGTTTTATAAAGGAAAACATAATCTTGATAAGCGAGTGTTTTTTTTCTGCTTTGCTATCCCGTCACAATTGTCTCATGACACCTCAGATTTATCTAGCGCTCCCTTCGTGGGGTCCTGATCCCCAGGTTGGGAACCCGTGACCTCACAGATTACTTGCACACTCTGCTGTCCACTCTGCAGCAGCAGCGGCAGCAACACTGCACTAACCGCACCGTGCAGAAATATGTAGGCAGAGTATAGATTGTGAGGACTTACAAACGAGGAAAATCACATTTCATTTTGACACCTCTCTAAACTCTGGACTGGTAAGTCTGATAAATCATCCAAAATAATTAATCCCCAGTCAGTCAGGCTGTCTTCAAACAGCATGCTAAATCTTACAAAAGGAAGGAGAAGCGTGTGAGCATTACAACCATCAGCAAAAGGTGTGACTGGTGTTGTCAGCCATTATTCGTCATACCCTGCTTCATTTAGAGAGTTTTTGGCGCCTGATGCACCAGAGCACAGCCTACTTGTCAACACTTCCCTCTCTATAATTCCAACATGCACACTTGGACACACACATGCACACACACATTTCTTATTTCTCACTGCTATATTAGTAACACAACTTAGCATGATCAGGGAGGCTCTAATTCCATTTATTGTCAAGTCTTTTTTTTTCAAAATAGTATCAAGAGGTATCATGAAAACATCTTATTACAGCCCTTTCACACAATCCTGGATCCACTCTGAACCCAATGAATAACTTTAAATGTCCTCCGATTAGAAACTTCAAATTACAGTCTATGACTGAATGCTCCAAACGAAGGCCAATTACAACACCTTATTTATCATCATTAAGGCCGACCATTGTCCTGCTCCTTTCAAACTCTGGGGTTACAATCAGGGTGTCTATTGTCATTGTGTGGTACATGCCGGATGACTAATTACACAGTCCTATGATTCATTAGCAGACTAGTGGGTTGAAACCTGGGAGAAGACATGATAACCTCAGTCAAACTCAAATGATCGACTCAAATGAAGACGTGAGTGTGGAGGAGCAACAGGGAGGTTCCACAATAGCCAGGAGCAGGAAAAACAGCCAGCGCTCCGAACACAAAGACCTGCAGAGCTATAACTCTTTTTTTTTTTCTTTTTTTTTCTTTTTGAGGGGGGGGGGGCACATAAAATATTAGGAGAGCAGCAAAGATGTCGAACTTGAACAATAAAATTGGGGACAAGGTTTGTTTTTGTGTTTCTTTCAAAGTGAGAGAAGAAGAGTGCACTGTGGGGGGCTCGTCTCTGTGAAGCTCCACCATTGAGGTCAGTTAGTGGGAGGGGAAGGAAGGCTCCATAGATGCAGCCATCACCGCAATGGCCCACTTTCACCTGAAACGACGAGCTGCAGCGATGCAACACAGCTAACCCGCGATTGTTTATTCTCTCTTAAGAAATGTCAATCTGTTCGCTCTCAGGTGTGCTGCTCTTCCTCTTGTTTTTGTTGTTTTCTCCCCCCTACTCTCTCCGTTTTCCCTTGTCGATTGCAGCAAGATCAAAGCGACGCCGCTGGAAGAATCTGAATATTTCAGGTGTGGAGATAGGGCTGTGTTTCACACCACCTGTGTAGCACTGAGAGACAGGTCCCACCTCTCGCTCAGACTCAGTTAGCAGGGCCCCTGGGGCCTGGCGACATAAACCAGGGCCACCTGTCTGAGAGAGAGGGAACACTCCTTTACCCTCCTTCTCTCCATCACACTTTCATTTTACAGCATTTGAACCAAAAATAAATGAATCTAAATAGAGCGGTGAGAGTGGGAATAAAACCGCTGCTGACAACAAGGAGCTCTGAGCGCTGTCACAAAGGCTTGAAGATCTGGCAGACGCCCTCCGTTGCCGCAGAATAGGAGCAGCCACTTGAAAGGGCAGTTTATACATGAATCACTTTATAATTTGTCCTGTTCTGCGGAAGAAGCTAGCTCTCATATATTAAATGATAAGCTTGGTCAAGAGAATCAGCAGGATTATTTTCTGCCATAACAGAGCACACAGTGTGGAGCAGGTCTGTGAGATAATTCTCATCACATCATCAGGGCCGCCATTTCTGACCCAAAGCAAATAAAAAGTATCCCCGGTGTCCGCGCCAGCCTTAACAGTTTGATGTAGCTGCTCTCCTTGGAGGGCTGTGTGCCTTGACATGTGTGCATGTGTAAGCACTTGTGCAAGCGTGTGTGTATGTACATGTGGTCAGGGGGGCGTGGAGCAGGTTCCACGCTACCAGTTCCCAGCCACGTCTCTCAAAAGGGCCGTAAAGTCTTTACAGCAAATTCCTTACATTCATCTGTGTCAGAGCACTCGGCACACATTAGGCGTTTACACGGGAGGAAACACAATCTATTTGATGCTACACTGCCCACACGTCCAGAGCCCTCCTCCCCACACTGGAGATTCACAGTGTTTAACTTCCATTTCATATTCTGAACAGGCAGGCAGACAGGCAGGCGAGTGCGGGGAATGGACTCCATCTTGCTGTAAATCAGCGTTTAAACACCCGGCTAAATGTAATCTGGAAAGAGTCAACAAGAGGCCCTCGCATTACGCCGCTCAAGATATTTGTTTTTATTTATTCTGGAATGTGCAATTGATTTTTGTTGTTCCCCCCTAATGATGTATGCAAACGGTGAACCGAAAAAAAGTCACACTTCATTTTTTCCCCGGCTGCTGCTGCTCCACATCTTTTAATATCAGTGGTGCTTATGAGAACAAGTGGAGGTTAATCTAGGGAGCGGGTCATAGCCAGCCGGCTCTTTGTAAATGTCAGCAGGGAGATCCAGGCCTTTCTTATTACCACACTAAACCAACAAGGCTGACGGCACCGAGACGGATGTGTGACTTGGAGGTGTCTCTCCCCCCAACCCCCACCCACCCCCACCAGCCATCACGGACCAACCCCGGCACAGAAAACCTTATTAATCAATCGATTTATCGCCATAAATCAGGCCAGGCTTTGATTGTATCAGCAAGTCATGCAATCAATCAATTAGTCGGGATCTAGCGGCCCAATTTAGCAAAGAAAGATGAATGCTCCCCCACATCATCCATTTGGTTGTCCGTTTACCCATCAAACACTGCTGCTGTTGACTCCCAAGCCCAACATGCATCCTTTTATCGATTTCTGCAGATTAAACTTGCAAAGGAATCAAAGGACACTTAACTGACTGGGAATAATTCTGCCTTCTTCATTTGTAGTGAAGTATGTTCTGTGCTCTGCTTTGATAGTGTTGCCTCATATCATCAAAACAACAAACTGCGTAAACATTCAATTCCAAAGCACAGAACTGCTCTGAAAGATCCAGCAGAGTGAAGTGACAGCTACAGACAGTGATGCTTTTAAGTGACTGGAGCCAGAAACACGGGGCAGAATGGGACAAATCATGCACTGTTACCAGTGAACCCTACACAGGTTTATATGGCAAGGCAACTGAGAGCAACTGTGTGTGTGTGGGGGGG
The DNA here is from genome assembly GCF_002260705.1 of Seriola dumerili. Taxonomy (NCBI): domain Eukaryota; kingdom Metazoa; phylum Chordata; class Actinopteri; order Carangiformes; family Carangidae; genus Seriola; species Seriola dumerili. The sequence continues at coordinate 10,382,929 of NW_019174272.1, read as the reverse complement.
GGGGGGCTGAGCAAGGAAACAGCTGGATGAACAAACTGTGGAAAACATATGTATAATGACATATTTGTTTCATATTTTATCCCAACTGTGAATTCCAATCCACATTGTGACACCAGCTGCCTCGGTCCAATGCTTCCCATCTGCAACTCGGTGTCAGGATGTCTCCCAGGACGGGCTGGGAAACTTTGGGGACGACAAAAAACGACAGGAGCAAGTAGAGCACGACAGAGTGGGCTGCCGGAGCCGTGGCGTGCTTCTCCCCCAGCGGCGGGCTGGAATGTGGCAGACTGCGGAGCTGCCGTGCAGAGGAGACAAAACCAGGGGCTCCCCGGGGAGAATGTCTGTGGTGGGATTAGAGCCCCACCAGACGTGGTTCTGCTTCACACCCTCAGACCCTGCTGTGTTACAGCCAGGGGGGCCACAGAGCTATCTGTGGGGGCTTTACACTTCTGCCCAATCTCCCCAAGCCCCACCATGTAATTAGAGATAAAGACAGAGGGCTCGGCTACTCAACCTCAATTCTCCCGGCTTCACACAAGGCTGCCCACCCATAGACCTCAGAGGAACCCTCCAACACTGCCACTACAGCGGCACCTGTGTGCACTAGCTAGCTACAAACCATACCCCTACCAACTGTTCCTTGGACTACATTTATAAGATGCTACACGGTACGGTACATGATCATGATTGATTGGCGTTGAAACGTGTTCTGAAGTCGATGCACCATGATTTGCAAAGACACTTTACTTTTTCTGATGCTATATTCCACATATTATGAGCGTTGAAGAGGCTTCATATTGTGAAAATTCTCAGGTAAACAATAACCAATGTAAAAAAGTAATTTTTCTTCATATCTCCCTCTAAAACATCATCCAGGCGAGGGGGGAAATTTAGAGGATAAGGCAGAGGAGAAACTCTCGACTATATTCAAGTAACACAAAATTATACTATGGAGGGATCCATTATTCATCTCAGATACATTTTTCATTTAAGAGTGGGCTGGATATGAGCAATGATGAATGCATCGCCCAGGATGCAATTTGTATGTAAAATAACAGAAGATTACAGAATATGTTTTAAGTGCAAATGCAGTTTGTTGCCATCTAAGTAGAAAATTCATTCCTACAAAAAGGAATAAGACCTGAGCCCCATGATGCTGCTCATAAAATCACTTAGCCCATAGCTAGGACCCTCGCCAGTCCTTATAAAAGGGTCACAATGAGAGGCTCAAGTGATGAATGAGGAGACTGGAGTAGATTTTCATTCATATAATATACACTAACTGTTGGCAGGCCGTTTGGAAATGTGGGATAAGTAAACTGAATAACTAAGGCTAATTCGACTCATATCCAGCTCAGCAGCAAACTTCCCTGAAATCCTTCTGCAGTGAGCACACAGAAGGCATTTGCAGGCACACAGAGATCATTTGCAGACACACTGTTAGATACATGTCTACGCACAAGTGCACACAAACATACTACAGTGTTTCGCTGCCTGCCAGGCATCCACATGTTCCTCTCAGGACTCGCTCTCTCCTCATCAGCTTCACTCGGTGCACACCGTTTCAATTCAGTGCCTCTCAAAGACACACAAAGAGCCTTCCCCTCTATTCACAGTACAAAAATTGAATACAGCCTCCGAACACAAGACCTGCCCACCACAGAGCATGTAATACAACTCATTACTGGGCACGCAGGGTGCAGAGGGCTGTGATGGGAGAGACAAGCACGACGGGGAGAGAGCAGGGGGCCCTCACACCAACATCTCCATTCCTCCTCACAAGTAACAGAGCTCTAAAAACCAGCCTTAATAACTAAAGCAATCCCATTGATTTTTGGAGGTTCTCTGAAATAAGTGTTATAACTGTAGTGGAGTTGAGGGGAAAACCCTGCTTACATTTTAGGTGCAAGTGCCACAGAGCCTGCAGGCTCCTGGACATCATTAGTTACATGATTGATAGCATTCAAGGGTTAATTCAGGTCAGCGGCTGACCCAGTGTATCTGGGTCAGCCACATTGATCCCAGCCCTGCATTGCATGGCTCTGGGGTCAGGTTTTGGTGTGCTGACGAGAGGGCACTAGGTTTGGTTTGGTGCACGTGGAGGCGGAGAGAGGGAGGCTGTGTTTGTAAGGTAGGCAGAAGATGGAGGATGGCAAAATCGGCTAATCCACCACTGCACACGCCTTCATGAACCTTCCTTAACCTCAGGGCAATCGCATGACCTGAGGCAAAGCATTACACACATTAAAAAGACATGAACTTCAGAGCAATGGAGTTTCAAGCACGCAATCAATGGGGCCACAGGTGCAAACATTTTCTGCACAGCCTGTGGAATGCCCTTTTTCCCCCTCCCAGGATTACAGTGGAACCTGTTTTTGCACTGTGTTCATGTTAATGTCAGCAATAATAAAGACCTGCAGCACAAGAAACAATAAAAAAAACGAGCGCGAGCTGGAGACAGCTTTTGGAGGTGGGCTGGAAACAGCACGGGGAGTCAGGAGAGAGGGCAGGATGTGAGGAGTCTGTCAACTTCTCCCCGTCTGCTCCCGTGTTCGCTCGCTTCAGACTGAGGGGAGCAAATGGGCCTAACTCACACTGGCTGTGCGAGAGTGTCTCTGCTGTCTAGCAGCGTGAGCGGGAATTAGATCTATGGTTTGTAGCCTTCATCCCTTCCCAGACAGACTTGTTCCGGCTCAGAGGCGCTGCCTAATCCGCACCTCTCTCCCGCTTGCACTCCCGGAAAATGACTTCACACAGCTGCCTCAAACGCCCAACGCAGCAATTCTCGTCTGACTGAACTTCCCCCTACTCAAAAAAAAAAAAAAAAAAAAAAAAAAAAAAAAACTCAGCAGACCTCCCATAGCTCATTTAACATACCAATTCCTCCCCAAAGCCCACCCTAACCCTCTCCGAAGAGATGAAAACAACAAGGAAAACAACTACAGCCCCACTTGATAATTTAAGGGCTCTTTTCTCCAGAGAGCTGTCAAACCAGCAGTACAGTGCGAGGAATTCAAAGAGCAAGGAAGTACCCCGGTTGTGCAGAGGTGAGTGGTTTCTATGTGTGTACTACTATTACCATCCAGACATCCCTCAAGCCGCACAGGTATTTAAGTCACCTGAAGGTGTCATGTGGCTCCTCTGGCTCCTCCATGATCCTCTCTCCCTTCATCCTTCCACCCATCCCACCAAGCGAAGGGATGATGAATTAAAGTGAATGTAAATTCACAGCGAGAACTCTGGGAACACAAAGCCGAGTGAGTTCTCACATTAAAACCCAGATTTTGGCCAGGTGGTTTCTTCTAGTTGTTGTCGTCAAGGACACAATCATACCAGATAGACCGGGCTGCGAGAGGACTGCTCCCAGGCGCAGAGGCCTATTAGGGTCATGGAGGGTAACTCCGGATAATGGCAAGGCCACTCAGACAAACACTCCAGCCTTGAGGACAGGAAATGGGGAGAGGTCCTTCTTATAAACCAAAGCCTACCTAATGGCTTTCATGTGTTTCATGAATACACCACCTACCAGACTCCTGCCATGAAGACCTGCACTTCTTCAGCTGCTTTTGTCCTCTCTCAGCGCTACCATGAAAAAAGATGCTGCTGCTGCTGCTGCTGCTGCTGGTAAAAAAAAAAAAAAAAGTCCAGATTTCCAGATTTGCAGGTCTTCAGGCGCCATTTTGGATCACTGGGAAAAGTTAAATGAAGTGTTTTCATGAAGAAAAGCCAGTAAAAGTACATTGTCCTCTGCGTGCTCAAATTGAAGCATTTTTAAAACAGTCAACTGATGCTGTAAGAAATGTGGTGTCGTTCGCAAGAACTCCTTAGGCAGCAGTGAGAAACAAGTGATATTACAAGAAAAGGAGAATGATTAAAGCCTAATATGGCATAGTGGAGAGGGGAGAGAGAGGTGATTTATCCCTTCACGGCCTTTTGACACTAAATTAAACTGTTGAGTCCATTCCCCCGTGCCAGCTAGTTATCTTTCCAGGCTAATTTAACACTATAATTTACATTCCATATAAAATACATCCTGATGTGGTGCTGTCAAGGCCGTACATCATTTGCAGAGAGTGCTCCAGTTTCAGTGAAAAGGACAGAATTAGATCATATTCATGATGCAATTAAACACTTCAGTGGGAATCGATGTAAAACCGATGAGCCCTGAAAACAATGCATATGGCTGAGAACATTAGAACACATTACCTACCCTTGGATCCCTCGCTCCACAGACGCAATTTAAAATCCTCCACCACTCCACTCTCTGTCTCTCCAGATTCATAACGCACAGCGATAATAAATGAATTTTTCACAAAATTATTCAACTACTAAATTGCCCATGGTAACTGAGTATCAGATGAAAGTGATGTGAATTATTAAGTAGGGAAACTGTTTGTTCTCACCATGGGTGTAATAATCGGCCAAATGAAGAAAAGAAGGGGCGCAAGTGGGGCAGGTTACAGTAGGGAGATCTCATAATAAACATCAGTGTTGATGTAAAAATGGGAAAACTCTGTCTGCCGCCTGGGCCTCCTGCTGGGTTGATGGTATCGACCAATTTCCCTTGGGCGGCAGTGTGGGTTTTCTTATGGATACAGAGAGGAGAACATTACGAGGCATTGCTGCACATTCACATGTAAAACTGGCAGCAGGCCCTCTGGAGCTGGCAAACCACTGCAACAGCCAGCCAATGTTACACCACCTCACCACATTTTACATAATCAGACAGACAGCGCAGCAGACCACACACTCACACCGCTCCACTCCAGATCACATCAACTACCTGTCACCCTTCTCTACACAGCCATCACGCTCACTTTGATTGGCCTGGAAACACACATGCACAATAACTGAAATATTACAAAGTCTTACTGACATTAATCAGCATTTGCTTTTTCCAATTCTCTTCACCAAACACATTTTTACTGTCAAATCCCAAAGTTGTAGTAAAGATAGTAAGAAAGTAGACAAATGTAATGAAATTCAGAATTTAAGAGTCGCACAGAGGGCAGAGGTGCAGCAATTTGTAACCATTTCTGACAGGATGAGTTGGCCTCTTCAACTGAAACAGTAATTATGCTTAATGGTCCTTTAATCTGTCCATCAGACAGGAGGTGAGTAGTCGGGTCAGCCTAAAGTGCTCCAGGCATCACAGCGTGTCAGGGTACAGTCAGAGGGCTGAAGTGCTCCACGAGGAGAGCCAGGACCGCTCGCTTCTGCACACAACATCAGCAGGCTGCAGGACGCAGGCCTCCCTCCAACACACACATTAGTCAACACATCATACACCTACCGACCGCCTCCTGCATAAAAATGCTTACAGCCTGACTACAGAGCGGTGGCGAGAGAGAAACGTGCTCCCTGGGTAAGTATGAAGTGAAGACGAGTGTGGGCACCTGACAGGCTTCATCTAATTTGACCAAATCCTAATGATCCGGGATTGGATGTCTGATGTTAAACTGTGTGTTGTGGGGAGAATTCTGACCTGTGGCGTCCAGCTGCTGCCCTGGCACTCTGCCAGCAACATTAATCTGTAACTCCGAATGGATTTTTCTGGGTTTTCACAGAATCCCCAACTGATGAAAGTGGAGCGGGAGCTCAGCTAATTCCAGCTCACATTAGAAATCCCAGGTCATGTCCTGTACATACCTCGACAGTCACGCGTGTCTGAGCGCCGCTACGCGCCGACAAAGCCGGGCAGGAGAGAGCATTCCAAGCAGAGAGATGGCACTAGGTCAATCCGAATAGTAATAGCAAAGACACAAGGCCCATACCAAAACAAGGGTGAACAAATAGTACCTTTGTACCCAGAGTCATTTGTACCCGGCTCAGGCGCCCGGCTATCTCCGAGCCTGGCAGATAGAGCTCCTAGTCCCAGCTATGCATCTGCACTTGCTGTATTTGTTATCTTGGACAAGCATTCTCCCTCACCCTTTCACTGGCCAAATAGAGAGGGGGGGAGAAAACGAATCACTCCTAGACCTACTCCTGTTGTTCCCTCAGCTGTCAACACTTCTCACAGACTTCACCCCCGCCTAGCCACATCGATACAGAGAAGTGACTGCCGTTTGCTTTATGATTGCCTTGTTTTATTCTCTCGGCCAGGCTTTTTCTCAGCCCTCACAGCTCTAATCAGACCGCCTTGCCTGCACAACAGAGCCATTGTCTCTTTAAGTGAAAGAGGCAGTGGATCAGTGAATCCCTTTCCATTTTCCCGCTTTATTAGCCCAGCGGCACACTACTGTTTATACTAGTGGGTATTCTGTGTTTGCTGAGAACAATTACAGTATGACAAATGATCCGTCAATGCCATCTATCAGGCAGGAGCTGACAGGAATCCTATAGACAGGGCAGCCATTCGTCCCCCGCTCCCCATCTCTGGGGTCCCATGCTTTAGTATCCATGACAACGTGCAAGCCACTTGCCACGCTTGCCACTTCACAGTGAGAGATGAGCGCCCGTGAGTGGCTTTGAAAATTAGCCTCTGACACCCCAAGTTCCACTGCTCTCCCACCCTCCTAGCCTACAGTCCAGCCCCTTTGGGGGTTTCCGAACAATCCCAACCCCTTTTTTCACACTCAGGCTCACACAAACACAAAGGCAGACGCATAGCCCGGCACTGCCATAAACATACCTCTCTGGGTCTCACGGTGTCAATTTTATTGTGCCTGAGCTATACGATTCTCAACATTAACCTCGCAGCTACATTACCTATCCAGCAATGGAGAAGAAAGAGAAGCCCCAACATGGCCATCACCCATAAAATAGGGTTGAAAATAAAAATGGGTGGAAAAGAAAGAGAGAAAGGCTGAGAAGTGCCCGAATGCACATGAGGTGCCTGCACGTTACCAAACTGTCTGATCTGGAGAAATGACTGTGTCTCCAAAAAAAAAAAAACTGGAAAGTACTGGGAACTACTTATTTATAGTCAAGAAGCAGTAGGTCACCATGCCTCACCTTTTGTCTTAATAATACAGCAAAGTTGGGTGTAGTGGGAAGGGATTTAAATGTATGTGCAGTACAGTTCTGTCTGTAATTAAGACAAAACACAGTGATGTAAAAAAAAAAAAAAGAAAAAAGAGATTTTAGCAGTGATTAAGACTGGAAAATTAATTATTGAAATATATTCAAGAATATCAGGAGGTCAACATAGGAAACATGTAAAATACTCTAATAGAAATGCAAAAAAATGCAAAGACGTACCAAAGCAGAAGTAGAGTATAAGAGATATTTATGATGGGCTATGTTATGATTCCCACTTGACTCCCAGACACACCTCTTTGGGGTTGTGTTTATGCCATTAACTACACTTGGCAGCTGAGGATCATATTACTACCATGAAAGAAACAAACAAAGCTGTGCAAACGTGGTGCACTGTCAGAAGCAACGGTTTTACGGCTTGTGATTAATCATATTTGGAGAAACATTAAAGGGAAAGGAGGAAACTGGCTCCAGCACTAGGAGGTAAGGGTGTCAACTGATATAACCCACCACTGACATCAAGCAGAGCCAGCTAGCTCATTGATGTGGCAGCGTCTCATTTTCACCAGTTTGGAAGCAGACAGTTTTGCAGCGCCTTGCGGTTCTTAATTATCTTCTGACTTTGTCTAATTCAATCAACACAACTCAGATCTGGCTGCGAAATGGCACTCACATCCCCTCAAGCTCAGCAAGTCACAAAACACTGAATAAGTGGAACAGTCAAACTGACAAAATGGCATTGCACATGAGAAATAACTGCTATTTTATCTCCCGGGCTGAGTCCTCATCCACAGCGGAGGGGATGAGGGGAGGCTGAGAGAGCAACCAATCAGCTTTTTGTTTTAAGTTACAAGGCTGCGTTCAAGCGGGGGGGTGGGGGGGGGGCAGGAGTCAAGTGCTTTGATGACGCTGCAGATGCTGCCTTGCTGAGCAGTGTGAGGTCACTCTGTTAGCTGAGCCTCTTTAGGTCCCTCGCTCACATGCTTCCTGGCGAACCTAATATCCTGGTTTTAACACAATGGCAAGTCTAAACTTCACATGTCAGGATGCGGCACGCTTTCACACAACGTCCTCACAACATACATATACATTTTTTTTTTTTTTTTTTTTTTTAAAAGAGTACAAGACAAACATGCCAATGACTGTGTGAGCACAAACACACCCGCACATGGGGAGAATTTAAAAGGTCACTAGGGATTAAATTGTTTGCCAATTTGCAGTCTAAAAAGTGAGTGACATAATGAGAGGAGGTGGGACGGCTGAACCCCCCCCCCTCCGAAATCCTTCTCCACATCACCACTATTCCCACCCATTCACCTCCCATCTAATTCCAAGGGCCACAGCATTATTAGATTTTGACATTATTAGCTCAAATAGCAGAGAGGCCTTGCTGTCATTATAAAGCCTTTACTTTCGCGCTGACTGCCAAATCTGTTTTGCACTAGCTACAGACTGCCAAACCCAACAATGGCAGATTAGTGAAGCCCTTCTCCTGTTGCAGCAGAGGTTAATATAAAGTGACAGGGCTAAGTCCGCTCCGATTAAGTATGCTGAGAGATATTACGGCAGTTTGTTACATCAGATCGTTATTGGATTAAACAGCATGCACAACAATGAAAGTTTAATTTTAATTTTCAGCAGGAATATAAAACAGGCTCCGAGAGCACTCCTGTCAGAACAAAGGCAGTATTATAATACCTTCTTGTTTTTGCTTCCCCTTTTGCCATGACTGGAGTGGCAGACATGAGAAAAAAATGATGGTAAGTGAGGATGTCAACCTTTAGATTTTTTTCCTCCCTGAAGTTAATACATTATTTATAAACCAACAAAATCCAACTGCACTTCACAAACCAGGGTATGGCAAGTTAAAACATAGGGGGGGGGGATACAGTAGATACCCAAAGCTATAAGAGCAATTTACTTTTCCTGCCCCCCCCCACCCACTGGTTTCTTGTTTTGGTCATCTACCGCTGTGCTGCATGCAGCGAGAGCCCTGTTGGCCACCGTATTGTTAGCTCTGTAAGAGGTCACTGCACCTGACCAATAAGCTGTTATTAATCCTCACAGAGTCATCCATTAGCCCATCCAATTTTTATGACCTCTCTTCTTTATTAGATGAGCTATCAGCTGTCCATATCTGGCAGAAATATGGACTTTCATCTGGGCCCCGACACGCGCCTCTTCCCAGAAGGTGTTGGTGTGCTGGACCAGGTAGAGTGAACCTACAGCCCGGCCAGGGGAGCAGACGGGGAGGGAGCTGAATCTGCCAGTCTCCTGGGGTATTCCCCACTGTCCCGTTACCTCCGATAAATCTCAGTGCTTTACGATTAGGTACATAAAATGAGTCATAGATCTGGACGGTAAATAAGAGCTTGTCAGTGGGGCTGACGCCAGGCCCAGCTCCTCCTCCACCTCCTCCTCTGCCAGATAGTCCCTCTGTACCCCAGCCATCAGACTCCTGCTATTGAGCTGGGGCTAAAAAGGCTCCAATAAATAAGCCTGATATTTCCCTCAGGACGTCTACAGTGCCACCATGAAGCATGCTTGCGTACGCATACGCTGAACAAACAAAAAGGTCAGCATCAGCAACAGGACTGTCTGGATGCTAACTACGTTTTATTTTCTTGTTTTTCAGATCATCTTCAGAATGGTTTTGCGCTCTTTGTTTCTAATTACTTCTCTCAGATAGAAGCCAGGAAGTCAATGGATCAATCCATCTCGAGTATATTCAAACTGTATGCCGGACTCCATGACACTGATGTCTTTTAATGGACCTTCAATCCATAATCGCAATTAAGCATGCAAAATCTCCCATTAAGTAACTCCACTTACAGAGTATTTACTCTGGTGCTGTTTGGGTGTTTTTCAGAGAGCGTCTTCCGCAAAGCTGAGAGAGCAGCGGCGAGATGACCTGAGGGAGGAGTGATGGTCTCCAAATGCACTAACACAATGATGGACACTTCCTCTGCAGCGCCAGCTAATCATTGTTGCCGATTCGTTTACACTGGTCCAAAATGACTCCCTGAATGACCACCTTTGCATATTAAACAGACAAACAGACAATAGGGACACACTGTTGGAGGACATGAGAGCAGCTAAACACCAGCAGTGTCACGATAGTCTGGGGGAAGAGAAGACTCATAATACCGCATGTACAAACGGGAATCCACTGGATGATTGATAGCATATTAAACAGGGTTGTGTTACTGCCTATCCACTGCACATTTTGGCAAGGCACCTGCAAAACTGTTTTCAACACACATCAGCACCTATTCAGCATAACTGCATGCAAAGTGCACTGCATCCCTCTGTACCAGAAAAAAAAAAAAAAAAAAAGGAGGCTATCAGGAGAAAGAGGTCTGGAGAGGGGGAGCAGAGAGAGTGCATGGCTACAGGCACGCAATCAGCTAAGAATTCAAAATCTCACCCAGTTTATACAGTTCTATAATCAGAGAGCAAAGAAGGAAAACAACGCCATTGGCGCCGCAGCAAAGAGATTCAAAACATTTTCATTAGTGAGCAAAAAATAAGTACTCCTTAGTGAAAGCATTGCTTCTTTTTGCATAAGTTTGATGTGTAAGAGGGAAGATTAGACGGAGGACAGGGTTTTTATGTCATGTCTGATCTCGGTAAAAGCCTTTCTCACTAGTTACACCATCTGATTCATATTTTTGTTTTTCTAAGTGTTTCATCCATTGTCACTCAGAAACTGGAGCACCACAAATATAAAGCAAAAGTAAAAGCTATGATGAATAATTGTAATTTAACTCATTGATTAGAGTTGTGACAGTGTAACATAAAAGGTTTTGGTTTTATTTAAGGCTTTTTTCCAAATGCTCGACTCTGAACTGACGATATCTTTCCATGGAGCGAAGGAATATCCAGTCCAACCAGTCTAATCATAACTGCACAGGGAACGTAACGCCACTGGTGTTAAGCAACAGTATGCCAACATGTAATAATGTCTGATGCATTAATTTGCCATTCTGCCTATATGCCTCGATGCCAATGTGTCATTATGTCACACTAATGTAATCATATTAATGTGTGAGCATGTCATTATTTCACTGGGTCAAAATGCCATCATGCCATGCCAATGCCCTCTGCCAATATGTTATTACATCAATATGACAATATGTCATTTAATATGTCACTATTGAAAACATTACATCAATGTATTATGGTTATCATGCCAATATGTCATTATGTCTTTATGCCTTAATGTCAGAAGGTGACATATTGGCAGTACATGAGATTATGTGAGGGTGATACCATTATGTCAATGGATCATTGCACTGAAGCCAAAGTCACAATGCAAACAGGGCATCATATACTAATGTGTCAATATGTGATTATGGCAGTATGTTGTGAAAACCACTCAGTTTAAATGATACCAAATGACTAGATTTAATAACTTCTAAACTTTTCAAACTGTCATTCACATATTTTACATTATTTTTGTATTTTTTATTTCCTGAAAAACTATTTTTACCTTCCCCCCTCCTAAAGTGTTGATACAACCATCTCCGAATTCGCATCTATCAAATTTTATGCTTGACTCAGCATTATGGAAAGAGTTTTGGTACTACCTGCCATTTAACTGCTCTCAGCCAATCCATTTTAGATGTGGCATGTGTGCTCATGAATTCAGTACTGACATATACCAATTACAAAAAAAAATTTTGCACAACAATCGAAAGATTCCTATAACTTGACCCCTCACCTTGACCTCGTGTCAAATTCTTTCCAAATTTGTTGAAATTCAAAATGAAGGCAGCATTAGCTCTAACTCTGTGATATCTATCTGAAATCAACAGCTTCAGCAAATATGTACCTCTGCTTTTACATTCTATTGCTGTTGTTATTTTAGCTGCACACGTACAGACTGAAACCATGAAAGAAAAAAAAATAATGATAGTTTAATTCACTGTCAGCTTTGGTATGTGGGTGACACGAAGAAAGTGATATTTCACATTTACAGGTATGTTTGTGTTGTCATGTTATTGATTAATGGTTTTGAGATAAATTGATTTAACCTCATCAGGAGAGAACACGACTCATTTTACACCATTTGAGTTTGTTTACTGAAACATTTCACTCTTTCACTGTGAGCAGTTCTCTTTAATGAACATCTTTTGTATGGTGTTTTGTATTTGCATGCATTTGATTTGTACATACATGTCAACTTTACCTTTACAGTGGTGCCAAAGCCTTACTATTACTTCTTACATACAGCCATATATCATTTATGTTGAAATATACAATAAATTGTAAACAAGAGATTGATACGCTCCACTGTAAACACGCTCTTCACCCTGATCTTTACATACAGAAGGATGTTGAAAGTGATCAAAGAACATTTGGTGGTCGGGTGTTTAAGAACCAGATGTGCTAAAATGACGATCACTCTGAAGGAGGATTATCTCCTCATAATTCTGCCTACGTATCAAGTCATAACTAGACATCGTCAGCAGTTGCGGAGAGGTTCTGAACATTAAGTTTATGGGCTCCTCATTATTTAACATGTTAGGGTCTCCCCACAGCCCAATGAAATTTTGATGGCAGTATTACAGCTAGTTTGTTGGCTCCTCACTCCTACTCACTACTTATGCAGATGCAAATGGGTAAGAGAAGTCTCTTTGGACAAACCCTCATTCGCACAGGAGAAGACATTAGACTAATCCACCTTTCTGCTCTGATGTGAATAAATATTCACCACTGATCTTCCAAAGGGCATGATCAGAGAGTGTTGGATATGCTGTGGCCTTGATGGAGGTTGTGTTGTTGTTGCAGACATGCACGAAGAGGCCGGACCCCTTGCCTGGACAGGCCAGGGACTGCAGTGGTGCAGTGATCTGAGATAGCCGTTTCCTGCCTCTCCATCTGCATACAGTAAAAAAACAAACATTCCTGTAAATAAAGACGGCTGTCCAGCAACTGTCTTCCCAGCGACAATGGTATTGACCGTAGTCAGATGCTCCGCTGATTAAAAATTGATCCATTTTGAAAAATCTAATCAACTGAATAGGATTCTTTCATATGCGGGGTGGGGTTGGGTGCGTTCGTTGGGGGTGGAGAGGGTTGAGCAGCTGCTGACACAGAGAGGCAGACCTGTTATTAACCCCTGCACCTCCATGCAGCCCCCTGCACCCTGCTCCCCAGTTCACATCCCCCTGCGCCCCGGGACTAGACACGGCCCAGACGGTCTGAATTATTCAGCAGTCTGAGAGAGGCTCCGGCCACTTGGCCTATTAATGCCTGCCAGTAGAGGCTAGTGGCTCTAATGGCCGGTCCAGAGGAGCCCCAGTTCCCAGTGGACGGGAGAAGGGCTGCTAACGCTAGGCTGCAGGGGATGTGCGAGCGAATTCATCAGGGGCTGAGGTCGCGGCAGGTTAATGATGCCGCACGTCTAGACGGACGCTGGGCTCACACCCTGCCCAAAAGGCAGTGGGGGATGGGGCTGGGATGCAATAATATTTTTATCTTTGAAGGAGAACCAGCGCTGCGATATTAAGTCTTGAGGCTTATTTATGAAAGAGCAACATTGTTGACTTTGGCCATGATCCACAATTGACCTGAGGTTCCCCCTTTAAAAATAACAGCGCACAATGAATATCTCCAAACCCACAGATATGACCAGACGGCGTGTTATATTCTGGTGTAGTCCACCTCTTATTTAAGGCTAAATGAAAAGGAAGTGCAGAAACAAATGGATAAAATGTACCAACACTAGCTGAACAAGATTCATAATAGAGAGATTAAAAGATTGTCTACACAGACCAACTCTGATTACACAACCCCTTATCATCATTGCACAAACAATCCCAACAGCTGGAGAGGGCCCTCAACTCCAGCACAAAGTCACTCAGTAATCAGGGCAACTCCCCCAGAGAGAAAGAGGATGAAGCTCAGGGTGCGACTCTCACTTGGGAGCGGCTCAGTTGCCATGTGGTCCATCACCTTGGTGATCATGTGCATCCCCTTGGTGTCTGTGAGGCATGAAAAAAAAAAAAAAAAAAAAATGACCCCCTGGTTGCAGCACAGATGATCCAGTCAACAACAGCAGAACACATGATCCTGGCATCTACCTGGAGGATTCCTAATAGAGAAAGCTCTCAGACAAAAAGTAATCATTGTTGCACCATAACGCTCAGGCATCACTCACTGTGATGACAAACACATAATAAAGTCCAGGCAGAGAGGCAGTGGAAGGTATTCTTATTATCATCCACTGGAGATTTATGCACTTCAAGGTTGAGTTCTTTGAGTGAGTGGGCTCGATAAGTCTGATGAAGCGGAATGAGTTTAGCCTTCAGTAGGTACTATCTGTGCTGGACTGCACCGCCACGACGCACACTCGTCCCTTATCCAGGATCTGATGCCAAGCACATTTACTGTTGAGGTCAACATCGCTGCCATGATTGAGCCAAACCAAGGGCATCCTGTGGAAGGCTACAGAGGGGACACAGACACACCCTGGGCCCATTTACACAAATGTAATTTCCCCAGCTCCCCTCACTCAAGGTGACCAAGCACATAATTCAGAGATCCACGCGAGATGATCCCGATGGCCTCGTCGACAGCAGAGGTCCTCACACATTCGAAACAAGTCAGCGAAAGCGTGCAGGAAAAGGAGCTCCTTCAAAAACACAAGACACCCATTCAGACAGTTCAGTAGCAATGTGGAAAGTGTGTGGGCCAGGCAGAGAACCACATGCACAGCAGATTATTTTGCTTGGCTGCAGTTAAAAATCATATGCTAGCTTATCATAAAGAAACACTGTGTCACAGTCTAAATATTGGTTCTGCATTAATAGTCAACAGGATCATTTCCATATAGCATCAAGCTGAGATGAAACACTGTAAGGATAAACATTCCTGTGAGGTCTCTACAGAGACCTAAAGGACTGTCCACTTCACATGCATGTCCCCTGGTTTGTCACACAAGTTGACCCCCCCCCTCCGGCGCAACCAAATTTCAGTTCCTTAGGCATATTCTTCTTCCTCCCGCATACAGCAGAAGCCTGGAGCAATGTTTAGCTAAACCTGCTGGCCTACGTAGGCAGGGAGAGTCCCCAGAGGGCTGAACAATCAGACAATTTCAAGATCATGAAGCATTAAACCAATCCCGGCAGGGTACACTAATTAAACAGCCGAGCCCGGCACAGCCAACCAATCCCCACAGAGCAATTAAATCCATCCCCTCTAAAACACTGTGGAACCTG
Organism: Seriola dumerili; assembly: GCF_002260705.1. Lineage (NCBI taxonomy): Eukaryota > Metazoa > Chordata > Actinopteri > Carangiformes > Carangidae > Seriola > Seriola dumerili. The sequence continues at coordinate 10,367,723 of NW_019174272.1, read as the reverse complement.
TCTGGGGAAAACTGCCGAGGAGTGAGAGAGAGAGAAAGAGGGAGAGATGGAGAGGGGAGGGGAGGGGAGGAAAATATCATAAAATTCATCTGGAAAAAAAATAGGAAAAAAAACTATAGGGGGAATGCAGCAGGAGGCTAACAAGGGAAATTGAAAAAGGAGAGACTCAATTCAGTTCTTTGTTCTTTTCTCTCTTTTTTGCATTAAGATTCAAAATGTCTGCTTTTTCTCTCAGCTGAGGAGGTGGGGGAGTCTGTGACCACATTTAAATGCAAAAATAGTGACCCTGTTGCGATCAAAAGTTGCATATTTAATTAAGATTACAAGGTCTGGAAAGCACTCGTGAGACTGAACGGAAAGACAGAATAGCCTCAAGGCCTATATTACACACCGGCAGAGCTGCTAACACAGTTGCAAACCCTAATCAATACCCCGATGCCCTCCAGTACAAAAGTAAATGAACAGGTGACAATGGAGGCATGACATCACTGGGCTTTTCAGGGAACAACAAAACCAGATGGAGAGAGAGGCAGGAGGCAGAGGAGAGATGCAGACTGATATTGGGATGATACTGTACCTCCCGCAATAACTAGTCAGACTGCACGTGTTAACATATATATTTGCTGACGTTAATAATGGATGATAAATGCGTAGGGCGATATTTTCCCCAAAATCCTATGGTTAGGCAAATTCTCCTGTTGTGTTATTTTCCCAGAGAAGCTCCAACAAAGTGCGAGTGTACTTTGTTGGTGCTGAAGAGGAGCCGAGAACGCCAAAGGGAGGATGACTCGAGCAGGAGCGGCTGCAAACCAGAGGTGTGGACAGGGAGATAGACTTGCTCTTTTCTCCCCCGACTGAGGTGGTGTATAAATCACAGAGCCCAGCTTCATGTCTCCACTTCCTGTTCCTCTCCATTAAAAATGATAAACTGTACCTCTTGAAGCCACTCGCTCGCTTTAGGGTCCCAGTCTGCACCTTCCTGGTGAAGAAGCGAGAGTGCGCCGCTCAGATTTATTCTATCCCCTCCCATTGTTGGGGATGAATAAGAGAGTAATTAACTGTGTGGGGGTAGCAGCTGCACAAAGACAAGACCGGCTAACACAACAAGCCTGATCCATCTGCTTTTGCTATAACACACCTTTTGTATTATTTTGATAAATAAGAGCACATCTGCTTAGTAATAACAAATGCTGCTTTAATACTCAAAAGACCACCAAGAGGCCGTCTTTCCCGGGTCCTCTGTCTTCCCACTTAAATGAGGACAAATGGGCCTTACAAATGGGTGGCATGCACTAGACTACTATTCCTCCAGTCTGGTAAACACACTCTGAGCAGTGGCACATAATGAGAGCGGCTGAGATCCCCAAAGACAACCTGGAGAAGGTTAGTGAAGCATTGATCTCATGAGTGTGCCGGGCCCAGGAGCACCCTTCACACCATGCTAACCCACGCTACATGACAACCAACGTCAGAACACACACACCGTACAAAAAAGCCTGGCACTTGCACATTTGGGAAAAAAAAAGGCGTGCTTTTTTTTTTTTTTTTTTTTTCTTTAAGTGATGAAGTGCAAAATGGACAATAGAGGTATGAAATACAGCAAGTGAAACCCTGCCAAGCACAACCAAGGCAAACTAGGTAGAGAGATAGCGCGACAGGGAGAGAGGCTGAGAGAGGCAGGGCAGTGGGATTCATTTTAAGCCTAGTAAAATGAAGAAAGGACTGGTGCTCAATACGTCTGCAGTGGCGTCAGACAGTCAAAACAAATAAAGCCAAGGCCGCGGAGGAGAAACGCAGCTCAATATGGACTTGCTGGGCAGGGGACTGGCTGTCAGCAGGGAGAGAGGACGCAGTTTTATACCCATGCCGATGAGCCATTGCCTCTCTCCTCCTGATACTTCCGCCTGCCTCTCTGCAAGGGAAGAGGAGGCTGCCCTACCACCATGGAGCCATCCTCCAGCAGACTAATGTGTCCCTGAAGTTTTGTTAAAGCTGGTTATTTACTCCTGCAAAGCAATTGCTCCAGCCTAGGGGCAGCAGATCGGAGAACGCACTGCTATGAAAAATCTGGCTTCTCCTGCTATGAAGCACTGTCAACTACCAAGGGGGCGTTCCTGCTGAAACATTGGGGGAAATGCTTTTTTGGCACAATGCTACATAAGAGAAGACATTAAAACAGCAAGCCTCTGAAAGCAGAGATACCCGGGCAGGTAGCGCTCAAACGAACAGAGGGTAAATGACAGAATTCTTGGCGCTAATTTAGTGAGTTCATTTAGCCACAACAATTAGTGATCACTACTTTTAAATCATACATCCATGTGATGTCAAACCTTTTTAAATACTGGTTCGAAAGGCAGTTTAAAGGGCCAGTTCACACAAATTACTATAATATATTTCCTCAATTACTTCTACTGGTATCTACACATGGAGATTTGGTTTGCTTTATTTGGCTCAGATTTAGTCTCTTGAAATTTCACCTCAACCCCAATAAAACTGAGGTGGATAGAATTTCATTTGAGGTGTTCTGAAAACATTTAATACCAACATCTCTATCCAGAACAACAACGTCCCCGTTACTGTGTAAAAACCACAGAACATGCTGTCAACAGTTTTCGTAGGGACTATTTCTTTGGTAGAAACTAGTTCCAGTGAAAACCACTCACAGAGAGATCTGTGGATTCCAGCCCTGATCCACAACCATCATACATATCACTGTCCTTTATCGCTATCTCCTAGAGCTCAGACACTGTGGTCACAAGGCGGCTCATACAATTTGTGACTGGAAGAAATCTTAAAGATACAAGCTCAACATACAGTCAGAAATCTTCTTAGGAACCTATAAGATTGGTGAACAGCATCAGGCAGGTGCAGAGTAACAAAAATCATGATTTGCTCTGACTAAGAAAGGTCTCTTCCATTACAATCAATACAAACTCCAATATTTTATCTTTTATTTACTCACTAGAGTTCAGTCAGCAGCAGTGTGTTCATGCTGCGATGGTGGCCAGAAGCTATATCACAGCAACCTCACTGAATGAAATACTAGTTTACTTTATATATAGCCCCCACCCTTGATTTTAAGACACCTTTCTTGATCAGAGTAAATCATCTTTTTTTTGCTTTGGACAAATTATATGAGATTTTAGAGATACTGAGTCGAACAGTGACAGATAATATGTTGGTCCTGCATCAGAGTTATGGATCATTGTTTCTTGAGAGATACTTGCTGCAGCTGTAAATGTAATAACACAGGAAAAGAAACTGCATTCATCGACACTGTACTGAGGAAAACCTCCGACATATATGTCAAAACCTGAAAAAATAAAACCCAAACTATCTGTGTGACTAGAGGTAAATACAAAATGTATTTTTTTTTTGTACTGTGCATGAACCAAACCTGCATGAACATTTAATATTAAAGCTTTTAGGATATTTCAAGTACAATCGCAGATATAGACAATAACATCATCACACCCTGGCTTATCAAACAGCAGCACATACAGCAGTCTGCAAACAGGAGCACAAGCAAGGCAAAATGATTGGATAGGTATGGAAATCTACTTGAAGGAAGGTCAAAGTGATTAAGCTGACATTAATGACAGGCCTAGTCTTCCTGTGAGAATGCTCACCGTAGCTGTCTCTAAACCCATTTGTCATTCTGCTTCCAACGCTGAAGCATCTGCTTTGAAGTCTCTACCACTAATGCTACACAGAGAGGTTAAACAGCTTAATGCTGAAGTCTGTTTCACTCCTCTCGCTCTCTAATGTTCGCTGCATTTTATGCACCAGGGTTATGGCTCCTGGATTTCACATCTCAATTTGCCCCAGATAGTCTTGTAAAAGCTCCCCTCTCTCTTATTTGCTTTGTTGTCACTGTCAAAGGAAGAGAGGGGCAACCCGAAGGATGTGGGACCGTGACAGACAACGTCCCATCCATCGATTCACAGTAGAGGTGATAATGAAAGCATGTTAAGAAATATTTATAAGAGAGGCAAACCAGTGTTGATTATGATGATGGGGCAGCTTTTCCATTTAAACATAGAACTTAATCTGCTGAAGATTTTAAAGACCTGACAACAAAAAGACAAGTCTTGAAATAATGAGCACATATGGCAACAACTGTGGAGGTCAATTTTAAAGCCTTTTATATCTATCACAGCATTTGAATGAAATGATACAGTCATTATGATAAATAATACAAGATGTGAGGCGCTCTGGACTTACTTAGTCTCCACTACAATGAGATTATACTGATGCATGTGACATTAACAATATCAACAAACAAACATATGAAAGCATGAATGAAAGGAAGACAGAGACTGATTTTCACAGCCAATTTGAGATTGCAGGGTTGGTGTGTGTGTGTGTGCATGTGTGTGTGTGTGTGTGTGTGTGTGTGTGTGTGTGTGTGCATGCGTGCGTGCGTGTGTGTGGGAGCTACTGGCAAACAGCACACAGAGCAGGCTGGCAGCGGAGGCAGCCAGGCTCACAGGCTGCAAAGCAATTTCACTGTTTGGCAATACTGTTGTTTCTGTGTGTGGATTAGAGCTGACACCAGAGCAACTGAGTCATGCTAAATGTAGTACAATCACAAGCTTTTGTTCCTGATCTAAAACCCCACTGCCTTTTAGACTCATGGAAGAGAGAGTGGAAACAAGGCTAAGAAATGGTAACAAATAAGCGGAGCATTATTTCGCCATATGAGCGCAGCATTGCGACATCACTAAAAACAACAGAGGGATTAAAGTAGCTGGTAGTAAAGTCATGGCAAGTTCTCCAAAGTAAATCCAAATACAAGTCTTTTTGGTATGATTTGATGATATCCATGCAAAGTATTTTTCTGTGTGGTTAAAGGACAATTAAAGGAAGCGATATGTGTAATAAATTCAGATGGCAGGAGAAAACAATCTCATGACGGTAAGCAAACTGCATTTCCACCTGGTTTAACCACACCTTCCCATCACCTGGCTCTGCAATGTGTTTCTACAGGCCCAACGCTCTCTCTCCAGGTACCGTATTGGCCCAGAGTTGTTTTTGGGCCTGGCAGGACCTGGCAGGACAGACCCTGACCCGTCCTTTTCATGCTCACCCACGGAAATGCCATCTGGCTGGTGTGAATGATTACCACAGCAACGGCCGGGTGACCTGCAGCCAGCAGGAACCAAGGTCACTCCACCTCAGCGCTTCGCACTTTCCCTGCCCTCTTTTCATCAGCCTGCAGGTGAATTATTCATCCTGTACAACTCAGAGGCACAAATCTACTGCACAAACACTAAAAAACTGCACACTCAGTCGACTGATATAATAACTTGTAATGAGAAAATAAACGTTCCAGTGTGAGCCGCTAAAATAAATAGCTCGTGGATGTCCTCGGATATAGTAAGAACAGTGTTCTATATGAACTCAGAAGGCGAAACAGCTGTAATGATTTTACACTGCAAGAAACTAGCTCCGACCATGACTGAATGAGAAATAAGTGAATTAATTGATTTCTGACACATGTAGCAAAGGGTGTCACATTTAAGCTACAGGCATGTATGCAACCAGAGGCTTGTAAGAATATTTACCAGAGCAGCTGTCAATAAGAGAATGTGATCAGAGCCAAGCTAGCCCTGTGAAATAGTAATGCTTTCAACGTTAAACTGAATTTTGGTAAAAAATTTAAGTGTTTCCACTTTCAACACATGCATGTGTATAGTGTGCTATAGCCCATCTGTATCACCTGTAAAATGATCATCACCAGCACAATGACAAACCCCAACAAACGGGTTCAAAAGCATAGAACAAGAGCAAAGACAAAGCTGTAGAAGTAAGTATACACCATTCAGTTTCTAAAATTACATTTTTATCCATATGTGCATTTGAGCTTATTTAAATTTTAAGCCTGAGACTGTGTGGGCTAATACACATAAGAAGACTGCTTACAAAAGGAACCTGTTATGCAGGTGATTAGCAGTGTTTTACTTATGGTTTACATACTATGGAAATATAACCCAAAAGCCTATAGGACATGGATGCATTGGAGGTAAACCTATTCCCCCTCTCCCTCATTGGTGGAACTGTTTATCCATTTTCATAAGCTGACAACAATCCTAGGTACTACTGCTTCTTAGTAAGTGGTTCATTTAACATGAGGATAGGGTCATTCAAGGGGACACAAGCATCAATTAACACTTTTCTGTAGGTATCATGAATTTTTCTTCATATCCGTGGTTGTATGCCTTATAATGGTTACTGACTGGAGGCTCCCTTTTTATTATAAACCACTACATCACTGCTCATGACACTAGGTAATGGCTCGGGCATCCTTAAGGGCCAGTTCAGATGGAGCTCCCAGGTTAGTCAGTCACATTTAATGAAAAAGCTTTAATGTATACATCTATCATAAATGGTACACGCTCCTATGGAGCCGGGGGTGAATCAGGATGAGAGCCCGCAGAGAGGACGCTACATGAAGCCGCAACAACAATAGCTCCCTCGCCCCTCTGGATCCCAGCCTGGATGAGAGAGAGGTCCAGCGGCTGGGAGCTGGAATAAGGCTCGACCAGCACGAGACAACCGAGAGCCACCAGATCTGATTTCTCCTCCTCGGTAGGCTTTTCCGAGGAACCCGGACTGCCATGCTCCTGTCATTTCTCATGTTACAGAACATCAGTCAAACGGCAGAGACGGTGCCCTTGCGCCGGCCGAGGCTGATTTACAAACATTAGCGGGGAATACAATTACACAGCCCCCCCGGCCGAGCAGCCCTATGCGGCTTCAGGAGAGAAGAGAGGAGGAGGGGGGAGTGGACACTGAAAACAGCGTTTAGCTTTCCCAACCTTATTTCAACGTTTGCTTTCAGGAATACAAACGTATAGCCTGTCAGCATTGTGGTTTATAAATTCCACTTTCAGCTCAGCGGGTTAAGCTATATGCTACGGACTTGACATGCTATTTAATGGGACTATGTAGGTACACGTTATGGCTGTGATACAAACAAACTGCTCACCTGCCACATTCTTCACGCTATTAATTAGAAACATTTGTGCCAGCGACGTTACAGCCCAACGGTTCAACGTCTCAACACTTAACGGCTCGCTTTTTAACAACTAACTGGTTACACGCTGCACTACGACTAACGTCTCTAAATCTACAGTCTGCACAGATGGAGAATATTTCATCGTAAAAATGTCCGAGCAGAATGACTAACGTCCACAAAATAAACTTTCCAGATCACAAATAAAACTTCCCAACATGCAAAATTTTCTCAAGATACAAAAAAGATGTAAAAAAAATTACAAGAATTGTACTATAGCCTACTGAAAGATGCAGCAGCAACGCAACGGCCGTCGACACAAACCGCATAAAACATTAAGCTGGGTGAAAAAGTTACAGCCTACGTCCAAGAACAGGGATTCAGGGGCGCATTAAAAGTTTCCGTACATGTAAGTACGGCGGTGCTTGTCGCGGACAATAAAGAGTAAAAAAGCAGAAAAGCTAATGCATGTAAACATCAGTGCTGTCCGCGGTGCTGATCCCAGATCGGTGTGGCTAACACAGAGGCTGTGCTGCTCCACGGTCCCTCCACCGCTGATCAATGATTGAACTGAACAAAGGCAGAAGAGGGATCAATTTCTAATAACTATCAATGCAAACACCGCCAGCTTTCGTCTTACATTCACCCAAAACGAGATAACACACACCCGAGTACAGTAACAAGACATACCGCTGGAAAAATAAGCCGAGAAAGGTGAGAATAGCACTAACCTGAAGCCGCCGTAGATCAAATTTCTTCCAATATTGAAACATCGATCCTACATCGGCGGCCATCTTGGGGGATATTGAGGAGATTTTTTTCAGCGGCTGCAATAAATATGTGGGCTGGATTCCCCCTCGTTAAACAACGTTTACGATCACCGGTCCCACTTTTAAAAAAAAGTAACGAACAGACTTAACACGAGAGTCCACCGATATGTTTGACAAGTCTGCCAACATGTTTTTGTGGAAGTGAGACGGAAAAAAGTAGACGATATTTTTGGCGAACTGCCCGGGTTTGAGAAAAGTAAAGAGCAAGTGTATCCGTGCCTCCGTCCCCAACATTAACTGGACAATTGCACTTGATTTTGCTTTGGCAAAGTTATCAATACTGACGTAAAGCCCGGGTTGATCAATACCGTCTGGAAAAGGGAAGGAGATGATGTGTAGATTAGTGGAGTTCAGGGAATTTAGCCAAGCCTACTTTTTTTTTCTCTTTTTTTTTTTTTAGCGTGTTTATTACAGGAGCAGATGGGACAGTAAAATTATAGGCCGTGTTAGAAATTAAAATAGGTTACATTATTGACATATGCAATCTAACTATTATTAGGATGTCACTTAGTGCACATACTGTTTGCTCATTACACTGCAAATTAGACTAATTATCTGCATATTAAATTTCCATATTGTTAAAGGAAATTTAACATAAATATTCTAAAATGAACTGTAATGTTCTGCAAAGTTCTCTGTCAGCAATGTCTTTTAAAGTGCCATTCATAAGTTAACATTATTAAAGTGTTACTTTTACATTATTTTGAAAATCCATTTGCTATATTAGCCAATTACTTAAAAAAAAAAAGAAATAGCCTACGTTTCAGCCTCCACTTGATAATATTTAAAATTTAATATGTTTATGATTATGATTTTTTTTTTACAATATGAATTATTGTGGATCAATTTGTTGGCTATAGATGGTCAAAGCCTGAGTGACTGTTTGGATGGGTTTTTCCTAACTGTGCATTCATATTAACAGAAAAGAATATATGTAAAATTATGCATTCATTCAATATAAGACCATAACAATATGAGTTTAAAAACTGTCTTTATGAAATTGCCAAAGAATGTGTTAATGATTTAAAGGCAGCAGCATCCTAAGCAGATATAGAGTGTCACATATTTTACTTTGTCTAACTTAATAAAGCATGAGGGTGTTCTTTGTCGACTTAAAATAACTCATTCCTCTGGTCAGGGAGCAGATGTAGGCTGCTGTACTGCTACAGCAGTGCCAGGTGCTCCCCCTGCTGACACCACAATCTTAGAAGCAAGGTTATGTGCAAATGAGCACTGTGTGATTTCCTCCATTAATTATACCATTATCACTGAGTGACTATATCCATCAAAACCAATGGTTTAGTCCACATTCCACCTCCTGATCACCATGCACCAGCATCACTGTGTACAGTAGCTTCTAGCTGATATCCCTTATGAAAATCAGTTCCAGGTAGAAAATAATATCCTCATGAGTCATATTCTCAGCACCCTGGGGGGGCAATGACATATCCCTCTGCCACAGACAAACACCTCAGGGGAAAGCAAAGGAAGATTATTAAAAGTTTTGCTTATTGCATTTTATATGTGGCTCTGGGGTAAAGCTAAAATGCTGGATTTAAATAAGACAGGGATGTGTGTGATAATGATAGAAGACAGTTTTTCATTTTTACAACTCATTAAGGTATGGACAAGATAATTAGTAAAAAATTAAGAAATAGCACATCTGTCCACAATTTGGGCAAATCTTATAATTTTCCTGACTTTAGAAACATCCATCAACCAAAATTAAGCATTTATGTTAATTAACAGTTGAATAAAGGATCTGATTACTATACAACGCTTTATGTAATTAACCAATTGCTTCCTCATACACAGCAACACCCCACACCCTTCAACAGAGGGGTGAAAGGGGCAGTGTCAGCTGGAGCGCAGAGTGACACTGCAACAGCCTGAAGCCCTCGTCCAGGACACTTCAAGTAAGGACATGCAGTACATACTGTTTTCTCAATTCAAGCTTTAACCTTGTCTTTGTGCCCAAGAGTGCACCCTGCTCACACCAGAGAAAAAAACAAAACAAAACAAAAAAAAACGTTCTTTTTGCCTGCAGATCAAGCAAAGTGTTTGTAATAACAGACATTTTCAGATGCCAGATAGGAACATTGTGTTCTGGCTCAATAGGAATGTAGAGCACCCAGGCTCTGTTGGGACCCAGGTGGAACTTAAACCCACAATCTCCAGCTCCAGGTGCTGATGCTTTGTGTGTCGGGCACCCCAATCCACATTCAGCCTGCTGAATATGGCCTCAATCAGTTCTGTACTTCTGAATATAATCTTGACCCCCACATTCACCGCTGTCATCAACAAAGCACCGCGGGCCTCTCCCAGTAACCTTGTCGCCTCATTCAAATTAATATATTATCCTGAAAAAGCTTAATCTACAAAGAAATGCATTGGTTACTTCAAATGAGGAGTGCGGGCTCAGAGGGGAAATTATCCAAGAGCAGGAAAATGATTGTTTAGTTGAGGTCACTAAGTGAGGTATTTCACTGAATGAGGGATTTCTTTATAAATATTTAATAAAATGTCACATTGCTGATGAGTGATAGCAGCTCCTTTGAAGATTTTTTTTTGTAGTAAATAGCACCACCTAAACCAGAGTGCTACAAAGCAAATTCTCCCTGCCTTGTTTATTTTACTGTCTGTAGAAGCTACAGCTACAACTGCTACAAGACCCCTCGTCTCTTGTCCTGGAGGGTATAGACCTACCTATGTTTGTCTGTCCGACTATCGGTACCTTAGCACCCTGACTCTGGGAGGTTTGGTTTGAGCATAATCCCTTTACTTTTAATATGTGTAAATGTTTTATCCTTTTAGGTCATTTTCTCTGACCTTGGTTACCATTTCAACTGATACTTAACCAAATAAGTGAGTTTAAACTAAATCAAGTGATGGCATGCCACAAAATGTGAAAGGTCTCTGCTCATATGTGCAACAGTAGGACAACATAGCCTTAAGCAGGAGCAAGGTTAAGTCTTGAAATTATAATCATATGCATTGCAGTAATTGTTTTTATTAAACTAACTTTAACCTGGTAAAAGTTTTATTTACAGAGAGAGCCTGGGGTCGGTACTGCTAGAGAGGGGTCTCATGTAAACAGCAGAGTTAAAACCCACATGTTATACAGAACATCATGTCATTTTTTTTATTTTCCCACTCCCACAAAAGCAGGCATGTCCTATGTAGCTGAACCAACACAATGTAAAATGCATCAACACTTTGACTGTAGTAAAAAGAACATTTCACTGGGTTGGTGATTAGTGGACCATATAAGGGTTTAAAATATTAATTTGAAAATGTGAAAATATCTTGCAATTTTTATGAACAGATATTATATGAACATAATTAAATACCTCATTTGGTGCATGATGCAGATGAGTTCCCAAGTGGTTTTATTGGAACTAAATCTCCAATAAACCAAGAAAAAGATTTATAGGAAAATCTATACAACTAAGTATTTATTTAAAATCAGATGCTGCAACAAATGTAGAAAGAACCGTGAGTTGATTCAGTGAGTTAAGATCAGATTTCCATGGTAGTTTAGAGGCTGAATGCTGTGGGTTGCTAGCACTACCTACTGGACAACATAGGTAAATGACTGGTTGAAGAACAATACTAGTCTGTAACGTTAAAATATATATAGACATATTAAAATGTTTTAATATGTTTTAATTGGGGTTACTGATTACACCTGTGCTTTTCATGCTATGATAAGTGAAAATATCTATCTATCTATCTATCTATCTATCTATCTATCTATCTATCTATCCATCTATCTATCTATCTAAGGTATAAAAATGCAGAGCAGGTCCAGTTGATTGTGAGTTGGGGCAGTTGCTGTGGATGAACCCCTCATCACACACATGTGGGAAAAGTGGTGACATGGTGAAGATGAGTCATCCTCCACCATATTCTAAACAAGATGTACAAGAGAACGGTTCAGGCCTGAATGCCTGAGCGCCACAGTGAGGGGATCTGGTGGCTCTGTTATGCTGTGGGGGGCATTTTGTTGGCATGGTTCGGGTCCCCTTGTCCCCTTAGAGAGAAGGGTCACTGCAAATCAGTATAAAGTTATTCTGAGTGGATTACTTTTATCCCATGATGAAACCTCTCTACGCCGATGGGAGTTGTCTCTGCCAGGATGACAATACCTCCATCCACAGCTCACGAAAGGGTCACTGAGTGGTTTGATGGGTGTGACAGCGATGTGAATCATATGCTGGTACCTTCACAGTCACCAGATCTCAACCCAATTCAACACCTATGGGAGATTTTGGACCAACGTGTTAGACAACACTCTGCACCACCAAATGTTGGTTGATCCTTTAATTTGTCACCTGGCTGTATATATGTGTGTGTTTTATTTAAATGTAGGTCTGCAGCTCTCAAACAACTACCGTTCTACTTCACAGTTCAAACATTAAGAACTCAGAAATGTTTTATGTTGAGAGAGGCCATAAAACATACCTCAAAGAAAGCAAAAGGTCTAGTCCAGACATGTTTTAACATGTGTAGAAATAATAAAACATTATGTCTGATGTGGTTTGTCAAAAATTGCCTGTTAAAAAACACATCTATTCCCTCTCCAGAAACAAAATCCTGAATCTATGACGTGTGTAAATGTGCAAATATTTTTCATTTTCAAAGTTTAATTGTTGGACACAAGATGTTTCCTTCACTCTCAGCAAACATGCACTGGTTTCAGGTTGTTGTGATGTCACAAAATCATGTGACTGTGGGTTGTAGTGTTGTATTAGCTTTGATTACACTGAAAAGTATTGCTTTTATGCACATGTTGGATTAACTATAATTCAAGTAAACAGCAAATCATATATATATATCTACTCACAAAGTAATAAATTGAGATTGGACCTTTACTTGTGCTATATCTTGATTTTTGAAATCCACTAAACCAGTCAACTGTCATCACAAACATTTCACTTCATACGCTGTTATGTATGACGTATCAAACACATCTATCAACTGGTTAAGAACACAAAGCCAAGATCTGTGTAACAGCGTCTGAACTAATTCAGTCTCATAAGTGGAGAATTACCATATAATCTTGTTGTAAGTGAGAAACTAAACAACACTGTTCACGAAACACATCATATGAACAGTGTTTCCCACCAACATGTTCCACCGCTCGGCCCTCTGCTGTTTAGGATCAAGTCTTTTTGGGGCTCAGAAAGCTTTAGCTAACATTTCCGTTTATCATGCTACCAAGAAACAGCTCCCATCAGAGCATAGCTTGGGTCCCTGCGGACCACTAACAGGACAGCTGGATGATGGATCCCATCAAGTGCAACTGTCAGTCACAAACACAACAGTCCTTCCTGAGCCAAAGCTATGTCATGCTGTTATTCTTGGATCTCAGTAATGGGGTATGTGTGTTTGGCTATTATCCCTAAATCTCATGAACTCCAACAATGGCGGCAGTGAGGGAATAGTCCACTTTACCTGCGTATATGCCTAAAAAAGGCATGGAGTATTTATAGCCCATAAGCACGCGGCATTATAGAGGGGAGAGGGGTCAGTATATCTACCCCTTGTTTTGACTGCCACTCCATCACAAAGCAGCAAGGATAACCTACTGCTCAGTCCTCATCCAGCTAAGACCCAAACATGGTGAGTGGACAGAGATTTCATTCTCATCGCTTTTCATTTTGTTTACAGCACCGCCAGACTATAAGGAGACATTCTGTTATTGTGTTTATATGGTATATTGTGTACAGTATATTATATATACTTTTATAGTACACTGTCCTGGCATGTTTTGATGAACTGTACATCTTGCTCTACTCACACCAACGGTAAGGAATCAATACACTCCATGTCAATATGCGCATGGGTACTAAATACAGATCAACAAAAAAAGAATCATCAATAGGACAACTGGAGCACTGTCCTATTGATGATTTATTGATTATTTTTGTCTGTACTCACAATAATGAAATTTTAAAAATGAGTTTGTAAATGTAGCACAGAGAGGAAACAAGGAGGGGAAACAAGGGGAAGAGAGGAAAAAGGTGGAGAGGAGAGGAGATTTGAGAAGATGAGATGGAATGGGAGAGGAAAGGAAACAAGGAGAGGAGCAACAGGTGCAAGTCAACAATAATTCCGTGTCTTATTGTTTTGAACATTAAAGTTTCTGTTGGTCCCTTCATGATCTGCACTGAGCAGCACCAACAAACAGCAAATTCTGCCTCCCTTCCCATGATTGCACGAATCCTCTTAAAACAAAATAAAGAAATAAATGAAGCTGAGCACCAGAGGTCCCGTCCATGAGATATACAACTGCTCCAGAGCTAATCCACAACAAGGGTTAGACAGCAGCTGTCGAGAGGCCCGTGAATCCGAGCAATATGATGTCATTGCTCTGCATCCCCTTAGACTGTTTTTCACAGTTCCTTGGCAGTCATGTAAATAGCTCAACATAATCCTTGCCTCTGAGGGATTTCTGATCAAACAAGGCACAGTGTACCATCCTGTCATCACCCAGGCCCTATAGAATAATCCCTCATGTGATCCTGGGACTGTGGGAGTGCAAGCAGCGGACCACACCCTCCCCAGGCTTAGACTGCATTCTCACAAAATTGGAAGCTTGAGTAAATATTTCCATAACAAACTGACAGTGTTTGTAATCCTCCCTAATGAAATGCGTGCCCCGGTATAAACCTCGCCTGTTGTGCAATTAATGCCCCCACACTCGGTAAGTTTGCAGATCATTGGCTCCTTATCATAAGTGCATGTGTCACAGTAAAACCGATAATGAGTGAAGCTGAAGCAGAGAGCCAGGTGATGATTGTGCCATTAGTATTGGATCTAATTAGAGTGTCATTGTCGAACCCTGCAGGCACCCAAGAAAGCAAAGAAAAGAGCGGAGGGAGCCAGCTCCAATGTGTTCTCCATGTTTGAACAGGCCCAGATCCAGGAGTTCAAAGAAGTCAGTGCTCTGCCAAATGTTTTTTTTCATATTGAGTTTGAGCAGTTTACTGTGTGCCGAATGTGTGCGTACTGGAGAAACAGCATGTTACAATAACACCTCTACAGGCTTTCACTATCATGGACCAGAACAGAGACGGTTTCATTGACAAGAACGACCTGAGAGACACGTTTGCAGCTTTAGGTAGGACCAGCTATGTGTCTGTTTTGTGTTGTGAGGGTCTCACATTGTCATATTTGTCATATAACCGTAACCATTTGTGAAACTTATTAGAGTTGAAGCAATCGGTTGATTAACAGAAACTATTTTGATAATTATGTAATCTTTGCAGTAATTTTTCCAAACAAAAATGCCCAAAAATCACTAGTTCTTCCTTCTCAAATGTGAGCATTTCTCACTTTTCCCTGTTTTATGTGATCATAACCTGGAGGAAAGTTCAGGAACATCATGATGGGCATTTTTTCAACATTTTATCGATTGATTATTATTAATTAATTAACAAAATAAGCATATTAAAAAAATCATTGGTTGCAGCCCTAAAGCCTGCTCCACCTTTTCTGCCATCCTTGTCTAGGCCGTTTAAATGTGAAGCAAGAGGAGCTTGATGATATGTTGAAGGAGGCACCGGGGCCAATTAATTTCACAGTCTTTCTCAGCATGTTTGGAGAGAAACTAAAAGGTGAGCTGAGAGAGTTTTGTACATGATCATAAATGTAAATAATTCAAAAGGACCGGTTTTGGGCAATTTGGAAAAAAATTACTACCTTCGTTTTAACTTTCCATGAACTCAGAGCTGCCACTGTTCATCTTTAGGTTCTGACCCAGAGGAGACCATTCTCAACGCTTTCAAAGTCTTTGATCCTGAGGGTCAAGGAACATTAAAGAAAGACTTGTGAGTAACTGCCTAGTACACTGTTGCTGAGTGGGGTGGGTGCCTGGTCTGCTCATCATCAGTGCTTCTCTTCACAGTATCACAGAGATGCTGACGACCCAGGCTGACAGGTTCTCCCCTGAAGAGGTTAGAGCTCTGACAGTGTTACAGTAGACTGTAACATTTTGAACTTCAATAATAGAACAATTTGTTTTTATTTATTGCCCATAGATGGAGCAGATGTTTACAGCATTCCCTCCAGATGTAGCCGGAAACCTGGACTACAAGAACCTGGTCTATGTCATCACACACGGCGAAGAAAAAGACCAAGAATAGATCAATTACTCCTGAGATTTCCCTCTGGACATTTAAATCAATGGGTCATGTTTGTGCTGAGATATGTGCATGAGTACACAGACTAGAGCAGAAAAAAATCAGCTTCAATGATTTGTTTTCAGAATTGTGTATTAATGCATTAATTATTTATTGATGAATTATTATATGTATAGGTTTTGTGGATATTATTACACTAGGTATATGTAATTACTTGATATGTAATAGGTGAAATTAAACGTTTATGTGACCACAGAAAAGGAAATGTTTCATATTTACTGACGTGACATATAAGAGATATTTTTTTCTGAATGAATAAAGTAGGGGAGCTCTGAAGAAGATCCACACACATTTATATTTGCACTGTGGCAATAAAGTTTTGAGGATGAGGGAGGTTTCCAGTGGAAATGAGATTAAAAATGCAGGCCTCTGAGGAAGTTAGATGTTCCCAGTGTGAGAAACAATACCTTTTCTGTTTGGCTTCACAAAGATATGTATATATTTGTGTGTGGATTTGCTGCCCATAGTTGCAGCAGAAAGCAGTTTCAGTCGTGATATTTAATTAGCCGTATAGAGTCATTTGAGTTTTAGTGCCGTGCTGACTGTGCAGCCATGGACTAAAATGCAGACCAGTTGAGCTCAGCAGCTACAAGTCCCCCTGTCCCAGTGTAAATCTCTTCAACTATATAAATATGAAGCAGGGCATTGTAGGATATGTATATGTTAAAAAAAGAAAATATGAAAGATATGTCCAGTCAAAAAGATTAAAGGTCTAGTCGACAAAGGGAGTGACTTCCCTCATGCAGCAACTGATCTCTGGCTGCTCTAAACTGAAAGCTGATTTCGAGGATAATACTGTGTCAACTTTTTATATAACCTTAACAGAAGATTTAAATACATACGTATATATTATATTTAAATTTTTCACAACTGAAACCCCCATCAGCTCATTTTTGAAGGAAATGAGACGTCCATACTTGTGTTACATTTGCTAAGGGGAAATATGTTTTTTATTTGCCACACTCCACATGTATTTGGCTAAACTATTTGTTGCTTTGGGAATCAGTTGGTGAAACCTATTTTTCACATTTACATTTTGTGTTTAACACATTACATTACATTACTCTCCACTGAAAACTAAATGGAGTGAACTGAAACAGCAAAGTATGAACAGGACGTGTATAAAATCGATCTCTGTATATGATAACTGACAGAACACTGAGAGCTCTTCTTTGGTGTTCAGAACGGCTTCTTGTGAACGCAACTGTGTTTACCATCTGCATCTATGTCAATTATACCTTTGTATCCATAATTGCTGCATAATTACCTGATATATACTTGACTACTTTCAGTGTTATGTTTTCACCACTGCTATATTCTTACCAAAATTAAGCTACGAGCTATAATTCCCCAGATAATAAGCGCTGTTCCTCCTCTAATGTTATATAGACTAATGGCACCAACTCACTGTAAAATACTAATTCTTTACCATTATAACATGTTATGATAAAATATAACCATTATTTTTATAGATGATAATATTAATGTTATTATTGTGCTTTGAGGTAGTGCTGTCTTTATATTATTCTTCATTAGGCTGATAAAGTAACTACTGGGATAATACCATACTCGCCCTTTGATTGTATGGAGGAGCATTTTTTGTATTGAAAGTGGCTAACGCTCCTACCAACCACTAATAATAATCAAGATGATGAGCTGATATTTTTCTTGTATTTTTACAGTAATTTCTCAAACACACTTTTCTCTGAGCGGGTTGACTTTTCCCCATCCAGTACAGTAGGGGGCAGCAGCGGAACAGCGACCAGCAGCCTCCTTGAAGCAGCTGGCTAGCTCTGTACAAGGTGCGGCAGAGAAAAAACAGGGACGGGACACCATCACTAGCTAGTGGCTAGTGCGGTTGACGTTTATTTTTTTTAGTCCGCGTTTCTCAACAAAAGCCAACATTGGATGTAGAATTTTTTTAAACTGTGATGTTTAAGTAGCTTATTAGATCGTCCAAAGTGTCAACGAGCAGCTAAACAGAAGCAGGGTCACATCAACATCTTTACCCTCAGCCGGAAAATCAGCGAAGCTAACATTAGGTAGCTAATGCTAGGATAGCTAGCGGGCTAGCTTTCACAAGTGTGTTAACGCCAAGACCTAGATTTGACTGAGTCGGTTTTAATAACGCAAACGTTGCAATGGCTGATGTTGACAAGCTCAACATAGACAGTATCATCCAACGTCTTTTAGAAGGTAAGGGAATGCTAAAATATTACCTATATAAGACTTCTTCGATTATCTGCATGCTGTTTGTGACAGGCGCTAACAGTGGACAAGCGGCAATAGATACAGACGTATGCTTATAAACATCTTGTAATGTAATTAGCACTATTAGCTAGCTAACATTATTCATATCCTATACGGTTAACTCTCTGTTTTCACCATAATTGTCTCTAGGTTTGACATGTTAAGTGTACCTGAAGGGCACGAAACGACATCTACTTGGTCAAATACACACACACACACACACACACACACACACACACACACACACACACACACACACAAACACTAACATTGCGCATTCCCGGCGTGGCAAATAGCTTGCCCTATATTCACATTATGTCCCACACAGGTTCAGGATAGCGATACTGTACCAGACAATGTCAACATAGCTGTGACCGTGCTCAGCTTTTGTGTTTGCTGACCTTTGTTTATGTTGTCTTGTTGCAGTCAGAGGAGCAAAGCCTGGCAAAAATGTGCAGCTGCAGGAGAATGAGATTCGTGGATTATGCCTCAAATCCAGGGAGATCTTTCTCAGTCAACCCATTCTTCTGGAGCTGGAGGCCCCTCTCAAGATTTGTGGTAAGATTTGCATTTATGTGTGTGTCTATCAGAAAGGAATGAATCACCAATTAACAGTAGATAGTCATATAAGATCGGTGAGGGTTAGGCTCTGGTTTCATTTCTAAATTTCTTCAGGCAGACAATGACAAATCATGACTCAAAAAGACAACTATGTGTAATTCAGTGTAGTGCTGGAAGTGCATTAATTTATCCTCCTGCAGGTGACATCCACGGGCAATACTATGACCTACTGAGGCTGTTTGAGTATGGGGGTTTCCCTCCTGAGAGCAACTACCTGTTTCTGGGAGACTATGTGGACAGGGGGAAGCAGTCTCTGGAAACCATCTGTCTTCTGCTGGCCTACAAAATCAAATACCCAGAGAACTTCTTCCTGCTGAGGGGAAACCATGAGTGTGCTTCAATCAACAGAATATATGGTTTCTATGATGAGTGTGAGTAATATATACTGAATTTAACATCTAAAATATATTGTAACATGACCAGTACCATGACTTAAGTGTACCTAGCAGCAAAAAATGTGATTGTTTAGTCTTCACACAGAGTCTCTATGGCTGATTGAGCTGTATGGGGGAACTCAACACAACAACAGTGGAAGAAGAGTTCCTATCGCTTTGAGATAATGAAGGATTGAAATCTACTTTGTTGTCTTAATGTTTTAGGTAAACGAAGGTACAACATCAAACTCTGGAAGACCTTCACAGATTGTTTTAACTGCCTCCCTATTGCCGCCATTGTTGATGAGAAGATCTTTTGCTGCCACGGTGGTGGGTTCTTTTTTTCTTTTCTTTCCTTCTCTTTTTTTAAGATAAAACCAACATTTTCAAGTCAAGTATATTATATTATATTTACACATTTCTAGTAACTCCACTGTGGACTAGTTATATGCAGAATGTCCAAAGTAGTCTAGCTTTGACGTCAGCCATTCTTATTTGTCCTTGAGTAATGCTGCCTTTGCAGTTTGTCAACTGACGTAGGCCTCACCCATGTGCAATAGTTATTGACCTCAATATCAGTGTGTTTATTTGCTCTTTTACTGCCGTTGTGTTTAGGACTGTCACCTGACCTTCAGTCCATGGAGCAGATCAGACGCATCATGCGCCCCACTGATGTGCCTGACCAGGGTCTGCTGTGCGATTTGCTCTGGTCTGATCCAGACAAGGATGTTTTGGGCTGGGGGGAGAACGACAGAGGTGTATCATTTACCTTTGGCTCAGAGGTGGTGGCCAAGTTCCTGCATAAGCATGATCTGGATCTGATCTGTCGTGCTCATCAGGTAATCACATTGCCCTCCACCTCCGTAAACAGAAATGTGACTGTGTAAAGTGGCTGTGTAACGTGGCTGTGTACTGGCAGGTCACTGGCAGGTCACTGGACATGCTGATTGACCTGATACTAGTAAAGCAGGACATCACACACTGTTCAAAGAACTGTACACATTACTTGTGCGTGTACACTGGACAAATTCGCAATCTATTTTGGCTGAATAAAACAGTGTCTACTAGTGACCCTCAATTGCGTATGTGTAATAGATGTGACCAGTTCAGCTGGATTTTTTTTTTGTTTGTTTATTTTAAAGAAATGACAGACCTGAAGAGAGATCAAAATTGATCTAAAGGAAAAAAACATTGTACAGTTAACATCCATTCAGTGTGTGCATTCTTAAGTGTGTAAACCTGACTTTTCTACTGTTAATCTTACTTGCAGGTTGTTGAGGATGGCTATGAATTTTTCGCAAAGAGGCAGCTCGTCACTTTGTTTTCAGCACCAAACTATTGTGGGGAGTTCGATAATGCTGGTGCCATGATGAGCGTGGATGAGACCCTCATGTGCTCTTTTCAGGTGAAGTGCCTTTACTTGTACATTAGGTATTTTAGGATGATATGATTTACACTTTATTTTGACATACTGGATAACTGTAAAATATTGCTCATTTGAATAACAGTGAGGTGCATCAAATTGGTTGGTATTAGTGTACAAGGTATTAACAATGTGTAAGTACCTAGTGTTAATTGTGTAAGTGCGTTAAGCTTCTTTTGGTAGATGTAAGGCCAATAGGTAGACCTGCTAAAAGAATTTATACCAAGGTGCAGAATTAGGAGACCAAATGCCAGTAAATTTGTTACTGCAGGTACAACATTTATTAAATAGGCACGCACACACACTCACAAAAAAACAATGTAACTTTTGACCTTGCAGTTCTACCAATTTACTACTTGGATTTCAGTTATTTTAATGATCACTTTATCTTTTTTATATTCCATCTGTTACTGTTTATTTATCTGAAACAAAAAGAATGAACATCACAAATGTCCAAAATGTTTTATAAGAATCTGAAATTGTGCTGGGTTAACATTTGTATCTAGTTCAATATCTCCAACTGTCTTTATTCCTTTCGTAGATTTTGAAACCAGCTGAGAAGAAGAAGCCCAACGGCAGCCGTCCTGTGACTCCACCACGCAACATGGTCACCAAGCAAGCCAAGAAATGAGAGGCCCGGTGGGGGGCAAATGGCCGGAGTCTCACTCCTCTGTTCTGCTTTCGTCTTCTGCATTTGAAGGATTGGTTATCCTTCATGCTGCCAATAATGAAAAGATATCCACTCCTACCCGATGAAAGCAAAATATTTTGTTGTTTTGTCCACAGGGGTAAATTGATATGTCACCATGAAAACCTCAGGTGTTTTGCACTCCATTTTGCAGCTAGTCTTTGCCACATATGACTGTTCAATCAGGAAAAATGTAACAATACGGCTACTTATGCACAGGAATGCCTTGTTTGAAGCTGTGCACAATTTTTCCAGTTTGTTTCATGTCTTATTCATTTGTCATCTTTTTTCTCACTGTCAGTAATGGGTATTAATGACTATAAAACCGATGGGGAAAGTCACAAACACCTGTTCACTTCTGTAAAACTTTATTTACAGTTATTTTACAGTCCATGTCATAGAACATTGACTCTACACTGCATCATCACATTTTTAAACAAGTCTTGTGCTAAATTAAATGAATAAGAAAGCACTCTTGTAATGTCTAAATCTTTCTAATAAACTTTGAGTGTATTTTAGGGGGAAATTGGTATCTGGATGTCATTTGCTTCTGGAACAATCACAATAGAAACTGAAATGCAAGATTGAACAGCAATGGTTGTTGCCCAAGAAAGCTTGATAAGAGGGGCTACCATCAGCCAACACCCACAAGGGGGAGACAGAATATAGTGCAAAGTACAGTTCAGACAGGAGTAATTAAATTGTCCAAGAGGGTATGAAAAATAAGGAAAATATTTTTATTTGCATAATTTTTCAGGAATGTCCATTTCCTTTTTTTTTGTTTATTTATGAGACGAATTTATGATCATGTCAGGTTATTCTTATGCTTGAAATAGCCCTTTTCAGTTAATTTGTCCACCAAAACATGCATCTACCCATAAAATGTAAGAGCGTGTGGTTTTATAACTGATAAATAAGATGAAAAGTTGACTCTAAGCGGTATTTCCTTATTAGGAAACGTAGATTGCGTAATGTTGTCTGACGTCAGAGCAGTCACAAGACCCAGCGAGCAGAGTGTGGGGAGCTCTTCTACGACTGGTCCACATTTTGTGTTATGTAGTGTCTCAGAGGCAGAACTGGCACCATGGCCACGGAGAATCAACACTTAGGGGTCTGTGGAAACGGACGAGGCGGCTGTTCTCATTGAGTTTCTCTCAGTTTTCGCGGCGCAGGATTAAAGCTCCCCGAGGCTGCACTTACTACACCAGCGGAAGGCATTGTCTATGCGTGCGTGGCGGCTGTTGTTGTCGGCAGCAGCAGTGTCTGGCTAGCTCAGACACACATCTCCAGCCTCGTTAGCAAGTTAGCAGAGCCAACATTGTGTGCTTACATCGACGCTAAGCTAGCAGGGTTGCTAGCTTGGCCGGTTCGTGTTGTGGGAGCTGGTGTTGTAGGTGATGTTGTCCGTGCTGTCGTACGGTAGACTGGTTGCCAGAGCTGTCATCGGCGGACTTTCTCAAACAGACAGCCGCGACTACAGCCTGGTGACAGCGAGCTGCGGCTTCGGCAAAGATTTCCGTAAAGGCATCCTGAAGAAAGGGATGTGCTATGGGGACGACGCGTGCTTCATTGCCCGGCACAGATCCGCCGATGTTTTGGGTGAGTGTCTGATCCGTGTGCCGTAGAAACATTAACCAAGTAATGCGACATAACCCTGGCTCTGACGTGAATGGCAGGTCAAAGGTCACCACCTTTATCTGAATGCTGAAATACCTGACATGAAGGACTGCACGTGTGACCAAATGTTTAAAAGAAATATATGGTCGACTGGGTACCTTTACATGAGCTTGTCCACTGTTAACATCACTTCACTGTACTTCAGTGTTTATGTTTTTTCTTCTGTAGACTATTTTCTGCAAAACTCAGCTGCATGTTCTTTGTAATTAATTAACTCCTCACACCATCACTGTCTGAAGTAAACAAAAAGCAATGCAGGCTTTAAAGTCTGCTCTAGTGAGGGGTAATTGAAATGACTCTTCAGCACTGAAACCTTGAATCTCTTAAAAACAACCTGTTATTTAACATGCGGGAGTCCCTGCAGGAATCTACTGAATGTCTCTGCATCATGAGATGATCAAGACACATGAGGAAACATTAAAATCAGGACATCCTCTCACCAAGTCATGTTATTTTTGGAAGGTTCTTGGGGGTTGATGAGTTGCAAAGTTGTGTGTCTGCTTTGAGCAGGCCTGTTTCTGTGTTCTGGCACAGGCTGAGGAGACGCAGAGGGACATCCATGTATGGTCAGTGGAGCAGATGCTGGCGTCCTGGGAGTAACAAGACTAAAGTTTCCTTTCTAGGAAAATCTTGGACCTGATCAAATGCTCTTATGGGAATAAGCAACTTACTAATCTACAAATTAGGACAAGTTTCCATAGAAAGATTAATGAAGGCTTCAATTATCGATTTGGTGCATTTAATTAAGGGTGGTTTTAGAGAGAGAGAGAGAGAGAGAATTTATTTTTGTAGGCCTGAAATGCATCGAACTACATCAATTATTAAATAAATTCTAAATAAGGTCTAAAAATAACAGTTAACTTCTGTAGATGACCAGATGGACTCTATTTGATGTTATCAGAAAAAAGTGAGCATGCAGTTTGTTTCATACAGTCCGAGACAGTTCCTTAATTTCTTCAACAGTTTTTTCTGTACTCGTTGTCCTTTTTGCATCTTGGTGAAAGTGCCCATTGTTTTTCTTTGTCGTGCAGCTGCATGGTATTGTTCTTGTGTCTCAACCGTGGAAACAGTCTGAGGAATGTCAAAAACGATTACTGTATTCCTGTGCTCATTTTCACCTTAAATCATTATTATCTTAATGGGAATTAGGTCCCGGTTTAAAAGGCAGCATTGCGTACAGTACAAAATGCAAATATTAGAGAAAGAAGCTGGGTTTTTGAAACTAACATAAATAGAAAAATATTATTTGTATTCATTAAATCAACACCTGTCTGTTTCTAGGTGTGGCAGATGGAGTGGGTGGCTGGCGAGACTATGGCGTAGACCCGTCACAGTTTTCAGGTACACTGATGAAGACATGCGAGAGGCTGGTGAAAGAAGGACGCTTCATTCCCAGCAACCCTGTGGGGGTCCTCACGACCAGCTACTACGAGTTGCTCCAGAACAAAGTGCCACTACTGGGTGAGTGAAGCCTCTGGAAACGCAGGATTTCAGTGTTCATAGAGAATTGTGCCCACTTTAATTTGATTTTAACGCACATTAAAGTAGAGAGTATCTGTGAATAAATATTCCTGCTTCTAACCAGTGTATGGAAAAGCACCGTTATGGCTGTCACCTGTTTGCTGTCTGGTACCTCAACACAAGTTCCAAGACTGCTTCTTTTCTGAAGCATTCATACTGAACATGTTTTCATATGACTACAGACTGTGGTACTCATTTAAAAGCTCACTAAACTAATTAAGAGCCTCCTAAACCATGCACTCTGCTGGACAATGTATGCCAATCTATGGTGTGTGAGGGCATACCTGGCCTGCCCATGAAACACTACATTTTCCATGTGGTTTGGATCTGAGTACACTATGTAGGGCTAGGTTGTTTATTTCCGTCTGTTCAGTTTAGTGGCGGCTGGTTGGAGATTTTTGCATCATGACTCAGAGAACAGCCAGATCCCATTAAGAAACCCTGGGAATGCCCCAAGTCCCAACCTGCCCCATGCAGTTCACTTCCAGAATCGCTTTCCTCCGTCGCACCCCTTCCAGATAACAAAGCGTCCACAAACATGTAGCATCAATGAAGAAGTGTTTTCACAAACAGATCTCTGTCGCTGTGACTTTCAGTACTTTTCCATCCTGCTATCACATGTGCGGCAGGGGAAACAACCCTGCATTGTGCTGTTGTTACTTCACGGCAGAGGGAATGTTCTTGGGGCCGGCCGTGTGTGTAATTGTACTGCTGGAGAGAAAACACAGACGAAAGCCAGTGAGTCACATTGCGTGAGGGGATTTGAAGGTTGATCCCAGAGAGCAGATTTTGGTGTGCCAGATGAATCACCAGCAGGGTGTGGCTGCACGCTGTCCGCCTGCTTCACTAGCTCATGTTTCCTCTTCACCACCTCCCAGATGGTGGAACTCCAAAAATGATGAAAACTGTTACGCTGATTGAGGTATTTCAAGTTTGTGTATTCAGGCTGACTTCATTCATCAGTCTCCCAAACGCACTTTACATGGGTATTTTTCCATAAACATAGTCATTTCTTAAGATGCATAGCTGTGGGAAATTCAAGAGGAAAAGACTGCTTTTACTGTGTCTGCAGCTGTGTTTTCATCCAAACATTTGCATTGAAATAGAAAATATATAGGGTAAATCTAAAGCCTTCTTTCACAGCAGATATTGATATTTCACAAAATGAAAAGTACAGGTGTAAATAATGAAATGAAATGAATGAGCTGCTTCAGTTCGGTGTTGTTCATGCCAGCTTGTTGTCACACTCGTTGTTTACCGGGACACTTGAATAGAACACAGCCATTGTTAATGTCATTAGTAACACCTGTGCTAACACCTGTGGACGCATGTGGAATGTGACTTGTACGACACACCTTTTGTGAAATGTTCATTGATACTGTTGCAGCATGTTCGCTGCCAATCACTGTTTACCATCATGACCTGTCCCTGAAATTTCATTTTTGGCACAGTTCCATGTTATAGCAACTTGACATGACTGTGGGCTGCAGTATGTGCATCTGTTCTCATTTTAAAACAACACACAATGTGCCCTAAAGAATATACATTTTCAAAATGCCAATTCTTGCAGTACTTTATAATGTTGTCCTGAATGTTCAGTGGTATAGTTGTTACATCTATTGTTAACACTTTACGATAACACTACCCTTATAAAAGATTTATAAATGGTTTATAATTAGGTTATTAATTCGGTTGTTAACACTTTATAAATCATAAATAAACAGTTATAAACAAGTTATAACACATAAGACATTGCTGCAGGCTAACTATTTGTTAATGCTTACTACTCATTAATCTTACTATTGAGTTACTAGTAATAGTAGCCTTATGGTATTTATGGTATTCATTTATTAATGAGTTACCATAAGACTCCCTTTTACCAGCTATAAATACTAGTAACTCATTGAGGAATAAGTATTAACTTGATCCTCCAAAATAGTGAGCTTGCACCAGTATTCTAACAGTGTTCTAACTTGTGCTCATCAGCTGATGATGCACACTGATGATTACACCCTGTTTCCATTTTATTTTTAGGGTATTTCAAACATTTGCACTGAATTGTGTGTGTGTGTGTGTGTGTGTGTGTGTGTGTGTGTGTGTATGTATACACATGTGTGTGTGTACACGTGTGTGTGTGTGTTATGTGTGTAGGTAGCAGCACAGCCTGCATTGTGGTTTTGGACCGGCAGAGTCACCGGTTGCACACAGCCAACTTGGGAGACTCGGGCTTCCTGGTGGTCCGGGGAGGGGAGGTGGTCCACCGCTCAGACGAGCAGCAGCACTACTTCAACACGCCCTTCCAGCTGTCCATCGCTCCCCCGGGGGCTGAAGGGGCCGTCCTCAGTGACAGGTGAGACCCTGAACAGGAAGCACCTTTTGCATCTGCTGCAATCACATATGAATTGGCCTGGGGGGGTAGGGGTGGGAGGGTGTGTGTACCTAATAGGTAATGGAAGTTTTGATAGAGAGGAGATCATGCATGTGTTCTGTACAGCAGATGTGATAAAGCCCAACACATCCTGATAACAATACAGATCGCACGCACATAACAAAGGAGCTTAGCCCGAATAAACTGCTCTGCAGAACATTTAGTCGTGCTTGTGTCCCTCACATGCAGCAGTGTTTGGTGAATTAGCGACTGTGCAGTGTTGAGCTGTGTGTAACTGTATCAGGGGCCACGTGCTGCCGTGTCTCGTTGGTGCAGTGTGCCAAGCAGCAGTGCCGTAGATGTCAGTAGAGTGCAGGCCAGGCGTTGGATGTTTTCCCAGCTTTCCCTCTTACCCGGGTCAAAGTTTGTGTGGGCTGATGGGCAAACTGAAGAGTCCCCAGCCAATCGTGTACCAGCAGGCTCAGCCAGCTTTTGACTTACTCTGTCTTGACTCGTGCTGATTATTTTGAGCCTCTAAAAAGCATTTTCTCAAAAACTGATGGAAGATGAACCTGAACTGCGTGTCACCAGTGCTACAGTGTTTTATTTCAATTTCTTTTAAATGTTCCAGTAGTTGATGTGGATTTAATCTGGTTCTTTTTAATTTGTGCATTTTAGCAATTTAAATTCAGTCCAATTTTATTTATATAACATCAATTTAGGACGTACTGTGAATTAAACTGATAGCAACACCATATCACTAACATAGCAACCGATACTGTCAAAACTGAAGAGATAACTGAGATAAGTTTGCTGAATATTTTTTTTATAATGTTTGGCATTTGATAAATGGCTCTGGCTCATGGATGTGGATGATGAATCCAAACATGGTGGCCCTATTCAGTCCAATTACAGCTGCTCATGAAATGTATGTATACAAACAGTTTTTTCCAATTTCACGTGCATTTATCATACTTGGCTCCCATGTCATGTGTGTGCATTAGTCTCTACCTGTGCTGGGAAAAAGCTTTAAAGATGTTTTTTTGTGTGAACTGATTTCAACTACATCAGAATCACAGCACAGGACAGGCTGTTCCTGAGGCTCTGTGTGTCCAGACAGTTTGAAATGAATAACATTCATGACTGGCTGGAGGCTGTGCAGCAGGATAAGGGCATCTTCCAAGAAGCGAACTTGACACTGGCAGACTAACTTGGTTCGTGCCTATATGTATCTGTAGCACCCATCATCATAATGGCAGCACCTTTTATTGGACCTGAGTGTCCTTTCCAAAACCCCCATGTGAGGATTCTTTGAATGTATCCTTGTCCATCATGTGATTACGTCTCTGTAGCCAAGGTGTAATATCAGTAGCCTCTCAGTACATTTTCCCACCGGGTGGAGTAATCTGCTGTAATCGCTGAGTATTCCTCGAGTAGAGGAGAGACTGGGTCAGAGGTTCAGATTAATTTATCGGGTCAGACGGGACAGATTTCCTGTATGGGGGTGTAAAAAGGGGAGAGTTAGAGAAGGCAGAGAGGAAAAAGCTTTAAACGGGACAAATTCATGCAGTCACTCATTGATGCTTCTTAGTTTGTATTTTTAGTGAGGGGAAAACAAAACATTTTAAAACTGAATGGCTTAAATTACCAAAGGCATCACATACAGTGTTATATTCTGTGCCTCCAGCCCTGACGCTGCAGAGAGCTCTTCCTTCGACGTCCAGCTGGGTGACATCATCCTCACCGCCACTGATGGGCTCTTCGACAACATGCCTGACTACATGATCCTGCAAGAGCTGAAGAAGCTCAAGGCAAGTCATAAAAAGGGTCTGCTGGTGAGAGGAATCAAAAATATGTCTGGAATACAAACTTCACGCCTGCTTTGTTTTTTTTGCTCCTCAGAACACAAATTATGAGAGCATCCAGCAGACTGCCCGCAG
Organism: Seriola dumerili; assembly: GCF_002260705.1. Taxonomy (NCBI): domain Eukaryota; kingdom Metazoa; phylum Chordata; class Actinopteri; order Carangiformes; family Carangidae; genus Seriola; species Seriola dumerili. The sequence continues at coordinate 10,338,806 of NW_019174272.1, read as the reverse complement.
CATCGCAGAGCAGGCCCATGTACTGGCATATGACCCCAATTACATGTCGCCTTTTGCACAGTTTGCCTGTGACAACGGACTGAATGTAAGAGGTAAGTGTCTCGGTTTCACTCCAGCTGTTCCAACTGATGCTTATTTCCTGTTTTTCTTCAAAGCTTTATTAATCAGGTGGAAAATGACACATGACATGAGTAAAGTCTATTTTCTGATGAGCGCCATCCTAACAGGAAACTGCTCTTTTTGTCCAGGAGGAAAGCCAGATGACATCACAGTGCTGTTGTCCATAGTGGCAGAGTACACCGACTAGAGTCTGTGTGGAGCTCGGACAGGGGGGCATCTGCTTCTGCAGGTGATGGACTGCTTTGATTCCTGCTGGCCAGGATGAAGGACTAATGTCAGATGTTCCCCCCTCGCATTTCGCCGGTTCTAGTCTGCCGCAACCGCCAGCTGACCATCACCCCGTTTTCCCCTCCAAAAATCTCCTACATGCCCACGTCTCCGTGATCATGTACATCTGAGAGTTGCTGAATTAAGAGCAGAGGAGGAGGCCTGACACATCCTCTTGGCCAGGCTGCAGTGTTGGCATCTTTGCAGTGTTCCAGTGCTCAGTGGATAATCCCATTGCCCGGGATAAGCAGTCATTGGGCATGTTGGAGATGAGGATAAGTCATCTTTCTCTGATGGGTGGTTCAGGCAGGGAGGAAGTTGAGTTTCCAAAATGGGGGCAGATGTAGCCAGACAGACAGGAGGTGTTAGACTGTTAAAGTGGCCCACCGCTGGGCCGCCGGAAGGGAAAGATACAGTCCTCCAGTAGTGTCAAGAAGGGAAGTGCTCAGGAAATGGCAGCATTAGGGCTTAATAAATGCCCTACCTTGTGAGAGCGCATGTTCGTCAAAGGGCCTGGAAGCTTGTGCGTGGCTGCATGGAGCATATGTTAGATAATAAGACATGACTGGTGTGCTGTTCTGGGATGTGGGAAGAAAAAGGAGTGTATGTGACATGTGTACATCTGTGGTTAGTTTCTTGGGGCAGTTTGATCCAATATGATGTCATAAAGAAAAGCGGCAGCTGCCTTTTCCATACCAGTGCAATTCACTGCACATTTGTTACTTCATGGGCGAATTTTTCAGTTCAAACACTTCGAGATACTGTGTCAAACCAATGCCCACCCTTTAATCTCACAGCTGCTGCTAGTCTTGATTTTTTTTGTGTGTGTGTGTGTGTGTGTGTGAGAGTGAGAGAGAGAGTTTGGTTGAATGCACTAATGTGCTTGTCAGTGTGTCTATTGATTATGTGTAGTCAGTGTGTATGAAACGGATGTGAAGGCTACTTCTCCATATCCACTGGGCTGATTTGGTCTTTGCAGCCTTAAACGCACAAGCTTAAGAAGCATATCTGAAAAAGCTCAACACAGTGGATGTTGGTCAGATGACCAAATGTATTTTTGTAACTTCTTTGTTCAGTGGGATTGTTGAATTCTTTGGATTAATCACCGCATCAGAGTAGCTTTAGAAACTGGTGTTCACAATCAGCGTTTCCTTTTCTTCTCTCTCCTTCTGCTGTAGAGCTCCAGCAGTACATTCATCAGTCAGGTCGCTGCAGGTTTCAAGTGAAAAATAGTCATTGTGTTTCCATTACATCACTTCAGATTTGCACTCTGCATTTACTTTTACCCACAGTTAAAAATATTTCTTCCTAAGATCCATATTTAGGGTGATGTTATGATGATGTGCCTTGTATCAGGTGTTGTTGATACTGGCAGAAATGTCCACAATTCCTTAAATGCCCGACTGTGAGTCAGGTGTTGAGCACAATGCCTGAAACTGTTAAGTAGCCATAAGAGACAGAAAAGCTTTCCCATCATGCCTTGCTGTCTTAACACTAGGTACTCATCTACAGCATGTTGAACCTTTTTTCTCCTGAAATCTGCTTCTCTGCACTCAGTCAGGAGCTTAGGAATAGTGATAAAGCCATCCCACCCTGCGGGTCTTCAGATCACTGTTTACAATCTGCACTGTTGAACGGACTGTTTCCCTACTTAATCTGACAAGTTCACACTGGAGCGCTGCAGTGTCAGGTGTCATTCTGAAATGGGGCTGATGGGCATGGAAGAGCAGATTTAAGGCAGAGCGAGCAGTGAATGGTCAAAATGTGTTTGAAGTATTACAGCACTGAGGACAATCTAAACAGCCTTAACAATGTTACAAAGCAATTCTCCCAGTCACATGGTGATAACCACTGTTAGCTTTGTGGTTCCTGACTCACACCTGCCCTGACACTCTTCCCTGTCATCTCCCATCAACTTCATCTTCCTCTACTTTGTTACAACCACATTGTGTGTGTGTGTGTGTGTGTGTGTATGTGTATGTGTATGTATACACACACACACACACACACACATACATATATCAGATCTAAGCTCTGTGAAGAAACATTTTAAAATCTGTACAATATATAAATAAAGGGTATAGTATTTATTATCCTGTTGTATTTGGTGTTTATTTTCTGAGCATAAACCTGCAGTTGGTTTTGAAAGTACATTGCAGAGACATTTTCTTCACAGGTGCAGGCTACATGGCTCTAGGCTGTATTTTTCCATCATGACTATCACACTTCACTCTGCATTCAGGCCAGAAAAGATAATGCTTAAGAACGTCTTGTACGATTTGTGTCTACTCCCACATTCCTCTTGACTGACTACCATCAGCAGCTGGTATCTGACGGATCTGCCACTGCTACTCAACACTCGTTATTATTGCTGCTGTTATTGTTAATGACATTATTGCACCTATACATATCACTGTTATTATTATCATTATAACAACCAGTCTGACAGCACTTGAATACAACAGTATATACAGCTGTTCCTGGTCTCTCTCTTTCCCTCCCTCGTTTCTCTCCCCTCAACTTTACCCAACCTCCCTCTGTAATATTATACAATATTATTACTCTTTAACATGCCGTGAGATGCACGAGATATAATGCATATTATAACCTGGAGCTACATAAATTAAATTGTATTTAACAGGTAGAGGCAATGTTTTCACAGAGTAGACCAAACAATCTTTTTCCCTCATTTGAGATAAATATATTTTACACTGAAATTGCAGGAACATGTTGATTGATATATTCTTTGATGAATAATCATTGTAAATACATTCTCTTGAATTAAAACTGAACTCTGTGAGGAAACTTATCACTTTGAAAACAGTTTAAACAAGCAAAGCAACATTTTAGCGATAAATAAAAAGCTTAAAATCAACTTAAAATGCGAACTATATTAAATATATATGAATTCAGATCATAAATCGTCCTGATTGCCATCAAATGCTGTGGTCTACTTTTGGCAGCAGCACAAAACATGAAGATGAGAACCAAGTGGTAGCTCTGTTCTCAGAGTGAAGGGCTTCTTGGGTATTCGACTTCCATATCCTCCTCTGTGTCACTGAAACATGCCAGAACAGGCAACATGGCGTCACAGCCATCAACGTCCTGCTCTGAGGACAAGGCCCTGAACAGGAGGGAGCAGATCTACAGGGATAAACAGACCACATGTTAGTGTACCCTTAAAACGACATATTATTATTTTGCTGAATTCAAAATAAAGTTTTCTTAATTAAATCCAAAATATGAGGGCTGCATTAGGTCACTTGAAACTGGTCTGAGACGATGGTATTCATCTCTTGATAGGGTAAAAATAAATAAGATTGCCAGAACAAAACTTTCAGCAGAGGACGATAGCAGCTGTCAGCCAGAAAAGTTGTACGATAGGAAACAAGAAAAAATAATAGTTTGAGCTGTGGCTGTGACACCAACAAAACAGTTCAATTCATTATATTGAGACAGAACACAGACGTCCCATCTCTCACATCCAGCGTCACCTTGCCTGTCTTCTTCGGTCATACCTCATATGGTGAGGCATTATGGCACTGTGGGCAAACTTCCCAGTAGAGGTTCAAGTAGAACACTTTGAGCACTTTGGCACTTCACAATGCCACCCAACCTGTCAAGACTGTGGAGCATTCAAGCCTCGGGGAACAAATAAAGGTCACAAGGAGTTTGCAGTGAAAATGAAAAACCAACAGGTAGCTCTTGTTACCGTGGTGGAGGCAGGAGTTGAGGTGGTACTGGCACAGGCCTCTTCAGGTACACCGAGTCCGCCAGAGTGGTCAGCCTGAGACAGGAGCTGCATCAGCGCAGGTGGGTGGATTATAGGGCTGCCCTGGCTGGATGCGATCAGCTCCATCACATCAGGAACATCCTGTGGCTTATCACTGTCTGCCTCATATGAAACCACAGGCAGAGAAGCGGCATCTGCACACCTGGGAGCAGGTGCAACACACTCATCTCTCTGCAGCGAGGTGTTCATGATTCTATCAACCAGAGCTAGTGATCAGTTCCTGAGCGGGTAAAATTAGACATAACACTGCGCAAGGTAATTGTGGTGCGCAACGCCACGATCTATAGCAGCAAAATAACAATTCTCTTCCTGTGCAGACAACACTGAGGTCACAGCATGTGACTCCTAAGCAAGTGGATTATAACTGAGCCTGATGTGGAGCTGGATATACTGTCATGTCTGATGGAGATGGTGGTAATGGAAAATAAGAGGCAGCAAAAAGAGAAGAGTTAGACAAAGACTAGAGAGGAAATCCCACACAACACTAATAACCATAAGGCTAAAAAAGTGGGCTGCTTTTTTGGAAAACTTGCTGTTTCAGGTGAAATTTTAAATATATTTTTGACCTTGTGTCTGTGTTGTCCTCAATGATAACACTGTGTTTTGTTTTTTTCCAGAACTCAACATAAAGACAGTTATTTATATAAATATATTATACATAATATAAATATATATAAAGTAGTACTAGTAGTAGTAAAGTTGTAGTTAATTTTTTGATAATAAAACTGTCAAACAGAAAAACTAGGATGAACATTATTACCAACTTTAGTGTTGCTTTTCAGATTTCATGGTAATATCAAGAAGATTATGAATAATAATCTTCATAAAGACATTCTCGAACAGGACGTGTTCTCTATATCAGCTGATACTGAAAGTGGTCTGTGACGCAGTATGAGCAAACAACAAAAACAACCCCATGCATGTAACCACACGACATGTTATCACCCTGAGAAGAGCAGCCAGACCAGAAGTATAAAGAGGAACACGGCAGGAAGGAGAATAGAGTTGCTGGTTTCTAATGCTCTCAGGCTTCATGGTTTGTACTTTAAAAGGCCCTGAGGCAGAAAGCATGAGTGTGTCATGAATAACAAAAATACACTGTATATGTTCAGAAACAGCCTGAATGATTCATGGCAAAACTGCAACTAAAAGTTAAGGGGTGCAGGTTGTTGGATTCCTGAGCAGTGGGGACAGGAGCACTGACAAACTTCCTGCTCATCAGGTCAGGTCTCCGCAGACTCCCAACAGAGCACACAAGCAAACCGAAGCACAAGTGACCCAGATGTTCAACAGTACAACTGGGACTGATGTGACAAGATCGGCCAGAGCCCAAAACGCAGTACAACAGAGTGTGAGTTACAGTTAGCAGAGCAGGACAGTAACACAGTGACAGAACAGACTAACAGGCTAGCATAGCGGAGATGAGGGGATTAAAGCACGTCACACCGATAGGCTTCTAACCTAACCCCGCATGTCCTGAGCTTGGCCTATTTATCTCTGTTACAGACACAAGGCTGGCTGCTGTAACACTATGCACTCTTAGGAAGCTAAAAACAGCCAGCGAGGGCAAACCACCGTGACTGCAGCCAGCAGAGAAGCTCAGGTAGAGCCTCTGTGGGAAGATTCAATTGAAACTGGGCCTACAAACACTTCAGCTGTGATGAGTACACTGCCTGGTCCAAATGACAAGAAAATAAATCTTACCCTTATCTGCACCATCATGCCGAGGGTATCACAGATCCCAGGATTAAAAGCAGTGTGGCTAGACACCATGTAGTGTTTGTTACCTGGGTGTACTGGGGACCGGGGTCCCTGTACGCAGAGTGGGGTCCCTGTTTTCAGAGTCCATCAGAGTAGCCAGCACCACGGTGGCCTCCAGGACCATGTCCTCCATGAGGAAACACACAGGCCTGCAAAGGACATCAATAATACACTGATAGATATCTGACAGTAACAGAAACCTAACAACTCCACCGTCTCTTGTTAAAATCACAAATATCTTTCACTGTTTTATCGGAAAATAGAAAATCTCAGCACAACCGGTCACTCGGTAAAAGGGCTGGTAATTACAATCAGACTGATCAGCCACAGGAAATATTGTTTACTGTGTTTTGAGGTTGTCTGGCAAAGACACTTACTTTCCCGCAGCACCAAAGTGGACCGACACTGAGAGACAATGTGACTCTGCAAAGGACAGAAAACCCTGGGAAAACAGAACAGCAGAGACATGTTTGTGTGGATCCATGTCATGACTGTAACGTCTTACTAGCTGATAACTCTAAGAGCAGTGTTGTGGCATGTTTGCAATAATCAGGCTAAAACGGAAAACATCAAAGCTTGAGTAAATTGAGGCCAACTAAAACTCAAAGCCTTGTTTCTAATCTACCCAAACCCGATTTTCCAAAACCGACACGAATAAGACTCCTGGGCTGGCTAATGAGGAGCCTCACAGCGGGGTGTCCAAGAAACATTCCAGGATATTAGGGACAAGAGTTTCAGGTGTTAATGCAGGTCAAGTCTCATTAACTGGACTAACACAAAGACTGTTTATCCAAATTTCCAAATGGCCAACCAAGTCCTTTTTGCTTTCTTTTCTGAGCTGAGACAGAAGACAGCAGACACCGTCAACAAACCACTTTGGATTACCGAGCACGCTACTCTGGAAATGACATTATATTTCTCTAATGCTGTCACTGTTACTCAAAACATTAATAGTTAAAGACTGACTTAAGTTGAAACAACCCTTAAATAAAAACACATGCCTATTTAAAAATTACACATTTCATGAGTAATGTGTGGCCTATAATTTCTGGAACTCATAATCTCAATTACTTTTCCTGTGTAGTAGTTTAACATGCGTCACTACAGTCACAGTATCTTGGCTATTAAGATGAGTCACAGGGCCGAGGGGAAAGTTCACATGAAAGCAATACAGAGAGCCGCGTACAGAGGCCTTAGGACACTTGAGTATCCAGACTACAGGACCAGAAATATGACCTGTTGAAGTGAAATCCTCCTAGTGAGCCAGTCACACACACACACACACACACACACAGGGATACACACACATAATATTCTCATGTGACATGATAAAGGGAGCCTACAAAAATAACCCCCATACCCTCAGTTCCTTCAGACAGAAGGTTATGTCCGAGTCCACTCCGACCTGAAAGTAGTCAAACTCGTCTGGGTGTAAGGACATCTCGGTGTTCATCTTCATGTGATCTGTGACAGAAGTACATCCAGTCAAATAGTATCTGCACAACATTTTCACTGTTTGTTTTAATGTGGGTGAAGAATCAAATATGCAGTGTTTGCATTATCAGGTTGTAAATTGTCAATCTCAAAGCTGGTGCAACACAGTATTGTCCTGGGCCTTAGCTAAATCACAGTGTATGTGTTATCTCACCATTTCCCCCCTCATAGTAATTTCTCAGACTGACTCTCAGAGGAGTCACGGACAGAGTGATTTCCTCCTGGGACACTGGGAAATGCATCACCATATCACTAAGGAGCCTGCAGAGGCAGAGAGCAAAACAAATGCAAACCCTGCTCAGAATCAAACCAAGCAATGAGCAGAGAGCTTTACTTTAACGCTGTGCTACTGATGGATGACGGTTTGTCCAAGACTATACACTTGAGGTATTAATGTTTATGTCCTCGTCAGTCTGGTTGATTAAACTGAACTGCACTGAACTGAAGGTGTATGTGTGTTTCAGAGGACTGGCCAGAGTCAGCTGAGAGTATAAAACACTGTGAACACCTATTGTCTCTCTCCATAGACTGGATTACACTGAGCTAACAAGGTATATGGCAACCATCACATTCCCTATTAAATTCACAGTAAATCCACTTATCATGAAAAGAAGAGGTTAAAGACGCATTTAAGTCTTAAGAGAACTAAGATTTTGTTTGTGTAAAAAGGATCCTATTAAATCAGAAGGATCTTAATAAATCACTGGGATGTGCCGTTGAGTTTGAGTTAAAAGAACGAGCAGGTTCTCACTTGATAACAGAATACTGAGGTGCTAACCTGGCAGGTGCCTTCAGTACATTGGGACAAAGGTGTGAGGCAAACACTGCCTGCAGAGGCTCACTTTCATGGAAATGAAGGTTGTGGGTCTTGGTGATGCCTGTCACAAAAGCAGAGAGGATATTTGCGACACACTGCCACCAAGTGTTGACAATATGCAATACAGCGTCTGCAGCGGAGTGTTCACAGAGGTCATTCTGGTCAAAGAAAACTCAACATTTACAGGAAAAGGTTCAACAGTTCTACAGCTTTTCAAGCTTTTCAAGCAAACAGCTTTCCAGAAATCATGATTCTTTCCTTTTACTCACAGCAATTTCATGGTACAAAACACAATGTTACCTACCATGTCTGCAGAAAAACTGGATTATGACCCGGTCACTGGGTGTGCTGATTGATATCTGACATCGTTCCACATTACGCTCAATGGAAGTCAAACACCGGAAAAGTGGTAGCACATACTTAAAAACAAATACTTATATTTTAGACAGGATCGTCATCACTGTTTTAACAAAGTAATAACAGACACTTTACAGTAGAAACATATCTTTTCATTTTTTGTGCCTTAGTTCATCTGGTTTTATTCCACTACTGTCTCCTATATCCTCATATACACTAGTATTTGTGCAGTGAGCTGTGATGTCACTTTGAGCTCTGTACAAAATGAAGAACTAATATGCCACATATACCCTCATGATCAGTTTGCATTTGATGGTTTCACTGCCTTGCTCTGATCCTGATCCCAGGCTGTAGTGGTCGAAGAACAGTGGCGAGAAAAGGAAGCAGGTATATGCAGAATGAGCAGAGTTCACAGATCTCAGAGCCAGCTGTAAGGCAGAGGTTCAGTTTAGACAGCTGGCTGATGCTATTAACAGAGAGACAAAGGTGCTGACAGGGACACAACAAATAAAAGCCTGTGTATAATAACATACAGTATATTGAAGTGATAAGTGACAAGTGATAACATTATTGCTCCAAAAGAGACAGAATTCATGGCTACTTCCCTGGTTAGAGTGATTATGTGATAATAATCCCACTAGGGTGTTTTACTATCAGTAACAGTTGGTGCTGCTCACCCCTTTCACAGTGGGATCCAACCAAAGCTCCTCTCCAACCCGGGACAGCGCCTGAATCGCCTTTCCAAATACTGCAACACAACAAGGCGCCACCAGAGTTCAAGGCTAGCCACATACTAATGTTTACGTGTTATTATAAAACATTACTGTATTGTTAATAAAGTCAATAAACTAACAAAAGAGTTAAAGTTAAATGGCAACTATTTAGCTAGCATAGCTAGCTAGAAGCTACATTCGCAAAGCTAGCGCTGTCTTTTATCTAATAAATGTTTTTACAGAAATTCCTGTGAGCTAAGGCTTAAATATCGGTTAATTTTAGATTAACATTTTCGTTACAACAATTTAACTTGTTTATATTTTGACAGTCTTCTCTAGTACTACCTTTTACACCATTTCCTTCGAGGACACACTTCATATTTGCTGATGGTTCACCTCAGGGAACTCACTGGAGTAGACAGATGCTAATCTTAAATCTGCTGCATGCTTATTTGCCAACATGAGGGTTAATTTGGTTTGAGGAGGCTCCTCCACGGCCACATGTAAAATTTTACCATTTTATTCACTTCAGAAATGCTTTTTATTTGTTGTTTTAGTCAACAGGAACGGTGACCATTGCTGTCAATGCACCAGTTTGCCAAAAGCTATTTTTTATTTAGGATCTGGACAAATGTTAAGAGTCACACTAAAAAGAATATGACTAAGTTATTAAAATAATCAATGACCATGTAAAGCTAATAAAAATAAAATAATAAAATAAATTTTGGAAAGGATATCATTCAGGACCGTTATGTTACATTGTCAGTTATAAATTAAAAGAAACAAATAAACAAATAAATTTTGATTCTAACTAGCCCTCCTCAAATGAAAAGATTCATATTCTGTAACAAGTGGTAAAATATATGATATTTGATGAAGCTCAAATAAAAGTACAATATTCATAAAATATTCATATATAAAAGAATTCTGTAAATTCTGGCTCACAGGACTCAGGGACAACAGAATATCCAATATTCCAATCCAATATTTATTATTATATCTTGGATAATAACATAATTAAAGATACAAGAACGTTTCTTGACAACTACACACCCAACAAACAGAACTAGAACTGTAAATGCAGTAGTGCTTCTAATATGTGTATGTGTGTGTAAAACTGACTGCAAGCTGTTCCTGGTTAGAGGCATTAAAAGTCAGATTTGAAAAACTGCAACAAAACACGTATTAATACAAAGATAGACATAAACACTCTCTCTGAGGTCACTGAAGCCTTCATAACAGTAAAACCCTTTGCTATCATATCTTGTCATCTGTTGACTATTTTAGGAAGGATGACATCAGAAGTCGCTGTGCTGCTGCCTTTCCTCTGCCCTTGAGGCTTTGCCCTTGCCTCCACATCCTTCCCAGCATCCTTTGTGAACATGCGATTTTCTCTCAGTTGATGATCCCCATACCTCCTTCTGCAGGCGGGATTCTGACCTGGGAGACACAAAACACAATATGAGACAGATAGTGGAGGTCAAAGTTAATGTTTGAGACATTGAGATACACACCTGATTGGACACATGTGTGCAGCACATTGAGATAGTGCTGCTTCATCTGTCGCCTCATGTGCTCTGTACTGTAGACATTTGCTATGCTGCAAAGGTAGCGTCTCTGTCCAGCTGTAAGAGCGGGGTGCTGAGGTAGAGACAAGAACTGATGTGATTGTACATGGCAGAACGACAATAACCTTGTTACATATGAGAAATATAACTATCATAATCACAATGATCTCATTCCAACCATCTTAAAGCCTTTCACATTAAAAATAACAAAGAAAACTAACTTGAGCATCTGTTCCAGCTTCATGTGGTTACCTGTAAGAAGGGTGCAGACATCATAGATTTGGGGATGTGTATTGTCTTCATGTGCTGGCTGCCTGCAGACACATTTATGTGTGTTCCTCTGCACATCTTCCTCACCTGCTGACCAGGTAAACACTCAAGGCCTGCCAAAGGCAACACGCAACATACGACATCTCATTTCTTACAATTTAGATAATCTGCGATAACTCTCTTTATTGGAAATGATTTAATTCCAGTGTATCACAGCACACATTACTGAACTTGTTGTTAAATATATATATATATAAGTAGTGTTTAGGGTATTTAACCTTTACTTGAGCATTTTTATTTTATGCTACTTTACACTTATTCTCCACATTTCAGAAGAAATTGTTGTACTTTTTCCATGCACATTTGATTGAAGTTCACTGAAGTTAAAGATGAGAATACTAATTTCAACACTGGAAATGACATGAAAAGGCCATTATAGTGAGAACAGGTTTAGTTCAGTCATCAAAGAGAAAAACACTTGCAGTTGTTGATGTGTTCACATTCAAATCAACCACTTATGTAATTCAAGAATGAAAACAACAGGTTTATTCATACTTCTAGTCATTTAAAAGAACATTTGACTCACCATCTGTGCATCTCTTGTTAGACTCTACAGACCTAAAAATCAAGAATTTCACCATTTGGAAAATGAATAAATAAATCCACCGATTACATCCATTAGTTCTCAGGTTGTTCTTACCTCATTAAGATGTGACCACTTCCATTTTTTAACAGGTTTTCTTTTTTCAGGTGCTCGACAAATGTAACCCGCTTTCTCATTGTTACGTAAAATCACAATATTTCCTGTCGGTATGTCAGAGAGGTTGCTAGTGCCTTTATCAGTTCAGCATGTTGCAGCCAGCAGAGCCTATTAGTGAGAAATGAAGCCAGCACTGAAATCTGACTCCATTCCCAGGGCTCCAATTACAGAGTAGAGGTCTAATATACTTGAACCCTGAGCGTGTTCTCATCTAAAATGTAAAACACAAACAAAATTACAAGCCACTCTGTTTACACACTTTATTGAGCATCATGTCCAATATACATTGCATTGACACAAAATGAAAAAAAAAAAAATCCCAAAACAAATAATGGCGTTAGGGTGGATTACCTGGACACACCATTTTCAGAGCGTATTGCTTAATGACATTTCAAACGCACCGAATCTGTGCAAATACAGTGAACACCGGTCAGAGGAGGTCATGGTAGGTTAGAAAATTCTGACTTAAAAAGGTAATGTCAACAGCAGTTATGTGATCATCAAGTCTACAGAAATCTACTAACTGTACACATCACATTCACCCAGAATGTACTAACAATGGTATCCTATTTAAACATACCCAACTCCTTCAAACCTGATTGCATGCGCCAAAAGATGGTTAGCTTTTTTTCCTCAATGTCAGTCACAGATCAATCATGTATAACATAATTCAAAATAGATGTCTTCATGGCTTAATAGTCAGCAACACCATCAATGAAAGTGAACAAAAGCCAATGGTTTCCAGACTCCACCCAACACGATTGTGTAAATTCTTTAAAAATAAAACCTATTGTGTTCAATCCCCATCACAACACTTATTTATACTTTACTAAGTGGTGAGTTATCTTATTCAAGTCTCTATCAAGAGTTATAGCCCAAATTCAGTGATAGTAAAGGTGATAAATATTATCTAAGAATGCACCAATCAGAACTCAAGATGTTACTCAACAATCTACCCAGAGTCCTCAGTCTAAACCCACGAGTGAATGTGACTTACAAAAATCATCATTTACCCACACATTGATCAAAAGCCAAAGGTGCCACAACAAAGAAGGTAAGAACAGCTAGCCTAATTCTACGATGGAGCCCCTAAAATATGCCCATGTTAATAGATTAACAACTCAGACAACCATAAACCTCGTCAAATTTGTTCTCCTTTTAAATTGAGGTAAGCTCAGATGCCAGTTAACCAGTACACGTGGAATAATCACAGCTTAGGTTGTTTTCACAGACTTTTTTTTTTTGGTTGTCCATGATTTATAATAACGTTGTGAAAAGACATTAGACTTAAGTGATAATCAATAGACATCTTCACTGACGATGAGGACCACATGTTAAAGGAAAGGGTCAGGAATATTTGAGGTTTATCTTACTGATTGCTGATCGAGACCCTAATAAAGTTTGATCCTGAGAAGTTGGCACGAACCTTCTCTTAGCATTAGCTACGCTTGTGCAAGTCATTATGTTAGAAAACAGTAACTCTAAAATCACTGAGTAAGCCATTCCATTTAAACATCCACGGCTGGCAATGACAGATAACAGAGCTGTTTGAGTGGATCATGCAGGTTTGAGAGTCATGGTTTTATACCTCTCAGACATACACTAGCATAAGAAGAAAACGCTAACAGGAGGCTGTTTCTCAGAAAAATAGACTAAGAAAGTTCTTTAAAAGTTCTCAACCTGTCCCTCTAAACAACAAGCAAACTGTGAGGAAGTGAAGCCAACGAAAGGCAACAGTGATTTAATGACAGTGTTGAAAATAATCGCATCTATTGACAGAGGTTTGCTGGGCCGACATTAATCTGGTGGTAAGTGTGCAGCAGGGAGGACGAGTGATGACCTAATGATAACGGGCTTTCTTTTGTTTTACACAATCTTGACCACTAAATTGCATAAGAAACCTGGTATAAAGTAGAAACTGTTCAGCAGCAGATAAAAAAGCAAGTTAATTTACAGTAGTGACATATCTTACATCATTAATTTTTCAAAATAAATAAAATTAAATATACAATTCCAGGTAGGAAACAGGTTAATTTCGCTGGTAGGGTTCTCAAATTGGCTCATCTTGCGGAAAATGACAACCGTTCAAAGAAACGTGGCTGAAGCCAACCAGTTCCTCTGACTGGCAAAACAAGGGGTGCAAAAGCCTTTTAGTGAAATTTTCCCTCTGAAGGCATTTCCTTTAACTGAAAAAACAAAACACAGAGACAATCATCTTAATTACTGTTACTTCCAAGAGCAAGGTTTCACATGTGCGTCTTAGCTGAAACAAGTCAATTTACTTACCCTGGAATTTACAATTGACTCCTAATCAAATGCCATCTCTTGACTTTTTCTTACACAGCGAGCCACCTTCCTCTTGAATTCACCGTTAGGATCCTCCCTCCACTCTTTCTGTGGGAGCAACATCAGACTTTTTTACTGACACGTCGTCACTTTTTCCTGAACTGCCAAGATTACAAGAATGAAAAAGGGATTTCTAGAGTCAGGGGAATGGAATAAGTAATGTAACTCACCGCAGCATCCACATTAGCTGGCGAATCACTGTTGGGGTCTGCCAGCATGGAGATAACACTAATCATGATTGTCTCTACTGTGTGGATCGGGAGCCAGCGCTCCTCAGGCTTTTCATAACCAAACTTATCTTCTCCTGGCTCGTGCAGAATTGAGATGCAAACGTCCCCGTTCTTTGCAACTGTGAAGAATTGGAACATGAATTTCACAACCAACATAATTTGAAGATGGTTTTCAACAGTAGTGTTGAAAGATCCATTTACATGCCCAGACAAAGTGATCGCAATGTAGATTTGAAGTAAACAAACATCAAAGAGTGAGCTGAAAGTGTTTACCATTTGGGTGCCAGATTTCAGTGATGAACTTCATCTTTGGAGGCCGTAGTGGATAATCATAGGGAAAGGTTAGGTATGCTTTGAAAAACCCTCCTTCACTGCAATTGAGACAAGAAACAGAGCAAATGAGAAATTATGACATTAAATAACTAAAAGGAGTTATTTAAATAAATAATATCAATATATTTTCTCACTTACAAAAGGGTATCTTGTGGACCTATGATCACAACTTCCCATTTGTATATGTCATCATCATCTATCAGACCAGCTGAAAAGCCCTCCACAGGATTCTTGTTGAGCTCTGGCAAAAGAGGAATACAGCGTCTTTTAATACATCCATTCATCGATCCATCCATTAGCTGGACCTGCTTATCCTTGAGGGTTGCACTGGTCGCACTGGGTGAGAGGCAGATTACACCCCGGACACACCACCAGTCAATCACACCCTCCACACAGAGAGGCCCCCGCTGGCAGGCAGGTTCGACCCAGAACCTTCTTACTGTCAGGCGACAGTGCAAACCACTGTCCCACAGTGCTGTCCACTCTTTTTAATACAATGAACAGGAAATGAAATAGAATGATGGTAGACATATCTACATGTGTGACCAAGTAAGTAGTTTGGTAAGAGTTTACAGGGTATGTATGGGAGAAGTCGACATCCAAAGTTGCTTCTTGTTATGTTCACATTCTCTTGGCAAGCATAGACAAAAGGAGGACAGTGAGTGAAGTGGTGGCAGCTAATAATCTACCAAGCCAATTGGTAAATTAACAAATGAATTTCACAAATTAGCTCACACAATATTCCATTACAGCCAGTTTACAGAGGGAGTTAAAAAAAAACATTTTTAACAGTGATCCTGGATTTGGTGAATGTCAGAAAAATGCTTTGGAACCAAAACTCCTTTGCTTGGCAAAGAGTGTGTTAAGAAATGTAAACACACAACTGGGATTTGATCTCATTTTAAAATAGGCCACAACCACACAACACCAGTAAAGAGTAGCTCCTGCACTGTAACCACTAGCAGAGGATCATGAAAACGCAGCACAGCTATAATGATGGAGGTATTGGTAAATATGAAGTGGATGTTTTTCTTTCTTGTTAACTGCTGATGATACAAACTCTACTGTGGAGAAGCTTCTTGAAATGTTGAGTTCACAGCAAATTAATGACAGAAAGTAGAATCAGTAGTAAGGGCTGTATTAGCCCCACTGATATGGGCTTCTGACTAGCAGCCCACCATAAATCTTCTGTATTTAAAATAGGTGCCTCAAAACAATTTCCAGCATTACTATTTACTGATGTGCTTGAAGCAATCCTCTAGTATATCTTTTGTTTAGGAGATTTACCATTGAGCTGTGTTTAAGAATAGATAAGCATTGAGTTTGAGTTTTAGTGTTTTGTATCATGTCATAATATTTAGTGAAATGACATGTTAAAAAGATAACTCACTTCGTCACTTTGTAGAAGAATAAGTAATAGTCTGACAAGTTAATTCTGTGCATATTAAGTTTGGCTAATGTTTACTGAATCAAATCATGGTTTCCAAAATAATTACTGTTGAAGTGAATCACCAACCTGAAGAACTGCATTGATTCAACCACAGTGATTCACATTCCCACACACAAAAAGACCAACATTAGCATGTTGTACAATCAGTGCAAGATGTTAATCAGTCATAGAGATTATTGATATTGGCCTGTCTATTTTTTAAAGCAGTGGATACAGTGCTAGAGGGTTGCTATCATTTCAGCACTATTAGGAAAACCCTGAATCCTGTCCACATTCAGTGGTTACAAACCACAGTAACTTAAAACAGTAGGTCTAACTTTATCAAAGCAGACCAGTTTGACTATTGTGCACATATGGGCTAAAATATGACTGTAATCTTTATAGACTTATATGTTGTTTGGACTGTTGACCCTCATAATATTGTGATATAGGTCAGATATGTTTTCCTAATCTTGTAGGCTGCATTAGTTTCTTACCTTATTTGACTTTTGCTGTTATATTAAAAATGACTAAGCTTATTTTCTCAGAGACCACCGTCTCCTTGCTAAAATTAATTATTGTATAACCCCACCATAGTTAAAAACAGAATATATGCGCATCATCCATATGAAGGTGCTGAGTCAAACACTGTAATGAATTTAGCAATAGCTGCTATAATGAGTGCCAGCAACAATCATGCTGTTTTTTTGTATCGTCAAAAAACTGTGATATATTCTAAGAAAAAAAAAGAAAAAGAAAAAGAAACAAATCTGTTTATAAAATAGCCCATTCATTTATATAGCCGACTCGGGAGACAGGCATCCAGACGCTGAACCGGACTGTCAGTGAGCTGCAGACCAAACAGGGTATTGGTATCTCAGTGTCCAGGTCCATGTGTCTGGCATTAAAAACAAAAGACACACCACTGCGACCACCAGTAATAATAATAGTGAAAATTCTCAAAATGAGGCAACAGGAGAAAAAATACGAGTTTGTATGTTGAAGGCTTCAACACTGAGATGCGCATTCTGAAAAGCCGCTACAACTAAGCAGCGTTACAGTCTGAGCCCGATTTGACATCACAAACACCAGATATTATCTTATATAGCTAGGCGGTGAGTTTGTAATTTTAATCAGTTACTACTGATATAGTCGCATATTTGTCTATGAAAGGCTCAGATTTTATGCTGCTATCATTAGCAAAGCTAAAGTCTTCAGAGCAGATGAGTCCCTGGATTGATTATTCCTTTGTTCCGTCAGCTAACTAATGTCGAACTTGCTAGCCCGCTAGCAAGGTTGGCGATGCAATTCATTTGATGGTTCAGATATAATTTTATTAGAGCCACGTATACCTAGATATATATATCTTTATTTCTCATCAGAGATTAGCTAATCACAGCAGCTTAGCCACACACTGGACTGCAGTGATAAAGGAACCCATTATGTTGCTTGGTTAGCTTTCTGAGCTTACTCCTATGGCGTAAACATAGCTTTGCGTAGCTAAAAAAAAGCTAACGTTAGCTGCTAGGTAGGTGGCCATTATATAGACAATATTGGCTTTCAATGCTGTATTCATATTACCTGCCAGTTGTTTTCGAAGAAGTAATGCTGATTGTTCGGTCATGGTACGCGGACGTAATTGAAAAACACTTTGTGTCGACAAATACTTTCCCGAAAAATAGGTAAAGCTGGAGTCGAGAAGAGATGTTGCACTGCCTGCTGCTGCTTTCCCTCTGTGTTTTGACACAAGGTTCAGCTGCTGGCTTTAGCTGTGCGCATGCGCGTCTGCAGTCGCCTGTGTGTGTGTGTGTGTGTGTGTGTGTGTGTGTGTGTGTGTGTGTGTGTGTGCGCGCGCGCGCGCGTGTGTGCGTGTATCTTTAGGGAAACGTTTCTTGAGAAATCAACAGGCAGTAAAAAGGCAAACACTGTGTCCAGCCTCCTTAACACTGACCTGATTTATGAGTGATATGTAATCAACTACATTTCAATGCCATTAGTTCCCAGACAACAAGGTTATGATTCCATCTGAGACACCCAGTACTGTGCTGTATGTCTCAAGCCTCAGCAAAGGGATCATCTGACATCAATGCTTTGTTGTCTCTTCTCTCTTCTTCTGACTGGTTCACTGTTTGTTGTGTTTGTGGTGTTTTATTGTGGTTTGGTCTGTACGATGACCTTATGACCTTATCTGTTTTTATTATCTCATACAAATAGATTTGAGTAAACCAGTTCTTCCCAAATCATCTTGTATGAGTTTATAAAATTGTCAAAAAGTAAACCCAATTTTTAAAAAGGAGATAATTGCGAATCTTTTTTCTTTTTTTAAGTATTGTGTTTATGGCATGTGTTTTGATAATGCAAGTTTGAAGAAGTAATTTTATTTAAAAAAAATGTTGCGTGTTTTCCTTTGATAATTGTTGGCCAAATTTTTTAGCTTCACATTTATTTACTTAATTAAAAATATTGCTGCAGCAAACAATAGAAGATGGCTTCCAGACTATCGGGAAATGTGAGTTTCAACGTCCTACCTTGAAGCCTTGAGAAGGCGAATAAAAAGTTTTTTTCTTGTCCGTGAAATATAACTTTTGATTTATTCTTCATTAAATAAAAATACACTAAGTAAAAACCGACATTGTTAGCCAAAGTCACACAGGTTCTCCGAAGATGTCGTATTTACGAGCATCGTTGTTGAAAGTACGAGGTTGTGAAGTGCACCTCAAGGCAGCACTATGCGGAAGGAAGGGTGTTCGGCGCCATATTTAATACATCAGAAGCTAGGTAGCCTTAGCTGTTTACAAGCCCAAACTTTTAACTTCCGACAGAAACCTAAAGCAAGCCCTCAACTCAACTGAAAATGAATGTAATAGATCATGTACGGGATATGGCTGCCGCTGGCCTCCACTCCAATGTCCGGATATTGAGCAGTTTGTTGCTGACGATGAGTAATAACAATCCGTAAGTAATGTCAGAGCGGGGTCCGTCTATTTCCTGAAGAGTGATTTCCTACACCAGCATTTTTGTTGTCAGTCTGTGACAGTCAATAATAACTAACATTAATAATTGTAACCGTAAAGCAGAACAGATGCCTGCAAAATGCTCGGCCCATGTAATGACATTAGTGAGATTTTTTGTTTATATTACTGAGCGGACAAAGTGTACGTTCGTTTCCAAGAAATAGTCATATGTCGAGTCTCTTGTTCAGTGGTACCTGATATTAGCTGACAGCTTGAATTATTGTGAATTTAACCGATCAGCGAATATCGCATAGGAGGAAATGACACATATCGGTGATTATTTGCTTTTTGACGGCTTTGTAGTGTGATTGATTTAAAACCAGTGGTTATGTAACGGTTTTACTGTCAGTGTTTTTGTTCCGGCGCAGCACAACATCCGTAGGAGATAGCTGAAGCAGGATGCTCCTTGTCTTTATACAAACTTCATGGATTACTTTGTACACTTCTGTGGTTTTGATCAATTGACACTCTCTCTGCTGCTAATATGGTTTATATTGAGAATATGCTTCATTAATGTGGCTGGTTTTATATGTTTTTATGAGGCTGTTTCTATTCTGTTTCTTTTATATTCTGTTTCTCTACGACCATTAAATTCTATGTGCTATTAGCATTTCTGACACGTTACATTATGATGTGTGCAACTGAGAGACAATTTTCTACGTTGATTTTGATAACTTTACTATTTGTATCGTTTTGACTTTAGAGAGCTGTTCTCACCGGCCCAGAAGTACCAGTTGTTGGTTTACCACGCTGATGCCATATTTCATGATAAGGAATATCGTAATGCTGCCTGCAAATACAGCATGGCACTGCAACAGAAGAAGGTGCTGAGCAAAACATCTAAAGTTCGTACATCTACTGGTGGAGCAGCATCTAACATCCAGGCACAGGTGTGTTTTATAAAAGTTAGCATTTTTCTGCTTAAGATTGATGCACCTCAGTGTGTGTCCTTGCAGATTCACACAGACTGCAGGATGCAGTTATTGTAGAAATATTTGTTTCCATTTGGTGTTTTGATAATAGCATTATACAATATTTTGGCCCTTGAAGGACAAGAAACAAGAAAATTTTGATGTAAAAATTTTGAGACAGGTTGCTTTTCCCCTGGCCATCATTTACTGTGTATTAAAGTATAAAACGTGTGGTTTAAAAGTTAGGACATTTCTCTTCCAACATGTCTTCTGTGCTGCAAGTTTGTCTCCACATTTAGATGTCATGTGCTGCCATTGTTGACAAAATCCATACCACTGACTGGTCAAGAAGTGCGAATGTTAATAGAAATATGTACAATTACACCGAATCTTTCAGAGTTTGCCATCAGAAATTGAGGTTAAGTACAAGATAGCTGAATGCTACACCATCTTGAAACTGGACAAAGATGCCATTGCAGTGCTTGATGGGATTCCATCCAGACAGAGGACTCCAAAGGTAGGCTGCTGCTATTATAGTTATTGTAATTGACCTTTTTCATGCTTCATGTGCCTTTTTTTAATACAGACCATCAGAGTAAGGCCATGTAGCCATGTCTTTATCTCCATGTGCACTGATGTACACAAAGCTTTCTCTGCATTCGACTGCTGGTAATTTATAGCAACAAACAATCTATTGAAGAATGGATGCACCTACAAGCTTTGAGGTCAAAATAATGAAGCAGTAATCAGTTACTATTTTATTGTTGTAAAAATAAAAGCCACAAGGGCAGTAAGAGTAAGTGATAGAAGACTTTCCTGCTGTTCTTTGATAAATGCTGCTAAACTGTGGCAAATAATTAGAAGTAGCGTCATGATCATAATATGAAGCAAAACAATAATTTATCATTTTGCATTACGTCTGCAGAGTTTTAGTCCAGTAGCTTGTGTAGAGTCCAGTGATAAAATTGATGTTTTTCTTCTTTCTTGTCTTAGATCAACATGATGTTAGCTAACCTGTACAGGAAGGCCGGTCAGGAGCGTTCTGCTGTGACAAGCTACAAAGAGGTTCTCAGACAGTGTCCCCTCGCCCTGGATGCAATCATTGGTATGCATGGTTACCTGCTGAGACACTTAAGTCTGTCTGCTGTCTTTACACGTCTAGATTCTTAAATGTGTCGTACCAGTGCAGTACCTGTTCAGAATGTGCCTGTTGGTAGCAGCTGATTGCTTGGGCTGCATTGGTCAAGTCTATGCATGTAAAATGACCCGTGACAGAATGAATGTAAGGAGGTACAGAGCCCCCTTGGGGCTGGTTGGAAAAGAAAATCCATGTGTAAACGTGTTGGCTCTTGGTTTACAAATCTGTGCGCTCAGTTCATAAGCCGTGCTCCTGGATTCATAGTCTGTGCCCTCAGATTTGTAAATTGTGGTTCTTGGATCTACAGTATGTGTTCGAATGACTTTGTTTGCGAGTGAAAAGTAAGTAAATGCAATGTTACACAACAGAAGAGGTGAAACGTCCAATGCACGACACAGTATATGATGCGGTAGAGTTCTACCTCTCTTAAGATCATGGCATGTGTGCGCTGTAAATTGTCTGGGTGCTGCACTGTCCCTCATATTCTGGTTGCACCCTTTTCTTCACGTCGAGTTAAATGTAGAAAAGCAACGTTTGAAGCTTTTCGAGAACCGCTCATCCAAAAAATTTCAAAGTCGACACTGCAGTTGTTTGAATGAGCAGTTGTCAAGACAATCAAACTACAGACAGAGATTCCTCCATTTATAGTTCGATGTGTATTAAACTTCAGGACTGTTTTATAGATCTGTTTGTGAAAAGTGCTCTAAATTAAATTTAGCTTTTTTCCCCCAGGTCTTCTTTCTCTATCAGTCAAAGGAGCTGAAGTGGCATCCATGACTATGGATGTGATCCAGAGTATCCCCAACCTGGACTGGCTCTCTGTTTGGATCAAAGCTTATGCCTTCATACATGCAGGGGACAATCAAAGAGCCATCAACACCATTTGGTGAGGAGACTAATTACTAATACAACAAATTTTTCATACCAAGTGACTGAATGTGCCTCTCAACACAAGAGTCTATTAATTTGATGTATGTCTCTGTCCCTCTCTCATCCTGTCTCAGCTCTCTGGAGAAGAAGTCTCTCCTGCGGGACAACGTGGACCTCCTGGTGAGCCTGGCAGATGTCTACTTCAGGGCAGGGGACACCAAAAACGCCATCCTCAAATTTGAACAAGCCCAGATGCTGGACCCATATCTCATCAAAGGTCTGCTGCTAGTATCAGGCACAAACTGTGAAAATTAAGTTTAATTCAGTTGAATTCTTATTTTACCTTCACGTTTTGATTGACAGTCAGTGTCAGTGTTTACATCTGATATACATTAGTCTAAATGACCCCTAAACAAGACACGGAAACATGGGACTTTCTGTTATCTCGGTAACATATCTTTTGCTTGCACCTGCAGGGATGGATGTTTACGGCTACCTGATGGCCCGTGAGGGACACCTGGAGGACGTCGAGGTGTTGGGAGGACGATTATTTAATATTTCAGACCAGCATGCTGAACCTTGGGTGATCTCTGGGTGAGTCTTCATAGAAAAAATTCTGCTATGTGAAATATTATCATCTTGTTAAGTTTTTGTAATCCTTTGAATTCGTGTCTGTCGTTCAGCTGTCACAGCTTTTATAGCAAGCGTTACTCCAGAGCCCTCTACCTGGGAGCCAAGGCCATCCAGCTGAACAGCAACAGTGTGCAGGCTCTCCTCCTGAAGGGGGCGGCATTGAGGAACATGGGTCGTGTTCAAGAAGCCATCATCCATTTCAGAGAGGCCATGCGTTTGGCACCCTGCCGACTCGACTGCTATGAAGGCATGCTTGTTTGTTTGTTTGTTTTTTTTCTCAAATATGTCCTTCAAGCAGTGCATTTCTGTTCTGCTTGCACTGACGTTACTGTCTCATTTCCAGGTCTGATCGACTGTTACTTGGCATCCAATGGGATTCGAGAGGCTATGGGGATGGCGAATAACATCTATAAGACTCTGGGGGCCAATGCACAGACTCTGACCATCCTTGCCACTGTGTGCCTGGAAGATCCTGTGACTCAGGAGAAAGCCAAGACCCTGCTGGACAAAGCACTGGCCCAGAGGCCTGACTACACCAAGGCTGTGGTCAAAAAGGCTGAACTGCTGAGTACGTACAACACATAGATCTGCTGATACATCTGCACCACCATTATACTCATTTGAATGTAGAGGTGGAAATGAAGTGTTTTTTTTTGTTTGTGAAGGTCGGGAACAGAAATATGAAGAAGGGATTGCTCTTCTCCGGAATGCCCTGGCCAATCAGAGTGATTGTGTCCTGCACAGAATGCTGGGAGATTTTCTGGTGGCTGTCAATGATTACCAAGAAGCCATGGATCAATACAGCATAGCATTAAGGTAACAACTGACATTTAGTTTTACTTCTAATATTTCTTGGAGAAAATGTTGTTTTAAAAGTGTATTTTTGGCCACTTTATGACCAAAGATCAGATTTTTTTCTAACTTTCAGTCTGCGTTTCTATCTTTTCCTTCCTAAGCCTGGATCCCAATGACCAGAAGTCTTTAGAAGGCATGCAGAAGATGGAGAAGGAGGAGAGTCCAACAGACGCCACGGTGGAGCTGGACGGTGACGACATGGAGGGCAGCGGAGAGGACGGAGACCTGGAGGGCAGCGACAGTGAAGCCGCGCAGTGGGCCGATCAGGAACAGTGGTTTGGGATGCAGTGACCCCGGGACGCTGAGGGACTCTCGGTCAGTACCACCTTCTAACACGCTGCAGCCTGTGGGAAGCATTCAGCCATCAGGGTGGTCAAACAGAAGAAGGGGCCGTACTGCTCCGCACACCTCACATGATCACAAAGGGTCACACCAAGTGACTGACGATGCCAACTTTAGCGACGATGCAGCTGAGACTGATGCCCTGGTTTGCAGAACAGCTGCAGGAGGACTTCAGTGCAGCTTAGTGCAGAACTCCAGCCATTTTTGACCTGATGTTTTCCCATTATAATGAGTCTTATCAGCCACTTCACTGTGGAGCTGTTCAGTACAGAACCAGCAGATACTCAAGCCCAGTGTAAATCAAGATGTGTTGTTCAGTAACTTCTTGCTCACACTGTAGTAACGTGTTTGTGACAATGAAGTAATATTTCTGATGCTACTTTTGCTGTTTCTTTGTTTCATCTTTGCTGCCAGTCAGTGCTTCTCTGAATGAATGGACCACTGGTCCGGGTAATGCAACTAAAGTACAACTTCAAACTGAATATAGTTGCTACAAAGTGTATCAATAAAAACCCGCTTTGGAGTGTTTCCAGGCAACTGGTGTGATGGGAAATTTTGTTTAGGCCACAAATAGCTGGGGTTGTCCATGGCGTGTGTTGGAGAAGGGACTGGCAGAGATTTTTAATTTGTGTTTTGTTTGAGCCTGACACTCACAGAGGAAGTTTGCCACAGAGGAAGCAAAGTGTTAACATCAAATTATCACAACTTTGTCTCTGGCAGGTAAACAGGTCTGTGATAAAGTGGCCGCGTACCATTTATCTGCTGCTCTTTTAAAATGTAACAATTTTTTTTTTTTTTAGTTTTGTGTCATGTACATGTGTTATGTTGTTTCTTGAGTCTGCCTTTCTGTATCAAAATATAACTCAATGATTGGCTCATTTTTAAGTTGAGAAGTGTTACATAACCATTTCAGGACAAATGTTTATAGTATTTTGTACATATTTTTAAAATGTAAATTAAAACTATTAAACACTCACTTGACATGAATGTCGTCGTCCTGTGGTAGACTGTTTAAATGACACCAGGAAAAACATTCAGTAAATAATGTATGACAGTTTTATTTACCTGAAACCAAAGTTCATGTGATACATTGTACAATCATCTCTGAAAATACAGTACAGCAGTTTGGCAAAAAATGCCAATCGAGGGACTGCCTGCCGTTCTCATAGTAAAACGTGTGCATCGCTGCACCGCTGCACGTCTGCCTTCAAGATATGGCAAAATCTGCTCCAAACATGTTGCACATCTCAGTGCAAAGCAAAAAAACAAGTCTGTTTGGTTTTTTAAATATCCCATAAAAGTATTTCCTTAGGAAAGATGAACTGTGTTTTTGAGCTTATTTAACATTTGTACTAATCTGACGAACGTCTATTCTATTTACCAGTACTATACATTGTCTAATACACAAGTCTGGTAAAACAGATGGCTGATTGAGCAGACATGCACCATGGAGTAATGTACAATTTACTGTACACAGTACTAAGATCTTAGTCTAAAAAGATGGCATGAGGATTGTGTCAATCTAAGGCTCTTCATGCAGGAGAATGGAAGGACTGATGAGGTGGGATTGGCTAGTTTTCATCAGACATTTATTTATGGCCATTCTATAAAAAGGATGTATGAACTTTATGAGCCCCTGTCTTCATATCACTTAACTGACATGCAGCTCCTGTAAGATGTGCAGCCCACAACACACATGCACAACACAAAACAAAACCAAAGTTTCTGGAAGTAATTTAGAGTAGAGGTGGGGCTTACTTGGCCTTTGCTGCAAAGAAAAAGAAGAAAGGAAGAATCAAATCAACGGACACAGGAATCACAGGCCAAAGTAAAAGCATCTGAGCGGCAAATAATTTTTGGATTCATCAATACTGGTTTTCAATAAAGGGTCATGCTGTGGGCAAGCAGAAGATCAGGACAAAAGAAATAAATAAAACAATAACACCATGTCCTGTAATGTAGTCCTGTAGTGTGGGCACTTAAAGGTCACCCTCTATGTAAGGTGCCCAAACATGCTGCCAGTCTACAATCAGAAACAACCAGCACCAGTGACACTGTGCCAGTTTAAAAAGCAAAAGGCTCATATTTCTCCTCAGCATGTACCTGGCACTTGGTGACATTGAAGACATTTCAACACAAACTCAAACATCTACATTCTCTCCTCTTTTGTACCATTTAATTTATACGTTTACAAACTGCTCGTCCGTTACTGCTGTCATTTTCATACGAGCAGCTGCAGACTGTAAAAGCTGTGTGTGCAACCACATACAGATGAGAATGCTAGTAGTTGGCATGCAGGTCAAAGTGTACTCACTCTGCAGGTTAACAGGTGGAAGGCATTGGAAGAAACAAATGTTAGCTTTGAAACTAAAAGAAAAAAACCTCAGCACTCACAGGCCTGGGATTACTGGAGCAGTCATGCAGGGAGGCTAAGACCACGCTTAAGAAAACTAGTGTGAAGCTATGGAGCAATTTGTCAACAACAACAACAACAACAAAAAAAAAAATCTATACAGAGATTCTACTTTGTGTGCTATGTACAGATATACAGACTCTTCCAATGACGGGTCATTTCAGCCTTTCAGAGGTCTCAGTTCCCGGTGAACTGTCCATGTTGTGCTCAGCTGATAAGACTAACAGCTTCTTGGTGCCGTTTTACATATTCAGGTACAGTATGTGCACATTTTACATACATTATAAAGATTAAGATGCAAAATTAAGACTGAAGGTTGAGACTGAATCTCAAAAATGAAACTTGAAAAAAAGAAAAGAAAATCAAGACAAATGTGTTTGCTTCAAGTAAATAAATTTAACAACAGGCTGTATCAAAAAATGCTCTGAACAACACTGGGGACATAACTCCATCCCCCTCCTACTCCCTCCAATAACAGAGAAAAGAAAAATATATTAAACATTAAAATGTGTGTGAGGGCATTTGTCTCTACAGCAAAACAAACTGGTGCTTACCTCAACACTTCAAATGATAGTCTATAAAATGATAGTTAAGACAGATGGGTAGTAATGTGGATATTAACAGCATTGAGGTAGCTGTGCTCTGCCTAATGCAGAAAATAATGAATGACCAAGATGCATGGAGCTCAAAGAATGACTATAGAGATTGGTGCTGGGGCAAATAGATTCAAGTCTTTGCCCCAGAATAAGTATTGTAGTATACGGTCCTCACGTTTACATCCTCTTCACACCCAACAATCTTGTCCCAACAGCCCCTCCCAAAAATTACAAAATATTAATTATTATAAAATAGTGTAAATTCTCTGTACAGCTCAACACACAGCTCCAACACGGTGGGCATCTCTAACTGTTCAAAACAGGGGATCAAAAGAGAGAAAAGCGTGATGGTGAAATAAAACATAAGGACATAATGTCAGTCAAGTCATTAAACAATGACTAAACCCACGGCCCCTCCCCCATCCCAAAAATATGTAATGGTGAAAATGTCCTAAATACAAAAGATCTGCCAGCAGACAGGCTGTCAGAAGGGGGCGCAAGTGTTGACTGTAAGTTGTTCTGAGTTACTGTAACTGTGTTAAATGTGTGTGTTAATGTCCACTTCACACTGGTGCACAGGGGGAGGGTGTACTGGAGTCAGTCAGGGCCACAACATGGCGGACACATTAGTGTCAGTGCTGTAGATCCACAGCACCAGAGGCAGGGAGATGGCCACGAAGGGCCAGGAGATGCCATCAGCACATGCAGACAGAGAGCAGCCTTTGCCGGCTGGTTTCTCAAGCTGTTTACCAAAATCCAAGTAGTTCCTGGCCATAAACTTTAGCAGCTCATCCAGCAGGATGACTGGCAGGGAGATCTTCAGCACCATCATCCACTGGGTTGTGTCCAGAGGGGTTATCTGGAAGATGACCTGGGAGAGAGAGCGACGGCAGCCGTGATTGAACGTTACAGCCTTTTAATTGCACAGGATTATACATGTATGCGCTGTTTATGAGAGGAGATAAACCTCTACAGTGTCACTGTCACATCCCAGCACCATAATGGTGAATGGCGTCTATTGGCTCGGTAGCTAAAGGAACAGTCTGACATTTTGGGAATACAGAAAGGCTGAAATATATGCAAAAATAATATTTCGATTATTTTCACAGATTGTGATTGTGGTATGAGTCACGACTTCAGCTGAGTGTTCATTTTCACTGAAAAAAATATTAAAAATGATGATGATTTTTGTTTTGGCTTATACCAAACAAGCATGTTCCTTTATGTCTGGAGAATATGATTCGTCGGACGGGGGCGTCTCTGTAGCTCCACAATGCTTCATTTATGATATGTTGTGAAACATTTGAGCCTTATCATAGATAATCGCAGCTCCTGTGACTTGGATACTGCAGTCAACCATATTTCGATTTCAATGGTTTTTGATTAATTGTTCGGCCCTTGAATACACCTGTTCTTTCTTGCACAGATTGAGATGAAAGACTGACATCATGCTCACATCTGTACGGTTAATATCAAAGCAAATAACAATATTTCCCAAAATGTCAAACAATTCCTTTAAGATTCATACCATATACTGTGATCAGAGTGTCTCAGGTCTGACTCCAGCTAGGGACATTTGTTATGTCGTACCCCTCTCTCCCTCTACGATGCCTTAAAATCTCTTTAGCGCAGAGGTATTACAAAAAGAAAGGAGATCAAGTGATGACAGTTCAATCTAGAAAATTAAGAGCTTGTGAGATGTAGTCAATTTTAAATTCAAGAAATTTTCACTCATCTCCATTACAAAACTGTAGTGAAGCCTGACAACCACAAGGGGGCAGAAAGACCCACATAACTCATGAACCTGAAGGAGTCACCAGCTGGACCAGCAAGCAGCCAGCTCCTGTCTGACTTTTATTTTTAAAATCACTTCAATCAAAATTCAACAAACTGCTTTTGCTAAACTCACAGGCAGAGGTTCCACATAGAGGATGAGGAAGTGGAGGGACATGGAGAGGCAGATGGCCCCCAGCAGCCAAACATTCTCCCAGGGAGGCATCCGCAGCAGGGACTGGTTCTCTGACAGACTGGACAGGAGAGAACACAGGTGGTTCAATTGTACAGTTCGCTCTCCATCTTCTGAGAGCAAACGGTTCTTTGATGAGAGCGTTTCCACTCTGAGAGGCGGTTACCTGTTCAGAGCATTGCACATCTCGATGGTGACGAGCACAGAGAGGGCCATGGTCATGGGGTAGGGCGATTCGAACACGTGGCAGTCCAGGCCGTCGAACTCGGGGTTTTCCGGGCCGCACTGGAGGAAGTGGCTCTGTGGGGAGGAGTGCAGGAGAGTGAGGGGGGAGGCAGAGAGTTGAGGGAGCTGAAGGACAGTTTCTCAGACGGGCAGACTTACCAGCTGGTACAGAGTGAGTTGAGGTCCATCGTCAGAGACTGTAAACCACCAGGCAGCGGCTCCCACTGTGGCAGCACCCACATAGCCTGAGACCAAAGTAACAGCATTATCAAATGACTCAACTTATCAAACTGCATGAAGGCAGATTAAAGGCCCTCCTGATGCTATTACAACAAACCTCCAATGGCTAAGTATCTGAAGAAGAGCCAGCCAGAGATGAGGGGCTCCTTGGCGTTGCGGGGAGGCTTCTCCATGATGTCCAGATCTGGGGGGTTGAAGCCGAGGGCGGTGGCAGGGAGGCCATCTGTCACCAGGTTGACCCAGAGCAGCTGAACTGGGATCAGAGCCTCAGGGAAACCCAGCGCAGCAGTGAGAAAGATGCTTTCAGAAGAAATGACTCCAATTAGAAAACCCTGCAATAAGCTGTCCATCCTTTTAAATGTTATGCACCAAAATAAAAACAATTCTACAGTCATCTGCTCCTGAGGAGACTCACCAAACCACCTCTCCCACGTTGGACGAGATGAGGTATCTGATGAACTGCTTCATGTTGTTGTAAATAGCTCTGCCTTCTTCAACGGCGGCCACAATGGAAGAGAAGTTGTCGTCGGCGAGGACCATCTCAGAGGCTGACTTGGCCACGGCAGTGCCAGAGCCCATGGCGATGCCGATCTCTGCCTTCTTCAAAGCAGGGGCATCGTTCACTCCATCACCTGTCTGTAGACAAACCTTTTGTTATTGAGAGCCCCTCCCTGTTCTGCGACACCAGCAAATCTGCACATGATGCAAGTCCAACAAAGCAAAATAAAGAAGCAAAATGTTTGTCTGTAATAATGATCACTGTAAGAAACCCAGAACAGCTTCCAGACTTCATACCATCGCAGTGATCTCGTCAAATCCTTGCAGGAACTCGACGATCTTGGACTTGTGGGAAGGCTCAACGCGGGCGAAGCAGCGAGCATGAGTCACCGCCTCCCGCTGAGTGTACGGTGAGAGTTCGTCAAACTCTCGTCCGGTGAAGGCCATGCGCTCAATGTCGTCCTCCTCGGTGAGGATGCCGATGCGGCGGCAGATAGCCACAGCTGTGCCCTTGTTGTCCCCGGTGATCATGATGACGCGGATGCCGGCCTGGCGGCACAGCATGATGGAGGCGGCCACCTCCTGTCTGGGAGGGTCAAGCATGCCGACACAGCCGACGAAGGTCAGGTCGGACTGGACACAGAGAGACAAAGACATGACTCAATGTTTGGTACTGCACAGAATACAGCAAATTACAGCAAACACCCAACAACTGTACCAGAAAGT
This sequence comes from Seriola dumerili, assembly GCF_002260705.1. Taxonomy (NCBI): domain Eukaryota; kingdom Metazoa; phylum Chordata; class Actinopteri; order Carangiformes; family Carangidae; genus Seriola; species Seriola dumerili. Next base: position 10,308,121 of record NW_019174272.1, on the reverse strand, counting down.
GAACACTCACCTCATACTCCGAGAATTTGGCGGTGTCGGACAGAATCATGTCCTCCATTTTGGGTGGGCTGTCTCTTGTGGCCAGAGCCAAGCACCTTAGGGTGTCACGACCTGTCCCGTACTCACGGATCACAGACATGATCTTTTCTTTGATCTCTTTGCTGAGGGCAACTTTGCTGTTTCCAACTCTGACATGAGTGCATCTCTCAATGACTCCCTCTGGGGCGCCCTGTGGGGAAGAACAGAGGAATAAAATATTCATAACATGGTAGAAGACTGTCGGGCATCAAAAGCAACGCTGTCAACAAGTCCCTGCTTCATGTTTCTTTCAGCGTACCTTGACAAACATCTTGCCCATGGATGAACGAGACTTGTTGGGGGTGCAGTAGACAGACATGGACTTCCTGTCTCTGGAGAACTCGAGGGTGAACTCCTTCCTCATCAGCTGCTTGATCACCTGATCACACAAAAGGACAGACAGGGTGAGAGAAGCTGCTGAGTGGGAGCAGTGGAAATGTGCAGTGTGAGCAGGTGAGGGAGTTGCTGTCACTCACCGAGTTGCAGGCGTTGGCTCTGTCAATCTTGGACAGGTTGTGGACTTCAGTGTCGAAGACGTTCATCTTCTCCACCAGACAGGTCAGTGCGGTCTCTGTGGCCTCGCCGACCTTCTCGTACACACCCTTCACCTGAGACATCAAAAATGCTTTATTATATTTTTTTTATATTAATTTTTATTTTGTTCTATTTATTATAAATATTTTTTTTTTAATTTTTCTTATTTGAGTGAACGTATTTTATCACAATTGGTTTTCGTTTGAATCTTCATACATATGACTAATTTACACCATGTATTGCAGCGCTGTAACTTTGCATTGCTGTTGTGTAAAGTCCTTAAGAAAGGGAATAAAAATCCTATTGTAAAGTAGTACACTGTACACTTGTGACGTAACGGTAGAAGCAGGCAGGGTTCAGACCTCATTGAAGTCCAGGGAGGAGTCGTTACACAGGGCACAGATGGTAGCCAGTTCAACCAGAGCATCATGCTGGGAAGACTTCACTTGTTTTCCATCCTGGTACCTGAGGGTAAGCACAGAGTATTTAGCCTGCGAGTGTTTGTGTGTACTTGATATAACAGAAACAGAAACATTCTCCAATTCTCCTTTCTGTCGTCTCCATTCAAGTGTCTGCAGGTTTAAATATCATCTATAACCCTATATTTTCCCTTTAACCTACAATTCCCCTACCGTTAAATTAAATGAGATATTTCAGCTTTCATCTGGATTTGCAGAGTCAGCTGTAAAGTACTCACACTTCTCCCTCAGGTGCGTAGGTAGAACCTGTGATGGTGAACTCGGACAGAGAGCAGCTGTCACCTTCGGCTTTGTTGACGGTGAACATCTGGAGATCAAAGGGGCAGATGGGACAAAAACAAAAGAGTTTTTTCCCCAAAGCACACATCTTTTAATGCCATGATAACTCTTGTATCAGCTTCCAGTTTCTTTACTGTCACAGCAGGTGGCAGCAGAAACCACAGAAACCCAGAGTGGATGGAGAATAATTAGCCTGCAGTGTTACAGAGAGTGACTCTGTGAGGGCTCGGCTGGGTGGCCGTCTGCCTAATGTGAGAGAAGGGTGTTTAGTTTCTCTCCAAAAGTAAACAGAAGAAACTGCCAGTGAGCCTGAGTAAAGAGAGAAGCTGTGCCCAAAAGGAAGAAGCTGCAGTGCCAAGAAGCTTCATCCTCTCACACACACACACACACACACAAACAGACACACAGACACACACACAAACAGACACACAGACACAGACACAGACACACACACACACACACAGTAACACAAAGTAACAGAGGTTATGGCAATCGGAAATTTTCATTAAAATATGTTGGAGACAAATATATATTTGAAATAATTGCATGGTGCAAATATTTTCTCTTTTCAGCGGTTAATATATGTTTCACTGTGAGTCACTATGAACCACAGAAAAACAGCAGTAATTGCAGTATTGTATTTAATCAAGGCCTCCACAACATGCAGCCCAAACAAAACAAAGAAAACAGAGAGCCAAACAACAGTTTGATAAAAAAAACTGTCACAAGTCTAATTCAGGCTTTGCCAAAGTTCTGAGAAAACACTGAACAGGCAACAAAGGAGGATTAAACTTTATAAATGCTGAAATGTCTTCTCAATGTGGAGCCAAGTAGCACCAGGGTGCCACTCACAGAGAGAGGAAGAGAGAAAGGAACTACAGGCTGACTGCTTTGCAGCTCGGTGACGCAAGGTCAGTTATGCAACAGCAGCTCTGCAAGTCATCCAACAGCTCAATGTAGATTAGAGGAGTTGCAGCATGCTGCCGTCTTGTTTAATAACCTGGATACCTGATCACAAGGAATACTCCACTCTCACTGTTTGCACAAACTGTATTACCATTTTAGCTGACTAATGTATTGGAAGAGACGTCCACAGTCACAGTCTCTCTAACTGCTGTCACCTTATCCAAACAACAGGCAGCAACAACAACGATGACAAAGCACCAACTACCTAACTGTTCAGCAGTGCACCAAGAGTTTGTGTGTATGACTCACTCTGCAGACAGACATCTGGTTGGTGGTCAGGGTTCCCGTCTTGTCAGAGCAGATGACAGAAGTGCAGCCCAGGGTCTCTACAGATGGCAGACTGCGGACGATGGCATTTTTCTTAGCCATGCGGCGAGTGCCCAGAGCCAGGCAGGTGGTGATCACTGCAGGAAGACCCTCGGGGATGGCGGCCACGGCCAGCGCCACGGCAATCTTGAAGTAGTAGACTGCCCCACGGATCCAGGAGCCTCCATGGACGGGGTCGTTGAAGTGTCCGATATTGATGATCCACACAGCAACGCAGATGAGGGAGATGACCTTGGACAGCTGCTCGCCAAACTCATCCAACTTCTGCTGCAGGGGGGTCTTCTCCTGCTCGGTGGCTGCCATCTCGTCACGGATCTTACCAATCTCAGTGTTAACGCCAGTGGCCACAACCACACCCACAGCCTTCCCAGCAGCAATGTTGGTACCCTGAATGAACAAGTATATACATGTTGGCTCAAGTACATTCGATAAGATCTCACATCTTCAAATAACAACAGGAGCGGGTTTTTCCAGGAAATTGAAAGAAACTAAACAAACAAGTTAAAGGACATCAACAGGATGTGTGATAACTTGTCCACCAGAGTTGAGCTTACAGAGAAAAGCATGTTCTTCTTGTCCTGATTTACAGCACGTGGGTCGGGCACAGGGTCGGTGTGTTTGATGACAGAGATGGATTCACCTACAAAGACAACACAAGGTATCAGGTTAAATCAGTTTGCATGAGATGATCTACGGAACAAAGCACAGCCAATTATCTCTACAGAGAGATCTATGGTGCTGATCATTCATGCTGCCTCACTGATCTCACACACACACACACACACACACACACACACACACACACACACACACACACGATAATTGGAAACTGCTTCATGATACACCTCTGGGCTCATTCTGCAGCCACTTCAAATGATCTTGTTCATGATCACCCTGCAATTCTGGATTGATCCATTAATCTTGTGTGCTATTATTTTGAAAGAAACGGAGCATCAGTGGAGAGTTTAAAATGAGTTCACAGCTGAGTAATGTTTTATATCAAAGATCCATCTTCAGTATGAAATAAAACCTCCCTGAAGCCTCAAATAAAAACACATTGAACTCAGTGTGTGCTGGTTACAACTGCATTTTTAATCCACGTTGCTCATAGCAGCAAAAGCTATAATTTAGGAAGGGAGAGGTCATATCTGAAAACTACTTCACTGATATGGTACACAGCACCAACAGGGCTGGGTGGTGACGTTTAAGCCTTTGTATGCAACAATGAGCAGCCTCATTAAGTAAGACATAGCTGACATCTTAGTCTTTAGCTTTAAACCTGTGTGACTTTCTACTTATTACTGAATAACAAACACAGTGACAGGCTGTGGTAAAAAGGTAAGCGTGCAATAAGAATAATAGTTTAAAAAAACCCATCACAGCTGGAAAGCAAACTAATCAATAAATCTATTTTTCATTTTTAAGATCCATGTTATCAGGAGAAACTGAGAATTGAATTGATAAAAATGGCAGAGGGACATAATTTTATAGAAATGCCTTACCGGTCAGAATGGACTGGTCGACCCTCAGGGTTGTTGATTTGATTGAACAGATTCGGATGTCAGCAGGTACCTTGTCTCCAACTATCAGAAAACAGATTCACATGAAAAAGACATCAAATAAAAATAACAAAAACATTAAAAACATGATATAAAATCTATTGGAAATAAAACAAAGCAGTTCAAATTATTTTAAATAAAGTCTGTGGCTGAAAGCTGATGTCAAACTGTCATATTACACAATGGCCAAACACTGGAGGTTTGACTCCAGCTGTATAGTGAACTGCACAGAGCTGTTAGTGTGTGCTCAGACTAAATGAAGATTTAACAGATGAGATATTGTCTATTTTCTGCAGGCAGTAACTCAGCATTAGTGTAAACTAAACTGATGGAGCACGGCTCATTATGGGATGGTTGCTGTGCCAAACAACAGCAGAGCGGTGTTGCCATCGCTGTAGGGAGAGAGAAGGAGAGTCAAAGAAAGAGGAGGAAATGAAGGACTTGTGAGCCATAAAAGGCCTGTCTCAAAGGAAAAGGCCAATTTGGGTACATCGAAATTGCAGTGACCCAATTCAGCTTCCTAATGGTACATAAAGGCAATGGAAACTGGGGAACTGGCTCAGGCTATGGCACAGTTCTGTGGGCGTAGTCTACATATAGGCCTACTTAGTTAAAAATGCAAATTGTGTCAGATTATTACAAAAACACTCCAGCCAGGATGGTGGTATAGTTAGAATCTAATCCCCAAACAAGTCTAACAAATATCTGAGAATCTAACAAAACATCAAGACCAAGCTGAAGTGAAAACTCAAACTGGAAATGAGCAGAGAAAGATTTGATAAAAACATACCAATGTCAAGATTCCCATTTGAGGAAACACGAACAGTAATCCAAAACCCCCCATGCCCTTGAGGGAAGGGAGGGGGAAATAGCAATGGGACCAACAATACATGCAGCCAAAAATGGGAAAAGCATTTCAATATGTTCCCCAATGTGGTGATCAGGTTTAAATGCGGCCGTATGATGGCAGCTGTTTCCTCATCATTGCCCCGGCACAGAAAGAGACAAGGAGACAAAGTCTGGGTCTCCACATCACCTCAAAGTCTTTTAAAGTCTAGACATTAGGAATATAAGTCATCACAATCCCGTCTCACCTCACTAATCCATGTCTACATTTTCACACATGTCCAAATTAATGTACAGCCTTTTACAGTTACATGCATTTCAACACTCTTGCTCCACGAGTGTCGACTTCTCACTGTGACACACGACCCTGTGAGAAGTTGGATAACTGTCAACTCATTTGATGTCCTGACAGTAGTGCCAGGAACTCTGATCTGTCAGCAGGCATTGGCCAATCAAGACACACAGTGACAGCTTTTCTGAGAAGGACTAATGTTGAGCTCAGTTGCATCTTTAAACCGTTTGAACCCGAAACAACGGGCGCAGTGGAAGCTTCACTTCTGGGAAGGTCACGCACCCTCGCTCACAGATGGAACAATGCAGGCCCGGGTCATTTACAACCAAATTAAGACTAGAGCTAACCTCCTGATGGCATGGATGAATCTTGCTCCTGCATTGAATACAGAAACCCATCTCATAGCAACTCTCTTTAAGGGAAACGAGCCTCATCCCTTAAAGAGATTAAAAAGATTAACCTTAGCTGCGCCACAGGAACAAAAAGTGAAATGTTTTCTTTAGGAGCCAAAAAGCTTTACAATTACATGCTAGATGGTTGTGCAACGCTTCCTGTGCTAAGTCATTACTTTTGAAGAAATACTACTCTGAGAGAGTGCTGAGCCAAGACACAAGGCTAGAGGGACAGGTTTCTTATAATGGCGCTTGTGGTTGTTCTCATATAAAGAAGCCAGTGCTTAGTGTGAAAACTGTGTGACACTGAGACACTGGAATTGTCCCGAGGCTGTGTTAAACTGCAGACCTGCTTTGATGAAGTGTGTGTATATCATCTGTCCCTTTGTGTCAACATCCTACTTGGTAGCAGTCCAAGCATCTCCTCAGGCATGACCACTTTTTAACCTTTGCGCCTGCCAACAGGTCACACAGTCCACAAATTTTAGAGTGACAAAAGCTCGGCCCTTGTGATACATTGCACCCAGTATGACTCCCAGAGGTGCCTTATAAAACAGACCTTTCAACAGCAGGCAAGGCGGCAACTGAACCGAAGCCGTCAGTGGTGACTGGCACCTGGCTCCGCCGTGTATTAGGTGACGGCGTGCAGTTCGGCAGGCCAGGCTTCCTCAGGGCCGGCCAGGAAGATACATGTGCTGATGGCAGCTGAACAAAAGGCTGACCTTCTGTCATGTTGAGAGGGCAATTTCAGAACGGTCAACGGGTGAAGCGTCCAGCAGCTTTCCAACGCAGCTCCTACTGATTAACTCACTGGCTGCATTTACATTTGGACTGAACAATAGAAAATCATGTTGTGATGATTTTGGTACATATTTTAATTGCGATATGAGTCATGATTTCAGTTAGAACAGTCATTTTTGCAGAAAAAAAAAAAAAAAAAGATTTTTGTTGGGTCTTATAGCAAACAAACTTTACATCTGGAGAATATGATTTGAAGGCCAGTGCATCGCTATAGCACCACAATGTTTCATTTATGGTCTGTTGTGACATATCCTACCTTTATCAAAAAAATTGAAACTCCTGTAATTTGGATATTACACTTAACCATATTGTGATTTCAATAATATTATGATTAATTGTTCAGCCCTTATTTACATGTGTACAGTAATGCAATGTCCAGATGGATGTATTATTTAAAAAAAAAAAACAAAACAGATAAAACCTTCGACTGTTTGCTCTACCAATGTAGATTTTTTTCCTTCTAACCTTTGGCAGCCAGGTACACCAGAGAATCTATGTTACCATGACTCATCACAATCAATAGTGAAATAAAACTGATTAACTTCTTCCTGCAAATGAGGCTTTGTTTAGGGCGTTACCTTCTACTCTCTTATCTATATCACAAGTGTGTTTTTAGATGCATGTATAGGTTGAGTGCAGGAGTCCTAGTTTTTTGCCACAGTGTTAGTAAATGGCCAAAGTCACAAGTGAGTTTCACTGTTTTATGAGCAAACAAGAGCAGGGTAAGTAATGTTTAGTTAGCAGCCGGCTGCTGGGAGACAATATTTACCAACAGCCGACTAGTTTCTTGACTAGTGAACACATGTCAGCTGACTTTGGGAGTTGATCCGCACCTACGACCTCAGTAATGTAAGCACCATCTCCTCACTGTCTCCCTGAGATCTCTGCTTTTCCTTCGTCTGCTATGAATCTTAAGAAGCAGCAGGCTGGGCCTCCACATAGCAAGCAACTGTTTCTGTTGCCATAGTAACAAAACTTGTCCCAGGACTGGGAGCATTAAAACTACTGTCAAAATTAACTGGGAGTTTAATAGAGTGAAGTAAAAAAAAAAAATGACATGTAGGCTAAGCAAGACACAATCAATTCTGGGTTGGAATCAAAATCAAGACTCCAAACACTACACTGACCTTTTAAAAGAGCATTCACCACAGCCCACACATATACACTGCAAACAAATTAGAGTCTGGACTTTGGACTTCTGTGGTGACAGAGAAAAACATATTGTGAAAGCAGGAAGGCATTATAGAAAAAATTTTAGCACAGTGAATGTAGTGCAATATAAATATCAAACAAAACAAAAACACTTTGTCTATCGTGTTCTTGCAGCCATAAGACATTAAAATGTAGATGTGAGTTTAAGTGTAGACTTTTTGGTTCAATAAAAAAAAAACTGCAAACGACAGGACAGAGGTGGACATTCTTCTCATGTCTTAACACTGTCAGTAGTGGTCCCTCAGTAAAACCTTTCTTGGGCTGTAACCTTACAGCTCAGCATGGATTCCCAGCAGTCAGTGCACTACATGACTGGTACAGTGGAGTTTATGTGTTTACAGATATTGTTTATGCAGAACTTTACATGCATACTTTCTCTCTCTGTCACCGATCAGCACCTTCACTGTTTGGTCTGAATGAAAACCTCTCTGCCCTTCAGCAGGACTTCACTACATGTGAGGTTTTTGCATTGTTAAAGCCTGATTCCCTGGTTGGCAAGATGAGGCCATTTTTCTCCGTCTTGCTGACAAGTCAGGAACCTTTGCCAAAAGACAGTCCCTCAGTGGCAACGACGCTTGCCAGACCACATTAAATGCCACATACTATCCATGGTGTCTGGAATCTTAGTGGAGGCTGCGGGTGCTGATGGGTAGGGTCGCTGTGCATTGAACATGGCGGGGTGGGACGGTTACCCACAAAGCGCTTCCCTATAAGGTCATCTCTCTCCAACACAATGAGAGCTGATGAGAGATCCTCCCCCGTACGCTGCCCCCCACACTAGCCCCCGTCACTACCAGACTCCACAACTTCACAGGCAGCAGAGAACAAACCCACTGAGCTCTGCTGCTCTGAGAAAAGGCCAACGTCCAAATCTGCAAGCTCTCAACACCAAAATCTAAACTGGCAGCTATACAGTGAGCGCTTTCTTATGAGAGAGCCTTAAAACCCCCTGGAAGGAGCTAGTGAACCACACGTGATCAGCTAACACCAGTTTTAGGAGTTAGTTAAATGGAGCAAGGTAATTCTTTATCAGATTTTGGCTGCTGGCACTTGCCTCTCCTAAAACATGCACCAATCTAGATCACAGTAAAAACCTGGTGGATCATTAGTGCCAATTTCTGAATCTAAACTATTCAGGCAAACTCACTGACCTGAATGTCAGTGAGATAACTACTGGAACAAACCATGGATTAGTTGTGATGTACCACTGCATGATTTGGCTGAGCTGCATTGTTGTGAACAAGTATTTTATCACTCCGACAAGAGCGGTCAAAGAACTCCAGAGGAGAGCAGACTGGACCGAGACCAGCACAGATCAGATTTGGAAAAAAAAAAAAAAAAAAAAAACTAAAGCGTTAAATGATCTATTTTAGATAAAAGTCTGAGAAATGCATTACAGAGGATGTTATTTCCATGACATTAAACATATTTCAGTGAGTGTGCGACTGTGAGGCTGATAAAGTGATGGGGGGTGTGAGTAGGAGGCAGCATTCAAACCCACAGCAGGGCCCTGAAAGGGAGCAGCACAAATTGGCTGCAGGCTATTCTTCTCACGGCTGAAGTAGCCACAGAGGACTTGTCTCTGTGTCCTCTACCTCGGCTCAGCAGCCGGCCGGCCGGCATCTGCGTCATCACACTCCTCCTCTGCATGGCAGGGGTCACTTTGGAGCTTCAGGGAAATATTATTCATAAAAAAAAAAAAAAAAAAAAAAGGAGCCTGACAGAAAGCATTGTAAAAGATATTTGGAGGATTTGGGAGGTAAGCTGAAGCCTGAAGTCTCCTGACTGCAGGATAAAACATCCGGTTTTGCTGCTTGCTGGGCTGCTTTTTTGAGTAAGCCTCAAGCTACTGACAGCAAAGCCTCCAGCTACCTTCATCAAGAGTTTTTCAATAACTAGGTCTCTAATATGCAAGAGGAAAGTGCATCTGACTCACAAGTTTATCTTTAAACTTGAGCCTAATATTTAAGCTCTCCATGCTTAGCTTCTTTTGCAACTCGTAATCAAAATGTTATGATTAGCCCTGTCAACCGAAAACTAATTATATACAGTATATAAACACATTAAAACAGAAATAAATGGTACATTAAAGACTTGTGCAGTCCTGCTCCATTTGCCCTTGTCAAGGTTACTGAGGAGTCCTGCTGAACACTGTCCCACGTCACCGCACTGTATCAATGTTTCCCAGAGCAGGATGGGAGGGGCATGCAAGGGGTGGGACCAGACACCTGTCATCTTCACGACTGTCACTGCCTCTATAAATACTGCATTCCATAATCTAAATGGCCTATGACAGCTAAAAATAAAACCTACCACTATATACAGAAAAACTATGCATCACTTCAGCGGCTTAGGGTTAAACAGAGTATCAAGATAACGCTAGTGTTTTAAGGACTCCAGCAGTCCTCAACACATCCGCCTCTGTTCATCCCTCTGCAGAATTATGTATGTGTCTGTGCCATGAGGGAAACAGCACTCTTTTTAAAAAAAAAAAAAAAAAAATCAAAGCTTTACATCCTCAGGATTTCAGCTGCTGAAATACGCTGACTGGACCTCAGCTGCATGAATCACTCCAGGGCTCAGCTCACATACTGCATGAGGAGGAAATCTGTTGAGATGGGACGAACTGTGACGATGCAGTAGCATTCATTTCACACACTCACACACACACACACACACCCTTTGTGACCCTGGGTTAATAAGAACATCTCAAAATACATTATTCTTGCAGGGTGTGTCACCTCTGCAGTGGCACTTGGGGATGGGGGGGGGGGGGGTTTCAACTTGAGCTTGTGCTAAATGTGATCCATGACCATACCTGGTCTCATTTGATCTGTCAACAGTCTGCTTTATCTGAGGCTCAGTGAAACGCAGGCGAGGAACTATCATATGAAGAACACCAGATCTCTTTGATGTCCAAAAAAACTGAATATGGACAAATACCCTCTTTCACAGCCAAACAAACTATTCTTGATAGAAGCTGCAGTGGCATTAAATTGCCAAATCTCTGAATTTCAAGGTTTGTTCCAGTCTGGTTCATGTGATATCCAGATGTTCCCTGGGCCTGAGGAGTCTACATATGAAACCAACATCTAAACCTTTTCACATCTCAGTTAGTTGGTGGTACAATCTAAGCAACAACAGTATTATTTTAGAATAAAGTTAAAACAATAACAAAAGCAACAGAGTCGTGTCCGTTTAAACAAGCACAAAATCAAGAGCATGTCAACCTACCAGCAACCTCTACGATGTCACCAGGCACGATGTCTCTGGCCTTGATCCTCTGCACAGTCTTCCTGTCCTGCCGGTACACTTTCCCCATCTCAGGCTCGTACTCTTTAAGTGCCTCAATGGCATCCTCAGCGTTGCGTTCCTGGTGAGGTGAAAACAACATTTAGTGCCATCACTTCTGAGTTGCCTGTTCTTGGTTCTACTGGACTGAACATAACAGGCACTCCCAATTCTGAGTGCAATGTTTGTTTAATCAGGTTGGGCTTGGGGACATTGAGGTGTTAAGTATATGGAAAATTGGACTATAAATCACATCATTTTCTGCCTCTTGACGTTTTTCAATTTTTCCTTCACCGGCATCTTCATCAGCAACAACACAACATCACTCAGAGCGGACTGCCCACACGTTTTAAAAATAAGTAAATAAACCAGCCTCATATGTTGGTGAGATTCAAGAGGACAACTTCGGGGCTGTTCCTTTTCAAGAGGAAGTCATCTTTGAGACAAAAACAACTTTCAGTGGAGAGAGTTTAGCTACAGTGGCAGTGAAGTATAACAAACTGCAGCAGGCTGCCACACTGATAGATGCATTTAATTCATCACCAGCGAACCATTATGTGCATTTTCAAAAGTCTTCTCATTGATTTCCACCCAACTCCAGCTGTGTCTTCTCTCTAGATCACTAATTTCTGTTGTCACTGGTGACTGCATTTCAGAGTGATGTATACACTTCACTGCCAAGTGTATTAGGCTCATGCCATCCAAATACATAAGTCTTTCTGTCAGAGCTGGGCTGATTCAACATTTTGGACACTGCAGTTCATGATAATATTGCACTGGATCAGATTGCATGATTAACTTGTTGAATAATGATTAGATAATTATTAGAAGACTGTTGTGCTGAACTGCAATGGATGTGGCTAATATCAGTGTTGATACAGGCTCACACTGAGAGGCAATAACTTTCAATAGCATGGTGACCTTAGGCAATATATCACATTTTAAAGGCTTTGAAATGAGTTTAAATGCTGGCTTATTGTTTTCAGATATTATCCTTGAGTGTCTGTTTCAACCCCTACAAAAAAACAGGTAACATGTGCAACTAATTACAGAAAAAACATAATTCTGTTGTATAATGAAATTTGACTTACTTCAATACAAATGCATTACATTTGGAGAAATAAAACTAGAAGAAAAAACCCCAGTGATTTCCAGGCCTATTCCCCAGATACAAAGGACATGGCGTTGGATTTGAATAGTGATGTCCCAGGATGTCAAAGTTTCTCACCTGCCACACTCCGACAATGGCATTGGCTATAAGAATGAGTAAGATTACAAAAGGCTCCACAAAGGCTGTGATAGTTTCTTCCCCCTCTTCAAACCAGGCCAGGACCTGAAAACAGTACGAGAAGAACCAAGCATTAACTATTAAAAACATTTCACAGAACAAATTTTTTTTTTTTTTTTTAAATAAAAAAATCATGAAAGAACAAACAAAGTTGTTCATAACAGATAAACGGCTGAGAAATCACATCCTTGATAGAAGAGAGATATGCACGGACACAGTCACAAATTACGCATTCAAATTAACTGAACAGGTTTTTATCTCTTAAATAGACCTGACATCAAAGCCAGTTAAAATCAGACTTGAACTGAACACTTTCCTTTCCTAAACCGAAAGTTTCTTTAGTATTTAGTCGTTAACAGCTGACCACTTATCTAAGGAACATTAGCAATACATTTATTCACTGTGAGAAACTGTTGTTATTCTCCTGTGGATATTTGTAATTATTGATTTTTTTAACTGCCAACACTGGACAACCCATTTAATATGTAGGAATAATGGGAAATTCATAAGCATTTGATTCCCTGATGCAATTATATCAACCATCAAGAAGACTGTAAGAACTCAGATTTACACAGTTTGACCTCTATTAAGTGGAACTACTTTAACATTTCCATTTCAGGCAGTGATAAACTGATGTCCTAATGGATTATTTAAGCACTGGTCTCAACACTTTTGCCTATATTATACTATAATGTCTCACTGCCTGCAAAATATACTACATTTTTCTGACCTGGAGTCTCATTTGGCTTGTTGTCCCTGAGAAAATTGTCCTAAAATTACCCTGTGTGTCACAAGCAATTAGTTAATGTCCCATAATGTCATTCAGTTATCAACCTCAGTAAGAGCCGAGTGTTTGGCTGCGTTGGACAACAAAGACTTTTTATGACATAACTTAAATGGCAAACATAACTCTTAATAGCGGTGACAGTATAAAAGCACGGGGCTCAAAAGTGCCTTACTGTATGTCAGAACACAGCCAAGACATTTACATCTCTCATATCTATACTAAGGCTGCAACTAACAACCTCTTTCATTATGGTTGAACCTATCACTTATTTTTTCAATAAATCACTTAGTCATTTATACTATAAAATGTCAGAAAATAGTGAAAAAGCCCCAGTTGAAACCTTAAATATTTTGTTTTATCCAACCAATAGTCGAAAATCAGAAGATATTTAGTTTACAATTATATAAAAATAGACAAAAGCAGAAAACTTACACTGGAGAAGCTGGAACAAGAGAATGACGGACATTTCTGCCTTATAAATTACTTTAATGACATTTGGAAATTACTTTTCTGCCCATCAAATAATCAGTTAATTGTCTAACTGTTTCAGCCCTAACATTTAGACTAACATGCAAAAGGATAAAAAACCTTTATAGTAATTAATCTCATTAAATAATGTATTTTTAAAACAGGGGCAGGCTCTTAATAACTCTTCTGTCGACACAAACTGGAATCATTCAAACAGAACTGAAGACAACTTTTAATTGAGTCTATAGATTTAGATGAGAGAAACTACTTCAATAGCCAGTGGTTTAGCTTTTCTGATTTTGATTTTCTTCCATATTCCTTGAGTATACATTAAAGAATGGGAGTTAATATATTTATGTTGAGGTGGGTGTGCACATTTGTCTGATGAGAGCCCTCCCACTGAGGGGTGAGGGCCCAAATTTGGTCTTGAGTGGTGCTCTGTTCCCCTGTCAGACAGCAGCCACTGACACCTCTGTATCACCTGACCGGGCACCGCACGCTACATACCAACTTGGACACACACACCGACACACACACACACACACACAGTTATCAAAATCTTCTTCAGACATGTGTTAATGTAGCGTGTAGTCGATTCAAAGAACATGAAAGAAGTAAAGTTGCAAAAATTAATCACACATTGCTCAATGCCAGACATTAAATCTAGTTTTTGATCCATCACAGAAAGAAACAAAACATTGTTATTTGATGTGACATTACAACAATAAAAGTGCTACTGTTGTGTGAAAACGTTCATTTCATTTTGCTTTTAAAAACGTTCGGACACACGCTGATGTGGTGCTATTACATTATGGCAGCCCACCATCAAACATTTATGTGTCTGGCACCAAAAGACAGCGTCCCAAGCGAGCTCAGGATAAGTCATTACACAGCAGCCATGCTTGACGACTCAGATGTCTTACTTGGCACATGGTGATAGCAACTCAATGCTGCTACTGCTGTTGTCACCATTCTTCAGATGGGTTGCTGGCCTTCTCAGCTGTTTAGCTCCCTAATATGCGAGTGTAACCTCAGCCAGGTTATACAAACTGAAGACGTTCACACTTCAGCACTATGCAATACATAAACTGTCCCCTGCCATTCATCACACAGGGCTTAATAATAATCCGATCTGCTATTTTGACTTAATGTAAACACTCTTTCAGTCAGAGGTGGGAAGGGAAAGCTATTTGTAGGATGCAGTAACTTGTCCTGAGATTCCCTTAGGTTTTTATTCCATATGTACATCATCTCTCTCATTTACTGGACACAGCATGGAGGATATAACAAGATAGGGGAGTAACAGGGAGAATCAAACAGATCAGCAGGTCAAGACTTGACATAAATTCATAATGTCACAAGCTGAGGAGGTTGTTAAGTCTACATGGTGTAAAATAGTGTGATAAATCCTGCATTCTCAACAGGACTGTGTTGTATCCAAAATCATGAAATAAAAACAATCTAAAAAAGGTATACTTACAAAAGATATACACGCAGCCAGCAGAAGAATTCGAACAAGTAAATCTTCAAACTGTTCAACGACGAGCTCCCATAAAGATTTCCCTGCAGAGGAAGGAGTTGGTTAAAAACAATCCATCACAGAAAGGTGTTATCATGAAATGACAGTAACAGTAGTGACAGTGACAGTACTGATTACCTTCTTCAGCTGGTAACTCTAGAGGGCGAAGTCAATCCAGGGATGGCACATGAAACAGATGAAAAAGAAAGAAAAGGTGGGTAAGTGGTACATAAACTCAGTTCCTGTTTCTTGATGGGGAACTGGTTCCTAGAACAAGAGTGTGTTCTGTGTAACAGAGCTAAGAGAGCCAAATCTCAGACTAACACAAGTTGGTGCAAAACATACTGTGTAATGGTGGAGGTTTTGTCCTGAAGTGATGTAGTGGAGGTGTGTGTGGATATGTCTAACCATTAAATGTCAGTATAAATGAGAACCAATCATGTTGCAATAATGTAATGCAGTTTTGTAAGATCCTATTCACATATCTGGCTTAAAGTTCCAACTATGGCATATAAAATAAGATTTATTACACAATAGGGAAACTCCAATCAATATAAAGGTCAAAGTGATTTAATGGGAGGTGGGTATAACCTTCATGATCTCCCAGGTTGTATTAATTTAAAAACAGCTGTTTAGGCCTGGGACAAGAGAGATTAACTCAGCCGCATAAGGTTACTCCAGTGATCCCGTGGCCACTGTTCAGTGTCAAATAACTGTTGGATCTCCAGGCACGTGCGCCAAGGTGTTGCACTTTGAGCAACATTAGCGTGGCTGCTGTGTTCAACAATATCACCATATTTTACAACCACGGTCAACAATGTCACAATGAGGTTATGTTTAACAATGTTATCACCGTCCACAGCGTTACCATGACACAATGCTACACACTGAAACCATGTCCAGAATCGCTACAATGTCCCCATGTTCAACAATGCTACAATGTCCTCTAAGTAATCACTGATTTGTTACTGTGTAAGAGATGGGAAACCCTCGAGGTCACCGGTGATGACGTCAGCCAAATCACTTTATGAAGCCGGGTAACACCGGCCGGCTGATGGTGTTGCTGACTTTTACCCCATATACTGAATACTGTGCCCGCACTGCCCCATGTTACAATGACAAGACATTTTTGAGCCGTGTCTCATTCACAGCAGCGGCGTCTGTGGAGATCTATGGTTTAAATTGTCGTACCGTTTAGGCCCCATTTCTCCTTCTGTCGTTTCACCTCGTCCAGGGAAAGTCCTGTGCTTTCATTGACGCAGAAATAACTGTAAACTTCTTCCACACTCTTCGTGTGAGCGTTCTCCATGGCGGACAGACGACTCCTTCCCACACAACGTTACCCAAAGATACAGCCGTATGGCACCTTCTGGCACTTTCAAACTGTTAGTACTTTCAAAGGAATAAGGAGTTTATCAGCAGAGAGCTGTGCTTTCACACTCGGGTGGCTATCGAAAGCTACTGACCGCGGTCTAACGTGTTCCCCTGGCCACTGTTGAGATTCTTCACGCGAATTACGGAGAAAAAAATCTTGGAGTGAGCCAAATTCCTCTTCCCTCTCTGGAGGAAGATTACTCTGAGCAGCCTCTTATCTCCGGAAATGGTGGGAAAGTGTCTGCAGCAGTGTCCTGTGTTAAGGACTGCATTCACCCGGTCCGGTCCTCCTGCGTGCTACCGTGCCGTGCCCTGCCTCACCGTGGCGCAGCTCTCTGTGGCTCCACACGGTCCTGACAGTCTGGTTTTATTAAAGCGCCTCACTGCTGCCCCTCTTCCCTGCGCTGCATGTGGACTAACGCCATTGGACGAGCGGTGTCAGCTACGTTCAAACCAGGGAGACGAAAAAACACAGGAAGTAACCAGGAAATGAAACGCTGGAACACTCACTCGTTTATCCCATCCAAACCATGTGGATTCTGTTGTATCTAAGTTAACACACTTGGGTCAGTTTACATTAATTTTAGTGTTTCCTATTGCTCGCCGTATCTGGCTGGTGACACTGCCGTTTTGTGCTGTACATTTATGAGTGACATCACTATTTGTGATCCCACCCCGTGATAGGCTTTATTAAAAGGCAACATATGACGTAGTATGGACGCTGACAGTAAAAAAAACAAAACAAAAAACAGCTTTCTTTTTTATTATTACGTAGACTCAGAGATGGCCCGTTCAGGGAACCAATGTAAATGTGTTGCTCACAGTGTAGTATGAGTATAACCTGTTTGCATAGATTCACAGATTACTTTACACAATTCCCTCAGACTACAGGCATCCCATTAGAGAGGTCCCATGTCTTATTGTATTACTACCTCATTTACACTTGACTAGGGCCCCTTGTTTTTCTTTGGCAGGAATGAGTTCATGAAAAAAAAAGATGAACCACAGATCAACGTCTCAGGCATGTTACACCAGCTTGAGCAAAGAAAAACCACTGCCTCAAGTTTTTTCTCCAGAAACAATTAATAAAGCCAGGCTATCCCTGATTAATTATCTACATCTGCTTTACAGCTGTAAAGACAGCCAAATTGCTATAGATGTGTGAGGGCACAAGGTTAACCCCTCCACCACACATTGTGTTCTTTAGGGGGTAGCGTTGTCAGCTGTTTTACAGGGCTGGCATGCATCATCTGTTAAAGCGTTTTAATAAGGCCCCAAGAAGCACAAAGTGCTGCAGCATTAATAACATAGCAGTGCCTAGTTGGACACCAAGCTGCCTTTTACAATACACACTTGATCTGTTTGGCACAAGAGCCACTAACATTGGCTTGTCAACAGTATAATAATTTTCTGTGGGAGTGATGGTGGGATCTTGAAGCATCCAAGAAGACATTTGTTGGGAACAATGTGGGACACACAAATCATAGTCTGTGTGCAGAGGTGTGTGCTATGTTATTTGCTAAAAAAAAAAAAAAAAAAGGGTAATAATACCTCAGTATAGCAACTAAAATTTACTCCATCCCTCATGTAGTTTAGTATTGATTTATATTAAATAATATTTAACATTTCATACCAGTCCAGTTAAAGAAAAACATAATGCTATTAATTAATGTCAAATTTTAGTCTCACAGCGGGTATTCAGTGTATGTCTTATTCTGTTTAAACTGAAATTATCACACCATGGAATTTATGGATGGGCAGCTGTCTGTTATCATTTAAGATTATTATAATGAAACATGAGTCAAAATGAATATAAAATACATTTAATATATATAGAAAGACAACCACAATGTCTTTCAGACAAAAAAAGTTTATTTTGAAATAGGATCTATTAGAGAAAAATAAACTATGTTATTATATATAGTAGAAACAGATTGAATAAACTGACTATTACATCTGCGCTGTCCAAAGCAATGTCGGTCCCAGTGAATTCCAAAATTGGCAAGACAATCTGTCCAAGGTCGTGGTTGTCGTTGCCAAAAATAGTTGACCATGGCCACATCCCAAGTGCACCACTTTGTATGCTATTATCTTTGGAGGCTTTGATTGAAAGTGTATTCTTAAAGATGTGTGAATTAGGACTCTCCAGCGGGACAGAGTGAAAACCCTTGTCCTGCAACACCTCCTGATACATGTTTTTTTAAGTTGTGGATTCTCAAAGCATCTTAAACTGTGTCATCACCACCAAGTTACTGGTTCCACAAGATAAACTATCAAGTGAAACTCGATGGCAGTGTGTAACAGACAAGATGGAGGGAAAACTGAACCCTACCAACACAAGGAAACAAACCTTGTACCTGTTATTTGAAGGTACTATAGTGTGCAGTTACAGTTTACATTTAACAACCCTGTACTGTCATACGTTTAAGATATGTTACAGGAGGCTATAGAACATTAAGCTCCGTTAGTGTATGTACTGTAGGTGACCTGTAGCTGACTCTGCCTGCACATGACCTCACAGCACCAGCCTATCCTCTCCTCCCTCCTGGATGACCTGACCAATAGATGCCTGGCTCTGAGCTCGTATGAAGCACTGCCTCTTGCACTCCATCAGCTGCTCCAGGTCCCGCCACATCTTCATCTGCTCCATGTTGGCGCTGTGGCTCTCCCTCACCATCTTCTGCTTCTCACGTAACTTCTGGAGTCCACAAAGGAACAAAGTGATTAGTAGGTCAAAAGAAAGAGAAGAGTCTGGTCACTGTTTAGAGCCTGACTGGCCAAACATGTTAGCAAAACAAATATATACTCCTTTACATTAATGCAGTTCTGAAAGCTTCCAGTAAGTTTCCTTGTCTACCCTGTTTATCCTCATGTACTTGACAGAATAAAGGGATACTTCCAAGTATTGACCCATGGCAACTGCTACATCAGTTCTTGGACACGTTTCTCACCTTGCCAAGTAGCTCCTGTTCTGAAATGTTCTTCATGTACACCTCTCTATAAAAGAAGAAGAAGAATATCATTCAAATGCAAGCCATCACAATCTCACAGGTTGATCTCACCCAGTGAGAGGTGTGGTGTATCAGCATATCTTGATATCACAAGGTGTGGTGATGACTTTCTAATTACTCTCTCTGTTGTGTGATAAAAAGGAATAAAGTGGCAGCAGTTTAACTGACTGTGTTGTAATAAGAGCTTGATGAAGTAAAAAGGGCGTCTCATCTTTCGAGCAGCTGGTTGACCCGACTCAGCATGCTCACCTAATGGCCTTCTTCCTCTCTTGTGGATCAGAGGACACATAGGCCTTCATCTCGTCAGCCGCCCGCTGTATTTGCATCTCAATGATCTGTGGAGGACAGAGATGGATCGGGTTTATTGTCACAGTGGGTGTTTGGGGGCAGGTCTCTTGCAAAATGCTATGACATTTTATCCACTCCTGCAGCAACTATTGGCCGCAACGAGTATCAATTCTAATTTTACCATGTTTGGCTTGTAAAACAGATACACTATTCATGGCAAATAGCTTGGATGTTTTTTTCTGCTTTAAACAACTATCATTAAAATACGTGCCTCTGACATGGAGTTAATGTGATGGTACTGGTTTTCCTCCTGTGCTGTCTCCTCTCTCAAAGCTTTCACCTCCTGAAAAAAACATGAGAAGAATATAGACATGCAGTATTCCACTATGCCAAAGACATACAATATTATACACAAATACACTGGATAAACATGTATGAATATATTTAAATTGTTGACTGTATTCTAATGCAGGATAATTGATATTATTACCTGCTCCAATTTCGATCTGTTGCTCTCCAGACCAGCAGCACAACTTTCATACTGCACCTTCTTCTCCTCATATTCCTGGCTTAGCTCCTATTTAGATCAGAATCCAAACAGTCAGTACACAGGAACTAAGAGACAAATGATTTCACATACTGTATGCTGAATTAGAATTGAGACAAATACATAGAATACACATTTTAAACAATCTTGTCATTCTCACAGCACTGTTTCACATCAACATAAGATCACAGCTGGCATTAGAGCAGTTTAACTTACCACAGGCTCTTACAAAGTCTATTTATGTCTTCCTGTTGCAGCTCTTCATTAGCAGACATTACCCAGTAAAATGGAAGAGTGATTCTGGGAACACGTGTAGGAAAATTTAATCCTCTGCTTTAGCTCAGCGATGTGGGGGGGCTTTCCCATCATGCATTTTATTTATGGACTATGTAAATTATTCTTAATGGACCCAGACCAACACAACACACAAACACAATACAAGTTCATTCTTATTGGCTTGAATTTAAAATTTATAGTTTGTCATGTTGTTCTCAAGTGAAAATTCAAATGATTCTGCTGTGGCTCTGCAGGGGGAATATGTGAGTCGTTTGTGAGATGTGAGAGCTGTATCTTGCAATGGCTTGCTTCCTATACATTGTAGACAAAATATGATTTTAGAGTATGAATGAATTATATCCAATTCAGAACAGATTAGTTAGAATGACGAATAAGAATGACTCCAGGGTGAGAAATCAGCATCAACTTCTTGATGGGATTTTAGCGTGAAAGGGGACAAAATGTGCCTTTTGGAAGTTCTTATTTGAATGTGGTCATTTAAATAGGTGGCCCATTTTCTTTACAAACACTAATTGATGTGGTGTGAGGATTTTGTGAGGAAGAGGTGTTGTAATGTGGACAATGCTCACCTGACACCGCTGTCTCAGTGACCTCAGTTCTTTTATAATTGGAGCTAGAGCCGACTTCTTCTCCACTATCATAGAGTTTAATTTCTTCACCTGTAAAAACAAATATAAATCTTACAATAATCACAATGTAATGTGAGAGGAAACAGTATTTCATACTGGACTTTTTAACTCATTTAATATATATACATTTAAACCCTGAAAAGAAAACAGCAGGTAATGCGACTCTGACTAATGATTTACTGAGATGATGAAGTTTGGCAGCATTGTCACCCAGGCAGGTGCAACCTGACAAATCTCTGATAAAATAAAAGGACTAAAGTGTCTATATCCAGGGTAAAGATGCCACTTTGGTGCGTCACCATAAACCACAACAGAGATTATTTGACAGTTTTCAGTAACAGTTTGTTAAGTATTCATCATAACATTACAAATTTCTGCTTTATGGGTTTGCAGTGCAGTTCCACTATTTCCTACATTCAGATTGGAGCCAGGGATGCTTGACTCATTCATTAGGAGTGGTGTGGTCTGCAGGTTGCCAAATGTACTCGCTGCCAGACTGATCAACAAACTCACTACAGCTTGGAGCATGGCCTAATGAGCTGTGACTGCTTCCCTCTGGGCATTGACCACAGAAGGATGACAGGGTGATAAATAAAACCGAAGCTGTGAGATAAGATAAGATAAGATAAACCTTTATTGATCCCACACCGGGGAAATTCACTTGTTACAGCAGCATAGGAAAAAACGAGGTAAATATAACAATAGAATAAAGTAGAAAATAACAACTCAACCATAAATAACAAAGTATGTATATAAGTACTTGCATTTGTAGAGATATTTACAAATGTATTTAGTTAGTTAAATAGATAGTATAAAAAATAAAATAGATATTTATTTAGATGAATTATGCTGGGATAATGTATTTCCCTTGGCAATGTACAGGTGGAGATATCTGAAAACTTGAAAATTGAACTTTCAAATCTAGTTAAAGGCTCTGCACATCAGCACAGGTGTATTCACTCCAGATTATTAGACCTCTGCTAAAACTGAAGTTGGGTGGAGTTATGTTGGGACCAATAGGTACCAATAGGTACTAATAGGCTCTTTTCACAAGAGACATCGTCAAAGTAGGAAAAGCACAGGTGTTACTAATAATATTAATGATGGCTCAGTTCCATTTTAGTGTCCCATTAAGTCATGACAGTGAGCCAGCATATACCAGGGCCCTCAGACTTCATTGATTTTATTATTTATAACTGCTGTTTTCCTACTGTGACATGTCAAAATGTCCTCTGTAAAAAAAAAAGAGGCCAATAATAATAACAACATAAGATGTCCTGCCCTTACAGAATGAAGAGGATGCCGCTCAAACACAGTCTGTACAGGCTCATACGGTTATTACGGAGACTCTAATTAGCTCTAATTAGCCAAACTAAGTGAAAACACCTGTGTTGTGTGGGTGGGCCACCACTGTGTAGAGGCTTTAGTAAATTCTAGGCTAGATAGGGACAATGGCACAGTACATCTTTACTATGTAGTAAAAAACATCATTTGTATTTGTTTAATACATATTTGTAAAAAACTAAATTTGATCTGATGTCATCATAAAGTAGTACTAGTAGTATAGTCACCATTTCAGACATGTCATCCAGTGTGCGGCCCTTCTTCTCGTCTAGCTCGCTCTTGATGGCAGACACTCTCTCCAGTTCCTCCTGAGTGTCACTGTAGCCAGAGATTCCCTTCTCAGCTTCTACAGTTTGCTTTAAAACACAACAGTGACACATGGTAACTCATCTGTACATGAACAGTTTCAGCAATGAAATCAAATGGTCAAAAAATATGACTACCTGTCTATCAATGACTTGACAATTTGAGTGCATTCTTTTTTTGAAAATGATTTTAACATACAATTTTACTCCACATGCAGCTAAAGTTAGCTCATGAAGCTGATTCAAACACAAAGCTTTTAATCAGCCAGACAGAGAGGGGCGGACACATCGGCAGCTAGACATGTGACCAGCAGGAAAACTTTCATTGCTTTGACAAATCATTGTGTGGGATGCAGACAGAGGAGAAGCAGCAGATGCAGCTATCAGAAATAGCAGCTCTGCTTGCGTCAGACAGCCTATCAACAAGTCAGGTGCTGGGACCGCACAGAGGTGTGAAGCCATTTCCAGGAAGCTTCTACCACTTCACTGTTAACACAAACTGCGTGAATGGGGAGATCAAGTGAAAACAGCACTTTTGGAATGGCAGTCTGAGTGTCTGAGAGGGACGGAGGGGGTACAGTATGAATGCTACAGGGCACAGAGGGTATTAAAAGCAGATAGGGGGATTTCTGTGGTCCTGGTGCAACATGGAGCATTAAAAATGATGATTACTAAAGTGTCCTTTAATACAACCACTCAAATGTTCTTGTGCAACTTCCTGAGCCACTCACTGGCCAACAAATGATGGCAGGTCAATGTGGCATTCACATGTCAATTGTCAGTAAAAGAAAAATACAAGAAGAAAACTGACTGACTGCTTTCCTTATAGTTGTATGTATGTATTCAATGTACTTCTTCTCATGACTTGTACTGTAGCACCCTAAAGGATTTCAAAAGATGTAATGTAAAGGCAACAATTAGATCCCAATCCTTCCTTTGCTTTGGTGTAAATAACGTCTTCTTTGTTTTACCAGTTACCAGTTTCTGTTGAACGGTCTCATGTCTCTCCTTGAGAATCTCTTCTGTTCGTTGCAGGACTCCATATTCTGCTTTCAGCTCAGCAATTTCCTGACGTTTCTTCTTGTACACAGTTCCCTTGCTCCGCAATTTCACCACCAAACGTTTCAGCTTTGAAGAACAAAGACACAGAATTCAACATTACCTTTAAATCAAACGAACACTGTACTAGATATTAGTGTTAAGAGAAAAGAATATTAACATTTCTTTCAAATGAAATCCGGCAGTTTCTTTGTGACACCAAATCGACACTTAAGAGGTCACTGACACTCCTGTGATCATATGGTGAACTGTTAGCAAACAGTTGCTTGTTTACACATTCAGCAGTTATGGAGCAACATAAGCATTTATTTGTGGTTAGTTGACAAATGTGAGTATTCCCTTTGGCTCAGGTTTAGTCTCCACTAACTCCTGAGGAAATATCTGAGCTGCTAAATGTTCACCAGCTAGTTGCTAACTTTGTCTGGCAGATACTTGATGCTGGACAGATAGTGCACAGTGGGTTTTTAGAACTTTTTTCTGTGAAAACAGCTGCCTGCTGCTGCTGCTGCTGGAGAGACAATGCTAATGAGAGCAGTGAGACTGAACCAAAAATAATAAATTTGCAGGCTGTAAAGCCAAAACAAGAAGCTGAAAGAGGCTAAAATCCTTCATAGAGTGATTTCTTTCACATACACAATTTGATACATTTTAAATATATAAATATCGATTACAGCAGCTTTAAACAAAAATGAGCAAATATTTTTACATCACTAGGGGTTCAAAGAAATCAATGCTTTTGGGCCTGCTGCAAGTAAATGTAAATTCTTCTTTGGGAAATTCAATGAAAGAGGCATAAATACAGTTTATATTTGTCGACATGGTGTCCAGCACAGCTGAGATACTATGAAAGGCCACAGGCGAAGACAAAGGGTTGAGCCAGGGGAGGGAAGGGATTAGAAAACAGCAGTGACTGCAGCAGAGGGCCCTGCGGGCCATGCCATGATCTGAAACAGTCACTCGATCCTTTCAGGTTCACAGCCAGCTATGTACAGCAAACAGCTTCATCTGGCAGAATAACTGCTTTAAGTGGATGTTCAGTCACTCCCCGCCCTTTCTGTCTGTTGGGACACAGTGAAACTCCTCCACAATGAAGAGCAGCTATAAATGAACATGGACACGGGAGAACAGCCCCAGAAATCACAATGTGCTTCATGTCCTTTGGGGATCTATGAAGCTTGATGTGCGTGTGGGTGTGTGTGTGAGTGTGTGTGTGTGTGTACATATATTCTTTGTGTATTTTGGGACATCAAGGGCAGACATGGCTGAGAGAGGAATTAGTGCAGCAGCATAATACTGCATAGTGTTCCCGACATTGTGTCCCCAAAACAACTGCTGTCAAACTGAACAGCAGCTCAGTCGTAACACACTTGACTTAGACACCCCAACGCACACTTGCATGGAAATATAAATGGTGCAGCAGATACTCCAAATAAATAAAATAAAATCTAGCCAGTTACAATACAGATCTCTACATTTTGACAAGTAAAAAAATCGTGTATGTGACTCAGATTTCTGATACTGTCTTGACTGAAGTGAAGCTAAATTTAACCAGTGTGATGAGGCTGGACGACAAAGTGGTTTTATGTTACTGGCCAATCAATGACGAGCAGATGGAGTCATCCCTCTCAGACAGACCCTGCAGTTGGTAGGTGGCATGTGATGACACATAACCAGCAGAATGGAAAATACCTCTGATAAAGTGATCATCTCCACCATGGCTGATGGCCCAAAACTACGAAGGAGTCTGATAAGCTGTGTTTGACAAAACAGTCTCCATTAACTTCATTCATGTTTAGTCTCGAGGGCCCTCTTTGTCTTGACAAACAGCTCCCTCTCATCATTTCAGTCAGACTTAAAGGTATTAGTCAGTATAATTAATGCATAATAATTATATAATTACAGTATAATTAATGTAGAACATAGACAATGGTTCAAATACAGACATCAGCACACTCTTCTGTCTTATACCAGTGGTATTACAAACACATTTTACACACCACCTCATAATATTTCTTCCTGTGATGAAGAAGATTTTGCTACCTCTCCCTACTCAGATGATTGCTTTCTCTTCCCTTCCTGAAAGGAATAAACATGTTGGAAATAACTTTTCCACTGATATTTCACTCCCTCTATCGTTTGCCAGAGTCAGTGAAAATTTTAGTTTTGTCTCTGCTGCAGGAACACCATCCCCTTTCATGTTTGTGCTAAAAACTGTCCCATTACATCGCTAACAAAAGCCGTTGGTACAAAAACATAAAATACAGAATAGAGGCCAGATGAGCATTGGTCTTTCTTGTTTAAAAGGAATAGTTCGGCATTTTGAGAAACTAAAATTACTTTCATGTGAAGAGTCAGCTGAGATGGATCAATATCACTTTCAATTCTTCATATAACACTAGAGACAGCAGCCCGTTAGGTTAGCTTAGCATAAAGACTGGAAACAGGGGGAAACAGCTAGCATGGCTCTGTCTAAAGCTAACAAAGTCTGCCAAAATATTCTTCTAGGTCCCTATTGACCCTCCCCACCCCCCACCTACCATCCTCATGTAGATTGTGTCCCAATCCTACAAGTTCCTTATAAGTACAGTTCATTCACTATATGACTAAAAATATAAACTAAATTAATGTCTTAAAACTACATTTTCTCACAAGGCCCCTTGAGAGGTGCAAACTCTAGAATAAATTTGCAGTTAATAGAATTACCAAAATAAGTTTACACAGAGTGAACCAGGGACTTTTGGGGCCTCTCAGATCTGGGGTCCCAGTTGCCAACTTGGCCCAGTTGGTTGTCCAGCCTGGTAACAATCTTTTCTAACTCTGTATCTAACAAAAATAATGTGGCACTAGTTTAACCAATGCTAAAATGATACTAGTATCTTAAATATTTGTGATAGTGTTTTTTTTTCTAAACTCTATAGACAATTCTTTTCTTTCCCCCTATATATGCGGGTCAGAGGTCAGGGTCAGGATTGGGGCAACACACAGCAGCCAGACAGAAAACAGCAGAGGAAGAAGAAAGCTGGTGTCATTTCATACATGCTGCGACTATAGCTCGTACCTCACGGATATCAATGTGCGTCAAACACTAGGTGATAAAAATTCTCATCCACGCAGTGCACACACAGTGGTCAAAGCACAACCTCCATCTATCAGCGGCCCTTTGCTAATACAGAACTGTTTGGAGTAGACGCTTGAGCTGTAAGCTTAATGTATGCACAGGCAAAAGAAGAAGTGACTGCCCGAGGGCTTCTGACTTATGTGCAACAATATTGTTACTTTTTTTCCTCCTCGTCAGTGGCTCAGTCCGGTTGATCAACGTGACAGCTCAGAGTAGACCATGCCATGTGTCTGAAAGGGGGAGTACATCCTCGTCATGGGATATAAATAAAGACAAAGGTTTTATGCCCCAAGTCTGTTTAATGTGTCCAGCTGACTTGAATTAGGGGACTGATTATACTAAAGATTAAGGAAAAAGCCAACTTTCAGGCACTTTGTCCAGCACAGTTCCTTGTTCTGGATATTCTCTGTTGTGTTCTATTTATGGCTCAGTATGGGAATGTGAGGGAGAGTAAGGAAAAGGGATAAGTAACATTAGACAGTGAGCCCGTGTGTGTTTGGATAAGAACAGAAATAGCCTCTTGTGTTTTCTGCGGTTTGCAGATCTACTTGTGTGCACTCAGATAAAGCTGCAGTTTCTGTAGGTGATGGTGACTGTTACCTTGCACACAAAGAAGATAACCATACAGAAAATGTTTCTTCTCTTGGCAACCGGCATTAAAATTCTTATCATACATAAAGCTGAACATCATGTATGTAACAAATACTAATTACATCGACATGGCTCTGGAGAAATTCAGAGGTAGCTGACATTCAGTGGATGTATTATTTTGTGACTGTAAGAAGCACTTCCAAGTGTACCTCATCACCCCGGATGACCTCTGCCCCATCTGAGGCTTGTGCCTGGCTGCTCCTCTGTCTCAGCTCCCTGTCTGCCGCCGCGAGCTCCTCCCTCGCTTCCTGAAGCTCCTCTGCCTTTGACTCCTTCCTTCGAATGATGATGGAGGCCTGCAGGAGTAATGTTACATTAGATATACAAACATGACAAAGGAGTTTCTGCCAAGTGACTTTTAACCCATGGGAGACTGAATGTTGTTGAGCCATTGGAATGTTACTTTCATATATATATATATATATATATATATGTTATCATCAAGACTGCTAATAGAAGTTAAGAAAAACCCTTTTTTCCGCATTAATATGCAACTTAAAGCAGCAAGGCACATACCTAGTATCAATTTGAATTTGTTAGCTCAAAGGAATTACAGAAAATTCAAGGAAATTAGTCTTCCCTCAATAATATGCAAATTTAGGCTGAAAGTTGCTCCAAAATGTTATCCGCTCATCTACTCCTGTGGCATCAGTATGACGTTACTACTATATATTGTTCTTGAGTTATTGGTCTATAAGAACGTGTCTACAGAGTCGTTCTAAACAAAATCTTCACAATCACACAAAAATTGTTACATCACTTGGTTGTTTGAGCTTCATTGTGCAGAATGATACACAGTACAGAACCTAACTATTTGGACATTTATATTTTTTATGTTCTTTGGGCTCTAAACTTCAGCACATTCAGTTTGCTTTAAGTAAGTTGACGTCCATATTGAAAGAACTTTGTGTGAGACAAAGCCCTTGAACACAATAGATTAACACATGCACATATGAGCATGTTTTGTGACACATGTTTTATGATCACATCTAGTTTGGAAGCCAGTCACGATCCAAGATGTAACTTATACAGGAGTGATGTGGAAACTTGAAGCCTCCAGGTCACACACACTGAGAACAAACTTTTCAGTGAAGTTGGAAACATCTTGTGTCGAGCATTTACACTTTTGAAATGAAAAAATATTTGCATATTCATACAGCAAATTATTGATTTTTCAAAGAGGGAGGAGTAGATGTGACTTTCTAAAACCTAACTAGATTAGATGGTTAAACTTTTTGGTGGAAAAAACTTTTTATTCTATGTCATTTTTATGTATTAAAACATGTCTGAAGGGGATATTTAATTCTGTAGACAGCTGAACTAAACACTACACACATTATATTTATAGAATAGTGCCTAAAAATGATATCCTAAAACTTCATCAAATTTTTAAGCTTTCCACTCAAGCACATGAGCAGCACTCCTTCATGAGAGGATGGGAAAGAAAGATGACCTATGCACTGCTACCCCTTGTTAGCAAACAAATAAATAATCCAATGCACATCAATGCACTGATTTTCTCTAACATAAATAAACCTTTGCACGGCACCTCAGGCTCCCTGTGGAGTCTTTGACCTCTAGCGGTCAGCACTATGAAGCCGTTTTTGTATGAGTGGATCCTTCTTTTGTTTTTATGTTCCTCGACCTCAAGGAGACACACACTGCGTTTCTCTGGTGAGTAACACTGACAGGAAACAACTTGTGTTTGTGAAAACTCCACAGGGCACCTTTAACATCACACAGCATCACAGCCAGCACCCACAGAGCAAACTTGTCACAAGACTAAATTTGACTAAAAGATGAAAGACGTCACAGAATTTCAATAAAGTTAGCACCTGTTGCCTGTAAAGGGTCAGTTTGTCGTCCATGGGGTCGTTTCTCATCATCTTCCTCTCAATCAGCTGGTTTATCTGAGAATCAGCTTCTTTAATCTGTTGAAGTGTAAATTAAAAGGTCACTCAGAAACAAACACATCAGAAAGGTATACAGATGTAACACCACACTGTTCCTGACCTTGTCCTCCAGCTCCTGGAGATCGGCCTGGCCCATGGCAGGCTCTGACGCCACCTTCTGAAGGTACTGCACTGTACGCCTCATACCCTCCAGCTCTTTGGGGAGTTTCTCTGAGACCATGTAGGAGTTGATCTTGATCTCCTCTTCCAGCCTCTTCATTAGGCCTGAAAGAGATGGAGCTTTTAATTAATTTTGAGCTTAATGTTTTTGAAAGCCTGTCAGGCTTCAATGGCCCTGATTGAGTCAAGCTGAACACCGCTTACATATACAAAGCCACAGAGAAAACGGAAGAACGCACCACTAATATTTTTTGTAAAATGAACTGATATTGAAATAGCCTTTTAATAATTTCATTGTTTAACGGCAAGTACTTATATTGCACGATGGCTGTATTTAAAGTACTTATTTGGACACACACATACAGTAACAGCGATAAGTGACTAATTGTGCAGCTTCACTTCAGTCTGCATTGCACAGATCATTTTAGAAGCTGCAAATGTGTAAATCTCTCCTCTGGCAGAAGAGCCCAATACCAGATGAGAACAAAAGGAGACAATTTCAACATCAGATAAGCTGTATTATAGCACTTCAAAGATCAGTGTAATTAGAGGGTTTCAACAGATGAAAGCCTATTAGCTGAGCGACCCCCTAATGCTCTGCTGTGTCCTTGAACTTCCCATCCAGCTGTGTCCTGCAGAAGCAACAGCAGGACACGGACACTCACTCTCTGGATTGGCATCTGCTGCTGCCTGTTGCAAATCCTTCAACTGCTGCTGTGATCGCTGTAGTCTCTGCTCTGCCTGGAACAGCTGCAGAGACAAAAGTGATTTACTAACACAGGTTAACGTGGGAAAATGAACAACACTAAAGATTAGGGCTGCAGCCAACAACTGTTTTCATTATTGACCATTTTCTGGATTAATACGTCAATCTTTTGGTCTACAAAATGTCACAAAATAATGAACAATGCCCATCTTATTTAACCAGAGTCCAAGGTGACATCATGAAATTGCTTGTGTTGCCTCACAGGTATTCACATTTCTTTCATAGGTGACTAAGAGAACCATCAAATTTGAGAAGTTGAAAGCAGTGATTTCTTTTTGCTTGAATGGCAAGGAATTGAGATCATCAAAATTGTTGCTGATTCATTTTCTGACAGCACATTATAAATTAATTTACTTTTTCAGATTTATTCAACATGTCTCAGTAAAAGTATGATATTTTTAAAGCTGTCTGTTCTCTCACAAACAGTTCTTTTCAACCAACTTTATCATCCCTTGAAAATTTGACTTTGAAAATGTTTACATTTATAATCAACAAAAGCTATGATAATTATAATATTGAAAATTGAATATTATATTATAGTTTCACAGGAGGCCACAAATTAATTCTGTAATTATTTGAAATATCTCTATTGTCGATGAGTATTTCAAATAGGGCTCATTATCAATTTCATCTCAGGATTATTTAATCAATTAACCAATCATTAGTTTATTAAATGTCATAAAATAGTGAAAAAATGCTTATTGCAACTTCTCAGACCAAGGTGACGTCCTCAAATGTCTTGTTTTGTCTGACCAACAGTTCCAAATTCACTTTTCAGTTTCAAATGATATGATCCTCTCATTTGAGAGGCTGAAACTGAAACTAGAGGCTATTTGACATTTTTTCACTATTCATGCTTGAAAAATCAGTTGCCGAATAATTCTTTGTCAATCAACTAATCATGTCATTGACAAGTTGTTTCAACCCCAATATCAAACACGAAACAAGGACCAAAGATCTTATAGTGTGAGGTGCTGCAAAAGCTTAATGGTAAATGGAAAAAAGCTACAACACCTGATATACAACATGTTAATTTGTCTTTTCAGTCCTCAACAGCTGACAGCATATTATTCGGCTGGTCTATGATGTCACTGTAACATATACCAACGGGTGCAAATGTGATGATAAACCACAATTAACCACAAGCATTTACTTGGTTTTTCTGTTCCTGCTTCTGATGAGTAAGGGACTCCTCTCTCTCCTTCTCCACTCGCAGCTGTCTGGCCTGTTCCAGCATCCGTTGATGGTTGGACACTGACTCCACCTAGTGGATTGACAGGTTAGTGTCATGTCCAATATGCAAGTTATCACATGGTCAGCAGAAATAACTGAGACACCTCTGACAGAGTCAGGTTTCACCTTTTGGCAGGGCCTATAAATAAGACCCATTAAATAAACACCCCATTACTTCACAGCCTTGTTAAGACAGCATTGCAACTTGTCAAGTCTATTAGAGGAGCTGATAATATATGTCTGAGGTCATGTTTTCATTCCTCAGTGAATCCTAAAGCCCTCCAAGTATTGCAAGAGTGAAGGGGCCTCCCAGAACAATCTGCCTTACCCTCTTCTTCAGCCTCTCCACACGTTTGATTAGTTGGTCTTTCTCCTCCTCCATTGCACTAATGTCCTGTTATCAAAGATAAGATGAATAATTTCAGAGAACTGTATCAATTGGGAGAGGAAATTTATCATATTTAGGTTACTTGTTTCTCTGACCAGTAGTCCAAAACCCCAAGATTTAGTTTAACACACTAGAAGAGAAAGAAAATCAGCAAATATATCCTAATGTGAGAACCTGGAAACAGTGAAATTTGGTATCTTTGTTTAAAAACTGACTTAAATGATTATCAAAATAGTTGTTATTCATTTTGTGAAAATTGACTAATTGTTCCACCTCCAGTGTCAATAAATGCCAGTTTTATACTGAGAAAGCTTTGCATCAAACCAACAAAGATTGTAAAAGGTTATTGACTGTTTTGTTTACCCTTCTGATTTCTGCTGTGGAGAAGCCGGAGGTCCTCAGCTGTTCACACTCCTTGTGATATGTCTTAAATCCTTCCACCAGCTCTTCATACTGTGAACACACAACACTAATGTATAGCCTCTTTTACGTTTTAGGTAATTAGCAATTCCAAAAAAGAGCACTAGGAAATTACATAGTATCTGTATCTGTAATATATTTTATCAAACCTGGTGATAGGTGTCATTGATGACATCATCCTGCAGAAACTCGGCAGGGACCTCCAGTTTGACCAGAAAACGAGCCAGGTAAGCCCTCTTCTTCAGTTCATGGACCCTCTGCAGTAGCCAGTGGAGGATAGGGTGCACCACAGGTTTGCTGCCAGTCACCAGACCCTGTCTGAAGGTGCTACTGCAAGAGGTGAAAAGAGGCAGAGCCTGTAATGAAAATATTGTACAAACAACAAGTGCTGCACTCAACGAGATAGGTGATAGGTGTAAAGTCACTTACACATCAGAGAGGTTTCCAGGAGGCCTGTATTTCAGCATCCCCAGCAGAACACACATCCTCTTTACAGTTTGTTCAGGCATTTCTTCACGTATATCCATAGCTTGCTAAAAACAGGGATAGCAGCAAGTGACGTTACCTATCACCGATTATTCATGAATACCACATATAAACAGGCATAACACAAAAGCACTGACACATCTGTAGTTCCAGTTGTTGAAGCTAACACTAGTTGTTCACCTTTGGGTCTATTTCAGCGAGAACATCATTTAAAATCTGCAGCAGCTGCATCGGTTCGAGAGAGTCAAACGTGATGAGGTTAAAGTTTTTCTTGAATGGATCTTTGTTGATTTGCTCAACGATGAATTTCAACTGTTCGCTCATCTTGGAAATGCTGAATCTCGTTGTCGTCCTTTTCTTTGCTGGATTAACCAGCTAACAGTCAGTTAAAGCTAACTGTCGTCGACTAATTTAGCTAACCAGCCCGTGAAGAATCCCTCTAATGACCAGCTCACTTTAGCTAATGGTGGCCTTGTCAACCAACCACTTACAAATGCTAAAGATACATCTTCAAAATATTTGTTACGTCGCCTTATCGATCTTCAACCAGCTAGCTAGCTAGCAGACAGTAATGCAGCGGTTGTTGTCAACAGCCCCATGGAAACCATAAAGGCGTCGCGGATTGGTAGCTAACCGGAAGTAGTTTAAGACAGTATGTTCAAAGAGATTTTGCGCTAAATATGCGCAAATTGACTCGTAACACGATAGACGATGAATACAAAAAATATTGAAAACTTATCCACATGTGCTTTATGGTAAAACATAATTTGAATAAACGTCAACTAAAACAAATATACTTAATTGTATATGCATTGTATTTTATGGTAACCCAGATTCCATTTGAACATCTGGTAATTTAATCTGACACAGCCTACATTATTTTTCGGCAGTTACAATAAACTGCAACATTAATACATGTAGACAGTACCTAAATCTCGTAATGGTTCACCTAACAGCGCACAAACAGTGTAAAATATTCCTCTTTAAATCTCTTCAGGAGACGTATCAATCTGTACATGAACCCTGAACGCACCATCCCGTCATGGTCCTAACTTTTGAACCGTCAGATGGCGACATTTTCACGAGCCACGGCTTTGTGTTGCACCACAGTGAACTTTGGTTGGATTTTAGTTAGAGTTAACATAACTGAAAAGACAAGTGTTCTGTGTCATACGGATACGTATCTAGAACTAGATAGGGGAAGACGAAAATATTAGTTGGTTACGAAGAGGAGCTAAAAAAAAAGGAAAAAAAAGACCGCTAGCAACAAAAAGTAGATGTTTTGAAAGTCGGGACGTCGTTTTTCTTCATCCACTTGAAGTATAACAGCTTCAAGACAACACCATCCTGCACAAAACCCTCGTGGTGACCTCGCTGCTGGACGTTTTCTGCCTTTAAGGTGTCACTTTGTCTTCTTTATTGGACCATATGTTTCATAGCTGTCACAGCAACATTTCCTCGGGAATATATGTTCTGGTGAATTTCCTCCTGCCATAATGAACTCTAACTGCAAATTCGTTTTCGATTAGAAGCAGCATTTTTACAAATCATCTTCTCTATTTTTTAGGTAAGTATGTATTTGGAGTGAAAGCCTGAATCACGTCCATGTAGCTCCTCCTCTTCGAGCTGCAACTGTAACGCTGACGAAGAGCCAAAACACCACGGAGCTGCCAGTCAGTCTGACACCAAACACAGAGGAGGACAGAAGCTCTCCAGAGAATAGTCGAGCACAGGGAGAGATCAAGTGCGAGAACAAGGATAAACTCACGGACGCGTGATGTTGCTTCTGTAGGATTTTATTCTTTGTTTGTGAGACTGAACAGGTTTTCTTCCCTGTTTTCCTCCTTTCCTTCCTTACTCTGGAGAGCACTTTTCCTTTTTGAGTGTAGCACTATGAAGGCGTTAAGTTATAAACAGTTAAGTCCAGTTCATGCTTTAGAAATGGATATGTCTGTGTTGTTAGTTGATTGAGTAGTTTATGTCAGAGTAATAACAATGGTTGAACCAGTGGGGTTTGTGGAGGCATGGAGAGCCCAGTTCCCAGAGTCTGATCCCCCGTGCATGGAGCTGAACACACTGGGGGACATTGAACAGGAGCTGGACAAATGCAAGACATCTATCAGGCAGTTGGAGAAGGAAGTAAACAAGGAGCGCTTCCGGATGATCTACCTGCAGACTCTGCTTGCAAAAGAGAGGAAATCTTATGATGGGCAGAGATGGGGATTTAAAAGGATGCCCCTGACAAGAGATGGAGACCTGCCCGGTGGCACAGACAGCCAGAGGTCCCACGCAGATGAGGTGACGGCGGAGGAGCAGCAGCAGAGAGGGCATGTGAAGACAGTAAGGTGCAAACCACATCCAGAGGGCGAGGTGGACGGTGCATCCCCAGCCAAACAGAAGGGTGGGGTGTCACCCGTCCGGCAGGATTCAGAGATTCCTGATTTCCCAGTGGGCACAGGTTCGGTGGCAGCTCTGAGATCCAACTTCGAGCGCATCCGGAGAGCCAACTCTCACACAGCTGGGGACGGCAGAGGGTTGTCAGTGATGGGCGGCCAGGAAAAACCGTTCTATGTGAACATGGAGTACCATCACGAGCGAGGGCTGGTCAAAGTCAACGACAGGGAGGTCTCAGACAAGATCAGCACCCTGGGCTGTCAGGCCATGCAGATAGAGCGAAAAAGGTCACTGCACTCCCTCCCAGGGAACCTATCAGCTGCTACAGGGGACATCAGCAAGGCTGTTCAGAGAGGCAGGTCCACTGAGGGGAACTGCAGCTACAATGGGTCATATGATGATGCGGAGGTAAACCCACACTTCCTGAAAGACAGTGCGATCCGTTCCACTGGGGGGAAGTCTGAGCGACAGTCAGCTGAGTGCCAGCCTTACACCAGTGTGTATGTTGGGGGAATGATGGCTGACGGTGACACCCGAGTCATCCACATTAGGGACCACAGCATAGAGGAAGAGGCACACCTCACCTGGCCGAGGTGCTCCTACTCTCCTGGCAGCTTTGATGATGTAGGAGGAGGCTACACACCGGACTGCAGCTCCAATGAGAACTTAACGTCCAGCGAGGAGGACTTCTCCTCAGGCCAGTCCAGCCACGTGTCTCCCAGCCCAACCACCTATCAGATGTACAGGGAGAAAAGCCGCTCACCCTCCCAGCATTCCCAGCAGTCGTTTGAAAGCAGCAGCCCACCCACACCTCTCTCTCAGAAACATCTGAAGCAGCAGGTGATAGTTTCCGAGGCCTCCATCATCGGGGTCCGCAAAACGGGCCAGATCTGGCCAAGTGATGGGGACTCCACCACGTCCAGCAGGACCTCTCATGACAACAGTGTTCAAGGAGATTTGGGTAGGTCTGCAAGACACACTGCACAACACAGATGTTCCTCAAGCCTTTCATATTGAGGATTAAAAACTGAAAAGTGTTCTAATGGATAGAGATGATAAAGTACTAAAAAGCACATTAAAGGCCCTCTCTAATCACTGTCTGAAAGATGTCTGTACTTGCCCTGGCTGGCCTTGATCCAGAGTAAGTCACTGATGTGTAAAATGCACCTGCAATCTCTTTAATGAAGACCTAATGTTTTGACCCCATACTCTAAATCCATCCTAAAATATTTTCTGGCACCCAGATTATTTTGCACTTTATTTTTAATGCATGTTTTGTTTGCTTTTTGTTGTTTTCTTGCGGTTCTGCAGCTGCTTTACTTGAGGGGAACTAAGCTGTGATGACTGAGGTGGCCTACAAAAAAAGAGGCCAGGTTTGATAAAATATCCCATTAATGAGAATTTCATTTCCTTCTTCACAGACGTCATCCATATTGAGTGTGTCAGGGATGTTAACCCTTTCCATTTAAGCATGATTAAGCTTTTCAGAGAGAACGCGAACAGGTTGTCACTATGTTGGACCCTGCACAAAGTAAATCTGCCATGAAGGGATTGGATAAGATAAGATCCACTTTACATATGCTGAATTCTTAACAGTAACCCAGTAGTTTTGCAGCTCTTTGAGCAGTGATTTCTCTCCCTTTTGTGAGCAGGCACTGCCCCCTCTTTCTTGTCCCCCTCTGCTCTTTGCCCGCTGAGTGCTGCAGCACTATCACAGAGATGCTCTGACTGAGACAGTGGCTGCCCCCGGGCTTCCCAGTCGCTCGGGCCTGTCCACCCTGAGTGTTTTCGTGTCAGCACGCATCAGTGTTGTTGTCCTTGGTGCAGAGTAATTAACTTAAAGGGGTTTGTCTAGCGTGATAAATTTAGGGAGGCTCTTTGTTACAGGAGTCGGGTAGGAAAAAGCCCTGACAACTCACTCAAAAAAAGAGGATCAAGGGGGCTTAAAGTGTGTCACGCGGCTTCCAATCAAAACGCCTGCCATCAGTGTTTCCTGTTGTTATGTATGAACACAATAGGAGAATCACTCATTGAGCAAAAGTATTGACATGTTAACAATATAACAATGTTAAGTGGGATAAGGAGAGTGGTCTGGGCAACGTGGTTATACCAAGGACAGAAGGAGAGGCGGGAGCAAGTGTTCCTCCGCAAGAACGTTTGTCGGAGTGAGTGACACACGAGGACACATATTGTTGCTGGTGGAGGCCAAATGTTCAGCAAAGAGGGATTGAGATACAGAGCGCGTATTAGGATTGGAGCTGGAAAATTGTCCGCCTCTACCCAAAAAAGCGTGTTATCCACTGTGGGTCAGATTAAGCAGATGAGCAGAATAGTGTGTTGTTATATAAGGTGATCCAAAGCTCTCTGACACAAAGCATGTGACGAACAAGCAGATAGTCTGTGATATAATCAGCGTGAAGTGTAAGCTAGCACGCTGTTCAGATGACTGAAATGTCCAAATCCATTCGCTCTGGGGCTGCGTCATTGCGCTGTGTCGTTTGTCACTCAGTGCTGCAGACACACTGTGAAGATGTTTCTAGGGTGTTTTTTTTCACACCCATAGCTGCTTCTTCTCTTCATTGTGCAGAAAAATAACTAAGAGCAGTTTATGTTTCTCTGTTTTTCTGCATTTATGAGTAACTTGCTTTAAAAAACTAGAAGGAAAAAACTATTTCCACTTAAATGCCATTAAAGCTCCATCAATTTAATTTTGCGCTTGAAGAATAAGGTTTGGGGATAGACAGAAGAAGAAAAGAAAGGTGAAAATCGATGCATCATAGGTCGAGATGTCCTGACTTTTATTCCAAAACACTGGATCCTACAAAGCAGCCAATATCACACTTCAGTTAGACCCTCTCCGCCTGGTAAATGTCCAAATCTTTTCAAGCTCCATGCTCCCAGTTTGTAACTCATGCTCTCTGATATAGATTTGTAGTCTCCAGGCCCAAGCCGATTACCCTGATGACATCATGCTGCTTCTCCAGAGCCAAGACATTATACAGCTTGATAAAAAAAAAAAAAAAGTAACTCAAGTTTACCAGCGTCAAGCAAATCTTTCAACCTCATCTCAGGAAATTTCTCAGTTGTCATAGCGATGAAGACCATGCGATGTGGTTAAAAGCTTTGTCAAACAACTATTTATGTGGTCAAGAATGAACTGTGAATAGTGCACCCCGTGATCAGTAAACAGACTTTTTATGCGTGAAATCGGTGGAGTTTCCCACGTTTAATGAATCTTGTCCTGTTTGACACCTTCTGTTCAGAGCTCCACGCTGCAGACTCTGATGGCAGCTTTTGTCCAGAGGAGACTTGTAGCTGACATAATGGCACAGCTGCCTCATGTGGCTCTTTGCTTTGTGGATTAGCAGAAGTCTGGATTTATTTTCTGATGTTGTAATAACATTACTGTGCACGTTGCTGGATCAGGCCCGGGGTAGGGAGCCAGTTTGAGGCAAGTTTGTGCAATAAACTGTTCTTTGTTGTGGTTAGTGACTTTTAGGGAGCAGTTGGAAAGTTTTTTTTTTTTCTTGTATTTATCATAAAGCACTGCGGCATTGCTGCATTCACTAAAATCTATTAAATCAACCTAGTAAAGCTAAATTAATCTCAGTGTTGTGAAGGCGCTTTGTGCTCCAGTTAACTTTGCATTGTGCGACCTTTAGCCAAAGCTTCATAAACTGTACAGTAAAATAAACATGTCAGTGGTTATACCTAAATTAGGCTCTCTGGACTATAGAGTTTGCTGTGTATGTTTGTGGTCGGGACCCTGTCATGGAATATGTGAACTCTGCAGCCACAGTGTTGACGTTGTCCTTGCTGCTGTTATGTGAGTGTTTTAATATCTGGCATGGTGACAGTCTGTCTCTGCCTGGGAAAAATGACTAACTAACCATCAGAAACACAGACTAACTGACACAAACAAACCCATAGTTGTGCTGCTGCGACTCAGCTGTGTCAAATGGTCTAAAATTGACACATCTCAAGGGACTTTTTTTTCTATCAATAGAAGAATAAGTGTTGTCTCCCGGTTTCTGGTTATCTAGGCCGATTGTCAAGCCTGGCTGTGAATAGAGCTGCTGATTAGCTGTGGGCCTTTAAGGAGGCCACCTCTCTGATGGGCCTATTTTGCCATAATTAATTATCATCATGACATTGACATGCCTGTGGCCACAGCTTTCTGTTGTGGCTGAAGAACGGCCCGGGCACGTCGACTGTCTCGTTGTTGATGTAGTACAGTGAGTGGGCGTGGAGGAAGCGGTCGGCCAACAGGGAAATAACATATCTCTCATTAGTTTAATCATAATTGCTCTGCAAAAATTAAGGGGATCGTCTTTTAGGATGTGTTAAGCTGAGCTTGCCTTGGCCAGGATGTGGCACATTTTCTGCAGGTAGACAGGTCCATCTGGGATGGCTGTGACATTAATAGAAAGTGTCTGTCTGAAAGGTGATGAAGTCTGTCTGAATGTCTTGGCCTCAGTCCAGAGGTAGGCACTGCTCGCTGCCTCAGCAGAAGTCACACCGGTGCTGGTCCACACTCCCGGCTAATTGCAGACTCATGAATATTTGAGGTCCCCCTAGGAAGCCCAGACAGGCCTATCATTGTACCTGAGTATCAACATCTGAGGTTTGCTTTAAGGAAGCTAAAGAATTCAGCCTCTCCCTTTCCTAGAGTAAATGTAGGCCTACTAGAGGAAGTGCTGTCAGCGGCCAAGTTCGCCTGTGTGTGTATGTGTACATGTGTGTGTAAGTAAGACACCTGTTCTTCTGAGCAGTGTACTGGGTAAAGTGGTCAAAAGCTGGCAGGCCATCAGTACACCAGGCCAGGCATCGGCAGCTGCTCTCACAGTAAAAGCCATGAATAGCCTTTTTGTTCTGTTTTCCCCTTAATCAGAAAACAGAACAAATCACTAACCAAGACCTTTCACATGAGATTTTCCTATTAGCTCCTCCATCCACACACTAACATACACGTTTCCATAGATAAACCTTAATAGAAAAAAAATCTCTGGCATGTTTACGAGCCTGCAGGCCTCCCTCGGCTCAGTGATCCTCCCTCGTGCTCTGCCTCAGCACTCTGGTCCTGCAATCTCAGCTCCCCTCCCTGGTCCCACTCAAAGGGCCCTCTGTGCTGCTGGCTGGCAGGCCAAGTGTTTATGGAATGTCTCAGCTGCTCGTGGGGTGTGGGGGGAAACGGCTAATGAAATGTTAAGTGTTGTATGAGTTCACCTCTCTCACAACAGCCTGACCCATGGAGCTTGTTGTGTCACCGGTCAGCAGAGTTTGTTTTCGTCAAAATGTTCTCGCACAAACTGAATCTGGTCAGTGTGAGTGAATGAATCCCTGAACAAGTGAATTTGGACAGTAATTCAGTATATTTGTCTGTGTTCGATCATTTAAAGGGGCAGTGCCGGGGGTTATTGTTGCATTTCCATAAAGTTAGTAATCTTTGGAGGGACAGATTGAAAACACATGGTCGAAATTGTAGCATCAGAGGCAGAAGCCCCTTTGAGACTCTGCTATATTGCCGCTAAGAAGACCCCTCTTTATGCCACCTTTGTTTGTTTACACTGAATCAAACTAAGCTGGCATGATGCCGTCCCACTGTGTGATTTTAGATAACGTGCCGCCGGTCTGGAATCAGAGGCGTGACATGTATCACAACACTGTCTGCGTCGGTCCCACCCTTCCAGTTCTCCTTTTTACACAGACGTCGATCTGGCTCTGGGCCTACCTCGGCTGCTGGCATAAAGACAGAACAACAATGGCCCTGATTCCTTTTATACCTACCTTTTATAAATGCGCAACATTCCCGCCTTGAACAGGCTTTGTAAAATGAGCTAGAGACTTTGTGACTTTTAGTGCATAGTATGGGTCAAACCCCCAAAACATGAAATCCTACATTTCCCATAAGGCATCCCAACAGCATCTTTTCACTGCATGGTAAATGTCAATGTCATTAAAACTCACCCCCTTATTGTAGCTGAATACATTATATAACATGACTAAAAAGCCTCCACTCTGTAATACATGCTTTCTTTTGTTTTTATCGTGTAGGTGTTTATTCACTTATTTCAACATACACAAGCTGATATGTGTTTATATGATACCATCTCTAACGCTGACTCCATCCATGTTTTGAGATCTGGAGAGGAAGGAGTTTTCCTTAATCTGAGGATCACTCGAGCTACCCCTACCTTTATCACTGTAAAGTCATATTTTGATATATTGGGCAATTATGTTTGGTCCCCCAATAAACACAGTCTTGGCGATATACTATAGGTATCATCAAACCCACCCACTTCCCTATGTGTTCCAGTACTTTTTGATGATTTGATTCACCGCACACTGAGTCTACACACCAGTAACTTTAACCAACTTGTTAAATGCCGGTGTGTGCTGTAGAACCTGTGTTGCCAGGCAGATTACATCTGAGCCAGTACATCAGGTGAGGTCTGTCCACAAATATTTAATTCTATTCAGACATGCAAATTAATATTTGATCATACCTGGCGGTCACTGTGGCTTTTCATGCGGCTGGTTAAATGTCTTGTGCTCATCACTTGCCTATAATAATCAATGTCAGCAGTTGTGTTTGTGTACACTATAAAACTACTGTGGTTAAACACTGGCCAGGCTCCAATATAATTTATAGGCTT
Organism: Seriola dumerili; assembly: GCF_002260705.1. Taxonomy (NCBI): domain Eukaryota; kingdom Metazoa; phylum Chordata; class Actinopteri; order Carangiformes; family Carangidae; genus Seriola; species Seriola dumerili. The sequence continues at coordinate 10,265,965 of NW_019174272.1, read as the reverse complement.
CTCAAACCAGTTTTGAGATCAGAATAATTCCCTAATGTAATCACCTATTAAATAGCTAAATAGCTACCGTTTCATATTAGACATGCTGCTGTTTCCTACTGCATCCATAAAGCTAATCTGTGTGTAGCTAATGCGTGCATATGCTCCATTGTCTGTTTATTTTCACAGACTGGAACAATTATTGGGCTTTGATTCTCTCTGTTATGCAGAACATTACAAGCAGTAGTCTGACCACCCTGAGCTATTTCAACGCACACTGATTAGTAGGTGTGCTGGGCTGGGCTGCCGGTTCTGACCTACACTGCTCAATGACTGGCACTAATTTTAGGCTGCCCTACAACAGATGAGAGGCGGGTGCTGGTGGGCCTCACTGCCTTCACTGGCCCTGTGGTTTAAAGGGCCTCCCAGTTCAGCAGACACTTCAGATGAGACAGGATGTGATGATGATGATGTGTTGCTTAACATTTTTTCATTTTGCCAAAACACAAAGTAATCGCCATAACAGATGCCTCAGTTAGAGTATGAGGTTGAAGGGGCACTCCACCGATTTTACATGTCAACATCAATTTAGTACTTGTGGCGAGTACTACACAGCCTGTGAGTTGTTTATTGTCTCTCTGGCTCTGAAGGATCTGAAGTCTGTAAGTTGCAACATGTGAGTCATTCCAGTTTGGGCTCAGAGAATACAACTTTTTAGCTATGCTAGTTGGGTGGTCGGAGGGATTGTAATGTTGGTCAGACAGTGAAGCACTTTTATTTTGTCCCTAAAGACATTCACTATCCCCAGAGGATGAACCCTGCTGACTTTAGTTCCCCTCAACATTTACTCTGGCACTATCATGAGGTTGAGATTTTTGGTTTAGAGTAAAACTCTAAAAATAAATATTGGATGGATTGCCATGAAATGTGGTGCAGATTTTCATGTCTCAGGGGAGATTGTAATAACTTCCTGGACATCCCAGGACTTTTGATCCAGCTCCATCAGCAGGTTTAATTTGTCCTATACTTTGTTTTATGATCAAATACCTGCTAAACTAACAACATCGGCCTCAGATGTATTTTGTTTTTTAGTGCTAATTAGCAAATGTTAGCATGCTAACAGACCATGACTATGGTAAACACATCTCCTGAACAACAGCATATTAGCATGCTGACATTAGCATTTAGCTCAAATCACCACTGTTCCTGAGTACAACCTCAGAGCTGCTAGCATGGCTATAGACTTGTTTGGTTAATAGAAAGCCAGTGTGGGAATGGAGTTTGAATCAGTCAGGGGTCACTGACAAAATGTGCTGTGAGTTGCATCATGGGAAATGTAGGATTATGGAGCTTGACCCTCAGCCTCCGCTGAATTTATATTGACAATTCTTTCTTTAAGTCTCTTGCAAATCACCCAACTTTGTCGAAGTGCAAAATTTTCATCCATACATGGTCAGCTGTGATGGTCAGAGAGCTCCTCCTCAGTGGTGGTGGGATTCAGGTAGACTAGCAGTCATTGTGAAGTGCATTACAGATAAATCTATGGAGATTTTTCCACTTGCCATGAAGTGAGGAAAACTACAGGGACCACGTCCGGGGTCACTGCATCAAGTGTTTGAGAAGCCATCACCCTTCAACCGACTCCCCTCTATTTGCTCTCCCTGCCACTGTGTTTCCCCAGCGACCGCACAGTCTGGAGGAGAATCCATTTGCTGGAGCCATAAAGTGGTGTTAAGCTTTTAACAGCATCTCACATTGGCATCTTCTGCTGCTTTTATTCCAAAGGTGCAACTTTCCTCTCCAGATCTATACAGCCGTTAGAGAGGTGACAGTAAGGCTGTCGTTCATTGTGCCTTTTTTCCCCCTGTTGTAAATTATAGATGCTTAAATCTGAATTCCAGCTCTTTCTACTCTATCGATTGACACATTTGCTCTGTGGTGTTTATTTTTGGGAGCTTGCGATCTAAATTCTGTCTGTCAGCTGACTGATCTTTGTGTAGATGGTCAATATGTTCACAGTGGGACAACAATAAGTGGGCTCTGATTCTCTCTCTTTGTCAGGGCATTACAAACAGGAGTCTGTCCCCCTTGAGCTATTTAAATCCACTGATCAGTGATCAGTCATTGTGTCAGACTGGGCAGCACTTTGTCTTTTCCCAGTTGAGAAATGGAGAATTATGGATGCTGCTATTCTAGTTCCAGCTCTTTTCTGGGAGGAATCCATAAACCTCTTTGCTCTTTGATTTTCATTTTTGGGAACTGCTGTCTTAATTCTTCCCATCAGTCGAATAATTCATTTAACTGATAATTTAAATGGATCCAAAACCTGTTTCTTCTCACTTCTGGTTGTTTCCAGAACCAACAGCACGGTCATAAAAGCGTCCCATAGTTCCTTGTTCTTTTGATTCTGTGTGTTGGCCTCGTGTAGGAAAATAAAACCACATGATTATTCTGTGACAGTGAATCTGATGCTGTGACTTGGCCGCACATCTGTCGCTCCCTGTCCGTCTGTTTATCGCAGTTCATCTGTGTGGATTAGGATTAGGGCCTCGAATGTGTCTTTGCTTTGTCATCAATAGGACGACCAGTGTGTCCCCTTTATTAAACTGCTGGGACTGTCTTCTGAACATGGCTCTCGTTTGCATGTTGCAGGAAGGAAAAGTGTTTCATGATGACTGATTATTCTCCAGAGTGGACTGGAGAGCAAGGAGCCAGTTGTTGTTTGGCCGACTCCGTATATATCCTTGAGTTCTATTTTTAGGTGCTGAGTTCAGAGTGGTGGTGTTGGAAAACAGAGACACTGTGAATTGGGTGTAAAAAGGTGATTGCAACTAAAATGTTTTTTTTTTTTTTTATTGATTTACAGTAATCTGACATGTATAAGGCTTGTGTGAAAACAGCCAAATGAAATTCTTGAAAAACACAGAATTACAGGGTTCAGAGACAGTCCAAAGCAAAATCAGCTTCTCTCTGATCCATGGCTCCACACAGCTCACAACTGCACTGCTGGGCTCAGCAATGTTATGTAATGTCATTAGCATGTATTTATTACAGCTCTATTGCAAAGTTGAAACCATTTTAAGCTGCTGCTAGTTGGGTATGAGACAGAAAGGACAGACTGTGGAACTGCCAAAATGACTCTCTGTTTTGTATTTTAGACTGGAAACAAGAAACAACATTGTTTCTTCACTGTGACTTCTGTTGTGCAGCTTCCAGTATCAACACTATGTTATTGGAACAATTCCACTATTAAGTTGACTGAAAAAGTGAATTTATTCAAGAATGACACTTTGATAGAGAAAAATCTCATCTGAATGTGGCTTTTGACAGATATATCTGTATCAGTGTATATGTTGGTCAATGCATAATTAGACCGATCAGGAAATTATATAATTTGAAAAGGCATTTTGATTCAATTCAATCAGTGTCTTCCATTCTGTTGAAATATGCTGGATTTACTGACATGAACGAGAGTTTACATTGTATAATTACAAGCATGTGACACGTGTTGGTTTGGTTTTAACGCTGATTTGAATTTCTTTTACACCAAATTTCTTCAAATTTGATTGTTTTAGTCAAAAAAGTAAATCAATTAAAAGAATTACACACCCACACAAGATACTTTGAGGGTAACCTATGTACATCAAATTTACGTTTATTTATGTAATTTGGCAGTTAAATTAATAAATAAAATGTGGATTTTTCTGAAAAATTAACAGATTATGGTGGATAGCTCGTCAAACATAGTAGTTGGCTGAAGTTTGATGCTGATGATACTATTATATTTCCAGTGATTTCTCTGTTGACATAAATAACGATTGGAAAAATATTTTCTGTATTCTTGCATCTGAAAGAATAAACAAAAGAGCACCTGTCAGTGATGGATAGATTAATATATATAGATGAATTAATAACCAAAGTAAATGGATCCTTAACAAAGTGTTGGTTTATGTTATCTGTGTATGTTAAAAATGAATATTGGCTGATGTCATGTCTGTTAAACTCTGAAATATCATTATTGGTCTTGGCCTTAAAAAAAGAAAAGCAACAGAAGCTGTGTTCTACTATGTAACAAGTATACTCAGGTTCAGCAGGTAATAAAAGGTTTTAAAGAGCGGCCCTTACTTTGGTTTATTTGTTGAGCCCTTTTTAAAAAGGTCACAAACTGTTTCACAATCAGGGCAAACAAAAGACATGAAAACAGGTTACACAGAGAAACAAGGTGGTGGAGAAAAGTCAGTCAAGAAGAAATGGGTCTTCAGAAACAACTGAGTGTAAAAAATCTACTAGACTTTCATTTTGAGTGATAATGATTTACAGAAAAAGAACAATCTTCATTCATGTGTAAATCTGGAATGTCTCCGTCTGTAAAGTCTGTAACTGCCAGAGGCATCTCAGAGCTATCTGGAATGTAAATATGGCAGCTATTTGTAGAGTACATTTCAGCAACAAGGAAATTCAATGCTTTACATGGAACATAAATGAAAATAAACAAAAGAATTTGCTAGAAAATGAAAAAAGAATAGAGTAAAAGTTACAGTGCAGTGGAAGAAATGAGTAAGTAAATGAGTATGTGATTTAATAAATAGCAGAGGAAAACAGAAGTAGCAGGCTGCAGCTCTCTGGGAGTTTGTTCCAGATATGTGCAGCATAAAGATTGAACGCTGCTTCTCCATGTTTAGTTTAGACCGTGGGGACAGAAAGCAGACCTGAGGGGTCTGGATGGTTCTCAACGTAGCAGCAGATCTGAGATGTATTTTGGGCCTTAACCATTCAGTGCTTTATAAACCAACAGCAGCATTTTTCACTTTCTTGGTCTTAGCGAGGACTGGAGCAGCAGAGCTCTGAATCAGCTGCAGTTGTCTGGTCTTATGGTGATAGTTGGCCGACTTTGTAATTGTCTTGATGTGGCTTTTAAACTTCAGGTCTGAGTCCATGACTACACCAAGATTTCTGGCTTGGCTTGTGGTTTTTAACTGATTGAAGCTAACCCTAAGCTGATGACCATGTATGAACGTGTGTGTTAGGAGAGGGAGAGGGAGAGGGAGCTGTTTGTGAAAAGATGACCTTGCTCCGAAAGCCTGTTTCCGCTCTGAGGCAGATGAATTGCTGAATTTTCCGGAGAGACCTGCCTGGACACTTCCTCAGTAGCGGTGCTCTTGATCGCTCGAACAACGGAGCACACTGAGGATCTATTGTGATGTCCACTTTCTCACACTGCCACAGCCAAGTCAGCTCTGTGTATTCAAAAATGTCCCCATTTAACAGCTCAGTATTTAAGACTGCAGAATGCACTTTTAAATCCCCCTCTTTACTTATTCTTGTTTGCAGTGTTTTTCCAAGCTCTGACTGTTTCTTTTTCCCCTGGAAGGAGATAGTTTGTGGCTCTGAGGCTGCTGCCCGAGAGAGGATGTGTTATTCATCCAGCGCCGGGCCTGATGTATAATCTCACTGGAGCACAGAGTGGCCTTTCACATGGACTTCCCCTGTGCTCTGAAGCTGTTTGGCCTGCGGTAGTCTCTTCCTCAAGCAGTCAATACAGCTCTCCGCCTCTCTGCTGAGCCCAGTGTGTTTGTTTGAATCTTTTGTCGTGGCCTCTCTGGATGTCATCCTGTCAGTCTGCCTGTCTTCCAGGCCTCTCCAGGGTGACTCTGCTTTATCTTCCCCCGGTTTCCGGAATCCTCTCTTTCCTGTTTTCGAACCAAGGTGAACCAGCTTTGTACCTGGCTCCAAGTTGCTAGACGTGTCTGCCCTATTTTGTTTCACTGCTGTTTGAGATCTCTGCTCTGCATCTTCCGGCTGCTACATCTTTGATGATGATAATGATGTTAATAATGATGATAAGTGCTGGTGTGTCAGAGGTAGCTGACGGTAATTACAGGATGCAGAACCTGTTTGTCCTCATCTTCAGGGTGTCCTAAAAGTCTGAAATCACAGGGATGATGAGCACAACACGTATTTTTCACTTGTTACACTTGTTTTTCAAGCACACGCTCACATGTCAGCACGGTATAAATGACCTATTTCGCTGATTCCCTGGAAGAACTGTGTTGCTTTCTGAGCCTTGAGACGTCTTTGAATATTATACCAGGTGACAGCAGCACCTCTCAGATTCTCTGTGATCTGAAAACACTCAGAGACACTCTGTATATCAAGGCTGGCATGAGCAGAGCACGTGTGTTGCCGCTGCTGTTTCCCAGACTTATCCACTTGCCTGGCACGAGCCCTCGGTGGCTGACACAGGCTGTGGTAGATTTGTGTAGGTCACAGGTTTATGAAGGTTAAACAGGCTTTGATATGAAGACAAATGGCAGTAAGAGACACGCTTAGTGTTTATTGTTTTTATGATAGCTGCTGTTACACATGAAGGTCCTCTTGATGTACAGGGGAAAGACAAAATAAGAGCCACAAATTGCAATATAATGCAATCCGGTCATGGCCGGATTAACACACCAGGAGTCCATGGGCAAAAATGAACTCCGAGCCCCTGCTTACCCCTCATTCTTTCTGCTCTACATACAGCAGACCACACAGAGCACCTTCGTCATGCTTTATCTGGAGCACTGGATACCACCCAGTACTCCAGTGTGAGAATATGATGTCACAAATTTGTTAAGGGATATGTAACATGTGAGCATAATATTAACCTGTTTTTTTGGCAACAAAATGGGCTGTAAATCCAACATTTGACACATCATCACCATATGAAGATGCTGAGGTGAATGTGTTTGCCTATTTACACTGACACAGAGCAACGTTAGCGTTCATTTGGAAGCATGTTTCTGGCCACCTGACAAATATCAGCCTAATTTTTACTCCACTTTTAGCTGTGTTTTAGTTTCCACCAACCCCTGAGGGAATACTTGACTCTTTAGCTGCCAAATTCCACTATGTTGACCAGCTTGTTCCTAACTTTGTCTGCTTGCCGTTTGGTGCTGAGCAGGTGTTCAGTGGGTTTATCAGAGCTTTTCACCAAAAAGCAGCTGCTTTCTGCGACTGGAAACAGTTCTCCCACAGTTTCCACAAAAATCAATCATAATAATCTACACAATGGTGGTATATTGGATCTCTTGTTATTGTATAGGAGGTTTCTGTTTTGTTTGTCTGTTTTAGGCGTCAGATGTACAAGTTCATATCCTTCCTGATGACTCTATAGAGAACTGTAAGAAGCCGGTGGCATCTTAATAATCTTCAGATATCAGTTCCGAAATAACTTTGTTAGCCCCACCCACTTTAGCCACCATTTGCCCAGTATTAAATTACCAACAGAAAAAGATATTTCAATTTGCTGCATGGTGCTTCTCGTTGTTTACTCCATGACTTAAGAGTTTAATCACACACCGTTTGACCATTGTCCTTTGTTTGACTGTTTCTCACAGAGGCTCCCTACAATGAGACCCCTCCGTCATATGGATATGACCTGGAACACTCAGAGGAGCACCACCCTCGCCACGACCCTCTGTCCTATACTGGATCTCCTTCCTCCTCGCCACGACTCCGCTCAAAGAGCCGGAACAGTCGAGACACCCAGTGCTCTGGATCTCTGGAGTCCACGCTTTCGGTAATGTGGCTGGGTCAACTCCCACCAACATGTCTGACAGTGTGTCTCTCACATTGCTGCTGCTGCTCCTTCCTCTCTGTTGCATTGTCCTTCATTGTCCACTCTCCACACACCATCCAACACTTATAGTAGCTGTGGCTTTTTCGTTCTAAGCAGATCAGTTCTTAAAAACCTTTAGCCCTGGCTGTTGCCGGCATGAGGTATTACTTTCATCTGTCCCATTCTCATTAATGTGATGTCTCGGCAACCCCTTGAGGGAATATCTTCAAATTTGGCACAAACATTCCCTTGGACTCAAGAGTGAACTGATTGGAATTTGGTGGTCAAAGGTCAAAGATCACTGTGACCTCAAAAAACGTTTTTGGCCATTTGACAGAGTGAATGTCTAATAGGATAAAATGCAAAAATGAAGCAATAATGTAAATGGTCAAAGGTCAACTTCACTGTGACATCATAATGTTCTGCAAAAACACTTCAGGACATTATCCAATGCTGTAACTCAGGAAGGAGAGATTGGCTGGTTGGCAGAGGGATACAACCATGAGGCGGTAATGCTAATTTACTTCATAATGTAAATACTTTACACTAAATACATGGCACCAGCGTTACAAAGATTTGTCGTTTCAAACCCATGCCAGACTTTGTGAAAGTGTTTCACAAAATTATAACAACATTTCCTGTAAACCTGTTGCAAACACGATATTGCTGCTTGTTATTCTTCTCCTGTGTGGTGTTTCTACCTGTACATATAAGATATAAACATGCTGGAAACGTGTGTTTTGTTGTTTTATACTGGATGAACATCAACCTAAATCTGACAGGAGGTCAGTAATGTAACATGCTGTGTAGAGACGACGAGGCTTGTACTAATCTTTCAAAATTAATGTTGTAATGTCAGACTATATGTATACATATGTATGTTTCACAAAAATAATCTAGCAAATTTAAAGAGACATATGATATTGACATATGATGAGATCTAAATCTGCACTGGGAGAGAAAATAATTAACATTTCCTAAAGTGATCAAGTATTACACTTCCACAAAGTTGAGAAATTTGCAAGATGGATTGAAAAAAGAAAGTTCAAAATCTGAGCAGAAAAGGCCAAAAATATCCTGATTTTTAGTCCCTAATCTGGGGCACATTCTGAAACACTACATATTCCATAATGCAACTCGACAGCACCTTTCATTAGACCGTCATTATGACCCATGACTCCATGACATCCATGACTCCTCCAGAGCCACTGAAGACATTAGGAGTACACTTCATGACAAGTAAACTGAACGTCATGAGTAAAGTCAGTGGAGTGTCCCCTTTAAAAACGTCAGAAGAAGCCCTTTGGCAGGCATTCAAACAGCTTCTCCAGCTGAGGCATCCAGAGGCCAACAATAAAAAACAGAGTTCCCAGATGGAAGTGCTTTTGAGTATGAGGCGGAGCGTCGCTGAAAAACACTGTATATGCTCAGCAAACATACAGTGGGCAAACAGATGTTAAGAAGAGACCTAGCTCCCCTCCCCCTCTGCTGTGCTCCTGTCCTATCTGTGGTATCCTCTGATGTATACACTTTGTGATCTTCAAAGCCTAAATCATGGTCGATGGTGGAGGGGCTCACTCAGCATTTTTTATCTGGCTAATATAATGGAGGAGCTTGATGTGGCCCTTCTTGACGCTCCAGTGTGTATCTTACTGCCATGATAGCTCACACCAGGATGACTGATGGATTTAACCTGTTTGGAGTAACAACCTCTGGACTAGAAACACATTTGTCTTGCTTAAGGTGCTAGGAGTCTGGTTCAAGCCTCCTGGAATCTCAAACTCCCACAGAGTTTAATCATATCTGGTCTGTCCTAATCCCACAACAACAATATCTGCAGCCAGGGGTTTGGAGAGGTGTGTGGGTGGTTTATTAAAGCTCAAACCCATTTACAGTTCACGTATGTTAATATGAGTCTTTTGTGTTGTTGGAAAACGTCCTCTCATCATGTTTGCCAATTGTTTCCTTTCTCCACCTTGTTTGTATCAGGTGGAGCTGGATCAGGAGAAGGGGCTGGAGATGAGGAAGTGGGTTTTGTCAGGAATCCTGGCCAGTGAAGAGACTTACCTCAGCCACCTGGAGGCCCTACTGATAGTATGTACAGACACACACACACACACACACACACACACACACACACACACACACACACACACACACAATCCTTTCATGAGCTGATTAAAATTTGCTTACAACATTGATAAAAATGCTGATATAGGTATCATCTTTAAAGTCAATTTGTTTTTCTTTAAATGCTTGTATATTGTACATATTCCCGTTTAAAGGAAAAACATGACTTTTGAAAGAAGAAATAACAAATTCTTCCTTTTACAAATGAAAAGTTAAATTAATAAGAAACACATCGCACACTAACTCAGCCTTAACTGATCTTGTATGACCAGTCGCTTATGGTGGCTAACTTTAGCTAATTTAGTTAGCTAACTTTTGCTAGATATTGCAGACATTCCTGAGTCTGTTTGTGACTGTTTATAACTTTTGACATAATAAATAATGATAAGTTCATGATTAAAAGTTTATGATTAAAACTAATATGAAATAGTAATAACAATACATACACATTAAGTGAATAGAAAAAGGTACAAATGCAAACGTTAAAGAGTGATGTGAAAATTAGAATAACTGTATGGACAAAAGTGCAAAAATGGAAATGTGCAAAATAGATTGACAGTAATTTAAAAGTAAATTAAGTAAATTGATTATTGAGTACTAAATTGATTAGAGTACTGATGGAGACGTTAGGTGGATGCTGCTCAGTAAGAGTTAAGACTTGCAGACAAATATCTTCATTCTACAAAGACAATGTCATTAAAAATGATTTAAACTTTGCTACATTCAGGGACTGTTTTCAAATATGAACTGTGCTTTTTGTCCAGCCCATGAAGCCTCTGAGGGCCGCTGCCACAACTTCCCAACCGATGCTGACCATCCAGCAGATAGAGACCATCTTCTTCAAAGTACCAGAGCTTCATGAGATCCACAAGGACTTCTATGATGCTCTGCTGCCCCGAGTCCAGGACTGGAGCCACCAGCAGTGTGTGGGCGACCTCTTCCAGAAACTGGTATGGAGATTATGTTTTTGTCAGCTTCAGCAGGAAAACCAAGGAAACAAAATGTTGTAAAAGTCCAGTATGTGAAGAATTATTTTGTCCATGTTATCGTACCAGTTTATTCATTAACACTGGAAAATCCATTTATGCTGTGTAAATTTTATTACCACAAATCATGTTAGATTTTTCATGGTTTAGTTATTTCAAGATCATTTTGGAGGAAAACGTGTCATGACAATGTTTCAGAGCTGAAGCAACAAAAACCTGTTTTTCCACTTCTTTTGACCTACCTTGAATGTAGCACAAAACCATCAGGCAACAAATTAAACAAGGAAGTTTGAGAGCATTTGAATGCAAAGTATGTGATGAGCTTACATGAGTGAAATGTTGTGGTAATTGTTTAGTTGTAAAGCATTTACACTTGTTGAACTGCATTATGGATGTTTAGTAACCACACACAGCCAAATACAGCAAGGTCCTTCAGCTGATTCAAACTCTCCTTTGGAGAAGAAGCATCAAATAATATGAAACGTCACAGCATTAAATTGTATGTTGGTTTTTGATCGAACAGACCAACATTCGTCAAGTCAGTGACTTTCAGAAACTAATTATAGCACTCCCTAAATGTCATGCCTTGATCATTGATGATTGTTGAAAGAGGGGAGACTTTCAGGGTAGAAAAAAAGGTGGTAGTCTTTGGCTTTTAGTAATGCTCAGTGAATCTTGTAGTGCACATGTGAGTAGACTGCCTGGAGTCATCTCCCGGCCAGATAAAAGCCTCGCTACACCACATGACAAGCAGTAAAGGAGAACAAAATGCTCTATAGGAGGTCGCTGAGTAAAAGCTACCTCACTGTTTGCTGTTGGACGAAGATGAAAAACACTCATACACACACAGACTTATATATAGACACGTGGGTCAACATTGTACCTCACTGAATTGTATTAATTCCTTCTGCATTGCCAACTCATGCTTGAGTGCAGCATACAGTGACACTGCACCACACCCAGCGACAATAATAGTCTAAGAAACTCTATCTTCGCTGTTATGGAATAAATCTAATCAGTAATCTACTTGTGCCCTGTAGGCCAGTCAGCTCGGAGTGTACCGGGCCTTTGTGGATAACTATAAGGTTGCTGTGGAGACGGCGGACAAGTGCTGCCAGGCAAACGCTCAGTTTGCAGAGATATCTGAGGTATGTAATCACGCTACACGCAGCGGGACTGCAGCAGGCGAGTGTTTGATGTTGTACAGCTGCCTGGGACAAGTGATGACAGAGCAGTTTTCAGCAGTCCTCGCAGTGTGAAGAGCTGTGCAGCTCTTTACAGCGGTGCTGATTGTTTTAATTGCGCTGTGGGGCAGTTGCTCTGATTTAATGAGGGTATTTTTTCTCACCATTCCCCTCTGGTGTTATCTTCCTGCCAGAATCTCAAGGTCAAAAGCACAAAGGACTGCAAAGACCAGTTGGCTAAAAATTCACTGGAAAGTAAGTACTGAGTGAAATGAATGGCCAGCCTCCACATTAATCAATATATGCTATAAGTAGATGAGCTGTGACTATGCCTGTTGAGCTGTCTCTTCCTCCTCCACAGCTCTTCTCTACAAACCTGTGGACAGAGTGACGCGCAGCACACTTGTTCTGCATGTAAGTCAGATCTGCCTTACAAAAATCTGAAGCAGCATCTCTGCATGAGAGTTTTTGGGGATTGAATTTCTCATCGTGTTTTTTCTATTCTAGGACCTCCTGAAACACACGCCCTCCAGCCACCCAGACCATCCACTGTTACAGGACGCCCTGCGCATCTCCCAGAACTTCCTGTCCAGCATTAATGAAGAGATCACCCCGCGCAGACAGTCCATGACAGTTAAGAAGGGAGAGGTCAGTGTGGCAAGTCACGTCATCACCTCAGGGTTATACTAATAACTTTGTGACTCCAGGTTGATTAATCCACTTTTTTGCAAATAATTGTGCTCAGGCCGGCTGAAAACAAATGAGAATAAAATATGTTTTAGGTAAATAAATCAACTTCCCCTCCATATTTCCTGCTGAGACTGGATTTCTTATTCACCAAAGTAAATTCCACCAATTCCATTTGATTGAATGTAGCCCAGGGAAGAACAAATTAAGAGTAGGTGCAGCCTGTTCCCTTTGTGGAGCAGATTTTTCTTTGCCAAGGCAAACTTCAGTGGTTTGAATGGTGTGGTGGCACAGCAACGAGGCCTGGCACCAGCACACTGACTCCTGGGGCCGCTCCCGCTTTTATATGGTTTTATATTTATGTCCGGTGAATGTCGACAGTATTTAGGAGAACTGAGCTTGTTTTCTGACTTTTCTCACAAATACCAAACAAGACAGGCGTCTACAGCCACACCATCAGCTCTGTGAGGTCAGCATGCTGATGTTTAGCAAGTATAATGTTTACTACCTCAGTTCAGCTTGTTAGCATGCATTTGCTAATTAACATACAGCTGAGAATGATGAGAATGTTTGGGTTTTGCAGGTACTTATAGCACGGGACAAAACAAGACAGATGAAAAGTAAAAGACTGACCAGATTCTGAGGGGGACATGAATATGTGAACCAGATTTCATGGCAGTCCACACAGTGGTAACATGTCATTAAGTTCTTGATTGACAGAACAGGTGATTATATGAACGTGAGGTTTTCATTTTCTCAACTACTGTACAGTATTTTAGAGCACTTGCATTTATTTGATTCTCTCACTCAGGATTATATCTGGCTCAGTCGTTTCCGTCATATCTTGTATATTGAAAGTAAAGCTCGGAGCACAAGGTGTCTGGAAGCTGCAATAAAAACCAGGGTGTGAGTCAGGTTGCTGCTGACTCATCTCTGCCTGTCTGCTTTAGTCGTGAAGGAAGTGGAGCGTAGAGGAAGCTCGTGACAAAGCCCTGCAAACACTGGAGGCGAGGGTCTCTGTGTCGCAAACCAGGAAAACCCGTCAATTAACTCCGCTCTCACTCCCATCCTTCCCTGCCGCAGTGTCAACTCTGCTTCCCAGAAATGACCTGTACCGGGCCTTATCAACTTCTGTCTAACCAGCCTTCTGCGCTGGGCGTGTACCGGCTCAGCCATGTTTCCTGACCCCTCCGTCCCTCAACACCATGCGTCTCAGGGATCTGATTCTGATGACCTGAGTGAGAACTTCCTCTGTTTTTTCTGGGAACTGGCCCAGCTAACTAGGGTGGGATATTAAATCAAAGAAAGTTCTTGGGAACATTCTTCTGTATATTGTCTAGGAAGTCTGAAATCCCACAGGAAGATTGACAGATAGCAAACTAGCCCGTGACAGTGGGTTTAAAATACAGGTTTTGTTGTTGTTTGTGATCAGCTCTCGACTAAATTTACACCCATTGTTGATGTTTTACACCGTAGCTGCCTGTAATTACCACGACCATTTAAGTTTGTTTAGCTTCATCTCTTGTACATGCCTCAGTGCTCAGTGTCTCATAGTGCGTAAAAAGCAGAAGCAGATTCCAGTGTGTGGAGGGTGTGAGCACTGTGTGGTGACAGCTCTTGTTTTTCCATTGGATTATTGACTGTTTGTGGTCACGTTTGTGTCACAAAACAATAAACGGATATAACCCTGCCACCTCTTTTTAAAACCAGGACAGTACTGGTGCCTCACCAACATGCTCGTAACCAGACAGAGCTGAAGTGGAGCGTGCAGAAAACGGCAGAGGGAAACCATGCCAACTGTGGCTGGTGTGGGATGGCAAAGTCTCACATGGCCAGTGTCACTGTAAACAGCCTCAGCCTTGAGGTCAATAGGCAGAGGACTACAGGAAGAGCCCATGTCATCACATCCACTTCTAATCTCGGGCTGGATGACGAGGAGCGGAAGCTCGAAACTACAATCTATTTCCAATGAACACAGATCATCAGAGCCTCAGAGGCTGACGTGGTGTACACTTACTGTCTTGTTTTGGTCGTGTTACAAATGATTGATTGTTTTGTTTATTTTCATCTGAAAGCAGCAGCATCACCACAGGCTGTACAATAATTCAAAGCATGTGCAAACACCAGCACAAAATCATTGTTTGTGAACGCCATATTAAAACATTTTAAACTGAACATGAATGTAAAACATTCAGCAGTTCCTACTGTTGCACCTATTTCTCACTCACACTTTCATCAGTGAGTTTAAAGACATGAATTCTTGTTTCCCGTTGGCAGAACCGCCAGCTGATGAGGGATCGTTTCATGGTGGAGCTGGTCGAAGGTTCCAGGAAACTCCGTCACGTCTTCCTCTTCACCGACCTGCTGCTCTGCACCAAGCTGAAGAAACAGGCTGCGGGGTGAGTCTGGGTCAGCGTCCAGCCGGAGGTTAGAGATGGAGGCGTGTGACCCAGAGGATCCACTGGTTCAAATCCCAGGGCTGTTTGGGAATGAGAATTACTCCACCCAAATAGACATTAAATGTGTTAACGTAAATTATGCTTTGTTGAATATGGACGTGTTTCACTGTGACCAACTAGCAAGCTTGTGCTTAGTCGTCCTGTTGGTTTCACACTTCTAAAAAAAAACAAAAAAAACATGATGAGAAAGTTTTTTTAAAAAAGTGTTTTTATACAAACCTCTCTCCCTCCAATAGGAAAGGGCAACAGTATGACTGCAAATGGTACATCCCGCTGGCTGACCTGACATTCCAGACCATCGAGGACTGCGAGTCCACCCCCATCCCTCTGGTCCAGGACGAGGAAATTGACGCGATGAAGATTAAAATCTCCCAGATCAAGAATGAGATCCAAAGAGAAAAGGTGATTATAATTATAATATTGTTTAATATTTGTAATTATTTAACAAACTATTATTTGTTTAATAGTGATGTACGGAAAAAAAAACAAACAAGCAAGCAAAGCTTTATATATATGTATACTTATAGCACTCTTCATTCCAGGTGGGAGCACAATGTGCCGCACAGAGCATTAGAGTTATCACAGAAGTTGCAACCACAAAAACAAAAAAATGTGGATAGTGTAAAGATAAAACATTAGACACAAATAAAACAAACACATAAATGATATGTATGAATTAAAAAGCATCAAGAAATTAAAAATAGGGAAGACCAACAACCAATCAGTAAAAAATAAATATGTAAACACCACAACAATGACTTTCTACCAAGACAGCAGGTCTGTCTTAAATGAACCCTGTTGCTGTTTATCTGTAGAGAACCACCAAGGGACCCAAGGTGATTGAGCGTTTGAGGAAGAAGTTATCAGAACAAGAGTCTTTGCTGCTTCTCATGTCCCCCAACATGGCGTTCAGAGTGGCCAACAGAAACGGAAAGGTGAGTCAGAGGACATCAGAGGTCCTCTCTAAAATTCAGCACGGATAAACCCCTAGAATTGAGACTGATGAAACATTTCACCTGCACTAACTAACTAGTGAAATTTTCATATAAGGTATAGTTGAGAATATCTTATACCCTCAATGACCAACTGTTCACTTTGGCTTCTGCTGCCCTCTGCTGTTGACGACATGAAATCACAGCATGAGAACAATAAAATACTCAACTCCTTCATGTCTTTCAGGGTTTCACTTTCCTGATCTCGTCTGACTATGAACGAGCAGAATGGAGGGAGATGATTCGAGAGCAGCAGAAGAAGTGTGAGTTTTCTTCCAACCTTAAAATGGCAGGATTATTATCATTATTACAACAGTTGGTATGTCATTTTTGGTGTGACTTGCAATCACCTCGACTGTGTCCTGCAGGTTTTAAAAGCTTCTCTCTGACCTCTCTGGAGCTGCAGATGCTCACTAACTCATGTGTGAAGCTCCAGACTGTTCACACTATTCCAATGACCATGAATAAGGAAGGTAGGATTCACTTTACACTGCATTTATTTTAGGATTTAATGTGCCTCTCAGTTTTGTATTGTGTCTCAGTCTGAACTCTTCCTTTCGCAGATGATGAGTCTTCTGGTTTATATGGCTTCCTGAATGTCATTGTCCACTCTGCATCAGGGCTCAAACAGAGCTTAAGTAAGTAGCTTGTTTGCATGTTTTTTTTTTTGTTTGTTTTTTGTTTTTTTTTACCAGAAATCATATCACTGATAAATCTGCAGGTGGCACGTGGTGTCACATCATCTTCTGTGTCGGTCCAGTCTCATCTGCTTTACCCACCCTCTCTCTCTCTCTCCCTCCCTCTCCCTCCCTCTCTCTCTCTCTCTCTCTCTGCGGCTGTCAGCTGGGCGGGCAGCTGCAGGGGAACAAGTGGGATTAGCCAGGAACACTGTGTACAAGCCGCCTCAAATATGTCTTTGGCTTCTCAAATCACTGCCTGCTCACGCTCCACATTTTGCTCTCTATCACAAAGGCCAGTCACGCAATAGTCAGTGGCATGTTTCAACCAGTTTACTGGGAGTTCACTTCCTTTGCTATTCCTTGATTTACTCAGACAGCACCAGTAGAGCT
Source organism: Seriola dumerili (assembly GCF_002260705.1). Taxonomy (NCBI): domain Eukaryota; kingdom Metazoa; phylum Chordata; class Actinopteri; order Carangiformes; family Carangidae; genus Seriola; species Seriola dumerili. The sequence continues at coordinate 10,248,878 of NW_019174272.1, read as the reverse complement.
GTAATCACACAAGGAAAACTCTTACCAGCATGAGGTTGCAGTGATCCAGGCCTTATACACGACCTTGTCTGGGTGTGTCTCAACCAGATCATTAATGTAATTCCTTGATGTTTAGTTTCATTTTGATTCAGGTTTTAACATGATTTTTGCTTCTCCCCACTAGACCTCTATTGCTCCCTGGAGGTGGATTCTTTTGGCTACTTTGTCAACAAAGCCAAAACACGAGTGTACAGAGACTCGACAGAGCCCAACTGGAATGAGGTGAGAGTGCAAACCTGAGAGGAGAAAGTGAATGAGTATCCACCTTCATTATCCACCTCCGTGTGTCTTCAAGACATCCAATAAAGAACTGTGTTTCCCCTAGACATAACTGAATGAAATTAAAGCATCATGTTTGAAAAAGGCCCTGGATGCTCAGAAAACAACACAATGAAAGTAACATGTTGTGCACCCAGCTGAAACCTACAATAACGTGCCTTTTCTCTGTTTCTGTGCAAGGAGTTTGAGATTGAACTGGAGGGCTCTCAGACTCTAAGGCTGCTCTGTTATGAGAAGTGCTGCAACAAAAGCAAGCAGAGCAAAGAGGAAGGAGAGCTCACTGACAAGATCATGGCCAAAGGACAGATAAAGGTATGGACAAAAGGAGGGAAAATATCACAGCAGAAGTTCTTTGTGTTGTTGAGGAATAACAGAGGGCTGCGGTTTTAAGAGTGTGTCAGTTTTCCCTGTTAGAGCCTGAACAACACAAGTTTCTGAGGACGAAACCAATATCATGATCAATAATTTTACATTTCATGCTTTTACACGGAACATAAATACATAACATAAACAAACATTTGGTAAGTATTATTTAACGTTGGTTATTAAAAACTAGGATCAGTATACTGTATGTACAGTTAGTTTATGGTGGACAAGCTACACATTGTTAATAGAGTTTCTGAACTACCTTGATCATAATGTATGTGTGGCCTTTCTGCACTGGACTTTCTTATTACTAATCAGCCAACTTTTACACCAAGATGGATTTTTTTCCTTTACTTTGGACAGAACCGGACCTGCCGCTCTGCCATGTTTCCAGTATTTGTTTCCATATTCTGGCTGTAGCTTTATAATTAATGCCAGAAAAGTAAAATGCACAAACGTTTAAACACTATGAATTTCCTAAACTATCTGGCATGATAAACTAAATACTTGATCTCTTACACATCACACTGTATCACACATGGCGCCAAAGCAGAAAACCAAACTAAAAATCAATGTTTACTCAGTGTGACCCTAAATCTATCTGGTTCCACTGACACTGAAACATGTGGAGTGAACTCTCTATTGATTTCAGTACCTCTGCAGTGGCGTTGTATCTGCTCTGCCGACCACAGGCACTTTTTTTTTGGCTAATCCTGTCCCGTAGCTGCTGAAAGAGAAGTGAGCCGTGAGGTTGTTGGTGGGTCACTTCAGCTTGACCCCTGATGGGGTGTTGTGACAGAGGGCAGATTAGACTTTGGGTTGACCAAATGTAGCTGCTGGCGCTGCTCCAGAGTATGACAGAGAGAGAGAGACACAGAGCGCTCTTTGATCAGCCAGTGAAAGGATTTCCCTGCTGGACAGGTGGGTCAAAACACTGCCGAGTCTTAGAGGAAAAGGGCCCGAGAGTGCTGGCAGTCAGATACTAACAGCCTGGAGACAGGACACCTGTCAGGTATTCAAGGAACTTTCTTGACCTGTAGTGTCATTTGGCCTTCCTGCTTTCTTTGTTGACGTCTACGTCAATAGTCATGAGACAGTTTTTACTTTTTAAATTGACAGATTAGTCTCAATGGTTAAAAAATGATATCTAATGAGTATTCATTTCATATTAGCATCAAAATCATTTCAATTTTGAAACTGAAATATTTGAAAAAGACAAAAGGCTTTTAATAATATTTTTTTAAAAAGGGAAAAGGAAAAAAACTATTTAAAAGATAAATAAAATTGAAAATATAAAGTATATCAATAAAAGAAGAAAGAAAAAGAAGGAAATACAAGAATTAAAAATAAATAGAATTTGAAATAAGTTAATGTACTTATTTGCTCTTTCTTTGTTTAAAAGTGACGTATTTAAGTCGCTTGAGATAATATCCGTATGTGTGAGGATCACACATACAGGATTTGTGGGAAAAGAAATTATGTTTATTAGCAAGAGTAAAGGTCTCTGGGAAAGGTAACAGTTCATATATGGGTTATATCATTGATTTGAATACTAACTATTGCTTCAGATATAGGGAAGACAACGCACGTGCTAATTCTAATGTTAAAGGTCACTAGTACTAATCAGTAATTGGCCCCAGAGGATCTTGTTTAGGCTACCTGAGAGGCAGAGTCACCAGGCAGCACTCCTCACAGTGGCAGGCGTGAGCACATTGGTAATGAGGGTAGGAGGGGATTCTCATGAGTTAATCCCCCAAATCCATCTGGGAAGTAGAACAACACACAGGCAGCGTGGTTGGCAGACTGCGAGGCTTTGTTCCTTCTCTGACTCCCACTGGATTGAAAAGATTTGGAGTATAACAATGCCGAGACGTCGAGACGACGCAGAAAGTTTTTTAATGTGTCAGTCGGGCTGCATCAAGACTCTTCAAAGCAAAAGGATCAATGGCTTCTTGTTCAGGGAAGAAGGACCTGCTGCTCCTGTTAGTGCGGTGGTTTAGAAGATAGTGATAATCTGCAGACCGGCACTGGTTTCTTTGTTCACTTGTTATTAGTCAGTGAAAGTAACATTTTAGAGTTGAGGGAGACTCATGCCAGAGAGGATGAGTGAGAGTAATCCTAATGAGGAGGAGAGTGTGGATCAGGCCAGCAGTGGTGTAGAGGAAGAGGGAGACACGGCTCAGAGGAAACCCCCGAGTACAGGGGCCCGTCTGTGGGACAGAGTCCGCAGCAGTCTGCTCAGACCGAAGGTAAAGATACGGACAGTGAGCTGTGGGCAGGTCTGCACCCGATGTTGTTTTAAAGGACCTACATCTGAGGACGACCTCGCTTTTGCTTCCTCACATTTTTAAAACCCTTTCTGAGTTTGACACTGTGTTACATTTCTGTTGGGATTTATCTCTTTCAAGATTTAGAGACCAGCATTGTACCGCCTGTTATTCTTCTTTATCTTTTTAATTTGAAAAAAAAAAAAAAAAGTATTATGTAAGAAAATTGATTTTCACTGACTAAAGGATTATCTGAATGAGATTTGATGGTTTCTTGGGTGAAAGAACATCTGCCGTGTTGGACAGGCACAGTGCTTAGCAGCAGCCGGGGACATGATGTTATCACGTTCCTCATGCCTGATCACTGTAAATAAAGGTTGGCAGTTTGGTATTAGTCAGATGACAAAAATAGATCAGTCACATGAGTGAGCACCACCTTGCCGTATGGAGTTTATGTTTATGTGAGGCTGGGTGAACTAATTGGGAAAGTGATGCTCATATTTACCTACATGTATCTACCTGCACAGAAACTAAACCAAACTCTCAGTGTGTTCACTTTTGTTTTTTTATATAATCATAGTGCTCATCTCACTTAAAAGCTGATGTGGTTTAAATATTTCCTGGTTTTTTACTCTTTGAAGTGACATTTGAAATAAAAAAATGTGTATTTTATTTTGTTTCAGCTGGATCCACAAACGCTGCAGAACAAAGACTGGCAGAGGACGGTCATCACCATGAATGGGGTAAGTGCTTTCAGCAACCCAGTGAAAAGTGGCAAAACTGACAATGTTAAACACAGCTTCTGATTTGGAGTTTAAGGGAAAAATGGTATTAAAATTTTGTGCCTAACTAGTGTTTTATTTTTCAAAAAAGAAAAAGGCAATTCTAGTTTTTTCTAGTCCAGGTTTGACAAGTCCACATGTAGTGCATTTTGATCTAGACCTACTGGTATGTGGTCTGAATGCAAAATAAAAAAAAGCTGTGATGTTTTTTGTTTTCACAAATAGAAATCACAAATTTCACAAATCTGGAACTGTGTTTTAAACAGTCCTTGGAGTCTATTTGTTAATCTAGTACAGATCTGCTAAGTGGTTTTTGAGCTAGACCTGGTCTGATGTGTAAACCGGTGAAATCTCCTTTTTTGTTTTGACAATGAAATGAAGGTTTCATGAATTTGTGAATTGAATAATGTGGGCGTTAGGCAGCCTTAAAGCTTTTAATATGAAATCTTGTACTTTTTAACAACTGCAAGAGTTTATAAAATGGAGACACAACCACTAAATATCACGTTGATCGTACTGTCCAACAGAAGTGGGTGGATTGGTTCTAACAGTGCTAACTTTTTGATAAATGAAAACACAAATGCATGCATTAAAGTGAAAAGTCAAGTAACATAAAAAAACACAGTCTCCCTCTTACAAATGAAAGCAATAACACATTCAGCTCAGTTTAATACCCTCAGGAGTTTTGCTTGAAGCCTTAGCTGGTCTGCAGTGGTCGCTACTGTCATGCTACAGTTAGCAGACTTTAGATAGCTACTACTGTGAACCTGGCAGTACTAAGTCAGTTTTTTGACTCTGCTGTTACACTATGTGTAACATTTATCATCATCCTGTTAAAGTCACTTGTAGCCACAGTGTCTGCTGTCTGGCAAAGCATAGCATACATATGCTAGTTTTCAGGTTTGTAAGCTAACATGAGCACACACAGCGGTTGTTGAAAGTAACTGGTTTCCTGTACTTGTTTCCTTTCAGATTGAGGTGAAGCTGTCCATGAAATTCGCCAGCAGAGAGTTTAGTCTGAAGAGGATGCCTTCACGGAAACAATCCGGTGTCTTCGGAGTGAAAATCAATGTAGTAACTAAGTGAGTTGTTGATATGTGTTTTGTGTGTGTTGCAGTTCTGATATTTTATACATCTCATTTAGTCAACATATGATGTCTGTGTGTCTTTTTAAGGTCTTTTTTTGGTTGTTTCGGTCAGAATTTTTGAACTTTCATTGATTGAACATGTAGATGTGAGAGGAATGCTGCCCGAGCTCACTGAAAACTAACTTTGGTCTGTAAGCCACAGCAGACGTTTTTAACTTGTTATTGCAGGAAAAGCACAGGTGTTACCAATTACAGTAAAGATGATTTTGTTCTGTTCAAGTGTCCCCAGTAAGTGTCCCAGTCTGATTAGTAATCTTATTATTTACACTTGTGCTTGTCGTACTGCAACATGACAAAATATGCATTGTGTAAAAAGCATATTAACAAAGCTCCTGTAGTGACATGGTCTAGGCTTCACTTATTTCATGGTCACATGGTCATGGTCACTGTGACCTCTTGTGTTTACAGCGTTTATACTGTATGATGTGTTTAATTGCAATTTGCACCTTTAAAACTTGTGTCTGTGCGACTGTGTCCTCACCAGGCGAGAGCGCTCCAAGGTTCCCCTCATTGTGAGACAATGTGTGGAGGAGATCGAGCGACGAGGGATGGAGGAGGTCGGAATCTACAGAGTGTCTGGCGTCGCAACTGACATCCAGGCGCTGAAGGCTGCGTTTGATTCAAGTGAGTTCAGTCTGAAGTTGATTTGTTTTCAAAAGTGATTTGACACATGTGGGAAAAATACAGCACAGAATGATTGAAGAGAAACTTCACATGCAGACAATGCTAAAGACAGAGCCCTGCAGGATTGATTCACGCCCTGCTCAGATGTGACTTTCAAAGCTTGTCCTCAGTATTGTTTGATAATCAGTGACTGTTGTCTCATCTGCTGCACAGACAACAAGGACGTGTCTGTCATGATGAGGGAGATGGACGTAAACGCCATAGCTGGAACACTAAAGCTGTATTTCCGCGAGCTGCCGGAGCCTCTTTTCACTGATGAGCTGTACCCCAACTTTGCTGGAGGAATCGGTCAGCTGCCGAGTCTTTATTATTGCATCAGTTTCAGCATAAATGCATAAATTCAGTTGCAAATTGTGACACCAACACATTCATTTGTGCATCTGCCTTGCAGCTCTCTCTGACAGCGTGGCCAAGGAGAGCTGTATGCTCAACCTGCTGCTGTCTCTACCGGAGCCCAATCTGGTCACCTTCCTCTTCCTGCTTGACCACCTAAAGAGGTGAACAACTTCAGTTAGAATACATTGTTTGAATTATTGTGTATTTGTATTGGTTGTATAGTTTAATGCAGATACTGTCTGCTACTGACCATGGAAAAAGCAGCTATTCATTCTACAGTGTGATGATTTTGAGTATCTATAGGTTGAATGTCATTTTTACTTTTTTTCACATTACCTTTACAGGGTGGCTGAAAATGAGAGCATCAACAAAATGTCTTTGCACAATCTGGCCACAGTTTTTGGTCCCACTTTGCTTCGACCCTCTGAAAAGGACAGCAAGATCTCAAACAGCTCACAGCCAATCTCCATGAACGACAGCTGGTCTCTAGAGGTCATGGCTCAGGTAAAACTCTTGTCAGGACAGTGGGACAGTGATGTCTGGAATACCTGTGAGGTTCTGATCACCTCTTCTGTGTTTCCATAGGTTCAAGTCCTTCTCTACTTCCTTCAGCTGGAGAGCATCCCAACACCTGACAGCAAACGTCAAAGCCTTCTCTTCTCTACTGAAGTATAACAGGAATATCACGCGCTTGTCCATAAATGTCGTGTTCAGAGGGAAAATGCCAGCTGCTTATTGAGGTGGACGCTGTGGAGCAGTCGTGTCCGGCTGCCTCACTGAGAAGACGCTTGATTTATCCACCAGGGGGAACCATCAACACATTGTAAACTGGAAACAGCCTCCATAACAAAAGCCAATTCTGTTTGAGATACAATGTGTATGTTTACTTACAAGCTTACCTGCTGTGTCAGTAAAAAATATATATCACTTTTTTTTTTTAATTTAATTTAAAATTCAAGAAGCATTCATGCTGTACTTTAATATTTCCCCCCCGCCCCCGTCCTGCCACTGTGCACATTAGCTCCATATTCACAGAGGGGGATTTTTGTCTGTGGATGTCTGATGGATGAATGGTTGGATGAATGCACATATATGTTTCATGTTTATTTCCCAGAAGTGTTTGACTTGGATGAAAGCTCACCTGTGCCAATGTTTCCCTGCTGATGACCAATAGGACATTTCAGTTACCCTGATGTTTACACTCTCTTAATTTTGTACAGAATTTAATAGTATGAGACTGAAAACTGTAGTTATCACACAACAACATGCAGGCATGTTGACCTAACCGTTTGAAGTGTTTCTTTCTGTGCTATATGATTTGTATAGTGTCCTTATTCAGTTTGCAGGTTCTTCTGGTGGTGTCCGAGCTAGTTTTCATGTAGATATGGGTGCTTCTTTGGAGGTGGTACCGAGAGGTGAAAGGCAAATCATTCCAGGAAAAGGCGAGGCTTAAAGCTTCCACCCATGGAATGTATACTGTGCTGTGTCTAATTTTAATTTTGTAGCTGTGTTTTGTCTGGATTTCTTATGTTTTATGGCCACATTGTTTTTTAGACTCTGTCTAGTTTGATGTCTTCAGCTGGAGTTAATGTATATGTGTTGCTTTCTGCATTCCTTCTATGTAATCTTCTACCTTTATAGGAGAAAACCACACTGCTGTAGAGAGGATAGCACCTGGAAATTATCTGAAATATCAAATGTTCCCTACTAGGACCCTTGAAGCACAGTGATTCACTCATATCCAAATCTTCTGAGTTATTAACAGGTTTATTATCCACATACCTAGTATTACTTTCAAACCTCTGTGAAAATATACTGTTTGATTGCATAACATTTTTTTCCAGATCACCACAAGTATACACCTGATAGCACAAACTATAACCTTCAGTGCTTGTGATTCATGTAAAATAAGCAATAAGTCTTAGTGATTCATAGGATGAGCAATGACCAGTGTGTCATGTATGTATGATTTATGTAAATAAAAACTTGATAACATTATTTTTGCATTGTGTCCTTCCTCAGTATTAAATAAAAATTCAGATTTAAAGATTTCATCAGTTCATTTTAATTTGTCTCACCAGGCTCAGCGTTGTTTCGGTCCTCTTTATAAATCCAGTGTACTAATTACTATTATGCTGTTTTCTCCTGACATAGTCATATGTCCACATAATTTAATAATCTGATGATAATTAAGATGTGAGATACATCATAAATAAGGTGAGAGATTTATGTAAACCAACAAGAGGACAAGCACTAATCCACACATACTACTGATTACCCAGTGACTTGGATAATACTTGCCCATTTCCTCCTCTGTGATTTAAGGTGTGTGACCAGCCTTCTGGTCCAGCTCCAGGAGTCATTTAGAGACAACAGTAAATGAAGCAGTGGATATTTAAACATCCTGGAGGCAGTAAACTGTCCCTCTTCACGGAGGATGATGCTGAGGTGATGCAACCAGAGGAGGGGGAGAGGATCATCCGGCTGCTGCCAACAGAAAGGAGCTGACATCCGAAACCGATGCTGCCCGCTGGCGTCTCAAATTTGTGGGATTAGCGAATTGTTAGCGACCGCAAATGGACTTTCATTGGACTTTTATTACTGTCTCTAAAATGAAACATTAGCAGAACCTCAGGTATGAATATTTTATCATCTTACTGGCAGAGCGCTGTCTCTTTGCCGGCTATGCTAACATTGTTAGCCTAACGGTAGCATTAGCCACCTTAAGCTTTGGTGTTGCCCACTGACAGCTGAGCTAAATTAACTGACCGAAAAGAAACACACAAACCTACGCTAAAGTTACGTTAACTGCACAGACTCGACATGTTGGTTTAGTTTATTTTAAATAACATGATAATTTGTTGTTTTAACCCTCAAACCAGATTGTAGTTCAGCTGTCAAGCTGGTAAAAGTCACTTGGACCTGTACTGTGAATTATTTCAAAATAAGTCTCTACGATGTGTTGACATCTAGCACCAGTGTCCTTCAGCATGTGATGTGTTTTAATGTAACATCATATCATTGCCACAGTTGTGACTGAACTGATGTCGTTTTCCTCTGTGAAGGCAATTTGAAGTGAGACAATGCTTTTGTCGACTGTAAATATGTCGCTTAAAATCTCGTTATTCTCGGCTATAGTTTTAACGCTAATTTGTAGTACATGTAGGCGTACCTTTAGTCTGGCTTGTACTCTGCACATTTTAGGAAGAGTATAAGCATATGGAAATAAATTCGGTTGGTCTTCATTGAATTTGGCTGTATAGGCATGTGAAGCTGAGAATATCTTTACCACCTGGCTTTAAATATCTGCAGTTGAAAAAACTTATTTTATGGTTTGTATCTGATCTGCTGTGCTCATATTAGACTCTAGTTGCAAATTCTTTCAGGTTATCTAAGTTTTTAATGAACGATTGTAGTTTCAGTAAAAGTTAATGAATGATTGTGCTTACGTGTCTAGCTTAGTGCTTTTGTTTTGAAAGCGTTTGTCCAAACAGGAAGTTAAATTACTGGAATTCCCTGCGTGCCTGACCTTAATGCTAACTAGCTAGCTGGGTTATCTCCTTGGTTTAAAGTTGCCATTTGTCCTCTAACATGATAGTACCGACAGCTGCTTACTCCGTAGAGTGGGGTTGTTGTCTTTACCTGAAAGGTTTGGTTGATAAAGTGTGTACTTGTGTAACTGATTTACACACTGTCATGGCTAACGTTAGCCGTGGTACTGCTAATGTAGGTGTAGCCAAGAACAATGTAAATTTGCCATTCCCCTGAGAAGAGTCAACAGTGAACTGATGGTGCAGCCTGTCAGTCTTTTTTTATTTGGCGCAATCGGTGTACTACTGCAGCGATCCCATCTCTGTGTGCGTCTAAATAATTCTTCCTCTCTTTTATACTGAGCTCATTTAATATCATTTTTAACCAGAGGTGACCACAGATGTTCCCCAGCTTTCCTGGAATAACTTGGAAAGAGCAATATTTCACAGCCCACTCTTTAAATCAACGTCCAGGAGATGTGACTTATGAGATCCTCCTACTTGGCCGTGCCTGATCTTTGCTTTGCTTTTAGAAAAATATTTTGGGGAAAACTCGTCAGTCTTGGAAACTTTGCCCCCAGGTGACATTGAACAAGGGGAAAAACAGAAATGCATTTCCATGACAGGTTTTCCACACAGTTTGGTGATGAAGAGGAATGTGAATGATACCTCACAGTCACACCATAGGTCACAGTCTTTACTTGTACAAATATTAATGCTGTGGATGGGCTTGCTCTACAATACCGGCTTGATGTCAAATGTGGTAAAGAGGTTATTATTGTTATTGTAGTTGCATGGAAATCCTGAAATTGGTGATTGTCATTTAAGTGAAGGCTCCATCATTAGAAATGTATTGATTAATTGTGTTCCAGGCTTGTGTATTAATACTGAGGCATATTTTGGCAAATGAATTACAAAGCTTGACAGTGTCTGCTCTGTCTCAGGCAGACTGGTGCCTGCTTGTCCTTGTACACACAGTCACCCTTGTAGGGTTTACTTTTTTTTCTTTACTGGAGACGCCACCACAGGAAGCTGATGTTATGGCAAGGAAGTGCCTCCCCACAGTTAAAGCATGAATAAGGAAGGAGAGCAGGGAAGGGGTATTTATGAGTTACTAGACCACTACCACCCCCACCTCCTTCTCTTCCCAGACTGTTTCTTCTTCGTCCTCTGTCTCGGTGGCATGCTTTTGTTCAGCTGTCTCTAAAGGAACACTACACACACTTGTTCCCTTGGTCAGCCTTGGATCAGATCCATTGCATTCATTAACACTGAAATCAAATACTGTAGCTCCATTTAATTTGAATCAGGACAAGTGTTATTGGCTTCAAGCCTGGTGTAGAGGGGCAAATATTCTGCAGCACAGAATGATTTTACTTCTAAGTTGACGTTACAGTTGATGTTGTCATATTTTGCACATCATTGCATCGTTTTACTGATAGGTAGGTGATGGACTTGCGCAAAATGACTTCATTTTAAATAATTGTATCCTTGCAGTCAGTTATGTTGTAAATTCTGAATATGAAGTTCAACAATCATCGTTCCTCCTTAGCAGATTTATGCAGTTGGCAACGAATCACCTTGGCTAATATGTAAGAAAATGTCTGCCACTGTCAGACAAACCTGATGGACTATGGCCGTTCCATCCCTATGCTGTTTATCAAGGATTTTGGCTATATTTATAGATGTCATGAACAGTCAGCCCAGTGACATGGAGTCACCGGGAAAGTTTTTCTGTATCACACAAACAGCTCATTTTGATGCAGTGTGATTCATCACAGATGTCGGGGTAAACTACAGTGCTGTAAGAGGAACGTGTCGTTTAGATGACATTTTTCAAACTGAACCAACTGAGAGTGATAGGCCAGTGTGTATAGATTAAGGGGCTCTAAAATCGTCCACACACAAAGCTTTTTGTCGTAGGTCGTGTAGACCTTCATGGTGAAGCACATGCTGTTCTGCAGAGTGGGAGAGTGAAAGAAAAGGCAGCTGACTCTGCCCCATTTAGCTGCTCTGCTGGTCCCCAGCCTGCGCTCCCATGTTTATTCAGATCCAGTGAAAAGGGTTGCGCTCTAGCTAGCAACTCTCTGTGTCAGACATCTGCTTTGACACACGTTCAGCTATTCAGAAAACTGGCTAGTTGTTGAGAGCACATGTCAGTACTGAGGGAAAACGCCCTGAACAGTTGAAACACATATGTGTTATGGATAAACGGATGCATATTGAGATAGAAATACAAACAAGCAGCACATAGTTAGTTGTGTAAAGACAGATGAGATAGAGATGAGTCCTGATGAGTTACATTTGAAACCATGAAATCAAAAGCATGGGGTATTAAGAAGACGCCCATTAAAGCATTAATGTAATATTTCATTTCTAGAACAATATACAAGAGATTGTCATTAGTAATTATTCTGCTAACTATCAGAAAATAGTAGAAAATGCTCATCATAATTTCCCAAAGCCAAAGCCGATGCCACCAAACCTAAAGATATTCCATTAATGTCACATAGGACAGAAAGAAAACAGCAAATCCTCATGATTGAGAAGCTCAACGTGGGCAACATTTACTCAGAAAGAATGACTCAAGTAAATAATTAATTATTATCAAACTAGTTGATGATTAACTCACTGACTGTCAACTAATTGATTTATTGACTTCAGCTTGGTTTCAGCTTCAGTTTGTGCTGACATGGCAGACTGAAACACAACAGAAGTTTTCCAGACAGTTATTTAAATCTTCAGTGCATAAACAACCTAAGACAACCTGTCAACATGTAATGTCTTGGTCCGGCCAAGATGTAGTGATAACTGAACAGACATATGAAAACGCATGGCCATGACTCCAAATGAGGTTAGGCCAGTTGGGATGAAGATGCATATATAAAGTAATCTATTCATGGCAATTTCATTTTATTTGTGTAGCGCCAGATTACAACATACATAATCTCAAGGCATTTTACAGGATAAAGTCAAGACCTTACAATATTATAGAGAGGAACCCGACAGTTTGATTTCCCACAAGTTCTCACAATATATCGATAAAACCTTCAACTATCAAAGCACACTTATGGAGAAAAGATGCACAAATACAGTATACTTCTGAGTATTATGAGAACATGGAGTTTGTCCTGCAGCACAGGTCTGTTTCAGTAAATATAATATACCTCTGCACCACAGGAGCCTCAGAGCTGCACAGTCTAAACAGCTGAGACACATTATTTGCCATTTCCTCCATATGAGGCAGGAGGATTGTTTCTTTTGTTTGTGTGCAGACCATAGTCTATGGTCTATGATGGTATGTGATGTGTATGTTGTAGTTAAAAAGAAAAAAAAAAAAAAAGTTTTTGTAAGTCCTTCAAGACCCGCAAGTTTGTTTTTTTTTTTTTTTTTTTGGGGGGGGGGGGTGGGCACATTTTTATCTGTACACCCCACATTTCTATCTGTAAGTGTAATCAGACTCTTCATAACTCTTCCTAAAGGTTAGAGCTGTGTGTGTTTTTTGTGGTTTGGTTATATGAAATAGGCGTAGCTAAACTCCTAGCATCTACGTCAGTGGAGGCAAAGGTTAACCTGACAGAAATAACAAGCCAAATAAATGTAGTCTTGACAGAGAAAAATGAATCACTGTGAGGAGTCTTGTGCGCTGGAAGGAGAGGATTTGGTGCAGGATGACAGATTTAAAGTAACACCTGTGCCGAGGAAACACAGCTGAAATCAGTAAAGTATTTGTTTTTTAATGAAGAGCAGTTGTGGTTTAGCAGCAGGTTATTTTGGATTCTCTGGACGTATCCGCAGAGAGAAAGTATGTGACTCAGATGTTCACTATTGTGTGCAGACCCCCCCCCCCCCCACACACCACACACACACACACACACACACACACACACACACACACACACACATACACATATACACACACACACCCCCACACCCCAGGCTCTGGCTATATCAGATTTTAATTGTTGATTCATTTTGTGTGTATTTATTTATCTATCGAAGATCTTTCAGCTTCTCACAGTGCTCTATTTAACGTCTGATTTACTGCTGATATCTGATTATATTTATTTCTCATTTCCAAACAACAAACTTCTGCTCAGGAAAACAACAGAGCACAGACTCAGAGACAGATTGTAGCTGAGTTTCCTGTGTTTAATAAATCACTTCAGCTCACATTTTCCTCTTAGGAGGACTCCAAGACATCCAAGTCTATGCTAAAGTACTTACTCTTTGTCTCCAGCTGTGTCCCAAATCACTTTTCTTGCTATCGTGGCATCAAGTCATGTGTTGAGACCTGAACAATACTGAATAATGCCTCCTGTGTTTTATACAAGGTTTTGTCATTTGGTTACAGCCAGTTTCAACACCTTGTTCGCTGCCAAATGAACATGGTTTATTGGCATAATTGCCACGGATAACGCCAACGTAGTTGTAGCATATTTTTGTATCATGTGTCACTAATTCAGTAAACACTTTGAATCATATCCCGCCGATGAAATCAAGAATCTGCCCTCATTAAATTGTTATTAGGAATCATTTCAGGTTATTTAAACAGTAACTGATTGTGAAGTAGTATTAATACATCTTGAACAAACATGGCATTAAATGATTCCTTGGCAGTGCAGGATGAAATGCAGTGCATCAGAGCGGTTGGCTGGTAACAGACTAACGGACTCAGATTTTTGCCTCGCAAAATATGATGGTTTGAGCTCTCCCTTTGATCTGTGAAGGAATCTACTTTTCCTTTTTTGGCTCTGCTGTTCATCCTGCACAATCCTAGAAAAACAAAACCCTTTGTTGCCCATCTGTGTCTGTGCTGAGGTGCAAACTGTCAGACCGCATTCCTTCCACAAATAAATATATACAGATTGCAGCAGCCACCCACATAGATTAAACTGAAGTCTTTATCAGTGTCATCATTATTGTGGCTCCAGAGCTGTGAGGACTATCACAAACACATGAGAGCCATCTAGTGGAGGCTTGTTTAAGCCTCTAGTTCACTGTTTATCTTACATTCCTGTATCTGGGGTGGTCCTGCCGCTGCCTTAACAGCTACCAAATGTAACATCAGTGCAGACAAAATGATTTAAATTGCTAGTATCAGACAAGTGTCAAAGTATCATGTTGTAATATGAATAAACAACAGTTTAAACTACAAAATCCACATAAATAAATCATACTGGAGATCAGGAGCAAACCAGAATTATCCACTACTGTCCAGAGACCAACTATCTGGAGTAAATTTGAGATCACAGAGACAGACGGAGGTTTTTCTAGAAGTGCTCAGTTATTCAGTGTGGTCTGTGTTTTCTACTGTTCGGGGAGCAGCGTCTGTGGAAAGAATTCCTCTTCCATGGAAAACTGGAGCTATCACTCTGCACGCTGACATACGTTACCTTTCTCCTCCCTCCTTTGTGCACAGATTGAGCTGTAAATGCATCGGCGTCAGAGAGCTCAGTATGAAGAAGTCGGTGCGGCCAGCGGTGAGTAAGGTGAGCGGAGATCGAGGGAAGGCTGAGGCCGCGGCCGGCGCTGGCACCGGAAAGCCCGCAGCCAAGACCGGCACCACGGCGCCTCTTTCGAAGGTAAGACTCGTCACATGATGGACCAGTCAGCAGCCGATACATGCTGCTGTTTTGTCATGCTTGCAGTTGCTATATTTTCTTGTTTGTAAGTGAATGTGTTGAATGTTTGTGCTTTCAGGTGAAAAGCAATGATGATCTTTTAGCAGCAATGGCCGGAGGGAACCCTGCATCAAGTAGTGCTGTCGCCAAGACCAAGAGGACCGCCTCCATTGGGACTAGTGCTAACAACCTCGACAACAAGCCAAAGACAACATCAGGTATATCTGAAATTCAATTCCTATATATTAATTTCATATTTTGTCATTGATTTACAACAGTTACCTTTTCCTCTCTTACCAGGTACTTCGTCCAAGCGTACGACATCCTCGACTTCAAGGGAGCCAAATTCATCACGAGACCGTCTTCGGACATCCAGGACATCAGCTGCTAAGAAGCAGTTGGTATCAGGGACTGTAACGGGGGATGTGGCCTCAGGGAAGCGCTCTCGCAGCCAGATCCTCACAGAGTCTGAGGGCCGTATGAGCAAGTCCAAATCAGACGGCCAGATCAGTGATAAAGTGGCTTTGGAGGCTAAAGTAAAAGATTTGTTGGGGTTGGCTAAAAGCAAAGATGTGGAGATCCTACACCTGCGCAGTGAGCTAAGGGACATGAGGGCCCAGCTTGGTCTGGGAGGGAAAGAAGTGCCGCCTGAGGAAGAAGCTGGGGAGGAAGAGAAGCCCCAGGTTTCAGCCATCACAGCCGCTGATGTGGAGTCCACTCTGATTCTCTTACAAGAGCAGAACCAGGCCATCAGAGAGGAGCTCAACCTGCTGAAGAGTGAGAACCGCATGCTGAAAGACCGGCTGAACGCACTGGGCTTCTCTCTGGAGCAGAGGCTGGACGGCTCTGACAAGCTGTTCAACTACGCCTCCCTGAGCCCAGACCACCTGGCAGCCGGCAGTGTGCAGAGCGATGGTGGGGGCACGGGCACACTGACCTCCTCAGTAGAAGGCTCTGCCCCGGGCTCTTTGGAGGATCTGCTCACAGGACACCAACATGGAGGCTCGGCGGACAACCTCGACAGTGAATCCAGCGAGGTTTACCAGGCCGTCACCTCCAGCGATGATGCCCTGGATGCCCCCTCTGGAGCCTCCTCATCATCTGAGTCGGAGTGCGCACCCAGCAGAGAGCGCTCGCGGAGGGGCAGCAGCGGCAATGCCAGTGAGGTGTCGGTGGCCTGTCTGACGGAGCGCATCCACCAGATGGAAGAGAACCAGCACAGCACCGCTGAGGAGCTCCAGGCCACTCTGCAGGAGCTGGCCGACCTGCAGCAAATCACCCAGGAGCTGAACGGGGAGAACGAGCGGCTCGGCGAGGAGAAGGTGATCCTCATGGACTCCTTGTGCCAGCAAAGCGACAAGCTGGAGCTCTACGGTCGCCAAATCGAGTACCTGCGCTCTCTTCTGGATGAGCATCATATATCTTACGTGCTGGAGGAAGATATCAAGAGTGGCCGCTACATGGAGCTGGAGCAGCGCTATGGAGACCTGGCAGATAATGCCCGCTTCGAGAGAGAGCAGCTGCTGGGCGTGCAGCAACACCTGTCCAACACGTTAAAGATGGCTGAACAGGACAACGCCGAGGCCCAGGAGATGATCGGAGCGCTGAAGGAGAGGAACCACCAGATGGAGCGCATCATGGAATCGGAGAGACAGGATCGGACCGCCATGGCGGCCGCACTCGAGGAGTACAAGGCGGCAGTGAGCAGCGACCAGGCGGAGCTGAGCCGCTGCAGAGCCCAGCTGGACCAGGAGAGGCAGAGGGTGGCCGAGCTGTACTCCCTTCACACGGCGGGGGACAAAAATGACATCTGCCAGCTGCTGGAAGGAGTTCGGCTGGGGAAGGAGGAGGCTGAGGCCAAGGCTGCTAAGATGCAGGAGGAGGTGGAACAAGCTCACAGTGAACTCAACAGGATGCAGGAGACTTTCACTAAGGTTAGTTCAAACTTGAGGCCTGAAGGAGAAGTTGAGATGTAAAATTAGAGGCACAGATAGTGTGCAGGTTAAAGATGCTAAATAGATGTTTGACCTAAATGGAATTTTAATTTAGGATGCAGAGTTTTTGGGTCACAAAAATGAGTGTTTCTTTTATTATCAATGGATCAGTGCCAGGTTATTCAGAGTCGACCTTTAGCACGGAGTGATCCATATTCCTTGTTTTAACACTACACAGAGGATAATTAGGCAGACGTATAATTAAGACGCACACTGCACACAATACATCTCTTTATATCACAATGTGACACTGCTGAAGCTTTGTTGCACATTAGTCAGCTAATTACCTCACTGCTTGTTAATAATTAAATGAAGGATGCTCTTCATCCTGTGTGTGCAGCTGGACAGGGAGTACAGAGACTTCCAGGAGCAGGTGCAGCAGCAGATGGCCGAGCAGGAGCGCATGCTGGAGAAGCAGCGTGTGGAGCTTCAGGAGAAGGAGACGGAGATCGCCGACATGAAGGAGACCATCTTTGAGCTGGAGGATGAGGTGGAGCAGCACCGAGCTCTGAAACTCCACGACAACCTCATCATCACAGACCTCGAGAGTAAGTGGGTTGGAAATGCAACTAACCTGAGTGCAGACTTGTTCTAATGGCCAAACCTCTACTTGTTTTGAGGTTTATGCATCTCGTATTTACTCAAGGGACAGGCATCATTTAGAGGAGTTGTTCTCAAAGTGGGGTTCGGGGACCCCCAGGGGTCCTTCAGGGGGTTCCTGACTGTTCCCAGAAAAAAGGGGAATCATTTGTTTTCACTATAATTCCATCCATAAGTAACAGAATAACAGAATGTTTGGCTATTCTGGTCATGGGTTTCAAACACTTTCTGTAATAAAACATCTCATTTGAGGTGGTTTAATTTGAGTCAGTTTAGGGTCCTTGATGTGAAAAAGTTTGAGAGCCACTGATTAAGAGGTCCTTTAGTGTGAAATTCAACATCTTTTCACACGTGGTGTGAGTGATAACATCTTGTGGTCTGTTTCTCAAGAGCTTTAATCTCCTGCCATCAAACGTCCGCCAGACTTCCTCTACACAGACGTCTGTGGTGTTGAGTGTTGAGTCAGTGCTCTCTGTGGCCAGGTGGCATTAACACCACCCACATGTATCTTCTTCCTATCTCAGACTCTGTGAAGAAGCTGCAGGACCAGAAGCACGACATGGAGCGAGAGATTAAGATTCTTCATCGCAGACTAAGGGTAAGGTGTTGCACCAGGGGGCCACGTTGTTCAATGAGGAAGATTTGGGTTAGATATTATTGCATAAAATTAGTTTGCTTCTGGTACACTAGAAAAAAAAACAGACACTGAAGTGAACTGCAGCAAAAATCATTCTCAGTAAATGATACATTTATTTGGACACTGGTAAAATAGGAAGTATTTGCAAAGACTCTAATGGATTCACAGTTTATATCTTAATGGTCTGATATGTCATTTATCCTAAGCAATGTTAAAGCTGCTACAGAGACCCGCAGAGAATTATCACCCAGACTTGCAGTTCCCCTCCACAGAGCTTTTTAGCATCGTTCAGCTCATTGTTACAGTTTTACATCCGACAACTGTTTTAATTCTCTGTCACTGCTCCCGTCAGCTCAGTCTCAGGCCCCAGAGTGACCGAAACGATCCATCAATACTGCTTCAATGATCTAATGTATCATTTAGCCTGAACAATGTTGTCCCGTGTGTGTGTGTGTGTGTGTGTGTGTGTTTACAGGAGGAGTCAATGGAGTGGCGTCAGTTCCAGGCTGATCTGCAGACAGCTGTTGTCATTGCTAATGACATCAAGTCGGAAGCTCAGGAAGAGATCGGGGACTTGCGGCGCCGGCTGCAGGAAGCGCAGGAGAAGAATGAGAAGCTGAGCAAAGAGCTGGATGAGGTCAAGAGCCGCAAGTAAGAGCCGCAGCGGTCACACTGACATCATCTGTCTCATGTTTCTAAAGAAAACAAGGGGAGATGTAACTGCTTATTTGATTATGAAGCGGGATGGTCATTAGGGGGTTTATGCTCATTAATCTTTGAATCTCACAGGATAAAAATTGCCATTATAGACCAAAATAGCAAACTATAAATGATACATCTTTAATTGCTATTGAAATAATTGCATATTTGTCCCTATAATATGATGTAAGTTCCTGAATAATGGCCATTTTCAAACCATAGTGTCGACATACTGAGTAGGATCCTGTGTGTTTCCCAGGCAGGAGGAGGAGAGAGGCCGAGTGTATAACTACATGAACGCAGTGGAGAGAGACCTGGCTGCTCTCAGACAGGGGATGGGTCTCAGCCGGCGTTCCTCCACCTCCTCAGAGCCCTCGCCCACTGTCAAGACACTCATCAAGAGCTTCGACAGTGCCTCACAAGGTACCACACAATGTTGAAGATATCCTGCCTTCCTCACTATTTGTTCTATTATCAGTTACAAATCTGTGTACTCCTGCAGATGACTGATTTCTCACGTTGAGTCTCACTAATGTTTTCTAGTCATTTACATGGAGTGAATCCTTTTCCATCCATTTCTCCTAATGCTCTTTGGTTTAAGGCTGGAGTGTGTTACTGTGTCAGAGGGTGGAAAAACTACATGACAATCATAGGCTCATCTCCATTTTAGTGTTTTAGTATTTATTCTTTAGTATTTTAGTTAGAAATTACAAACTAGTTGAGCTTTGGTTCTTAGCTCAGGATTTGTTCACAGAAATGTTTTACAGACGAGGCTCCTGATGCAGTTCATTACATCAGGAGTTTATGTAGCTGCTTGTGTGGAGCAGGTCTGAACTGAGCCACATGTCACTAACTGTCCCCTCTCCGTGGTAACTTAGGTCCAGCTTCCAATGGTGCCTCTGTGACTCCAACAGCCCCGGCTACCCCGCTGCCGCGCACCCCCCTCAGTCCCAGTCCCATGAAGACGCCTCCTGCAGCTGCTGTTTCACCCATACAGGTAGAGGAGAGAAAGCTCGGTCTGAATATGTTGCTCCTTTTCCCTGTGTTTTAGTGGTTCGTTAGTTCTGAACCTTATTGTCCATAATGTGGAAAGTTGTGTTTGGCTTCTCTACACAGCATTTAAAACAACAGAAGACAAATGATGAGAACATCAAGAACAAACAAACAACATGATTTTAAAGGACAAAAATAGACAGACAGAAATAAAAATAATAGATGCAAGGTTTACTGTGACTGTGAAAAACATTTTGGACTGAGAACCAAAATGATTTTTAATGTATTTAGTACAGAAATAGAGTGGGTAAAAGTGACCAATAGTGTGTGTGTTTTTTGTTCTGTTTACAGACAAGAGTTTGTGAAAGATACAGGCTGTGCATTTGGTCAATCTGAGGATGTCTTTCTCCTTAAGTCGTTTTATCTATAAAATGTCAAAACAGAGTAGGAAATGCACATTATAATTTCCCACAGGCCCAGGGGACGTACCAGATTCCTTGTTTTATTAACAGGCCACAACACATAGATATTTAGTTTACTATCATATGACAAACAAAAGCATCAAATTCTCACATTAGATAAACTGGAACAAGCAATTTCTCATTTCACTTTGAAGAAAAAAGTAAAATCATTCATGAGTTGTAAAAATAGTTGCTGATTAATTTTCTGTCAGTTTTCAGTCAGGCATGTTCTCTTCAGATAATAATGTTTGGTTTTCTCACTGATAAAGAACATTTAATGCTTTAAAATCACCAAATTTGGACTTACAAAGTCATCTGTTCAAAAAAAAAAAAAAAAATTAAAAAACAGCATATACAACATTTTATATTGTGTTTCTCTTAACCAATATTATTCATGGAACTTAACAGGAAACTGTTTTTATCGCTCTTTCAGAGACACTCGATCACTGGGTCTATGTCAGCACCTAAGCCGCTCTCCTCACTGAGTGACAAGAGGCCCAGCTACACAGACATCACCATGCCAGGTGAGGCGGCTGTCATTTAAATACTCTCCATATATTGAAATAATAATGAGGCTTTATTTTCAGACCTGTAGCTCTCTATAAAGGGGCAGAATACTGTACTATTAATTATTTGTAACATTCAGGATAAGGCAGATTCCTCTGCTACACTTCTATCACAGTAAACTATCATGATGATTAATGATGGACTCTCCTCTCTCTCATGAGAAATAAAGGGACAGTGTTTCCCCAGAGGCCTGGAGTTGAGAGTTACCAGGTTTACTCTGCGCAGATTTTTTTAGTTCATCAAAACAGTAGAGTGGATGATAAGAGGGAAATAATGAGCCACCATGTACTGTAGAGTTTCCCTCAGTTAAATGCCACCAGTAATGAGTTCAAGTATTTCGTGTGAACATGCAGACTTGGCTGGAGACTCCAAAGTTCAGTTTATTTTTCTCTGATTTATAGTTTTCTTGCTGAGTGAGTCGGCCTCGTGTGTTGGTATTCCCTGAGCTCAGAGGGGCTGGAATGTGGCTCTTCACTGACCCTGTTACATCTAATGTCAGAGGAGGACCTTATAGAAACAGTATGTGATGTAAACACTGTGATGTGTCCACAGCTGAGCACCTTCTCAGGGGAACCTCGGCTAGCCGACCTCCGTCTGTCCTCCAGAGGGTCTCCAACATGGACTCCACCAAGGCAATCTCAGGTAAGAGATGCGAATTAAGTTATAAACAATGACTCAGTCTCCTTTTAGTTAAACATATAAGTCTATAATCATCTGCCCTGTCCTGAGCAGTGTCCCGCAGGAGCAGTGAGGAGATAAAGAGGGACATGTCGGCCCCAGACGGTGCCTCCTCATCCTCCCTGATGGCTATGAGTGCAGCGTCTTCTCCTCTCTCCCTGTCCTCCTCCTCTCCCACCGCCTCCATCACCCCCACAGCGCGCAGCCGTCTAAGGTACTTCCTCTTAGAGTGCTGCCTCACCTGTATGTGGTGCTATTTTAAAGTCAGTGTCTGTTTCCATTTTCTTTTCTTTTTTTGATAAAGGTGTTTTTATTAATGTGTTGGAAAAAAAGAATATATATACATATATACATATAATCCCCCCAACATTCCCAAAAGTTGCTCAATTTTGGACAGTTCCAAGACATGTGTATCAGGCTGGGAGGTTCTTGCCAACATCGGTCACATGTGGGGTCAAGATCTTCTTTAATCTCGCACAGTCTTGCTTTAGTTCATTGCAGACGATGTACAATTTTAAATTGAACTACTACATGTTTAAGACAAATAGAGGAAGAACTGATTCTATCCATTATTTTCTGTCACTTGCTTGTGTGACGTCAGCACATTTTACTGTAGTTTTGATTGGTCTGCTGACGAAACATACAGCTTCAGTGATGTCAGCTTTCCCTCTCACTAAGCACACATGCCTACCATGTACTGAGTGTGCCTCATTAACATGGTAAATCTTTCAAAACTATGGGGTTCACTTACATGTCTCTTCTGTGCTTCTGTTAGAGAGGAGAGGAAGGACCCGTTGTCGGCACTGGCCAGAGAATATGGAGGGTCCAAGAGAAATGCTTTGCTGAAGTGGTGCCAGAAGAAGACTGAGGGTTACCAGGTAGGTCAACGTCCTGTCACTGGTTTGCACACCGCCAATCATACTGTATCTGTCTATGGGGTCATTCCAGGTCAATTCACCCAGAAATTTTCTCAGATCATGTCATAGATTTTATCTGAAAATTTCATGTAAAAACTTCTATTAAATTCAGTAGACCTTCCTCCATCCTATATCTCTACTCCAAACACTATTTTAGTTATGAATTTTAGAATTTTGGCCTAAATTTCATAATTTTTGCAAAATAGTTGTTGCTGAATGTTTTACAGTAATCAAATTATTAATCATTTTTACCCAAACATAGAATCTTTCATTTTCAAAAATTAGTATCTCCACTTAATTTCAGTTTCTTGAAACCAAATTTTGATTCTGTGTAGTATTAATAAACTTCTTTCACATCTAGAAGTTATTTGGTCCTGCATATTTTGACAATTATGAAGGATTGTTTTAATTTCCTGGAAGACTTTGATATAAAAAATGTAAATGTTATTTTAGTCCTTCATCATTTAATCATTTTTTAAAAATAACACATTTTTTAAACATTTCACAGACTGTAATTTCACATTCAGTGGTTTTAATTCATAGGTAGATATTTCTACTATTTTCTATCTTTGTGTGAACCCTATTGAGCCTGTTTTTTCAAGTTACAGCTTAATGATAATAATGACTTGGTTTGTTGCACTAGACTAGATGATGTCCTCTTGTTCTGTGTATCAGGACAAAATATTAATCTTCATGAGTTCTTCAGGAGTTCCCTGTCTGGACTTAGGTGAGTTGATATGGGAGGATCCTGTGTCTTGTTGTTAGTGAAAGGTCTTGAAACGGGATTCAGTCTAATTAAAGATGGTGGCAGTAACTTCAGTAGAAGGCTGTGATAAATAAAGAAAAGGTCATTCATTACTTCATGTGAAAATTCAAATGTGTATTTTGTGGCTCATTGCCAGTTCCAGTCAAAAGCAACAAGATGACTCAATGTTTTGTGAAGGCAAAGATAACTAAAGAAAACAGTGTCTACAGAGCTAGAAAAACAGTGGGTACAGACAGACAGCACCGTTCCACTGGTTTATTAGTTTCATGATAGAATTGTAAAACTCACTTTAAATAGTGAAAATATTCATTTTGAGCAAGCACTGAATCTGAAGCAGCTTTCTGAGTTAGTTAGTAATCCCTAAGATTACTGACCTGGTTGATGCGGCAACAACCCTGGTTGCCGGCGGTAACAGCAAGTGAAGTTCCAGGAATGTGGAAGCAGCTGACTCTCAATGATCAGAAATACAACAGAAGAGCATCTGATGTATTTGTTTACAGTGCAGCCTAAACAAACTTATGTTGTGTTAATAAAGATGTCAGTCAGTAATCATCCTTTCTTCATCATGTCACGAGCAACTGTGACCTGATTTTATAATACACACGGAATAAATAGTTTTCCACAGAAAGAGGAGTTAGCTTTGCTGAGTAGCTGGAGGTGTTTCAGCCTGTTGTCTCCAGCTCTTCATCCAACTGCTCACTGGCTGCTCCTTCTTCTTTGGTTACTGCCCTGCAATATGTAAAACTGATCCACTGTCAAAACAATTGTTTTGTAGATGGTAGTCTTTTGTTTAGATGCCAGTTGAATGCTTTTAATTTGAAGTGGAAACAGTAGGAAATGTTGAGCTTGCATTAACAGTGAGGCTGACATCACTAAACTCAAATTAAAAACAGTAAAGCTGGATCACATGCTTCATCAATAAAGAAAAACAAGCACAAGTTGTTTCAGAAATGCGGTTTGATTTCATGAAAATCATGAAAAAGGATTTCACTCTCTGTAGTCAAGGTGTGTCTCTGTCCTCGTCTTCTGCTTTCTGTTTCAGTTTAGTGAAGAGATGGTGGTGTTGTTACACATACATAGCGTCTCTTTCTGCAGGTCTTACTTGACGACTGCAGCGACAGTCTCACTCAGATTGAAGAACATCCGTCTAAACATGTGCAGAGACGATTAACGTCTAAGTATTGACCTAGAAATTACTAATATGACAATGAGCAAGTTTGTCAAGAGTCACTTGCCGTGTGTGATGTTTACCCCTTTTAACTGATGTAGGATGTGGTTGCCGTGGCAGCTAAGGTCCTCTCCAGGAAGTGTGGTACATTTAACACATCCTGTGAGTTACCTGCCTGAGAAAAACACAAGGTCTTCTCTGAATCATTGGGTGTGATCTAGATTATAGTTGTGACACTGAGGAGACGTGAACATCTAGTGACATATAACCTCTGGTTGTTTGCAGTGGCTGTAAATCTTTGATTTTAAAGGCCAGGTGAATGTTGATACCGCTGTTAAATCATTTTAAATAGTTCCATGACAACTGAATTTATTGTGACCGTAATATTGTTGGAGGTGATGTTGAAAGCCTGTGATGCACAGTGGCTAGTAGTGACATTCATGACCTGTGTCAAAATGTTGTTCCCTCTGTGATCAGATAAGGACCAGAAACTGATTTTTTATTGATTTTTGTCCCAGATTGTAAATGTTCTGTCAGATTAAATCAAAGTGAAACTGGATCGACGTTGTGTTTTTCAGAACATTGACATCACAAACTTCAGCAGCAGCTGGAACGATGGCCTGGCCTTCTGCGCCGTGCTCCACACCTACCTGCCTGCACACATCCCCTACCAGGAGCTCACCAGCCAAGAGAAGGCAAGTGGAAATCAGAGGAAAACCACAAACTTTTATCCTTACTGTTTGTCAGTAAACTTCATTGTGTGACTCTCTTATTTTCCTCAGAGGAGAAATTTTACGTTAGCTTTCCAGGCCGCAGAGAGTGTGGGCATCAAATGCACTTTGGTAAGTTTCATATCATCATTATTTTGATTAATATAAATGAGCATAAAAACAAAATCATGTATTAACTAAGCTCCTAGTGTTAAAGAAAGATGCAGATTTGAAATGCCCTGTGTTTGCCCTAATTTGGACATTATGTGACACATAAACATTTAAGACAATGTGACACTGACTCACGTTTGTCCCATGTGTTTTCTTATTGATTGTAGAGTTATTTTTTCCAGTGTTTACTGATAGGTTCTCCTGACTGATAAAATAAATAAAATAAAATGTTAATTACTGAGTGTTACTTTTCCCGGTATGTTGCTTTGGTTCACTTTGGACAGAGGCCACCTAGCTCCCCTGTTTCCTGTCCTTATGCTAAGCTAAGCTAACTGCTGCCTGCTGTAGCTGAGTGATCTAAATCTACTAATTTTCTTCTCAGAAAGACAGTGAACAAGTGTATTTACCAAATGTTGATCTACTCCTTTAAGGGGAAATAAGTATCGAGAGGTTGAATACATAAACATTATACAGGATAGCCTCCATTGTTATCATGTCTGGTGTATGTTTTCATTTTATGTGTGAGCCTTGTTTAAGACATATTTCCACTGCCTTGTATTGGACAGGAAGGTTTTTCTGATTCTGAAGGTTCTTTATTGACCCTGGAAGTCAAATTCTTCACTCAAGGTTCACTTACTAGATTTCTTTTGGAGCTTTTAGCCACAACTTGTGTGTTTATCATGTAGATCAGGCATGTCGGCCCATGACTTGTCTCTCAAAATATACTTTAGGTGGCCTGCCACACAGTATTGGTTAATAGAGTGAGTTCACTTAAGGTTTCCCCGTTCACCTCACCTCAAAAGTTTTGAAAGCCCTGATGTAGATGGTTCCACATACACTCATCAAATGAATTGCAAATGATGTTTTAATGTAAAACAAATGCTAAAATGATATTGTTTCGTTTAGCAGTTTGTTTCTCTTCCTGAACTGTCCCTGTCTCTGTTCCAGGACATAAATGAGATGGTGCACACAGAGAGGCCGGACTGGCAGAGTGTCATGACGTACGTCACAGCCATCTACAAGTACTTTGAGACCTGACTTTGCCGCCTCACCCTTCCTGCTCCTGCAGCACAGTCAGTGCCACGCCAGCCCTCCTGAGCTCTCCGCAACCTTCAACACCACAGTCAACTGTTATACCTCACTGACCCCGCCCTCACTCCACAGCTACACCCAGTCACAGCTGCATGCCGGTCATCAGTATTTAGCAACACTAAAGGCAGGCCACAACCTGACTGGACACAACAGCTACACCCTCCTCCCAGTACAGCACAGGAGAGGCTTTTTGTAGAGTAAGGGCTTGCCTGTATGTCTGCTGTTACACTAGGAAGTCATTAGACCGCTAGTGACGAAAAATGGTGAACTGACCAGCAATGAAATCCTCTACATCATCTTTGCCTTCAGTTCACATCTGAAGGAGCAGCATGGAGAAGAAACCAAGTCTGAGTGCCTTCTGCCCGGCTCTTCCTCACAAATATTCTTCCACACTTCACCCAGTTTCCAGTCTGTTAAAGGGGAATTCTGGCAAATCTTTGCTACTTTACAACAGGAGAAGTTTTGAGAAATAATCAGTGTTTTTCCTTTTTTTTTTTTTTTTTTTTTTTTTTTTGTTGATTTTGAATATTTTGTAGAAACGTGGGCTCCTGCAGAACAACAAACCAAAATTTAGAAATGTTGGAATTTCCCCCACAACCATGAAAACCTTTGATAGTAATTCAGACAGACGCAGCCTTTTTTGCACCAAGTCTTCCACACGTTACAGTACGATACTGATGCCTCTCTTTCAATGGATAAAGTGCCTGTGTGAGTTTTGATGCGGGGGAGCAGGAGATGAGTTCTTCTGTGGGCCAAACCTCTGCAGAGGCAGCATGGAAGTGTCTTCTCACTACAGTCTGTGAAGCTGAAGAATCAATGAGTTGTTGCCAAATATGTTTCAGAGCCTTTCGATTGCTTTTTTTTTTTCTTTTTTTTTTTTTGGGTCATTGGAACAGACTGATGCTGCAGACAGATACTACATCAGCATCTGATCACGAGTGACTGATTTTCAAGCACAGAAATATGCTACATGCTACAACACAAACACACTCTAGTGGTTTTTCACTACTAGATTCATGAAGGTGGACTAATAGTCATTTGGTGTGTATGGAGTTCTTAACACTAATCTTACAACTGTATAATATGAGTGTTTGCATTTTGTAGGCCTGCACTTAGACTTCATTAGGCACATACAGCACACAGCATCAGTTCATCAAAACCAGAATGAGTGAGTAGAATATAGTTTTTTTCTCATAGCGTGTGTTTTGTTTGACAAGACAAGTTCTGTTTAGATCAGAGAGCCTAAAACTTCATCAGCCTCAGGCTTTAATTAAGAAAAATAGACTCTCACCCAGGAGTTTCATGTTGGGAAGATGTGCTCTAGTTTTTGGAAAAAAGCAAAGACGGATTCACAGGTGAAGACTTGTGTTTGTAGGGCAATGCAGCATCTCATTAAAGCTAATAATTCAGTTTATTGGGAAGTACAGTTTTTCACTTTCTGGCAGAGTTAGATGAGAAGATTGATAAAACTTTCATGTCTGTACAGTGCACATGAAGCTAGAGCCTGCAGCTGCTTAGCTTATCTTAGCATAAAGACAGGAATCAGGGAGAAACAGCCAGTTTGGCTTTTTCCAAACGTAACAAAATCTGCCTGCCAGCACCTCTAAAGCTCACTAATGACCACAGTATAACAAAAACGTGAGTGTAAAAATGACAAGTTGTCATTTCACGGGTGGTTATGTGCTGGACTTTTTCTTGGCTGGAAGGTGTGATGTTGACAGAGCCAGACGAGCTGTTTCCAGTCCTCATGCTAAGCTGATATATTTATTACAAATTTGACTTACAAACATGAGTGGTATCCATCTTCACATCTAACTTGTGGTAAGGAAGCAAATAATCACATTTCCCAAAATGTCAAACTATTTCCAGCAAATGCAAAATTGCAAAACCTTTTTTTTTTTTTGCACATGAATGACACAATATGCACATGTGACTGGAGAATTCATTTTTCCACTGACTCCACTGTGTTGATGCTGATGCTGTGGTAGACAGGTAGTTTTTGAAATTGTTAGTATGACTATCATTATAGAGAAACTTTATAGCACAGTGTCATTTAAAATGTCTGATTTCAGTCACTGCAGAGCTGCTGCTGACGGCTGTGAGTGAATTGTGCCTCAACACACCAAGTTCACTGTATTTATTTGCATGGTTTCCAATCCAATCATTGTAGCGAGGTCATTTGCTTTATTTGTGTGTATATGAATTTATTCCACAGACAGTGAGTAGCTGCACTGAGATAAGCTTTTTTTTTTATTCCACACTAAACTCCTGCCTTAACAGTTCAGCCGAAGCTTCTGCCAGTGAAACTGTGACACTTCATCTTTCCTCACCGGGCGCGTGTGTCGCCGTGGAAACGGTTTCTGGAACAAGGTGCTTCTTGTTTGTGCCTCTTCAGGAACACTAATAGTGAATGGTGGTCATGGACTATTTTCGGGGAAGTTGGTCGAATTCCCTCGTGCGTCTGGTGAAGGTGACTACACTCTGTTTTGATCTGGATCAGATGAAGCTGGTATCCATAGCAACACATCAGAAACCACAATTTGTACAGCCGCTTCTGACACTCAGTGATTTAAAGTTAGCACAAGAGCCTGCAGCAGTGGCGGCCTCTGTTTGTGTGCGAGTGAGTTATTTAATGACGTTTGAAAGCATCGGCTCTCCGTTGACGGATCCTGTGATGCCATAACGCTGAGGATCATCAGCCAACAGGTTTATTGTGTTCTGCTCGATTCCACCACTGGCCCACGTGTTTTACACAGAAACATGTGAGAGCCACAGAATGATTGTGAAGCCTCTCCATCCTGGAAGCGGAATGTGTTTTGATCACGCTGTAGTGATCCCGGGACTTTACGAGGTCCACCGTGTGCCGACGTGGAGTGATTGATGAACAGTGAGCCCGGCCTGCTGAGAGAGAGAGAGAGAGCAGACGGCACATTCCACCTCCACACAATGCAGCCACGAGGGACGTGTTACAGTGTTTGTTGATGCCCTTTAAGTGTACGGCTTTACCACGAGGCAAATGTGAACATGTGCATTATGACTTAATTGGGTCCACTTCATCATGCTACATTCATTTTTCTTTGT
This sequence comes from Seriola dumerili, assembly GCF_002260705.1. Classification (NCBI taxonomy): domain Eukaryota; kingdom Metazoa; phylum Chordata; class Actinopteri; order Carangiformes; family Carangidae; genus Seriola; species Seriola dumerili. The sequence continues at coordinate 10,219,289 of NW_019174272.1, read as the reverse complement.
TTACTTGAAGATGCTCTGAGAATTCCACTGAACCTGCTTTAATTTGTCTTTTTGTTTCCATGTTGCCTTGTTTTTGTTTTTTTTTAACAATCCATGCTACATTCGTTTTTGGTGTGAAGTTATTTTTTTTTTCAAGAGGAAATCCTGATCACACTACATGCAGTGCTGAAATGTTCCCATGTCAAAGTTAAAGCTGAATGAATAAACGCGTTTGTGTGTGTGTGTGTGTGCGTGTGTGTGTTTGTGTGTGTCTGTGTGTGTAAAGGGACTAAGCTACAGTATTAAGTGCACACAATGATGATAATCAGTTGTAAAAAAAAAAAAATTTGCTGTCTGGTTTTATGTTGCTTTATTTTTTCTGGCAATAGTTATTAAAGACCATTTGAAGCAGCCATGTTTGTTTCATCACTGTCTCAGAAAGCGGTTTCAACTTTACCTCGTTTCATTTTTACAGTAAAAGATGAATGGTGTGAGATGTTTGAACAGTATGTAGACTGTGTCAAGGCTCTGGCACTGAGTAATAACTGGATACTTGGCAAAATATCTAATTATACTGGACTATTTGACTCATTGCTCTGAAGTGTCAGAGCAGACACACCGAGTTTAATGTGTCATGACAGACTCATCTGAACACAGGGCAGCTTTGAGCAGATCCGCCCCTGGAGAGGAAACGGACGCACTATCAGCCTGGTGTGTGTGCGTGTGTGTGTGTGTGCTTGTGTGTGTGTGCGTGAGAGAGCGAGAGAGAGATAGATAGAGGGAAGGAGGGAGGGCAAGAGCAGGTCTCATCTGTCTGAAGTCCATCACTATAGAAGCAGCATCACTTCTTCCAGACGGAGCCGGAAGCATCGATTAAAGCTTCAGCAGCGCGTTAAAATGAGCGGAGGGTTGACTGATGAAGTTTCACAAGTCTCTCAGCGGGAAGTGAAAACGATCATTTGCATGTTTATTTTAGCGCTTTCAACACCTCATCGTTAAAAGCGCTGTCGGATATTATAAGTTCATCAGTCACATCTGCATTTAGTCCGAACATCAAGAACAAGAAGGTGAGTCATTTTAACCAACACAATGTTTTGTTCTAGTAAAACCTGGATTTTAAATGTTGGAGTTAAGATGTATTATCAATTCGTTCAGAGTTAATGCGATCTCAGTCTTTATACTAGGACTACCTTACACATGTGGCAGACTAACATGAGTAGTGCGTGAGTTGTACAACAGCTGAAAGCGTGTAGTGACTGTGGTTAAAGTTGTCGGTTGCCGGTTTCCTCACCTGCACAGTTCAGCGCAGTGAACACAGCTCTCCTGCAGAACAGTGGGTCCGTGAAGTCCCTGAACCTTCACCAGAGTTTCAGAATTATTACTAAAGCTCTTCCTCGTTCAGATAAAAACACACTTGATCATATAAACCATGTGGTCTCAGTGTCCATCACCTTCATCGAGCTTTTAGGAGGGGTGGAGCACAATGTTGTGAATGCCGTTGTAACACTCTCCTAATAAAGAAAACAATAAAGCTGTGAATACAAGACTTAGACAAAGGGTGACTCTGCAAACCAGGGACTCAAGATGTAGTAATAATAAAACTAATGATGCATCAATTAGTTTATATTGTACTTAATTACTGCAATTTCTCTATAAAGAAAATCAGTTAATAAAAATATGAAAAATCAATTGACACATGATAATCCTGGGGATTTTGGTGCCACTCAAGAGTCTGGAGCCGATTGGTTTCATCACCTTCACCTTTACGTTCGAGCTAAATATTTATTTAGGCAGGTTTAAATCAAGCAGGACTAAAGTTGATCCAAATCAAATCCAGACTCGAGTCTCGTTTTAATCTGCAATAGAGGACAACGACTAACACCATCTCACATCTTAGAGGTTTGAAACATTATTTTCAGAAAGTCCCATTTATTAAAACTAAACCAAAAGTGCCAGAAGCACTGAAGATGCACAGTAGAAACAGTGACAAGTTGCAGAAACATGACAAGAAAGCCAACTCTTCAGTCACAAGGTTTTTACCACAAAAGGTTTATGTAGTGGAAAAAAGTTGTGTCTACATCTCCTCAGTATGATATGATGTTAAATGATGCATCGTTATAAGTCTCTTCTTTTCCATATTAAGGGCCCAGAGTGTCAATTACCACAACTAAATTCACACAAACAGGAAGTCACTGGGGGTCTACAGCTACTTGTTTTCAGGGCCTTATAGTGTGTTAATCTGACCACAGGGCTGAGTAGAGCAATAAAGACAGCGTTGCGTCACACAGATCTGCTTTCAGTATCATCTGCAGAGTTATTCTTTCTGACTCTGCGTGGAGCCTCTCGCTCAGAGGCTCTGCCGGAGCTGCTGGTGCTCATGGACACATTCTTGTCAACACAGCTGCCTGTGCTAGATGCTGCCAGTGGCCATGTTGTCACTTTGATCGTACATCATCCCCGCACAGTGACGGGGCGGCAGGTTTGATGTTTCCTGTGTTTCCTCTGAAATGGCAGCAGTTGGCCAATTGAGTGATTTGTTTTCTTGGTTTCTTTTTGTGGGCAAATTCACTCAAACTTGAATAGATTTGTGATGGCACTTTAATTCTTAATTCACATACTGATTATACAAAACATCTGAATCATGTATCTGAAGACAACCATACCTTCAAATTTCCCTTAAGTGGCCAACGTGAACCAGATCTCGTCCTTAAGAAAGACCTCACTTCCCCTGGTTTCACTATTAATCCCTGGAGCTTCACTGATGTGTTTCATAATTCCGTCTCAAGAAAGCTTGTTATTGTAGGATGCATTGCTAGCATGGGAGAATCACTGCTGTAGTTTTCAAAGATTCATTATTTCCTCTACTGTCCTCTGGGATTTTTGTTTTGGACTCACCGCTGCTGCATAAAACATTATAACACGCTGCAATATAACACCCAAACTCCACTGACATCAAGACAAATAAATACCCGGGGCTCACAGGAAAGAGACCAACACAAACTTTATTTGTAAGTCAAATAGAATGAACAAAAAAAAAACGTCCTGATAGCTATCATCCTTGAAATAACAAGTCTTTGGTATTAATAAAAAGGTCTCATCCGACCCAAAGGGAACAGCCTGACTGGGAGAGCAAAGACCTCTGTGTTCCAGCACAGCTGTTATCTCCTAAAACTCTGTATAACCTCAAGAAACATTCCCTCTGAGGGAATTCAGTCCCGCAGAAACAGCAGATTTCTATTTGTTAAGCCTTTTATGGCTGATATCAGGGAATCTAACTACACGTAATGACCAGGAGCCATTTTTATGTAACTTAGAAGATTGTCAGGAGTAAAGTTCTTCACTGTGACTGAAGAAAAGACACATTTACGGATCCCACAACAAGCACCGGCTGCAAATAGTGACTTAAAACTACTGTACAGTGATTTAAGATTTAAACATATTCCCTTGGATGACACATTGTTCATTACGATCCATGACGTCATACAGTCCTTCCAAAACATGCCTCAGAAGGTGTGTGCTCCTCTCTGTCACTGGCAGTCATCTAATTCTTCAATTAGCTTTTATTCTTAAACTTCCAATAACTAGAGCTAAATGACTAGAGGACTGAGGTACAGCTGGTCCCGTACAGGTGCAGTTTGGACTGAGGAGGCGGGACTCCGCAGCCCTGCAGGCAGTCCTGACAGGTGTTTCGAGAGATGTTCTCATGTCATTTTTTCCTTCCTGATACCTGAGCTTGTGTATTGGCTGATACTGAGTTCTAATCTGATACCATTGCATTTTTTTTTTTTTTTTTTTAAATACACAGCTGTAAACTACTGATCGTGATGGATGATGGATGATTGCTGTCATTGTTGCACGGCTCAGGTTAAACCCTTTGTAAAACATGAACAGATACATTAATCCTTCTTTTATTTTCTAATTTGACCTCCTATCTTAAAAAAAAAAAAAAAAATGAAATAAATAACACTTGCTACATGTTGTAACATGTTTCCAAATTGTTAACATATTGCTAATAACTNGTAGTTCTCCTCACATGAGTGCCACCCCATCAAAATGAAAGCCTTGCATTCAGTACACGTTGCCTTTTTACTGCTGGGACTTTCCAGTGTAACATGTTTCCAAATTGTTAACATATTGCTAATAACTAATGTTACTCTATTTACTGTAAATACTCTAAAAACAGTAGCTGCACAGCAAAGCTTCCTTTCTGTTTTAGGGCGGAGAAGAAGAATAGATTTCTGGGTAAAATGCTGTTTTATCTGGATGTGAGGCATTTATGATACTAGTTTCGTATTGGAACAACTCCAGTAGCTCTGATGACGTGTTGTCCTGAGTGTACAAACCAAACTTTTCAGTCTTTTTGTCGTTAAGCACTCAGGAATTCATGTGGGCTTTTAGGGCTTTTTAGCTGGAAAATCACATTGTCATTTTCTGATGAGATCTGTGAGAGTGAACCACAACAATAAAGTAATAAAACATGAGGCCAAAGGCCAAAACCAAAACAATTAGCTGAGAGATACAGCAAGAGCTGCAGTTCTGTCAGGAGCTTTACAGCCACATTGACACATTGATAATATCTAAAAAAAAAACCCAAAAACAACCTAAGTTGTGTAACACACAGTACATGGTGTTGACATGGTGAGTGTTTGTGTGTACTATGACTGCATCACATGTCTTGTCTAATTTGTCTGGGGACTGCAGATGAAAATGAGCTTTAACTCTGGGCAAACAGTAACTATGGTAAATATCTGATGCAATTGTGTGTCTGCTTCACTTCCTTCATTGTCAAAGCATTTCCTCTTTTTCATTTCTGCACCTCTTCAGCCATCAGCCAGCATCTCCAGCCACATAATGTTCCAGTGATCTGCGTTGTTGGCATCATCTCGGCCCCTTGAGAAGTTCATGGGAAAAAAACAGTGAGGGGAAGGACCTAAACAGAGAGGACCGCAGAGCATCTCTTTTCACCAGGAGAGCATGGAGGCGACTGTGCCCTGCGTGAGGACGACGGTGGAATGACAGATTATTGTGCGGTTGAATAAAGCTCTTCATCAGCTGTTTGAGCGGAGCAGGTGTGGAGGAGCCGCTGCAGCTGCTTGCAGACGCTGGTGGATGTTTGTGGAGGTGAGGAGGCTGAGCTCAGCGGCTGCCAGGCTGCAGCTATGGTCGTTGAGGCGAGGTTTCCTCCCTCCTCATCAGTGACCTCGCCGTTTGTCTCACCATGCCGGACGACCCCGCCGCCTCCGTCCTCTACATCATCCTGGAGCTGCTGATTGCTGTGTTCTCCGTGCTGGGCAATGTGCTGGTCTGCTGGGCCGTGTGCCTCAACAGCAACCTGCAGAGCATCACCAACTTCTTCGTGGTGTCGCTGGCGGTGGCAGACATCGCCGTGGGCGTCCTGGCCATTCCCTTCGCCATCGTCATCAGCACCGGCTTCTGCTCCAACTTCTATGGCTGCCTGTTCATCGCCTGCTTCGTCCTGGTTCTCACACAGAGCTCCATCTTCAGCCTGCTGGCCATCGCTATAGACCGATACATCGCAATCAAGATACCACTCAGGTCAGTGACCCGGAGGACACCAGTCTGCACACTTTGTTATCCGTCAGAGAGAAACAGTGGGAAGTTTGGTCCCATATTCTCATAAGACTCTTTAATTTAACTTTCCGGATTAGTTATAATGTCTCAATAAGAACTTTTGGGTTGCCAGGTTGTCTCACTTGAACCAACATCTATGTATATCTGCAAATTTCCCCACTCCCACTGTGGGACAAATTTAAAAAAAAATAATCTTATCTTCATTATCAACATGGACTATGCAGACTTGATAGAATAAAAATGATGTATTAACAGTGATAGCTGCACATTAGAGGGATTATTCATAAGTGAGAAACCCATGATCACAGAAAAACCACCAAAGAGATTAGTCACAGCCCGGCAGCACAAAAGTTCTGCTGAACTGTTTAATTAATAACTGATATATAAAGCATTAGTAAATTATTTATTAACTATTAAGAAGACTCGTTAAACCCTTTATAAAGGTTTTCTTCATCAGAAAATGGTATCAAAAGAAAAAAGATGTTTTAGGAAACAAAATAAGAATGTAATTTTTAAACAAAAAGAATGCATTTAAAATGTACCATAACTTGTTTTATTTCTTCTTCTTCTCCTTTCTCTGTTTCTTCTAATCTGTTTCTTACTCTCTTGCAGCGAAGGTCTCACAATATAACTCCATATTTCATTTCTATCAGTAACGACATGACTTTTGAACCAGAAAGTCTTGGCTGAGGAAGTGTGTCCAGAAATGGCGTCTCCCGCGAGGCCGTGTCCCCCCAGAGCAATCAGCAGAATATTGCTTTAATTGCTTATACAGACTGTGTAACCCTCCTCTGAGCCTCTGTGTAATCTTACTTTATTACTTTGCTGTTAAAACATGCCGCTTGTCAGACTGTTTATGTTGAACGTCAGCTTTGATTTAGCATTCAAATCTGCGAAGTATGGTACGTCTACAGCCATTAAACCTGTCACCTAATGACATGCCGACCAAAAAGGGGGATGCTGCAGCTCAGGCTGTGACCTCATCGTACTAAACCATTCACCCTCGGTCCCGCATCGAGCTCGGCCTTCCTTTTTTTCACACAGTCTCCTCCTCCTGCTGAAGATACGTGAGGGTTCGTCTATGTTGTTTTTTGCATCCCTGATGGGGGGTTGTTTTTGCAGCATTACCCTTTGCACTTTAACATCTTGAGAATGCGATGGAAACGAGCCAAATATCTCAGCTGCTCTCCCACACTTTGTTACGGGCGCACTCAAAATAGACTCTTCCTTTGAGGAGTTCTGAAAGACTTTGTTCATTTATCTTTTTTCTCTTTTAGTTCCAGGATGAGAAATGCTTCCACCGAGTAATCCAATCAGATGAGCCGATTATAAATCAGGAAAAATTCATTCACATGATATACAAAACACGATTAATTCAGAGTACAGTTTTTATTAGGGGTTTGCTTCTGGGGAAAACACATGCAACCCTAAGATGGTTTTGAGCTGATGCTCGATGTTTATATCGTCTCCAGGTACAACAGTCTGGTGACAGGCCAGCGAGCTCGAGGCATCATCGCCATCTGCTGGGTTTTATCCATCATCATCGGTCTGACCCCAATGATGGGCTGGCACAAGCTGCCCGGGAGCAGCAACAGCACCTGCAGCCCCGGCCTGATGAAGTGCCTGTTTGAGGAGGTGGTGGTCATGGAGTACATGGTCTACTTCAACTTTTTCGCCTGTGTGCTGATCCCTCTGCTGCTGATGCTGGCCATCTACCTGTGCATCTTCATGGCAGCCCGTCACCAGCTCAAGCTGATCGAGGTGAAAGCGGTTCATGGGGAGAAGTCGCGCTCCACGCTGCAGAAGGAGGTCCAGGCTGCCAAGTCTCTGGCCATCATTGTGGGGCTGTTTGCGGTTTGCTGGCTGCCGTTACACATCATCAACTGCTTCACCCTCTTCTGTCCTCAGTGTCCTCGTCCGCCGCTCTGGATCATGTATGTGGCCATTATCCTGTCTCACGCCAACTCTGTGATCAACCCTTTCATCTACGCCTACCGGATCCGGGAGTTCAGACAAACCTTCCGTAAGATTATCCGGCGCCACATCCTGGGCCGGCAGGAGCTGCTGGAGAGTGGCAGCAGTATGCGCAACTCCACCCACAACAGCATCACAGACTCCATCAGACTCAAGGCGAACGGCCTCAGCTTTCAGCTTTTCACTGAGCACAGCAGCAGCAGCAGCTGTGAGAGCTCCTACCACTGCCCTACTCAAGTCTCTCCTGTAGGGGGAGGCCTGGTGGCGGTATCCCACCCCCCTCTGTCAGTCATCATCTCCCACTGTCCTAAGATGGAGATGTGTCCATTGCAAGCCCTCAGACAAACTCAAATCCCAGTGGCTCCTCATCAGCAGTCTGAGGATGACTGCAGCGGACCAGCAGTCATGGAGGATAAGGACAGACAGAACCTCGGCTCTGCCCAGGTCGCATCGCTGTTCAACAAGCAGGACAGGAGGAGCTACTTCAGCGAGGTGGCAAAGGTGTCCTGACGCAGGGACGTCGATGTCAAAGGACTGGGATAAATCCCGATCCACAGTGGAATTGGGAACACTGTAAATTGATCATGGACAACGAATGTCACTGAGATAACTTAAATCTCCTCACCACAAAAAAACTGCCTCCACAATTTAAACATAGTGACTTTTTAATTTAAACCATTCTATTTTTAAGGTGCAGGCACTTCACACATCAGAAGCAGCTACAACATCACGAAATGCTTTCTCTTTCTCTTTGTGAATAGTTAGAGCTCATTGATGCACTTTGACCAGTGAATTTGTGAGACCGACCAAAGCTCAGCCAACATATAGGAGAGGGACAGTATGGAAAAAGCATTGATCGTCCCTCTTTGTTCAACTGCAGGTTGACAGATGCTCCCTTGTGTGTGAATCAGTTTGCTGTTACTGATCTCAACAGTCCTTTAGTTAAAGACAAATCTTGTTATTAAATTATTGATACTGTATTTTTTTTTTTAATTTCCAGGGATGTTGATGTAAACACTGTCTGATGGATTTCACCACAAACCACCACTGAAACATGAGCAGAGGATTATTTCTTAAACAGTAATGCAACATCACTTACAACATGTTTTAGCTTCCTCCCGTCCTGTCGCCCTGCAGGATGCACAGACACCAACCTGCCAAGCAAAGTTCATGCTTAGAGATTTCTGTCGTTCACATTATAATTTCAGCTTTTTCTGCAGCAGTTTATGTGCATCACCAACAGAAATGAATGGGTTATGGTTTTATTTTGAGCCCTGTGCTGTTTCTAATTGGACTAGAAAAATTAAGGACAGTACCTTCACCAATGATGGATAAAGCTTCACATAAACCTCAGAGTTGGTGATGTAATGCTAAAATGTAAGCTTTGTATTTTTGTGATAATGTGACTTGATTGTTTGCTTATTTAAGTCAAATTTATGATGACCTCTGACACAGTTTGATGGTAAATAATTTGTAAATGATTACATTTTAGACTTCAGTCAAACTCATGGAAGAATTTTCTGTTTCTTATTATTTCTGATGATTTCATCCTCAGTCCAGTGCAGCTATTACCTTCTGTGTTTTCACGAGGACACTGGCACAAAGTCCTGTCTTGAAATAAACCATTCCATTGTTTTCAAAGTGTACGTACTGTATTTACATCCAGCAACGGACATGCAATGTTCCCAGTCATTCAGTAGCTGTAGGAACGGTTCCAGGCTGCCCATTTGGCTTGTCACCAGACCGGCTCATGTTTCATATCAGATCTGCCAGTCCACAGAACTGAGTCAAAGATCTGGTTTGCTCATTCTGGGAAATGGTTAGTTAAGCACTCAAACTATCTTTGGAGTTCTTTATTTTCCCAGCTTTCATTGCAATTCCCTCGTGAGTTCAGGTTACAGGGAGCAGAGTCTACTTCTTTTTGAAAACCTCCCCTGGGGACTTTAATGCTTTTTTAAAGATTCACCACAGAGACCTCCTGAGTCCTCGTGCTCTGATTTGCTTGTCCCCTCAGCTGGGTCATATGAAGATTTCATTCAAGATTTTTATACTATTGCAGCTCTATAGGAGATCTGGTGAGAAAACTCAGTTGTCAGTGCAGAAGATCCATACATGCTTTCTTATCTATTTGTAAATCATTTAGTTTAAAGCTGCTCTAATAAATATTTTATATCAAAGGAATATTTTGACATTTTGGGAAATACGCTGCTTTCTTCCCTACGGTCACCAATCAATACTAACTATGGAGCTACAGCCATCAACCTTAATGCTTACCATAGTGGGAACAGAGCAAAGAAGTAGGTTCTGTAATGGAGTTTGTTTTTCTTGCAAACTGAATAGTAAACTTGGACCGACTCCCTCAGCTCCAGAATCAAGATGAAAACTCTCCGTCACAGGTATCACAGCAGAGCAGAGTCGGGTCGAGCCATTCAACGTATTAGTTCCAATCTGTGGCGGGAAACAATAAAACCTTTTTTAGTCGGTCTTGACATCACTTCCCAACAAGTAGCTATAAAGTCCAGAGTGTTGGTCTGTCTGTGTGTGGAGACTCCATGGATACAAACAACAGCAGTCCCTTGTCCTCTCATTTAACAGTCTTCAGCTCTGAAAAGGAGGAGAAGAAGAAGAAGAAGAGGATGCAAACTGTGTGTGTGTGTGTGTGTGTGTGTGTGTGTGTGTGTGTGTGTGTGTGTGTGTATTTGCCATCTCGACAACATGTAGGCCAGTACAGCCTCTCCCTCAACACTTATTTAACAGCCTCTATTGTTGCACTTTGTGTCCAGTCCAAGCTTGTTGCTCCCTGGGCTCAGATGCTTTAAGCTGCTGGAAGTGGCAGCACCAGAGGAGTCAGGAGCAGAAAATGTTTGTCACTATTCTGTTTGGAGGTTAGTAACGTTACTGGATATATCTATCTAATCAACGTGGGATTACATATATTTGAAGTTTGATTATTGTATTTGAGTTTCCTGGAAAACTGCAACATATAATAGATATGTTGGTAAATAGTTGCTTTGTTTCAGCAATCAGTATTTAGTTGTGAACTGTTTTTTTTTGCCAGAGTAAATGTCTGAGTACAGGGACAAGAAAGACACTTGTTTTATGAAATAATCAAAGTGCAAATTTTCTGCAATATTCTAAATGTCTCGACAGACAGCGGGATGGAAATGTTGAATCTCAACTGTAGGCTGATAAACTTCCTTCATCATCTAAAGGAGAGGTGTGGTCTGGACTTTAAAGGTGAAATTTGTTGTGGTATAATTTCCACTGGGACTAGGGGTCAAATGTCCCCCCTTACTTTTCAAAATACCATTTTGGCCCCTTCACTTTTATTGGTGGATTTTTTTGTATGAAAGTCTCTCTGAACCTTGTTCTCTTACTGACCATTGTCCAAGTGAGAGAAGATTTAAAGATTTAATGAAAATGTTGATGCTCATCTGAGTCTCAGTCAGTTATTACCTTGTGCTCAAAGCAAAAAGCTTCAGAGACAGCAGCGAGTAGAGCCGCGAGTGCTCTGCAGACTAGTTTTGCCCTCGAGTGTTCCTCTAAATTTGGCCCTAAGTTACTGGTGAAGCTTCTTGAGGCTAAAGCAGCACAGTCAAAGTTGTTGTCAGGTAGTACTTTAATTAGTTAATATTATGCTCTCAGTCTTTGACTGTCAGTCAGTCAAAGGTAAGGCAGTAAAGCTCAGTGCTCTTTGTTGTAGTCATGTTACATACATTATCTATCATAAAATAAAGTAGGTTTCAGTAGGTCTGCATTCACAATAGAGATGTTTACTTTGCATTTATTTTTTGTTAATACTGTCATTATTATAGAAAGCACAATAATCAATTCATCTGGTCTAAGACCACTTTCCCATTCACTTGAATGAATCTGTAACTCTGCACTATACTAAACTACACTACACTATACTACACTACACTACACTACACTGCACTACACTACACTACACTGCAGTATACTAAACTACACTACACTACACTACACTATACTACACTGCACTACACCACACTACACTGCAGTATACTAAACTACACTACACTGCACTATACTAAACTACACTGCACTACACTGCAGTATACTAAACTACACTACACTGCACTATACTAAACTACACTGCACTACACTGCAGTATACTAAACTACACTACACTACACTACACTGCACTACACTGCACTACACTGCACTACACTGCACCATACTATACTATACTATCTATTACTGATTTATTGCAGGAATACTAAACTCAACTGGCAACTGGGCTGGACCTGTATTAGCTAAACGCTTTATCATAAAGCACCTGAAGAACCAACTCCCATTTTTTATGTCAGAAAAAGTCAATTAGCAATGACTTGAATAAATCATAATATATAAATAATAAATATGTACATCTGGTAAGATTTGTAAACCAGTGTCATGTACTGATTAACAAACCACTACATTCTTTTTGATTAATTATGTAATAAGAACTAAAACCCACGACATTCTTGTCGTAGAGTGCGTGGACCTGATGGACAGCAGTGGTTCAGTGATGAACTTAGAGGCGAAGCAGCACAGCGAGGCTCTGGCCAGTAGCGTGCTGGTGGAGAGACAATGCTACGTCCTCCTACAAGTCTGCAGTAAGTCCGTCTACTCCGACCTTCAGCAGAACTTTAAATGTACAGATGCCCAGATAAATAAAACATTCTCTCAGTCTCTGGCGTGATTGGTTTGATTCCAAGTTTGAATAGGCTGTCTAAGATTTGGAAAAAGGTCAACAATGATAAGTGACAGCACAAACAAATTATGGTGCTTTTTAATGTTTTAGAGGTACCGTTAATGTTTGACTGACACAATCATTGTCATCTTGCACGGTATAATTGTAACTTTGGAAGGAGAATGTAAATAAACATATATAATAAAAGTTGTTCTTAAGTATATCATATTTTGATTTTGGTGGACATAGACTGTTTTGTGGGAAATGTCTGATGAACTATTCTTGCCTCTCTGTTTTATTGCACATTAAAGTTCATGACTTTACTTCCTTTCAGATGATGATACTGGGGGTCAGAAATACGTGTCTCTCCTAAACAACCACAGCCAGAGTCATCCTGAGTTTACAGGTAAATACAACCATCAACCACACAACAGAGGAGAACATCAATACTGAACCGCACTGACTGACCAGCAAATTTGAAATGGCTCTCTGAGGCCACCTGCTGGTGAAACCCATCTCTACAATTAGAAAGATTTCCACACAAAAAATAAGTTAATTTTGTTTGTCAATTCTTCTGATGCAGAGCTGTTGAGGAACCTGTCAAACCCAAACAAGGGGAGGGACAGAAAGATGAGAGGAGGATGGACACAGAGGAACAATCCGGCCAAACAAACCAGGAGAAAAAAACATCTCTGCAAATAACAAGAGCCACCAAATGAAGTAGTTTCTATGAGTCATGACACTGTTCTGTAGAAACCCTGAAACAAAACCTGATGCATTTACACATAAATAGACCAGGTATATCCTGTATTTATGCATCTACCTATTTAAGTCATCAGTAATAGGAATTTGGCAAATCTATGTTTTCCATTTTACCGACTGAGTTGTAAGTTCTGTAACGGTAAATACCAATTATTATACAACAGTTAGCAATATGATAATAATTTGATTGGACGAGAGGCATTACATGAGTGCTGAGATAGAGTACAAAGCACTGGGACTTTTAACTACGTGTATCACTCTGCTTCACAGGTGTTCTATTAGCTGTTAATCAGCGTCACATTAACGGTCGTTGTCTCTCTTAGATTGTAACAAACTTTGCAAAGATGAAAATGTTTCCAGAAATAACATTTGAATTAAATGATGTCTGGTTGTCAGAAGAGGATGAAAGGAAGAAGCCTGGATACTCCAGCGCACACCTGAGGTAACGTGTAGACAAAGTAGCAAGCTAGTTTGCACTGTGCAGGTCAGGAAAATGTTTGTGTTGCTTAGCAACAGTCCAGTGCCAGTCTATTTGCGGAACTATTTGTGTTGCCGTTGCCAAATAAATGATACAATTAACAAACAAATCATAATCTGTTGTTGCTTATTTAACTAAAATGGAGACAAGCACAGCTGATACACAGCTGATTACTGATATTCAGTACAACATCACAACTTCGAAAAGAAAAAGTTCTCATAATGACGGATACCATAAAATTATAGATTAACTGTTAGATTATGAATGACTGGTTGTTTCACATTTTTATTTCTGTTGGATGCAAATTGTTCGGTTTGTTCTCAGCTACACAGCCATTACATGTGGGAGTTATTCTATAAACTAGATTGTGTGGTACAATCTGCTTTAATTTAGCTGTGCATAACCTTTGACTGTAAACTCTAATGTTATAACTAGGCCAACTTTGAACTTATGAACAGCAGGTTGCAACACTGACAAACTGTACAGACTATGGCTATGTTCGAAATCACTCCCTATTTACTTTGGTGCACCACAGGGTGTAAGTCCATGAGCGAGCCAAGTGTCTGTGGTTAGTTCACATCTGTAACAACAGCAGGACAGAGAGGTGTTTAAACAGTAGAGATTACAACTAGAAAGTTGAATTTAAATGACTTTTAAAAAGAACATTTGTGAGTTTTATGGATGAAGACGAAACTGTAGTTTTTTTTTCTGTGCACACAAAGTAATTGTTGTTTGACTTTGTTAAAATCACAAAGGTATCTAATAGCAACTGCTGTGGTGTGCCTTAGAATATGGAAAACAAACTCCAGGATCATGCTTTATTAGGCATAGTGTTACAGAAGATAGTAGAGAAAAAGTGATGTCAATGTCAACTGTCTTTGTTCTTATATTTTTTATACGCTGTCAGCTCCTGCACCCGATGATACATCGCCTGCCCCTGTAAGGTCAGTTTTTTGTAATTGACCTCACATTTTGGTGTAACTGAAAATCTCTAACTCCTCCACATGCTACCTCATCATCTTCTCCAGGGAGTATTAGTCCTGGAGATCCTGGCATGTACTCTTGTGAATCCCAATTCCCTGCTCTGAAATGTTCTTTTCATGAGTTCTCTGTGTTGGTCTCTTCATTACAAAGGTTAGTTTTGATTTACTGTAGGTCCTGTCTCAGCTGATCCACATGTAACTCGTATTCCTTGGCTTTATTCTTTAGCCTAGCAACCTCAATCTGTGCTTCTTTCAAAGAAGTTGTGGCACTAAAAAGGGTTGAGTGCTTTTAAGTACCTTATGCTTGTATTATGTTTTTGAATCTTCCTTGGTACCACTTTCTGATAAGACACTCTTTATGAGATAAACCCTAATCTAACTAACCCTAACTAATCCCATATGCAAATGCAATATATGTACACACTGAATTTCCATATATGCAATATACAGTATGTTTCTATTGTATATGTACATATAAAAATTGTAGACGAAACCTAACCCTCCATATATTGACATATATATCTAGCCAATACAAATATATACGTTTATGTTTGTATGCTTATATTGTAGACTTATACTGTATGTTACATAAACACATATCCATCCCAAAGCCTCTCAATATATTTTCACATTATAAACAGTAGGGTCCAAAAGTCTGAGACCACTTTCCTTGAATAAGAAGATAGACATGTGTAAAATTAATGAGAAATAAATACAAAAAATAAAACATATATAAATATATAGATTTTTTTATATGTATGTTTTTTAATAAACTTGCATAAATGAATAAAAATATATAAACACATAATTTTTTATATAGAACACACATGTTGCAAGCTTACTGTATGTGTTCCATGTAAAAATGAATCATATAGGTATTTCTTAATATATGTACATATATTAATTGACTGTGAAGGAGTCACTGCTCCAGACTTGTTTGTGTTCTTGCAGATGAGCCCTCGGTCGAGCCAAGTCCAAGTCAGGATCCCCTACATATTTCAACAGTGAGAGGACACCTTTAACACTGTGTGTCTTTCTCTGCCTCTTCGACACCTTATCGTTCTTTTCCTGCTCTTCCTTTTCTGCCTACTCTAATTTACTTTTTAACACATCTAACTGTCCAACAGTCTACAGAACCCTTTTTATTTTGATCCTGGTCAATCAACCAATAAACAGCAAAATATTAGTTTGCAATTCTATGAGTGACAGTGGAATGTTCTTACCAGAAAGACAGAGGCGTTCTGCCTCTGTCTTTCTGGTAAGAATTCTGGTAAAGAGAATTCCTGTAAAGACAGACTTGTCGGTATCCTCTCTCACCAATCCTGCAGTGACTTGACCTCGTCCTCAGGCCTCTGATTCACACTCCTCACCCTCTTTGTTAGAACATAAATTCCTCTCTCTGACTGTACATTGCTGCTTTCTCCATCAGAATTGAGTCCGCTGTCGGTTTTCATTGAGGATCCTCTTCATGACACCAAAGTTGTGGTGGCAATTCATGTCTAGCAAAGACTTAGAATCCAGAACATGTCTTTGAGTTTTATTGGTACACTTGCAGGCGGGCACATGACCCTTCGCAGAGTCTGTGCCAGGCTGAGAGCAACTTCCTCTTACCATAAGCTTGGTTATATGGATGAACAGGAAATAGATGCAGCAGGTTATCAAGACTGTGGCACATTTACTTGCACTTGCAAAACAACTCTATAAATAAATGAGAACATAATTTCGTAACACAGCACTTAATTGCTGACCATAGCATTTAAACTGCTGGTTATTGTATTTTTCCCAAGTGGCAAACTCAGAGGCTGAAAAACGAAGCCAACACAGAAGTCCCCATAGACTCCCATGTTAAAATGTCCAACTTTACAACAGAAATAAACCTGTTTACAGCCTGGTACAGGCAACAAACAGGTTTGGTGTCTATGGCTAATTTCCTCCTTCATGACAACTGTATGGGGGGTGAATTTTTATATAATTCACTTGTTTACATTTTATTAAGGCTTAAAGTTCTGCATAATTGAGGGCATGGCCGCTTGGAGTGACAGGTGGGTGAGTGTATCCTTGCCACAAACATGGTATACACCAAAGTCCCGGCTCCACACGCCACCCTCCTCTTTGCCCATTTTTGGATTAGCCAGGAGTTAGGTGGAGTCAGGTTGTACCAAGATGGCGACAGCAGAGCAGCTCAAACTTTAAAACTGCTCTTCAGAAACCTATGGGTGACGTCACAGAGGCTACATCCATCTTTATTTATATTCTGTGGTTTTTCCTAATGCACTTTCTTAAGAACTACTTTTGGGTTGTCATTGTATTCAGTGTTTTTGAGTTGCAAGTGATGCCATCATTTATCATATGAATTTTTCCGAGAAACATTTGTGGTATTTTAAATACTTTACTGTAAATATTAGGGTAAAAATACAAGTAATACATCATAGGCACAGGGCTACAGCATTAGGCGTGAGAGAGATTAACAGAGTGCAGCAGGGATGACATATTTGTGGACCAACCCGGGAGTTAGCATGACCCTCCACAGTTGTCTTTCACAGGTGCTACTGCAGTAGGCCTCATTAAAGCTGACCACAGTAGACTATATGAGATACATCAGGAGAAAAACACCTGGACCAGCACAAATGGGAGAACACACACCACTGTCATATCAGTCATCACTGCCAGTTTAAAGTTTAAAGGCCAAAAATGAACCTGAACCACCTCCCTCTCTATGGTCACGAGGTCCTGAGTGTCCATGGAGCTGTTCAGGGGGTCAGCAGAGACACTTTTGACAGGAGTCCTTTCGCAGTTGCTCTGAAACAGCCACAGGACAATTTCACTAGAAACATTGTTGTCTTTGCAACACTTAAGGCATAAGGGAAACTGTCTCCTGTGGCAACTTCAAGCCACGCCCCGTCCCATACAGTGTGTTATGATTGGCTGGGTCGTACAAGCCAGCCCACTTTTTCTTCTTCTTTATGTTGCAGCTCATTACTTGGCTATCTGCAGGTCATTTTACACTGAAACCGCTGCAGAAGATACTTTATATATGTTTTTGGTTTTCAAAAAATCACAATTACTGTAATCTTAAAAAATGTTATTTTCACAATCACTTGGGTCGCATTAAAAAAAAAATCCTGCTCTGAATAATACTTAGTACAGTATTTGGGGAAACTTATTCAAGTTACTACTTGTCGCCTGCTGCCTCTGGCAGCCTAATAAAGTTGTGCGTTGCTTTTCTGTGTAAGCCAAACTCCGACAAACAGACTGACTGACAGTGAGTCAGCATAAGGCGGAGAAACTTGGGTCAATTAATGATCAACTTCCGCAAACTGCAGCAGGAGGGTTAAATCTGAACTCAGTCACAGTGCGTGAAAACACTGAGGATTATATAACGAGCGAGTCAGATAAAACGTGTAACGAGACCTGCACCTGCTGTGACGCTGTGAACCCGAAGAAACCGCAGACATGTCCGCGTGTGAGTTTGAATCCCTGGAGAAATCTCTGGAGTCTCACCTGCCGGAGCCTGAGCTCACCGAGGTCAAACGCATCTTATTCGGGAAGGAAACAAAGTGAGTATTTGGCAATTGCAGTGACCTAGACCTTTATACGTTATTGTCTTTCAAATGAATTTGTCCTGGGTAAATTATTCTGCAGCGAGGACTTCAGTCAGAGCTGCAATGTACAACACATACAACCTTTCACCTGGTCAAACACATAATTCCTCAACAAAAAGTTCAAAACTTCACACATGCAGTTTGTATGTCCTCACCATTGTCTATTTGCTACAAACTCAGTAATAAAAACAAACTAGTGCTGCAATTATCTTCATTATCTATTAATCTGTTGATTGTTCTCTTGATTCACTGGTTACTTGCTTGTCAATAAAACATCATAACCTTGATTATTGTACACATCTGGATTATTTTAATTATAAGTTTATCATATTGATTTGTGTTGTATGTGGTGCAATGCTATTTGAGTTTATCATATGATTTCATAATTAGTTGCTGTACTTTATTATTTCATATGAAATATGCAGGTGTAACATTTAAATTGGTTATTTACAACCCCTTCATTGTGGAGCATTTTTGGTTCCCATCTTCCATTGTTTGCAGTGGGACAGGTGTGAATGTGACAGTCTATTGGATGCACATGTCCAGCTAATAGCAGATTAAAGTTGAGTCAATTGTCCTGCCGTGTCAGTGGTGATTATAGAAGACAGTTAAAGAAAATTGTAGCCTGCTTGTCACCCACAGCCCAGAGAGCCTGGAGAACGCATCTGACCAAGAAATATGGGTGACAATATCATTAAATAATGACAAATGCCTGATATATGTTAATTCTACTGGTGAAATATTCAAATTGCTGATGTCCAGCCAACTGTCCAAAACTCAAAGACATTCAGTTTACTACAGATATAATAAAGAAAAGCAGTAAATACAACCAGCAAATATTTGTCTTGATTTTTCTTGATGACTTAACTAATTGATTATTAAAATACTTGCTGGTTAATTTTCTGTTGACCAAGCAGTCAAAGCCTTTGCTTACTTCTCACTACTGACACAAAGCCTGAGACACACAAAGACATTTTAACATGAAATAAAGTATGTATCTATCTATCTATCTATCTATCTATCTATCTATCTATCTATCTATCTATCTATCTATCTATCTATCTATCTATCTATCTATCTATCTACCTTGTGCCCATCATCTGTTACAGGAAGTTGGACCTCCCTCCGTGTGCTGTGGAAGCTGCTTCTGAGCGTGACTTTGAGCTGAAGGGTTACAGGTTTGAGGCTACGCAGGAACAGCTGAGGCCGGCCAGGAAGATCCGGGTTGGACTCATTCAGCACCATGTTGTTCTGCCTACTGACGCCCCCGTCATAGACCAGGTCAGGACTTAGACACATATTACAGACCAAAACACATGCTCAGAGAGACCTATGTGGGGTAGAGATGGACATGATACAGTAAGACATTTGATAGAATGGATTTCTTGAAGTGTTAATCCTCTGCATGTTCCCACCACAGATCAATGGCATGCACAACCGGATTGGTGAAATGGTGGAGGTAGCAGCCATGTGCGGTGTAAACATCGTCTGCTTTCAGGAGACCTGGAGTGAGTACTTTCAGGAGTCACAATCACAGCTGTAAAATGATATTGTAAATCAAATGTTCCCAGTAAAACAGACTGACTGACTGCTTCCTGTCCACAGCCATGCCCTTTGCTTTCTGCACCCGCGAAAAAGAGCCATGGACAGAGTTTGCAGAGTCTGCTGAAGAAGGAAACACCACACGCTTCTGCCAAGAAGTGAGATTACACAGGTGTGCCACACATATGATTCCCTGCAGAACATAGGTCTAAAAACGCTATTTCTATTATTAGCTGGCCAAAAAATACAACATGGTAGTCGTTTCCCCAATTCTGGAGCGAGAGGAGCTGCACAACACTCTGTGGAACACAGCAGTGGTGATCTCCAACTCTGGAAATGTGCTGGGAAAGAGCAGGAAGAACCATATTCCCAGGATTGGAGACTTTAATGAGGTTAGTGGGGGATCTCCGTCAAACTGTATGATCCACAGCAGCTGTGCAGAATTAGGCAAACTGCTTTGCTCACTGTGTTTTCTTTATGCAGTCCACATATTATATGGAGGGCGACACTGGCCACACAGTGTTCCAGACACAGTTTGGGAAGATAGCTGTGAATATCTGCTACGGGCGCCATCACCCTCTCAACTGGTTCATGTACAGTATGAACGGGGCTGAGATCATTTTCAACCCCTCAGCTACTGTTGGAGCCCTGAGGTAAGGGACTAAACAGAGGGAGTATTATTTCTGTCATGGCTGTATTAAAGGGATAGTTTGGGTTATTTGACGTGGGGTTACTCAGCTTCACTCAGCTGACCTGCAGCTGCAGTGTAATACCTAGGCGCGCTTGTGCTTAGGAATTCGTTAGTTCAGCGTTTGAAAAAATGTAGTACCAAAGGACGGGCGTCTAAAACACGTTTTTTTGTGCTGGCCCCGTGCACAGCAACACATTGCTCTGCCAGTCTGCCGGTGTTTCCTGCTGCCTGTCCTAACTAGCAGCGCGCTGATCTTAATCTACTACAGGTAACATACTGACTATGCATGACTACCTCACACCATTGCACGTCAAATAACCTGAACTATCCCTTTAACCTGCACGAGGGCCCCACACTCCTGTCTGTGCACTGTGTTCAGTATTCCTACGCTGGTAGAGTCATGTCTCCATATTTGCTGTGTGATTATTTTATTAAATATTAAGTAGGTCTAGGAACTTAAGCAGACTCCACCTACCTTAAGGCTCATGACAGTTGATAATGTGTTTTAGTAAGGCATATTCCCCAACTTCAGATTAATCAAATTACTGTAAATGAAATTAGTAATGTTATTATCACTTATTGCTGTCGTTATATATTGAAGTTGTCATTTTATATTATTATATTATATTTCCATCAACAATAAAGGTATTTCTTTTCTGCAGTGAGCCCATGTGGCCAATAGAGGCCAGGAATGCAGCAATAGCTAACCACTGTTTTACTTGCGCAATCAACCGTGTTGGGACGGTAAGTCCACCGTAATCTGTCTGTAATCACACACAGATCCTAATGTGTCTCTGATTAATTCACAGCATATGAAGTAATGTTAAAAAAAAGTGTCTTTGCATTCTTGTGTTTGATCCAGGAGAATTTCAAAAATGAGTTCACATCTGGTGATGGAAAAAAAGGTATGAGATTTACCTCACATAAAGATGCTTTTATTTCATTTAAATTGTGACTATGGTACAGTATCATATAGTGAGGGGATGTAGGTGAATATAAAATTACATTGTTAAAGAAATGTATGTGTGAATGTTACTCAACCATGAAACATATAATCCTGTAACCATGACGTTTTGTGCAGTGTATAAGTAATTGCCTTCAACTAGCCCACTTCATTTTACTTCATTTTTTCCCAGTCAGTCAGTTTTGATCCCACATACAGTGACTGTGAAGCTGTAGGAGAAACAGTTTAAGACGGCTCTCCTGACTTTTGCAGCTCACCATGACTTTGGACACTTCTATGGATCCAGTTATGTGGCTGCTCCTGACGGCAGCCGGACCCCGGGGCTCTCTAGAACCCGTGACGGACTACTGGTGGTAGAAATGGATCTCAACCTGAACAGACAACTCAGTGACAAATGGAGTTTTAAGGTAAATTCAGCAAATCCTCACATTTCAGAAGCTAAGATGGACCCATGAAATGTTGCAGTGTCAATGTCAACTCGTTGATAATTTAATGATTTCAGCTCTAACTTTGGATGTTGTTGGCAAGTTTAATCTATAAGCTCTTCATATGTTTTGTTTTTATATAAGCTATATGATATATGTAAAGTAATTATAGCTGTCAAACATTGCTGTGGAGTCAAAAGCACAGTATTTCTCTGAGCTGTGCTTATATACAGTAGTGGAGTGAATGCGGTTACTCTCCACCACTGCTAACAAAGCAACATATTCATGAATTGCACATATGATTTGAGGAGGCACTGATGACTGGATGCAGTTATTCTGCTGTGATAAACATAGCTACTGACTGTACTTTACTTTGCAGATGACTGGGAGGTATGCTGAGTATGCAGAGGAACTTACCAAGGCTGTTAGACATGACTTTAAACCCAACATAGTGAAGGAGTAGAAGACATCCCACAGATTTACTGTACATTAACCGGAGTCCATTTCAGTACTTGTGTTCATTTATTGTTCCGTCAAATCAAAATCTGTAACACGGATTCATTTTGCCACTGTTGATTCTCATAAAACTAAATTCAAGGTCAAACCACAGGCCTGTTCTTCATTTCAGGGTGAGTGAGTTCGCGTGCTTTCATTGTTGACGATTTGACAAACCCGAATTCTTCAGTTCTGAGCAGCAGGATTAAAGTTTTTCTGAAATAGTTGTCAGAGAATTATTATCATACAAATATTGCTGAACAGTGGCTATTGGAGCTACACCTGACTGTTAGGGGATAATGCCTAATGCTGCATTGCAACAGTAGCACAATAGTGATGTCATTTACATAGCTATTTCTATCTTCATGGTTGCTATCTGCTATAAGATACTGGTCATACCAGAGAGGAAAAATCTTTTTTATTTTTTTATTTTAAAAATGTTTTCAAGGTGAACCCCACATATTCTCATTTTCAGATTTGAGACACCGCTTCTTTTTCTTAGGAAGCACAAACAGAGAAATGTCGTTGTAACCATTGATTTAAATGACAGCATGAAGGACTGTGTGTTCATGTACACTGGACTGTCCAGTTAACTGTTATATGTTAGGGTGGTGAAAAACACTCATTTGTCATTTTTAGAACAAAACATTTAGTGACTGCACACAATCCCTCACATAACAAACTGACTTGGGGATACTATGAGCCGATCAAGTTATCAGACCAATAAAAATACAGCATTTAATTATGAGAATTCAATGGGGGTGGGGGTTTGTCATCAAGTTAGTTTCATAAATGATAAAGTTCTTATAATTTACTGTACAGACTTTAGGTTTTCATTTCATAATTAGAAAATGCTTGAGGGAAAATACAGAGGGTACTTCAGCTTCAAACAAGAGCACTTGTAAGAAAAAAAACAAACAAAAACAGATGAATGAAAGGAGAATTAACATGATCAATCTAGTGACATATGAAGAGCAGCTGTTTCTATTCCCTTAATAATGAGATTTACTGCTGTGATGCCTGATTAAACATCCATGCGCCAGGAAAACTGACAAAGATGGAGCATGTGTTCAAATCCTTTAATTGTAACATATAATAAATGCAGATCTATGTTTAATAAAAAATAAAGTTTGTGGTTTCGAATGTGCAGTTTAGTCTTACCAAAAAGCACAACCAGGAATTAACACTTTTTATGGATTCAGAAAAGCAATTTCATGGTAAAATGTTCAATTTAAATAACACATAATTATGTCTGGTATGAAAAGTGTAGTGCAAAAACGTATACATAATACCAAAAATAGAAATAAAACTGAGTGACAATGTGTAAATTAGCTAGTATTCACTGCTTTCCACAGAGAAAATTACACCTTTGTCCTTCCACATAATCAAAACAAGCAAACAATGCATTCACCTCACCAGTATGTTGCCATGGACACAAGCTGTTGAGACATTTGTTTTCCCTGTGAAGTGAATGAAACTGGTGAGTTCATGTTTCATTGTGTCCATCCGCTATCCATGTTCTTCTGCAGGCAGATTGAGACCCATAGACAGACTATGGGAGTATTGCATTGAACTAGTTTTTTCATTTGTTGCGCATGTCACACTTGAGGGCATTAATTACCTGAGACTCTCAAAGCACAACCACTACAACTCCTGTTTTCCCTGTTGATTGAATCATCTGAATAAAAAGTGAGTAGGGGGTGAGTTAGGAGGAATCCTACAAGGGCAAGTGGAGGTGAGGGCGGTGACTACAGATGAATCCCGTCAGACTTCAACACTGAACAGAACAATTACATTTTCTATACAAACTGTCGTCATCATCAGCCCTGAATTACATGAACACTATTTCCTGGTAATTCTAGGTTTTGATTCCCACATTTCATCCACTGTAGTTTCACAAGTCTGAAAGCCTCTGCTCAAAGTCTGACATTTCAGTAGATTCTATCTATGAGCAACTGCAGTCATTAAAATTCAACAAAGACAATAAAATTCATTTGAACTATCTGCTCATGTCAAAAAGGGAAATAAAAAAAATAAATAGATTTTGAATCCTCGCTGTTAATCTATCACGGGTCAAGTAGTACTGACGGTGTAAGAGGGAATAAGAGAGCGGTGATTCTGCAGCAAGTGTTAGAGATCTTTTTCCTGTGAGCAGTCGGGCTTATTAGCACCAGGGGAGGATAGTCCAGGGGATCTGCTGACAGTCCAGGACTGGAGACCTGCAGCAACATGATATCAATACAATGATGAGCTGAGGAAGAGTGAAATCCAAATCCATCATCACTGTCCATCAACTCTCCTTAAAGATGAACAGGATATCCTCATCTGTCCCATAGCTCCGCCGAGCCTCCTCAAAGTTACTGACGCTGGTGCAGCACACCCCTAAAAAACACACATAAACACACCTGTCAGTTCCAAACTGAACACATTACTCATAACTATCAGTCATGGGATTACAAAACCACTTTGGTCCAAAAATATCTCAACAACAATTGGCCGAACAGCCATTAAATTTCATACAAATATTCATTGTTTCCAGATGATGAATCCTACAAACTTTGGTGATCTCTTGACACTGGTGAAGGTTGGTGTTTTGAGTTAAATATCTCAACTACTATTGGATGGATTGCCACAAAACTTGGTACAGACATATTATTAGATAATATTTTATTCCACAAACTATTGCTTTGAATTAATTCAGTAATGGTTTCCAGTACATCCACAACTCAACAGTCTACATTGCTGCCAAGATCAAGACTTCGAAGCTGCTGACCGAAAATGGACTAAAATGTGCTTTCATGTAAGGCCACAACTCATAATTATTTTCATTTTAAATTAATGTGTGAATTGTTTTTTTATTCACTGGTTAATTGTTTAGTCTATAAGATGTGTGGAAATAATCAAAAATGTCTGTTCCAAGTTGTCAGAGCCCCAGTGTGGAGTAGTCTTTATTTATTGTTTTTTTTGTATGACCAACAGTTCAAAAGTCAAATTGTTGTGTAATGCATAAACATATGAAAGAGAGACAAGCAGGAAATCCTTAAAGTTGCAAAACTAGAAACCACAAATGTCCACAAGCATTTTTGCTTGACAAATGACTTAAGACTTCTAAGTGATTATTAACTTTGTTAGGAATTAATTCTCTGTCTATCAACTAATCTCTTTAAATACAGAGAAGAGAAACAGGTATTATGCCGTGTCCCGACCTCCTAACTTCTGACATTGTCTCTTGGTATTATAATTTCATAATATTTTTTTCCCTGTAGCCCATTGTTACTTTATCTGTTTTTTTTATTCAAATACATATACCACATTCAGCTTGTGCTTTGGATATATGAGATTACTTACTATCAGAATACGCAGGGTTGTTGTAGAAAATACAGCCTGTGGTCCTGTTGAAGCCACACACGACCACAAAGTGACCTTGGTACTCTGGCTTCCTACAGAAACACTTCTGACCCACGGGCAGGAAGCAGCAGTATTTGACAGGTGAGGAGCACAGTTCACACGTCAAGACAACAGCGTTGACCAGCACTATGGCAACGTGGCCCTGCTCCAGATGAGACTGGATTTCCTGAACGGTTACGGAACTACAGAGAGAAAAAAAAACACAGATACATTTAACGTTAGGTTTACTTTGTGTAAATCAAAAACAGGTGGCTTCTCCAAGTGAATAATAATTAACAGAAAACTCACCATTTCCTCACCACCACACCTTTGCTCTCTGCTTTGAGGAAGAGCTCATTCACTCTGTCTTCTTCTGTATCAAAATGCTTCTTATAAAAGGACTGCAAACCACACCAAGAGAATAAAAAGACACTGTCACACACACAGGCCTAAAAAAAAAATTCAAATAACTTCAAATTAGGACAGTACCGATAGCTAAGACTATGTACCTGATTCCTAAAACCCTTATCAACGCCCAGAGTCTGCGTGCAAAAGCAGTGTCTGATTCCTAGATGGCACATGAGGTAGGCCAGGTCAATAGTCCACACACTCTCTGTCAGCTTCAGCTCCCAGCATGCTCTCTGAAACTCCTCGTCACAGACTGGGTGGAGGTACCTGCATGATCAGACAGTAAAAGATGTCCGTGAATCCCTTTGAGTTAACTACAGTGCACACTTGTTGCACTTGTAACATTTACAAATGTAAGGCAGTTCAGTGTTACTACAAGGTACAGTTTCAATATGTTTTGTGTAGAGACGATTCATTATTACGAGGACATTTAGCTGAGTACATAATGCATAATGGTCGATATTTTATGATTGAATAAGTAAGCAACTTTACTGGGCACTTACTTCAGGACCATCCTGGAGCAGGCTAACCCACAATCCCAGTGGTACAGCTGCCGAATGACAGGCACATTCAACAGGATGGCATCCTCTGAGAAAACCCGTGGTGTCATTATTACTCTTTGTAAACAACTCAAACATTATTAAAAGTGCAAACTGACGATGCTATACAAAAGCAAACTATGTTAGCTCAGTTAGTATGGGTGTTAACATCGGTTCATGTCACTCACCTGTCATTCTGCTGTAATCTTTCTTTGACAAGCGGCCAACTAGCTAACTCCAGACAAGCTGGTCAGTCTTGTTTACAGCATTGAAAGCTGGGTTGGGTTTCCTCATCGAGGCTAACTAGAAGAAACCAGCTGCCCAACTGCAACTTTAGCTGTTAGGCTAACAGTACTAACTAGCCTGTTTCCTGGTTCGCTGCTGATACAGCGAGGCTAGCTCCTCCACAAGCACCACTACTAGACATACAACGACTAGTTAGTTAAACAAGTAAAGGATAAAAATGACAAAAACTCAATTTTGGCAAGTTTTTATGCCAGCGCTTCCATCTGAAGGGCTCCTCTGCCTGACTCTGTTGTTTGCTAGCATACTGAGAAGCCTCTTGTGTTTGGTCGTCAGCTGAAGCTGTGCTGCCCCCGTGCGGCGCGGGGGAGGCATCGGTCTGGGACTCAGACTTCATATATGGATACAGAGCGGTGACAAATTGAAGGAAAAAATAACATAGCCATAGTGTCTTAAGGTGTTGGGCTACCATGTCCAGTCAAATCACGTCAGTGTTCGTTTGTATAGCGCCATTTCACAACATAAGTTATCTCAAGGCACTTTCCAAATAGAGCAGGTCTAGAACTTCTCTTTAAATATTATTTACAGTGACCCAACAATTCACACCAAGAGCAGGTGACAGTGGCAAAGAAAAACTTCCTTTTAAGAGGCAGAAACTTTGAGCAGAAAACCGGACTCAGGGTGGGCTGCCATCTGCCTTGACCGGTTGGGTTGGCAGAAAGAGAGAGAGAGAGAGAGAGAGAGAGAGAGAGTAAAAGAACAAGACCATGCAATGACATGCAATGATAGTAATATTAATAATAGTGAGTATGGCAGTAACAGCAATAATAATGAAAGCTAATATCAGTAATAATAATAATTATTAATTATAGTAAATTTAGCAAATTTAGCAGCAGGTGTTAAACTGTATCATGGACGCCGTAGGTGGTTTGAAGTTGCAGATCCAAAGTCTACGGCTCTGGAGGCAGGAGGACCTGCAGAGAAAAATGTGCCACCAGACTAGCTTCAGTTCTCCTTGGTATTGATTCTCTGAACTCTATCGTAGGGATGAACACTATTCTTCCTAAACATATTCCCTCATTTGGTGTTTTGATGATGGTGGTAGAGAGCGCTGTGTAACATGTCGCCTTTCAAAATCTCCCATAAGTGTTGAGTTGGGCTGAGATGTGATGACTGTGAAAGCAACAGCATATGATGTTCATCATCTCTATTCAAGGGCTCTGACACAAACCATTCAGTGACCCCTTATGACCCATGGATAGATGCATTGTCATCCACTTATTTTTCAGGTTTTTCCTTTAATTTATCACCCATTTGTAATCTTATAACATTTCTTACTCATACTCATTCTTTACATTTTACATTTAACCCATTTTATTGAAGAATTCAAATTATGCTGAGGACAATTTTTTAGAGCAGGTTCAGATCATGCTGTAGAAATGTCATTGTGACCATGTTACTGAGTTCCATAGGAGGTGCCCATTGACATCTGTAGAAATAGAAAGCATCAGTACAATGATTGACCTTAAGAAAGTACAGTTAATCAATATCCTATTTAATATGAATTACTGCCAGTGAGGAATGTATGTATGTGCTGTATGTATGTGTTAATGTGAAACTGAAGGATTAGTCACTCACTGCTTCAGCCTCAGCATCCTCACTCAGATATGTGGCTTTAAGTTTGCCGTAAAGATCTTTTTTCTTCGTGCATGTCAACATGATCCAGTCAGAAACTACGGGAACCTGAGGTAAAATAATTAAAACACTCAAATTCTGCGTATCATCAGAAAACTTTGTGTGTGTTTTTTTTCTCCATGTTGCAGGACTGAACATGTCTACTCACCAAACTGAGGAATGACAATGCTGCACCCAAGTTCACTATAGTTGGTACAATACTAAACTTCCCAGCCTGCAAGATAAAAGAACCACCCCCAAGGTGTTGTCAATACAAAGAGAACAAACACTTAGATTAAGATGTTGCAACACAAGATGTATTCAGTCCTCACTGTTCCAAATACAATGACGTCAAACCGGATCCCGTATGCTTTGATTAAGGTCCTGGTTTCCTCTCCATCTGGAGCTTTGTAATATTTGGCGAACCTAAAAGCAATGTTCACTTTTTTCAGTTTCGTCAGCTCCATCCATTTATGATAAGGATGTGTCAGAAATAGTTTTACCTGAAGTTGTATCCAGGGGCCACATTATTGACAGGGTTTTTGTTGTCCAGCCTGTGGAAGCTGTACTTGGGGTAACACTTCCCTGCCCACCAGTCCAGGTCACAGCTCCAGTCAATAATAATGCCAAGGATGCCACCCTTTATAAAGGAGGTGGGAGTAAGTCACACTCGTGCAAGTAACAAGAGAGAGTCAAGTCTTAACCTTCAGGTCTCAAGAAAATCCAAGTTACTGTAATGAGAATCAAGAAAGTCAAGTCGAGTCCCTGCTGTAAGTCAAGCAAGACAAGTCAAGTCACTGCTCAGCTCAAGCAAGTCATCAAGCGAGTAAAGTTACAAAATATTCTGATGATCAACCTGTTAAGTTGAATCAGTTAAAGACAGTGGTCGTGAAAAGTTTAGTTTGTTCCACATTAATGAAAACTGTTGCAATCTGACTGATATTTATGTTACATATGTTGTGGCAGAGTCCAGATCTGTGACAGCAGCCACCCACTGCTACAGTTATCATTATCAGTCTTATCATTATCATTCCTCGTCCAAGGAGGTTATGTTTTCACACTGTCTGTTTATTTTTCTGCAGGATTACCTCAAAAGTCCTTCCTTGTAGGTCGCCAGGTTTGTTGACATCACACTAGAAATCACCTGATCATGTTTCAAAAACAAAATGTAACTTATCAATATCTAGAAAAATGCAAATGTTTAATAAAAAAAAGTCAAGTCCATTTGAGTCATCAGTCAAGTGTCAAGTCATGAAGACCAAGTCAAAGTCAAGTGCAGTCTTTTACCAGTTCTTAGTCAAGCAAGTTCCAAGTCCTCTAATTTGTGACTTATGTCTGACTTGAGTCAAGTCATGCGACTCAAGTCCCCCACCTCTGCTTTATACACAATACAATAACGTGTGTTTGAGTGCAGACAAACCAACACCGTAATCACTTGTGAAAGACCTGACGACTGGAAGTCAAGGGACATAAGAGATAAACATGTATGGAAGGTTACATGATACAATAATGAACATCTTGAAAAGTGGTTGTTATATTTAGTTGTGGGTGTACCTTCACAGCCATGTCTTGAAATTCCTCTCCAGCCTCAGAAACAATGTCTTTGAGGCGGAATATGGGGCAGTCAGGGTCTGTCGCACGGCTGAACTGACACCTCTTCAGGTACGAGGAGTTAATATGTGGCAGTATGTTTCTTCTGGAGGAGGAAGGAAGACATGCATGATATAACCGCGCACGATAAAACTGTATGTTTGCATATACTGTACTGATAAGAGCCGACAGCTCTCTACCATGTCTATCTCTTACCTTCGGAAACAGTGCACTGTACTGACCTGTGAAAGTTGAACTTCGGGTATGTTACGCTGTTTTTGATTAACACGGTAAAGTTCTCTGCTGCAGCCAGAAGTGCATGTCTGTGGGACAGGGAAACAACATGTCAAGCAAACCACGATCTACATTGTACTGTACTTTACTTATAAATAAGATAACATTGTATATATTCTTACTGGGGCAGCTCAGTATCTATTTCAAGAGGGCACCATGAGAACACTTGGCAGGTCTGGACAGTTGAGGAATAGTTGACACAGAGTCCTGATTGTATACCTGGGTGGAGAATAAATGCCAGCTGCTGTTTGGTGTATGGTATGACATAAATTTACCTGAATCATTTTAGCATTTAAAGCTGATAGATCAAAGGCCTACCATTGCCCCGAGGATCGCTGTGTCCCTCGGTACAGTCACAGTCATCCGCGCAAATCGTTGATGGACTTGGAAGCTTGAAGAGAAATGGTCACCTGTCAGCACATTAATCAGCGTCCAAAACTGTAGTAACCCCGCTGGCTGTGTGCATGTATGTAACATTTAGATGTGTCACTAAAGTTACTGAAGACATTGAATGTGAATCTGAGACTTGGGCCATGCCAGCACATAAAAACCTGGTTCAAAAGCTTAAACAATCATAGTTCTGAAATGATTCATGGATTCATTGATTTGAAAAAAAAAAATCAGCAAGAAAGTTGATAATGGATAAGACACATGTCACAACTGGAAAAGCACAGGTGTAATTCATACTATTAACAATAGCTTTTTTCCATTTAAGTCTATCAGTAGGCAGTGCCATTTGTTTTGCAAGACAAATCTTGATCTAATGATGGTTCTAAAAGGAAAATTAGGCTCTGTACCACATTTTATGACAATGCTCCCAACAGTCAGGACATTTCACTCAAAACCATAAATGTAAACCTCATGATGGCACAAGAGGAAAAGTCAGAGGAACACCAAAGTCAATATTATTAATAATATTGATTAATCAATAGGATTCATCCCCAATGGATGAATCCTATTGATTGACCAGGAACAAAGCGATGGACACGTCAGAACGGTAGAGAAACACTTGTTGGTTCTAGCTTTGTAAGTGTGAGGATTACATCATCCTCACGAGGATATTAACGGGGTTTGTATCATTGTTTTGACAAAACGAGCAATTCAAAGATGTAACCTTGAGCTCTGGAAACAAACTTACTCGTTGATATGTATTTGATATGCAAGAATTTACAGATTAATCAGCAACGAAAAGAAATAATTAGCAGCAATATTGAAAGATACATTACACATTTACCTAAACTGTGATGACATATTGTGAATCAACAAACCACATCCATGTCTCACCTCAGGACAACGTGTCTGCGTTTGTTCTGGGGTGACAACCATATTTGTCATCACAAAGAAGGAATGGTCACCCTGTTAGACACAAGAGCAGCACAAATGTCACAAGGCAGTGACATACTCAAAGTCATACAGTAGTAAAACACACACATAATACCTTAGGAGGGATAATGTAGTCAGCCACGTCCCAAAATCGGGGGTCCATGTCAGATGCATTGGTTAAGGCAAAACCTTTCACTTTGGTGGTGACACTGCTGATGACGGAGTCCGTCTCCTGGTAGGCCTTCTGCACCACACACACATACCTGCACGTTTACAGTAGGATTATACGTTAACAATGCAATCAGATCACAGGTCACCACACACTTACAACAATAGTTCCTCACTAGTTTAGCTTCACATTCAAATCTCACCAAATACCAAGCCAGTACAATGTTCTGCCACTGATTTTTTTGTTACTCACCCCACCACATACAGCACCACCAGCAGCTGCGTGAACCTGAATGCACATCCTAACCGTATGCTTGGAATAACCAGTGTTTTTGTTGTTTCATAATCAAACACATAATGCAGACAGCCCTGGCAGCAGCCTGCAGACGTGCTCATCGCTGCACCACACACCAGTGATGGACTGTGTCATAACGATAAGTGGACATAGCTTATTCAAATCATTGTATTCAAATAATAGTCACTGCATGAACATGTGACTTCTTTTTAAATGTGCTGCACTGTGGACATAAAGTATGTTAAAACCCTGTATATTTTCTTGGTAAGTTCAGACTGTACTAATAAATGAGTCAGAGATGATTCAGTGCAGATACAATGTCAGTTTGCACAAAGCTGGTCTGCATCAGTCACACACTAAGAAGATTGTACTTGGGTATTGTAGGGCAGATATTAATGACATCTGGTCAGGTTCTACAACTGTAAATTGGATATTTTGGCTTATTTCAGCACATCGTCACTTATATTTACTTCTGATGTTGTAAAATAACAAACAGATAATAAATTCCACTTTCATAAAATAAGTTTAGTTAAGAACTGTCTGCATACTGTGTGGCATCAATTTGAATATCTAAGTTGGTGTACGATGAGGACAGAGGCTACATGTTACCATATACATGATGAGAAGGGAACATGCCACACAGCCCTAACCATGGGTTGTTGATATCACCTGTCACTAACAATCAATAACATAGTGCCACTTAGGACACAAGTTACTGATTTCATGTTGTGAAAGGAGCGTGACAAGAGGGTGAAGCTGTCCCTTTAACATGCAGAAAGTGCACTGCTCTGTAGCAATGACGATACTCAGAGAATACCCTGCAGCAAACACAATGAAACCTTTGTTAAAACAACTCACCACACATTTACCTGCCACTTTCAGATACTCACACTGTAAACTCTAACTGATTAAAAAGCTTGTAAAACCAAGCCTCCACACTGAAGATGGTATTAGCTCAAACATTTATGCTCATTATTCTTCTGCATTGTCAATAAAAAACACCATAACAGTGAAAACACTAAAAGATCTCTTTTACTAAAGTCTTATTACTACACAATTTAACATGAGGACTGCAGTGTTATCATTTATATTTTCAAAATATTGATGAGCATGTATGTTGGAGAGAAGTGTGCAACGACATGAAGAGTGTGAAACCAACATAGGTTAAAAGTCAGATTTAATTTCATAACGCACATTAACTTTCAGGAACAGAGGACAGATACAATGTCACTTTAGTCCAATAGTACCTCAGATATAAAGCCTATATAAAAGAGCCAGTTCAGTTCACATAGACACTTTGGCATCCCATTTGTCATTGGTGTAGCTTGCCTTCAATAAAATATTGTTATAACCACCTTCTTTCAAGTTTCTTTTACTTATGGAGTCCTTGTTGTCATATTCACACAGGTAAGACAGAAAACTACAGTAGACTGTATACACAATATACAACTGTATAGTTTCATTTCTGCAATGTTTTTTCATTGGACACATTAGACACAAAGATATGTTAATAAAAGTAATGATACACAGTCATTATGGTATGTGATTCAGTGCTAAATTTTCAAGTATGATATGAAGGCATCTACAATGTACTGTATAAAAAAAAGAAGAAAAAAAGTCCACAGTAATGAAGCTACAGTGAAATGTAGATCAGGAAAACTTCATCTTTCATGTTTATGTTCTCCAGTTTAAGCCATCATTCGAAAACCAGCCGTCACATCTTTTATAATGTAATCGTTGGCTTAATGCTCCATCTTTGTATAAAGTGTTAAATTTACGATGACTCGTTTCACTGATGTCTCATCCGGGGGAAAATCTGCATCATAAACATTTAAATAACTGATAGTATCCAACAAATCTATTTTAAAAAATGCCCACTGATTTCATATTCGGCTAAAATCAAAGTCAAGCCCCCCATCGTGCAAGGTGCCTTCGTTTGCGTTGTCAAAGCTGTTCTTCCCGTGGATCTGTTTGAGGTGCTTGCGAAGAACTGGCTTATGAGCGAACACCATGTCACAGTAGTTGCAGCGGTGGGGCTTGTCCCCACTGTGCAGGTTAAGGTGATCCAGCAAAGAACACTTCTGAGTGAAGGTCTTACCGCAGATTTTACACTGGAAGGGCTTGATGCCAGCGTGGACGCGCATGTGTCGGTGCAGATTGCCTTTTTGTGTGAAAGTCTTTCCGCACAGGAGGCACATGAAGAGCTTGTGCATCTTGAGGTGGTTGGCGTAGTTCTCCAGCTGGCGGAAGACCCGGGCGCATTTTGGGCACTGGTGATACCACTGCAGAGGCTTGTCGTAGTTCCTCTGGTGCGTGCTGTGTTTGTCTGCAGGAGGGGAAGGAGGAGGGGGGGTGAACGGGTACCCGGCCATGCCAGGTGGAACCGCCATCTCACTGCTGCGACTGTCCACAGTAGAGTTGATGAGCGAATGCTGTGGCTCAGGGGAGTGGAGAGCAGCAGGCGGGCTGGTGGGGAAGTGGCTGGTGATGGAATTTTCTGCTACCTCAGACACAGACTCCACCTTTACTATAGTGATGTCATTCTCTGCCATACCCTGCCTTGGGCGTCTGCTCAAAATCTGGAGAGGGGACTTAGGCTGTATGATCACATCATCATCATCATCCTCGTCTTCATCACCGTCACCATTGTTGTCGTCCTCTACCTGATCCACCTCCTCCTCCTCCTCTTCCTCCTCCTCCTCCTCCTCCTCCTCCTCCTGATGGACCATCCGCATCTGAGTGCGCTCTTGCTCTCTCTGGGCCTCGGACGATGAACCTTCCTCCTTCTTCTCCCTCCTCACATCCACATCCACATCCACCTTCAGGTGAGGTGTAGCCTGAGGTTTGATGAACTTGCTGAGGGCCTGAGTGCACTGCTCCACAATGTGGCCCATTTGAAGGAAGCTGGCCACTGTCAGGTAATGCACCAGCTCCAGCTCTGGAAACTCCAGCTGGCCTGTGTAGCAGGACAGCAGCAGCTGCCGTCCCACCTCCGCCTCCTGAATCATGGAGATCTGGACTTCCCTGGAGTCCTGCTGAAGGATGAACTGGTCTCTCAAGAAAGAAGAGCCTGCAGCAAACACCACCTTATGACCAGGGACCTCCAGCTGGTTGATACGCACAGTGACATCACAGAACCGTCTCTGGTGTCGTAGAAGGTTCATCTTCTGCAGCATGGAGTCCCCAAACGTGGCGAACCGGAACTGCAGGATCACCTGGTTCTGGGCCATGGTGAACTGGAGACCAGCAGCAGCTGTGCACCTGTTTAGGACAAATACAGATTGTATAATCTCTCCTAAACGGCTGTACACTATAAATTGTGTCAATTTGAATTAAATGAATTTGAATCAACTATCAGCAGACAATTTATTATAATACATAATAATAACATAATTAAAATAAACTACATTTATAAAGCAATTTTCATAGAAGAGATATAGCTCAAAGTGCTTCACAATAAAAAATGAAATAGTAGCATAATAGTAACATAACATAAAATATTTCGCATAAGAATACACAACTGTTGTCCCTCCACACATTAAACGCGTAGGCGTGAAAGTTCTTCATTCTGCATGAAGAAAGACACAGCGGATTATAATTAAAGACAAAGATCTAATTAATATAACTACCACCACCTGCGTAAATCGCAGTCATGACCTCCATGACCCAATCTTCATCAAACCTAGTGCGTGCTGCTCTCATGGATCAGGTGAGACTGAGCTCATACAACCAGACTCTATTCAAAAATCTGCTTATTTAACACAAACAAGCGCGTCTGTAGTAAGCCCGCTGTACACCTTTATGTTTCAATACACCTATTTACGAAAGTCGCTGTCCATTCTCAGCTCGGCGTTCATAAACTCAAGCAAATGTTAATAAAAATGATTTAATTAAATCAACTTTTATTGCTGGCGCTAAACTAGCGTTGACCAGTCAGGCTCACTGAGACGTTGCCGAGCAACGTGAGCTAACAAGACGAAATATCGTTGAATAATGCTTACAGCTCAACATTGAATTACATAAAATTGTTAAATAAGCTTTAATAGATATAATGTTGGTAAGATTTGCAGATAAACAAGACGTTCATGTAAACTGTCTAATTATAAGCGGGGGTTTCCACTTTTGTTTTCGCTGTCCGAGTTGACTGACCTATGGCCGCCTCAAAACTAGCTTAGCACTACCGGTAATGTAACATTTAATTATTGGCTCTCTGGACGAAAAGGTGTAGCCTGTGTATTACTCTGTGGGCTACAGCAATAGAAAAGTTATATAGTACAAAGCGACCCTCCATACTTAACGTTAGCTGTACCCATGTCAACAGTAAATTACAAATCGCCTCCGTATGTCGCTTTGGCCTACTCCCCCACTCTTTAGCGAACATCTCAGGCTATCTGCTAACGTACAGCCCCGTAGCTAACCAACTAGCTACTGTATGTTTTTGCTGTTGTTGACACTGTAATAAGTGCTTTGTACCTGTTAACCCGTCTAAACAAACCCGTTAAAGAAGGTTTGTTATCGGTAGGATACTGACCTGTGTTGTGTGGATATGAACGCGCTGCTCCGGATGCAAAACCCATTTAAAGGCCCAGTACAAATGCTCCTCTCATGCCCCCCCCCCACTCCTTTGAGCTGCTTTACATGAACAGATTCTTTTTTAAAATTTTATTAGTAATGTCTCCCCAGTAGTGCCTAGTAGTAGTTTCTGAATGTCATTATTTCTGCCATGTTTGCTTCTCCCCTACCATAAGCTACATTTATCACTTTATTATCAAGTACTTTTAGAGCCCTCTTTGCCAGTTTCTCCGTGTGGTAATTTCAACATTAATTTCCAAAGAAAACTGTACCTCTTCACCATCCTGTGTAATCTTAAGAGCAGTATGTGTAATTTCTACTTGGAGATTTGTGTTGATGACAAATTCCTTGTTCTATCTAATGAAGACCAAAAATGATTACAATAGTCTCTTCAAAAAATACAGTTTGTCTGTCAGTCTATAGGAGATACATTGACTTTAAACTGAGGTGTAAATACCTCATAATTCAAATGACCAGTGCTGAGGGATCACACAGACATTACTTAATTTTAAATTTTAATCACAATTGAAAAAGGTTGGCTAAATATATAACTAAGACACGACTCATCCTGATTTAATGGATTAATTTACGCATTAATTAATCTGCAGCTGAATGATATAAGGGGCCTAGAGGTCTTCAGTAGCCCTGGGACATGCAGAGGATTTAATTTTGTCAGAACTGGTTTGGTTTGGTTGGTTTCAGGAGGTCCACAGTTTGACACAAGTTTGTCCCTTCACCCAGCTCTGACAGAGCCAGGAGACTGATGCAAGGTGGGACCTCTGACCAAGGGAGAGGAGGGAGCTTCAGGTTTAAGTTTGGTCAGGTCTGCTCTTTATTAATATCAAAGCCTAAACTGTCTCTGACATAACCATGTGTGTAAATGTGATCTTACTGCCTCGCATGTTGTATGTGAGGCAGTGAGGAGGATTTATGTCACACATAGAGATTGATGCACTTCAGACAGCATTGCTGCTAAAGGCAGAGACAAGGTTTACTATTATTATTATTTACAAAATGTACAAAATTATGAGTAGAAAATCAAGACATGTATTTCATAGATCATCAAGCATTGAAGGGTGTCATGTCCTCTTGAAAAACCTAAAAAATGACAGAAACAAACAAGTTATTAAACCATATTTAGGTCATTTTTAGGTCAGTATTTGACATGGACTATACATTTTTGTGTGTTTGCTGTGTGGGTGTATTACTTTTAGGAGGTTTATAGTCAAATGTCATCCATTATAGGCTCTATCCAATTGGTGACATGCTAAAACATAATTCCGTTGTGTATTTATATGCAATGACAACAAAGAATCTATCTATCTTATTATTTAAAATTGTAGTCAGTTACCAAATCCACTGTAATACCCACATTCATTGATCAATTACTTTTGTTAAATACTGTACTTCATTTTTTTTATTTTGTCAATGTTAAAGAAAATGAACTCAAGTCCTTAGTTCCAACGGTTGATCAATGGTTACAGGCATGGTCAGACAGAATGCAATTACAATTGGGATCAAAGAAAGTAAGTAAGAACAAAGGTATTTACATTCAGAGACCTCTTGCAGTGTAACACCTGAGAGCCCTGGGGCCGGTTTCACAAAGATATTTCAGACTGGTCTTTAGTGTTGGGCCAGTTGTAATTTTGCTCATAAATTACTAATGCATGTAAGACTGTTTATACAAAAACAGTTTGACAAATTTTAAGCCAGAAAAATTAGACACCTTACCTCCAGACTAAATCAGGCCTAAGACCAATGTCACCATGGTAACAATGAATGACACTTGTGCAGACCAGTAGCACCGAACAGCGAAAAACAGGAAAAACCTTTTTTTGGAAACCTAATTTTTCATTTTATTGTTTCACTCTTTGCTGAATTTCCCAGGTAAAACATCCTTTTAACCGTTGAATTCTTCCAAAAGACAAACATTTTCTGCTGGGTTAAATGGAGATGTGCTTCCTTGGTCAGTCTTTTTTTTTTTGTTTGAAAAAAGGTCTTAATTTACCCAGAATTCATTGTACCACATCAGTCCAATTTAAGATTCAAGAACCAAACTGCTTTGTGCAACGGATGAATTTAGTCGTTTATCTGAAGTCTGACTATCTGTTATACTGTATCTAAGACACAGCCAAAGTCTATCTTTGTGAAACCGGCCCCAGGTGTCAAAGTCCCGACTACCCAAAAGGGGTATTTTCTTCCTTATCAGCCAATACAAATGGAAATGTGATCTATAACTACTGCCAACAGTCATAAACACTTTTGGAAAAGTTGTATTTTAATGTAAATAATTTCCCTTGGATCTGTAATCTGTTTCATATGACTGTATCTGTTACTTGGCCCTGTGTTTAATAATGTAAATTATAAATGGTATCATTTGATCACACATATATTTAAGCTTTGAATTAGTATGAGACCACTGATTCATTAATTAACTATCTGAAATGTATACTGTGTATCTTCCATACCAGATGCAACTGTATCCAACCAAAATGGCCAAGGCCACCAGTCCTACTGACGCAGCAGCTGACAGCGATGAAACCTTCAGGACATAGGACGTACCTGGAACAAGGACATGTTTTATGTGAGTAGTTTGTACTGAAGCACTTTCTATATTGTTTTGCATTTTAAATTACTTTCCTGTGTTACACCACAGCAGTTGGGTGATTTAGGCAGTGAATTACCTCCTATTTTAGCCCACAGGACACAGGAACTTTTTAAAGCCTAGGAGAGAAAACAATCATATATTTTAATAAATCTGCTGCAGTTTCCCAGTCAACACATTTTTATGCTGTATAATAATTATTTCACCCACTGTTTTCCAGTGACTGACAGCTCGTAAGATGATATAATAGTTCCTGCCATTCTCCAGTGGTGCATTATAGAAGCCTCCATAGTAGAGTCCATCCCCAACAGTAAAGTTCATCTCTGTCCCGACCTGTGTGAGGCGGATCTGAGCAGTTATGTACTCTGATGAGGATTTGCTTTTTCTTGAGGGGTCTGGGCGTCCAGGACTGGAACAATCAAACAGCATGATCTCCTCTATAGGAAGCACAAACACTTGGTACAAGCTGCCAAAAGAAAAAAAAATCATTTTGAACATTCTCAGTAAAACATTTTAACTTGAGTATATAATGTCCATATTAATGTCGGATAAACATTTGAATAATTATTTAGATAAACTATGATCTCATTTACGTAAAGTAATCAAGCCAGCACATCACAACTGAAAAAAATGAAATATAATAGGTTTATTAGTATCATCATGTCACTTTTCAATGGCTTTATATTCACTTACAAATTATTAGGCTACTATCCATATGGTCATAAATAAAGATATGTTAACACATGAGTGACATAAAGGTAATGTGTCACATGCATGAACGTGAGGTGAATGTGAATCAACTGATACTGGATTTTGTGGAAGATACTCTTTTCAATGTTTGTGAGTTTAAAAATTCTACTTATGATATATCATTGGAAATTTTTTTAAAACAAACACATAAACACACAAACTGGACACGGATCCCTTGGTCTGTTTTTAAAGGACTGTGACCAGGAGGATACATATTAAACTTAACATTTTACAGTGTAAAAATCAACTTGTCAGTGCTCTGTGGTGGACAAACTGTGTAAAGGTGATACTGTTTCTAAATGATCTCAAATCTAGTCTGGCTTTTCTGTACTGACTTTTCTTGTTAGTTATCAGCTGACATATTCACTGATAAATGCAATATATTAATATGCCAGCTGATATGCCTGGCTGATTTACCAGTCTAACTCTAACTCTGCTTTTCTGTGGTGTTTGTGTAACAGTGAATGTCATAGAGACATAGTGAGACATTGAGTTTAGCCATGAAAACTGGTTGGAGACTGATTTGATATTCAAGCATGTTCAGTGTAGCAGTGTGAACATGTTATGAACCAGCTTTATAAATTAGGTGCATTAGATTCAAAGTATGAAGGTGCATGACTGTCTATTTGTTTCATTTCCTGCTATATAAGAGTCACATACTGTCCCGGGCCATCTTGGTTGTTACCTTATTGGGTCCAGTGTGTTGGCTGATCTGCGTAGCCTCAAAGTTGGTATTGGAGTCTCAAATTCTCTGTAGTAAACAACTGGTGCTGGAGGTACTGTCAAAGGTTATTGTGTTTAATGTGGATTGCTCAAAATAAAGAAAAAATAATATATAATTATATCATTTCCAGTGCAGTGCAGTAATGGGAGTTGGTGGTACAGTGATACCTGGTAAACTGGTGTTAGTGGTGATGGTGGCTGTGAATCTGGCAGATACTGCAGTGATGGAGATGCTGTAGTTTGTGACTGGAAGCAGGTTGAGACAGAGCTCCAGCTGGTCGGCCTTGGAGCTCAGAAGCCGCTTCCTCTTATCATGAAAAGATCTCTGGTAGTCTCTGGATCCTACGTACGTCACCTGGAATTGTTACATGTAATGTGGCATCAGTCAGGATCACAATATGACTGAAAACACCTTTTCCCTATGCTGACAATTAAGTAGAAATAATCCTCAAAGATAAATACAGCAGCTGCAGTGAGAGAAGGATGATGACATCTCCTGTTACCTTGTAATCTTCTGTATCCTCCTCGTACTTCTCTGCTTTCCAATGCAAACATTTTTCATTGAGAATATTCAGGTGATTGATAGGTGGCTTTATTTCTGTAAGAGATGTAGGAATGAAAAGAGTGACCAATCATTTGTCATTAAATATATCATCCCTTGACAAATACATTCTAAATGCAAACAAGCATCACACCCATTCAGCAGCTTTTATTTTTATTTAATTTTATTTTTTAATGAACATCAGCCTACATATGTTCTTTTACTCACCTATACATCTCAAAGTAGCTTCCTGCCACACCCCAGAGACGCCACACACAGAGACATTACTGCCCCTCCAGCTGTGATACCCCTCCACACAGCGGTGGATCACTACACTTCGTTTATGCCACACCACCTCTGAGTTGGCAAGGAAGGGAACCGGGCCACATTTAGCTGAAAAAAATATAGTGGCACTAAATGACTGATTACCTCAAAAACAGCAGCACCCAGAGAGAAACCCAAAGCATAAAATCACACATCTGCATGTCTGCCCTAAAACACACATACAACACTGAGCATTTATCGTTTAGTACGTATTTAACGTATCAGTGACGTGAATTATCACACATAATGACTGAACTGTTGAATAGATGAATGCTCATGTATAAGGATGATCACTGTACCTTGGCACTTCACAGATATTTTCCCCCACTCTCCTGATATTGAACACACTGACATATTATTTCCACTCTCCAGGTAAAATCCATCCACACACTCATACAATACCACGCTGCCCGGTCTGCTGGTGTGGTCCCACAGGAGGTTAGTATGGGGGAGGA
This sequence comes from Seriola dumerili, assembly GCF_002260705.1. Lineage (NCBI taxonomy): Eukaryota > Metazoa > Chordata > Actinopteri > Carangiformes > Carangidae > Seriola > Seriola dumerili. Next base: position 10,177,215 of record NW_019174272.1, on the reverse strand, counting down.
TTAGTGGGGGACCGCAGCTTATTTCTGCACACAGACATGAGTTAGCACAAACTGTGGATTCACACATTCAAATCCTGACTGCTGCAAAGAGGAGATCACTTTTGCTGTATTAATATGCTTTTCTCATGTTGGGTTACTTCTTCTTTTCAGTATTGGAGCAATGCACAGATACATGAATTTTGCATGCATTTGTAAATATGGTTACAAATATTCTAATGTTAAAAAAATCAATGAATAAAAAAAAGAGAATCAGTATTTTTTTCAGTGTATCTATGATCAAACATTGCAAACACCTTCACACCATAGATCAATATCCTCCCACTGTCCATTCTCTCCACATACTGAGGAGTTTCTCAGGCCCCTGGTGTGATATCCTTCATCACACTGGTAATACACCACGCTGCCAATGTGCGATGTGCCATCCCATAGTGTTTTAGAATGAGGTTTAAACACAGGCTCCTGACAGTTGATTTCTATAACAAAAACACAGCAAGTCATTATGGGTAGTTTGATAGATGTTCGAATGTTGCAAGTTTAGACACAATTCCCATGTCTTAGCTTAAAAGTGTTTCAATGACTTTCAGGGCAGATAAATGTCATTATCACCTTGACAGAGCAGAGAGGCCTCATCCCATTCTCCACTGGCAGAACAGACTGATACATTTCCCTCTCCAACACTGCGATATCCAGATTTACACTGGTAAACAACTTGAGAGCCCACAGTGGAAATTTTATCCCACAGCATGACTGAATGAGGGATGGGTGGGGGCGCACCACATCGAACCTCTACAGGGATGGAAATGACATCATTTAACTGGTTATTATTTGACTGTGGACAACACAAGAAGAAAGTAATACCAACCACAGTGCTGACAGTATTTTAACAATACGGAGCAAGTTGTTACCTTTGCACGAGATGTTTGGCTTTGTCCAGAGACCATCAGCTGTGCACAATGACACATTATTTCCTTCACTGTGATAAAATCCTATTTTACAGTAGTAAGTCACTGTGCTTCCAGGGGTGGAGCTGCCACTGCACACTTGCCCAGTGTGTGGCAGTAATGGAGGATCCCCACATGATATCTCTGGGACAGGAAATACAACATAAAACATTTCGAGTAAATTCTTAACAATTCCACATCCACTCCATTCAACACTTATTACGCATTTCACTTATGCTGACTGTGGACTGTGTGGGCATGTACACACTATTCAGACAGGATAAGTAAAAACACAGTTTCATCTGTCTCATACACTGATTGAATTACCTTGACATGACAGAGCTGGGGGTGTCCACTGACCGTTTTCATTACAGACTGATACATTATGTCCTCCTTTGCTAAAAAAGCCTTTTTTACAGAAGTAGAACACGGTGCTGCCAGGAGCCGTGTTACCGTTCCACACACGCTCAGTGGATTCACTTACAGGAGGACTTCCACACAAAGTCTCTACAAGGAACAACATACACCACAAACTTGTACACTGGAATTCAGATTCATTCACTTTAGTTTCAGGAAATTTAAAACGTAAACAGAAGGAGAAAGACACAATATCTGTTTGGCAAACCTCTAAAATGAAATGATAGAGCTGTGACTGTACCTTGGCAGAGCACAGGCGGCTCTTCCCACTGTCCAGCAGCAGTACAAATGGAGACATTTCCCTTTCCAACATTATGATAGCCAGAGTTACACTGATAAACCACCTCAGTGCCAATCCTTGAACTCTTATTCCACAGCATATGTGAGTGAGGGAGGGCAGGGGGCGAGCCACAGTCAACCTCTGAGAACCAAAGTGACACGCTGCATGAAGTAAGTCATGAGTCTACAGCCATGCTAGCAGCTCAGTGAGGCTGTACTCAGGCACAGCCCTGCACTGAACTAAATACTAATTCCCAATGGCGATGCTAACATGCTGATGTTTGTCAGGTGTAATGTTTTCCAGGTTCTTTATCTTAGTTTAGCATGTTAGCATGCTAACATTTGCTTATAAGAACTTAAGTCCAGCTGAAGCTGATGGACATTAGTTTTGCAGGTGTTTGGTCATGAACCAAAGTAGACAAATTACAAGTATGACCTGATAATGACACAAGATTTAAAGTTAAGAGATCATTTAAGTATTCACAGTTCATCCTGATGTCACAGTTCACCAAATGTCGTGGCAGTCCATCGAACGCCTGTTGAGATATTTGATGGAGTCTGGAATAAAGTGTTGCACAGACACTGTCATCCATAGACAGAGGCCACTAGCACGGCTAAAGATATTACATATGATTATTATTGACAGTTTGACAGTTTACTGACAGTTTATAAAGGTATAGATTTAAGATCACATAATGTTATGTATTTCACCTTTACCTTAGAGGCATTTAAATGACTGTCACGAAACCCAGAAAAGCAAAAACAATCAAATACACACTCCTTTGTGGATGATGAATGTTATGAGCCCCAAAGCTTAGAGAAAGCAAAGTTCAATCTCCGTGTCCTGATGACTGACCATGAAGGGTTAGCGTGAGAAGAGGAAGCTATGGAGAGAGAGACTTTATCTAAAAGAATTTTTTGTTACCTTCACAGACTATAGTTGATCCTCTCCACAGTCCATTAGCTCCACACACAGAGATGTTGTCTCCACTCACCCAAATGAAGCCTTCATCACAGACAAATGTGGCTTCGCTGCCGTATGTGGTTCCTGTGAAGGACAGCAGCACCGTGTCCTCCACTGAGGCAGGCTGGCCACAGTCAACCACTGAGTGAGGCCAGAACATAAAACACTCGATTTTAGATCCAGCTTTTCCACATTCAGGACAAGAAAAAGTAAGTGAACCCTTTGTAATTATCTGCATTTATGTATAAGTTTGTCTTAAAATATGGTCAGATCTTCATCTAAGTTACAATTATAAACAAACACAATTTATTTTAACTAATAACACACAAATGATTGTGTTTTGAAAACATAATTCAACAGTCAAAGTTTACATTGGTATGTGAATTCCTTGGCTAATGACAAAAGCTAATTGGAGTCTAGTTCATGGAACAATATTGGAGGTTTGGGTTAGATCTTTGAATTTTAAAACGTTTAGAGTTTGATGTTGCAAAGAAGAAAAAAGACATCTCAGGAGACTTAGGATCAAAAACTGTTGATTTGCATAAAGCAGTAGGAGGATTATAAAGTCTAAAAGAGTTTAGATATTCATCAGTCCGCTGATTTAGTACTGTGACTGTGGTGTAAAAAAACAACATGAAAGCATCATCCCAAAGGTGAAGATGGGTGGAGGGAGCATCATGAATTGAGGCTTTGCTGTGTCTGGACCTGCTCGACATCATCGACAGGAAAATGAATTCCTAAGTTTATCAAGGAATCCTACAGGGTAATGTCAGGGTGGCTGTTCACCTGCTGAAGCTCAGGAGAAGCTGAGTGATGCAGCAGAACAACTAACCCTAAACGTCAAAGTAAATATGCTACAGAATGAAAATCCACCTTTGGAGTGACCGAGTCAGACCTTAATCCAGTAGAGATGCTGTGAAATGACCTGAAGAGAGCTGCTCACAACAGAAATCCTATGTCATACGTCTGAGCTGAAGCTGTTCTGTGGGAAGAATGGTCAAAAATTCCTCCTGAACGTTAACATTTACTTACTTTACCCACCAGCCACGTGAACGCTTGATGGCTGTGTTCACTCGAAAGAGTCCATAGTTTCCATGTTATTAGCTCAAGCACATTGTGTTTGTCTACACCTGTGACTTAGATGAAGATCAGATCACATTTTATGATCAGTTAATGCAAAAAACCAGGTCATTCCAAAGAGTTCACATAGTTTGACACTATGATATATAACGTATAATGCCATTAGTGCAGTTTTACCTTTGCAGGAAGCCTTGTCTGTGTCAGGATGAAAAGGCTCGGCTCCATTGTGGACTCGGTATCCCAGCTGACAGCTGCACTCAAAGCTGCCCTCCATGTTCCTGCACTGACCTCCCTCTCCACACTGCCCTGAGATCCTACACTCGTCAATGTCTGCAGAGCCAACGAGAGTACGTGAATTAAAGACACTAAAGTCATCCATTTTGTAAAGGTCCAAACACTCATTTCAGAAAGAGTCACCGCACTGCAAAGATTTATTTAAAAGATTATGCGTATCTTTTGATAATAACTAGAGCCTGTAAATCATTTACATTCAGTTGTAAGCTTTTGAAGGACTGTTGTAAAATCATAACAAAATGCATCACATCATGTCTGTGAGACTCTATGGGTGTATTTATGTTTCACCTGTTGTGGCTCCCCTCTGGAGGTCACACTGTACAGGTTTTGGCCCGTGCCTTTAACAGCCCTGTAAAAAGCTCCAGCCTACACTCACCCTGGCAGTGGGTTCCATCATTTGGGATGAAGACGTCCATGTTGTTAGAAGGGCTGTAGCCAGACAGGCACTTACAGAAGTAGCTGCCATATGTGTTGTGGCATGTGGTGTGCTGCCCACAGATCCTACTGGCTCCTATCTGACACTCATCTTTATCTGGAAGAAAACAAAAACATTTATTATATTTAAACTTAGAAGAGAAGGAGCTGAAACATTTTCCTCTTTGTCCTTAAGCTGTATCATTGATTTTTACTTATGCAAGTGGCATAGTTTGAGGGATGGCAATGTCGGACTGTCAATCTGCCACTTTGGTGCAGAAATATCTAACAACAAAAATCTATAACAGCTATGAGATGGACTGCCATGAAAGTTTTCATGGTTCCTAGATGATGGATCCTGTAGGCTCTTGTTTTGGCCCCTTTGGAAACAAGCTGTAAACGCAACATTGACATCACCTTAAAAAATTGATATGTTGAACACATTAGCAAACAAAGTTGTGTTGTTTGTCGTAATTGTGTCTGTGCACCGACTCCAATGGGAAGTTTCTGGATCTTTAGCTGCTAAATGCTCCACCATGTTCACCAGGTAGTCACTAACTTTTGCATGTGTATTGTTTGGTGTGGAGCAGGTGGTAAACCGGTGGTCGAACTTTTTTGCTGAAAACATCCCCACCCCCAAGAAAACCTGGCTGTTTGTTGCCTCTTGAAACACTAATGTGGATACTGAACCAAAACCACTGTGAGTCATTGTTAATATCAAATATGAATTAGAGCAGTATTAAGGAGTGTTATAATAATATAATATAATATAATATAATATAATATAATATAATATAATATAATATGATATGATATGATATGATATGATATGATATGATATGATATAATATAATATAATATAATATAATATAATGTAATATAACTCCCTTGAATAACTTTTCAATGAAATCTTTAAAAACTGTTTAAAAAATTAGAGGTTGAGAAGAAGAGACGTACTTGACATGATAATTAAACAAAGACAAAATGACATTCCTTCCTACCTTGACAGTATGTTCTTCCATTTCCAACAAACCCGTACTTGCAGTTACAAACTTTGCCTGAGCCGTCTGCCTTGTCATCACATCTGGCGTTAACGTGGCAGGTGGCACACACATCCAGAGTTTGGCCTGCTGTTGGCACACCTGAGAGGACAGAGAGAGCACCAGTCAGTCAGTCTCTTCCACCATTCCCCAGTGAATGAATAGGAACCAAATGGGAGTGATGGGAGGAAAATTGTCATCTGTATTTTTACCTGCAAAGACACAGAGCAGAAACACCACGATCATTGTTCTGTTTCTCTGCTCAGTCGTCTGTGAGTCGTCCTGTCCTCCTCTTTACTTCACTACGCACTCGGCCTCCTCATCCTCATCTTCCTCTTTTCATTCTTCGCTTCCGTCTCGTGGACCACGGTGACGCTGAGCGTGCTTGATAACCAGGACTGGGAGGACTCTGTGAGTGGGTGAGCTCGGGTCACTGGGACAAATGGCTTGTTTTCTCAATGGTTTTCCAGCAGCCTGTGGTTTTTGTGGCTTCATCTGTCGCTCTCTGACAGTCAGTCAGTCAGTTGTGTTGATGACACACTCAGTGCTCACTCTGCTCAACCGCACACTCATGTTGCTGGGCTGATAACGGCTATATTTAGCCTGATGAAAGTGCTGGATGCCCCTTCACAAACATTTATTAATAAATAACTGTGTCATTCAGAAACACATTAAACTCACCATTACTATGTGTGTAAAAAATGACAGCTAGGTAAGGCTCTTAATTTACATGATGTAGACACTACTATTAAATACAACTTAATATTAATGAATGGCACTGCTATTGTAGACCGCATTTAGTGAACATCATGCTGCAGCTTAACCTTTGTCCAATGCATTTAAAATACTTTTTTAATGTATCAATTAATGATTAAAGTGGCTCAATTAATCCTTTATTATAACCCACAAACATATAACTGGTGCTTTAAGTCCTCCTTCGTCCTACCACAGGGTCTGTATTGGTGCTGGGGGGATGTCAGTTGGTGTGTCGTGGGAGGGGGAGATAAGTCTGCTGAGCTGCTATCTCTCTGCCCAGCAGGGTCCTAACTGGGGTCTCACTGTCACTCAAACCAGCAAGCTGCCGCCTCACACCAGTGCCTTCTGGACTGGACTGATTAACCCTGGTGTGATCCTCAGAGCAGCCAGCCTCCAAATCCAAGACCAGACTAGAGGGTATGTCTTTGTGTGGACCCGAATATGACCAGAACCGGACAGGATACAGTGTAAACACAAGTTGTTTCAGGGAGCTAAGGTTATTCATCCTGCACTGTGTCTATTCCTGCTCTTTATATTTGTGTTTACTATTTCAGTTAGAAACGCTCCTAGAAACTGATCTATTTATAGCAGCTGATTGTAGAGTTAGATCAAATCTCTGCTCTTCGAAGAAGCTCTCAAACACGGCAACATGAGTATTGTTTGAAGAATTATACTCTTTAATAAAATCATATATGAACATTATTATTATTACCAACATACCAAAACTAGAGCACATACAGACGCAGTGTGACAGTGAAATGTTCCAGGTTATAATGGCCGTTCTGTCCCCTACATGAATATGATTGGAGGTTTACGGCTCAGCTGGTTGCCACACATCTTTGAACGAGCCAGTGATTGAGAAGGCATGAATGAAACAGCTGATTCCAATTAGCTAATGAAAGCTTGACCTATCGCTGTACCTCATAGACCTGAAATGCATCTCCTCCTCTGCAACACAGGATTTTGTCTAAAATCTGTTACATCTCATGACTTGAAAGTGTGAACCAGCCTCAAAGCGAAATCGTGTGGTGCAGGTCGTCAGTCACAGTTCAGTCCTGCTTTCCCCAGAAGAAGTCAGGCTTCACATGGATTTGGGATTTTCTTAAAGGAGTGCTGTGAAACAAAGGGTCATCAGGGAGATTCAGCTCAGTTGGCCCCTCTCTCTCCCCTGGCTCCCACCCTGTTGCTTTGTTGCATTTAGTTTGTTTTTATGTTCACGTCCCCCTTTAGTTATGTAAAAGAACTAAAAACATACAGCATGTTTAGTGTGTGGTCCCGGGTTGTGACCCTCACCAAACACATTGTTTGTAACCTCTCTTTGAGGTTTGACAAACATGTTAAACGTATTTTCCTTCCTCATAAAACAAAACTGATATTTTGAATATTTAAAATCGTTGGTTGATTGCTTCTCTTCTTTGCGTGTTAGCGCCACCAGCTGTTGATCCGTGGAATAGCATAGCACCAGTACTGACATTGCATTCATTGCATTTGGGCAATGAGTGACAACCTGCCCATAGAAGCATTACTCCATAGTGCAACTAGAGGTCAACAACTCTGCCGTGTACCTATAAATGCAGGATCCAGTTAAACCTGAACAAAGATTGCTGGACCCACTCATTACATAACACTTTAGCTTCATGATACAATCATTGTACATTCTTATCATTATTATATTTTACAGTAATGTTGTGGACAGAGTTATTCCACATCCCATGGCTAAACAAATAATCTAACTACACACAAAATCTGGTAATTGGAGTTTCCTTTATTTGATGTTAGCACCCGATCTTTCAAGACCTTTTATGTAAGTATCACAAAGGCTGTCATTCAGATCAAATATTACAGGGACATGCATTTTTCCGTATATGAAAGCGTTATCATAGACGTCAGAGATATGTTTGTTAAACTTGAAAATGATTATCTTAACTTAAATGTGAATCCAACAGGTGATTTTACTGAAACACGTCACTGGCAGATGTTTCAGACAAAAATAATAAAACTTCTCTGTAAAAGCATCATCAGAAAATCTGAATAAAAGTTTTCACACGTCTCCTACTGTATGTCGTCATAGCTTTAAATATGCCCTGTGCTTCAACAGGAACACATGTAAACGCTCAGCACAGTGGTCTCTTTGGATGGCTTCACAGTCCTGATGTTGGAAGATGTCAAACCCGCGACCTCCTGCAGGGTCATAAAATGGTGCAGAAACAGCAGCGTTTCTTTTCGTGTGCAGTCTGAACCTCCTCGGGTGGAGGAGGTGCTTCAGGAGCCGGAGATTCCTCCTTACACTCTGACAGTGAGCCGCTGGAGGTGGACAACAGCCTCCCACACACCAGGTCAGCTGCTTTTCCATCCATGACGGACAAGTCTGTCACTGTTTTCTCCCTCAGCGACATGTCTCCATCATCATCGTCGTCGATGAGCACAAACTCTTTGAGGTAAACCATCCCCACCCCATGGAGACTGTGGTTCTCTGCCGAGTCCTCCATGATGTGGGCGTCCACGAAGGTCAGAGTTGAAGTCTCTGTCAGGGTCTCGTGTGGGTCCGTGGAGTTGTCTTCTGGCCCTGAGTAGGCCTGGCTGCTCGAATCCATCGTCCATGTGGAGTTCCTGTTCACACTCTCCTCCTTCATGCTGTACTTCTGCTCCTGGCTGTCAGAGATGATGTCTGGCATCCGGCTGGTGACCTGGTCTCTCCTGTTGTGGGAGCCGTTCTCTGTGGCATAGCCATTCCCAGGGTACATCTTAAAAGCCACCTTCTGGTAGTCATGGTAGACCTGCACACTGCTGCTCCCTGTTGGAGAAGACAGAGGGATGCTGGCAGTGTCGCCCTTTCCTTGCCTCTTCATGTATTTTCACTTGCTGCAGTGAAACAAAACAAGAAATCTCATGTGAAAGCTCGTTCTCGACCTCAAAGGTTGTAGGTTAGTCAGTGGAGATAGAAAACTACTGCCTTACTGTGTCGACTGTGGGATACTAAGCTCGAGTTTTGGACCTGATACTAGTCCTAAACGTTTAAAGCATCAGTATATACTATTTAATTTACCAGTTCCTTCTATTCTGCTGCAATTTGAGACTAACAAACTAAGCAGAGTACAGAGTACAGAGTTAGTACAGTAGAAAATATCTGTGTCTCTGAGAATATGTCTCAACATCTGTCGGATGGGTTCGCCTTTAGCTATGATCCATCTCCTCCTCCAGTGCCACCATGAGGTTCACACTTGTGGTTCTGAGTGAAATGTTTTCATAACTATTGTATAGTTGCCATGAAATTTGCTGCACGGATTCATTCATGTGTAATTAATCCAGCACGATCATCAGACCTGCAAAACTTAATGATCGTCAGCATGAGCCAGAACACTTAAGTGCTCCTTGTCATATACTCTCATGGTCTCTGGGTATATACTGGAGGGACAAACTCCTGACATACTTCCTGATTTGGCGATCAGCTGGTTTGAGATCTTATGATTTTCCTTGTCATCAAACCATTCAGTGAGACCGGTATGGCCTGTATTTATATTTGTTTTGTTTCTCTTCTCATTTATTCAGAGTTTTTCTTTAACTTTTTCTTTATGTGTCTTTCTGGTTGTTTTATGTCTCTGTGATCATTTTGTCTCACTTTCTAGTAGTCCTGAAATGTCTCATTGTAGCCGTGTAGAGTCTCTTTGCAGTCATTTAATGTCTCTTTGTAGTCATGTAGTGTCTCTTTGTAGTTGTGGAGTGTTTCTTTGTGGTTTTGCATCTCATCATAGTCCGTTAATCTCTGGTTGTTGGTTGATTGGTTTATTTTCCAACAAGACATGTTACTTCAAACAGAGGCTCTGGCCCCTGAACTGCGGGAATGTGGCTGGTAGGCCCATTCAGAAATCCTTCCATGTAGTATACATGTTATCATAATGCAGTATTAATATTGCTCACATCTCTAATTAGCACGGCAACTAGGGCAGGTAATAATAAGTGCAGTGGAGTTGTTTTTATGAACAATAGTGGACCAGTAAGAGAGAACAAGCTGTCATTTAGTATTGGTCTCTCTGAATAAATAAATGAAGCTGGTACTTTTAAAAGAAGCAAAAAATAACTTAAATTCCCCGAGGATCAGCTCTTTGAAGAAGGAAACAGATGAACTCCTCTAAAGTGCTCTACTCAAAGGAGTGTGTATGTGTGTGTTTCATCTCTCTAGAACACACACACACACACACACACACACCCTTCCCATCTCCACACAGAAACAGCGTTTCAGATGAGGTGAAGAATGCATCACCCTTCAGACCTTGGCTCAGGCTGAATGTCAGGTGCTTTAAAGGTGCACAGTGTCAAAATTAGCCACTAGCTAAATATTAGCAGCAGCACAAGGAAGTAGCTTGATAGTTTGATGCTACAGTTTTAAAAGAACACATTTGGCATATATAGTCAAGATAAATTAGATCTTTACAGTAAGTCCATGATTAAGAGACTTCTTTATGAGGAGGGTTTCCATTTTAAGTCTTTAGTTGCTAAATGCACTGTGCTCTGTATAGGAGCTTCACAGACTGACCCTCTTACACTCGACTGATTCATATGCATGACAGAATCGGGACTCTATAAATGAATAATAACAGCAATGTACATGTTCAAGCGGCTGTCAGCGTGCTCCACTCCGACTTGTGGTGGTGACTGAACAACAACAGATGAAAAATAGATACGATTTAAACCCACTCATTGCACTACTGCTTTAATTTGCGCTTGGTTGGTGGCTCTTTTGTCTCAGCTACTCAACTATGAGAGGCTGACAGCAGCTTTTACTGTGGCAGAAGGAACGTATACTAGCAGGACAAGGAAAAATTACATAATAATAATAATAATAATGATAATATAATAATCTCAAGTAGATATAGTTGACCTCAAAACAGTATTTATTTACATCATGTCTGTCATCCAGCTTTAATATCTTCAATTAACCCTGTCAAAGACCCAACATTCACCTCATTATAACTAACTTCATGGCCGACCACAGTTTGAAGCATATCATTTAAAAGTCTCCTTTCTAGAGCAGTATTTAGCTAGTGAGTGTCACTGCTCCCAGCTAACAGCACTATACAGGAGTTACACTGTCCTATACACCAACGAGACTATATATGAATCACAGAAGTGATTTAACATGAACAGCTGCAGGATCAAACGTGCAGAAATCTCTATTTTTCGTGAAAGAAACATTTAAAATTCAAGTATTTGAAAAATGCCTTTACCTCAAGCCTTCCACAGCTGAACCCTGCTCCCCAGAAGTCTCTGTAATGAGAATCACATGGCAGAGGTGGGATGACCCAGAGTGCGTCCCGCTGATCTCCAGTGCAGCTGCTGAAACTGATTCCTCCTCCACCTGGATGTCTATAAACAGAGATTCTTCACACACACACCCTCCCCTCACCCTGCACTACAACTGTGCTCAGTGTGTGTGTGTGCAGGGAGGCAGTCACGGGACCTTCCACTGATTGTAATTACATCAGCAATAATGCCTCCCTCCCTTTTGTTATGCAGGCTTTTGTTGTACTATGTGATTTTCTGACAGAATGATGTCCACATTTACACAGTTGCACAAATGAACACCTAGAAACCATCAGTATCTACAGCATATAAAGACATCCACTTTAGGAGAACTGTTCTCATTACATGAGAAGGAAAAGCAGGAGAACAAAAAGGTAACATACCAGGAAATACACATATTTACATATGGTACCAAAAAATGTATGAGTGTGAAAATAAAGTGCTGTCTCTTCAAAGAGATTTAGACAGATTAAACCTTCAGTCTTTTCTCCTCCTCTTGTACACATGCTGGAAACTATCTCCACGCTTCCTCTCTGAAATGTTGCTGTGGTGCAGGGATGCATGAAAAGCCACTTCTCTCAGTCCCATGCACTGAATGTGTTCCCATAAATAATACAGGAGGACAGAGCTGCACATACATGAAAGCTGCAAACAGGGATATGGAAGGGATCAAATATTGAAAAGTTGTCATGCCCTGTGGGGATGAGGTCTGCATTAGCCATGTATTGGCATCGGGTAGACATGGCATCTGACAAAGTGCTCATGTTCAGTACATCTATGAAACCTACAGCACAAAGTCCTGCTGATAAAATGAAGCAGAAATCTTTAAATTCAAATTGTTTCTCCGATGTATCATTATTCTCTCTGAACACAATAACAGCACAATGACAGTGTTCCTAGTAACTGATACTCCTGAATGTAAATAGGCCAGAATTGAGGCAATAGTTCAACATTGTGGGAAATACACTTTTTCGCTCTATTTCAGTCAGAAAATCAATAGCACTCTCATGTCTGTACAGTAAATATGGAGCAATAGCACGTAATTAGCTTAGCTTAGCATAAAGACTCAAAGCGGGGGGAAACAGTTAGCAGTTAGCCTAGCTTTACACATAGTTCAAAAATACATTTCCCATTCGTGGTAAAGTGGTCTCAGACTTTTAGACCCCACTGTGTATGTAACCAGAAAACATGGCCGTTAGTATTTTGATGTCCTTTGCTGTAGATACTGGTTCATGTGTAGGTCTAACAGTCAGATGGATGAGTCTCTAAATGTTCACTGTGATGGATTAAATAAAAAATGGTAAAACTGCAAACTCACAACACTGATGCAATCAACATGAAACAGCTGTACAGTCCATAGACGTTGCCAAAAAAGCTTCCAACATCAATATATCTCCATTACACAACAAAAAGCAACTACAGACTCTAGGATCTAAAATAAAAGCTTGTATCAGAGTGTGCGTGAGTGAGCAGGTTTCTCCACCCATTTGATGTTGATTTGCGTGATGTGTGTCTGCGCGTCAGTTTACATTTCTGTTGTAATTTGTCTAAAGTCTCATTGAAGAAAACAATCAAAAAACTGATTCAGATTGTATTTAAATGAGGTCCTCACATGGACAAGTTTATTACAGGTAAGTCTTATACAAAAGTCTGTTTTATTCAATGACAAGGCTCTTTTAAAACTGTCAAATGTACTGATTATATTTAAATGAAATCAGCCGTGTCTGTGAATAATACTCTAACATTATCAGAGGTATTACAGTGGCGCATTCAATGAAGCTGAAAACACCTTTAACAATAAAAGAGGCTCAGAGGCAGATACATCTATTAATACACGCTGTTATGAAAAAATGTGTCATTCAACTTTTGAAAAAAGGAAATTAACCCTACAATGTTTTATTTTCATATGAAAAAATGCTTGATGGTGAACAGTGATAAGCGGATTCTCCAGATCAGCCTCGTTGCACTTACTGAAATGCTGTGACTTCCACATTGAAACAGAGGTAAATGGAAACAGTAAAATATTTACATTTTATTGTGTTGACAACACTACAAAATATCAACACTTGATGATGTTTAATGATCATGTTAATCTAGAAATCAGCCCCACCAGGTGAGATCTGTTTGTTTCATGTTGCTGCATGTGGAAGCTGAGGCCTTGGGCGGAAGACTGACCCCCGTTTTCAGTCTTCTCCCAAAACCTGATCACCACTTTACCTGGTACCAACAGAGGCTCCTCAAACCGGGCGGTGACGTTTACTGGAGCTGTGATGACCTCGACCCCTGACGACACAATGACACGGTCTAAGTAAAAAAATATCTCAACACAAACATTTTTGTCTTTTCACATTAATGTGGGCACCTTTGTGTTTCTCTATTTCAGCCAAGCAGACCGACAGCATCCAGAGACCTGGTGCAGTGTGCGACCTGCGGCCAAAGAGCCTGGCCGGTAGAGAGAGGAGCCGGTAGAGGGAGCAGTCAGAGAGGGACCATACACACTGCAGCCGGGGACTCCAGGGGACTCTGAGCTCTCCCTGCTTCATGTTTTCTGGCACAGGCTCATCACATTGGCCTGTTAGAACAAGGACACATATGCACCCATGTATGTTATGGTGATTGGGTGAGCCTCATCTCTGTGTGGATAAACATGAAAACCTAAAAACATTCTTTAGCAGAAATACTCACTCTCACTGTGAGTCTTTGTTAAGCCTCTGCTGGCTCTGTGGAGCTTGTTTTTGGACAGCAGTGTCAGGACGCTCTCCCACACTGGGCATCCGGAACGAGAAGTGGCAGACAGACAGATGTCCACCTCCACTCCTGCATCAACTTGCCGGTACACCAGGACTCTGACCTGCAGTGTGAACGGACCCTTCTTCAGCTCATCAATTGGCTGAAGTGTTTTCAAACTCTGGCACACACGAACCAGACCTGCAGAAGTAATAATTCACAATTACTATCATGTCACCACTATTTCCTCACCTCTTATTATAAGCACACCAATGAAACACGAGAATCAGGGCATTGGGTATAAACTAAACATATTGGACTAATGTATTTTATGTTTGTTCTGGGTGGATGAGACATCTGCAAAAATACATGCAAGAGAAATATTCAAAAAACTATCTGGTTTGATCAATTTAGGCATAAACTTGAGTGTTACAACTCACATTTCTTTTGCTATCTACAGATCAGACACTCTGACTCTGAAACCATACCAGGGCTATGTTCACCTTTTGACACAGTAACGCCCCCTCCCTGCCTGACCCCAGACGATGGGCTGGTATCTGTGTTTATGTGATACCAGCGGATAAGGGTTGAAGTTGCTCACCGACTACACTATTCCACGTCCAGATTACACACTCATTGTGACAGAAGCAAAATGGCTGAAGGCACTTTAATCACTCACATTTTGGTTCTGTCACACACTAGATGATATTGGTCAGACACTTTTGTTTTGCTGTGTTTTATTTGAAGTGTTGATCCATTAGAAGATATGAGCCAATCAGAAGAGAGGAGGCTCTGAGCCATAGAGAACACTCAGAGAAACCAAATCCTGCAAGGTTGGATGGTGGGTCCAGGTGGGACATGGGGCATGGCTGAGAGCAGTGACTGCTTTGTTGTGACCAAAAATGAAGCAACACAGAAGTGCTAAAAACTGCACTTCTGCGACCAGCCGCTTGAGTCTGGCTCTAAAAGCGAGTCAATCCCCATAGACTCCCATGTTAAAATGTCCAACTTTACAGCAGAAATTAACACATTTACAGCCTGGTAAAAAAAAACTGTTTTGGTCTCTATGGCTTATTTCCTCCTTCATGACAACTGTTTATATAACTCACCTATTAACATTTTATTAAGGCTTAAAGTTATGGAGAACTGAGGGCGTGCCGCTTTGAGTGACAGGCGGGGGGTGGGCTATGCCTGCCACAAGCCGGCATGCACCGAAGTCTCGGCTCGACACTTGGCGCTCCTCTCTGCCCATTTTTGTACTAGCCAGGCGTTTGGTAGACTCAGGTACTGGCAAGTTAGCAACGACAGAACGACCCGCTCTGAGCTTTAAAACTGCTGCGGTCTGTGGTTGTGACATCACAAAGTTACAGAAGTCCTGACTGTTTGGTTTAAGGCTCAGTTTCTGAATACAGGCTGTGTGCATTTCTCTGTGGACTGAGCACTTTGATACTTTCACAGTATTAATATAGAACCTAGACCTGCTTTATGATCAAATAACACATGGACATCTACCTTTATAATAAATGGGACCTTTGAGATTCTTATCCATTACACAATAGCAGCAGGAAGGTGTCTGATTGGTGCCAAATTCATTCTGCAGCATTGAAGCAAAGGCTGGTCACACCAAACACTGAAACATCCAGACCTGTACATCAGGTATTCTTAATGGAAGTGTTACCTGCAGGGCTGAGCCTGAAGTTTTCATCAGTGAGCAGCATCAGCATCAGTCTGCCACACAGAAACTCAGGGAAGCACAGTGGGATGTCACTGTGTTCAGTGTCTGGATAATCCCAACCATAACCTCCTGCGCTGCAGAACCTCCTCAACACTAGAGTCTCCAGCCTCAGAAAGACAGACACACTGATTCAGTTTAACGCGGTTTCTCAATAACATTTAAATGGGAGTGGACGACACTCACCTGCACTTGAGGATCGTATAAACAGCTTCATTCCTCTTTGATTTCGTTGTGTGAAGGTGTCCTGTTCTCCGAGTCAGAGCTCTGAACAAATATTTGATGTAGAGGTACGAGAAACTTGGAAGTTTGTCGCTGGTGAGAACATTTGTTTTCAGCAACTTGTGAGAACAGTAAATGTCAACAACTAAATACACTGAACATACAGCGAGCGAGGCAACGCCGTAACTCTGCACATTTCCCATTTTTGCTTAAATGAAGTTCATAATGCAACACAGCGAGTTTAAGAGGCATTAGCACACATATATGTCAGAACCATCGGTCAGCCCTCTACGGCGAGCGCGCTGGGACAAACAATACCGATTCGACTATTTTAAGACATGAAGCTCGTTAGCGCACCAGTTGAAAAGTTAAAAATTCTTTATTGTATGACACCACGTAATACATATTCACAAACATTTTACAGTCGGTCACTCCATAAGTAGTTATAATTGGTATTTGGGTCTTCATTGATATATTTTCAGTGCTTATTTAAGTTTTTCCAAAAACAAAACACTGACGTGTAATTCTATCACTAGTCAAAATAGAGGGAAGTTAACCATTCTAAATAACTGGACTTAATTATTTTGAATTTCTGTGCTGTATAAAGGCCTTAACAAATGTTTCACGTCTTAATGTGGAATATCAAATGACAACATTCATACACAGGCTGACAGGAGACATTCCGTGTGTCAGAGAGATTAAATAGTTCCTGAGTTGATGCAGATGTTCTCCTGACATCTTCTCTCACTTCACTTCACCCAAACAGAAGCAGCAGCACGATGCAGACTGAATTGACGGCGATCAACGGCACTGCAGGGCAAGACAGACAAGCTTGGTATGAGAAAGTGTCACTGGACGTTTTTTTTTATGTCACTCATCATTAAAAAAAATTGTCTGTGTATACCTGCAGTGGACACCCACCTCTCATCACCGTCCTCACAGAGCGGACAAGGTTCATCAGCTGCACTCTGACGCCTGGTTCATCTCCAAATCCACCGACACTTTGGTCCACTCCCCAGCCAACTGATATGGATCACACACACACACACACACACACACACACACACACACACACACACACACACACACACAATTTGTCGTTATACCAGTAATTATATTTCACACCTTCAGGGAACTCTGTAATGTCTGATTGTTGGTGATTGTTGGTTTTGTCAATAAAGTTGTAGGAAACTAACAAATGTTCATTGGATTCATACAGCGGAAAGAGGTTCTTTGTCACCGTTTTAGCTTTTCATTAGAAGCTGGTACAACAACTTTGATCGACGTCAATCTTCAGTGATAAATTCGAAATGTTTCCATTTGTTCTTGCTGTGAAGTTACAAAGTAGTTAGCATTAGCCAGCCCAACGGCTAACCCAATTTCGACTTTCAGATGATACCTAAGGGCGCAAACAGTTCTGACTTCAGCCACTTACTTTTACTGAGAAATCTTTCTTCGTGCAGCACAGCGACAGCATTGACACAGAGAATTGCTGCTTGAATGAGAGAATATAAAGTAAATGCCATGTTGCCTCTTCAAGTTCCTAGCTGTGAGATAGCTGACAGTATTTATTTATGACGTAGCCTACGGTGGCTGAGAAAGGACAAACCTTTGCGCTTCTCATATACACACATACCGAGGTGCAGTTAAAACTGGAGTAAAAAATAGTAATATCACAATGTAAAAAACGACTAAGTTTCAATGGATATTCCTGCATTCAAAATGTAAAATTAAGATAAGCAAAAGCAAAGAACGTAATGTGTAAACCATAAAGTATCAAAAGTAAAGTAGATATGTTGCTGAATATTAAATTTCAGTGTCCTATTAAATTATATGACTGGATTATCAATGATTCAGTATCATGCAAATAGCATTTTAATGTTGGTGCTGTCATGGTGGAGTTAATTTAATTAACTCCAACTATAACAGTCAGATGTAGTTAGCAGAATAAAATGTAAATGTTTCCCTTCAAAATGCAGTGAACCAAAAGTATAATGTAGCGTACAAAAAATAAAATACTGAGGAACTTCCAGTTTGTAGTGAACTACAGTACTTGAAAATGCTGCTAAAGAGTGTAGCTGATGTCAGCCACCATATACCTGTGCTACTCCACAAACTTTAAAACATCAGTTTACTAAAGGATTATAGTGCAAGGTGCAACAAATTAAACCAAGTGAACACATGGTGGCTCTGTAACACAAGACTGTAACAGAAGCACCATGTTTTCACTTGTGAATTAATGACAGTTCAACAATTTGTGTGGAGACTTAATCTGTGCCAATACAGCACCTGCTGCCAATATTTATCTATATTTTCAGTAATAAATATCCCCAATAGCTGCAATCAGGAAAAACACACACATAACAGACTCATGAATCATGAGAATAAAAATCTTTATTAGTGTTTTATGAAGTCTGCATAATATGCCACACGCCTGAGAAGCTTATGGTCAGGAAAAAAAAAAAGAAAAAAAAAAGAAAAAAAAAAAAAAAGAGAACTGCTCTATCAATACCGCCCTCTACTGGTAAAACAACTGCGACATCTACTGTACTGACTGCTTTGCAAAAAGATTACTGTTAAATACACACATACTGTACTACTGTTATGTATATGTATGTCTGGTCCACGTCAGTTTTTGTAATGTATTTTTTCACATTCATATGTTGCAGGCCAAAGATAAAAACAATGTAACACTGGACCCTAACACATGGTTCAGTTCCCCAAATCCAAACTTCACTAGGTGCACTTAAAGTACAATCACTAGTGCCATAAGGTAAACACATTTACATCAAAAAGAAGGGAGGGGGGAAACATGTTAAACTCGCAACAGCCACGTAATGACAATAATGGCAGAGTTTAAGGTAATAAGTCTTGTTGTACATACTGTATTTTATAGACGGAACAAATACAAAACACACATTAACACAGAATGTCCCAGTGTGCAGGCACATTTGCTCTTCTTTTCCCGTGGAAGAAAACCGCTCTCCTCCCATGTTTCTGTAACATTTTGATAGCCAATTATATCTGGTTGACCTTAACCCGCTTGACTGAGCACCAAAAGGCTACAAGAGGTCACGTGTGTTTTTCAAAAAAAGTGAAGAGATGAATGAGTAAATGGCCATTACAAAGTTTTACATGCCTCTGGAATCATTAAAACCATTACAGGAAAGTAGACTTTGGGTTTCAGGCAAATCTGTTGTTTTGTGTACTTTAAATGCACCAGATTTCTTCGCAAAAACAAAGGATAGAAACAGGCTACACGTCATGTGGGGCAGTGATTCTTTTTTGTTAACCAAGACAAAGAGCTGCTATTTGGAAATGAATTCAAACTGAACCTTTTGGGTAAAATGAAGGAATGATCCATGCCCTCCATGTCACTTTAGAAACAACTGTGGTCTTGAAAATATTACTTCAATAAAAAGTGAACGACAGAAAAATTTAAGTATATTTATATATAAAAATACATGAGAATACAAAAAAGTAGCAAAACAATGGGGATATAGGCTAAAAACTGAATAAATTTATTGATACCTTCAATTTCTCCTGGTGAGACGTTTAATGCTTCACCTTGGAGAGCCCCAGGACTCCCAGTGTCGTGTCAAAAAGAAAAGAAAAGAAAAAAAAAAAAAGCTTTTACATAACAGCTGATATTCTCTGGTCCCTGCCCAGTGCACCCTGCAAAGCCTGGCCAACATCTCTCTAGCTTCCACACCAGGCTGCTCAGTGGGGATGATGGGTATAATTATAAAGAAATAAACTACAGCCAGACTGAGTTTGCAGATTGTTTGGGTTGTTTTTGATTATTTTTTAAACTAACATTCCTATTTGTCCATTAAGAGGTATGTCTTATAAAGACACACATCAAGAGTTATAAAAACGGCCGTTCTGGCAAAGTCAATTCAATCAAATTTCACAAAACACATTGTGGCGTTTTCCTTCAGAGGAGAACGGCCACCAAGGCCATCGTTTCTTCACCAAGCCTCCTCCCCCTTGACAAAAGATGGGGCCAAGTTTCCCAGAGAAAAGTAAACTTAGGTTCAGAACAATGGTTGGGGTGGGTTGGAACAAAAATCATTTTAGCATTCAAGCTCGTGTTACTTATACAAGCAATCTTCAATACTGAGAAACTATTCACAGATATTTTTGGTATTTCCCCTACTTCCTGGACTAAAAACCAATATACATTTTATTTGTACCACAAATAGATCTAATATTAAGGATTTGGGGAAAAGCAATTTAACAAGGTGCATGACATAGATGGGTAACAAAGTGCCAAATTTTTACTGAAAAGTCTGTATATGTATGTGTGTGTGTGTGTGTGTGTGTGCGGCAGTGTAGGTGCATTTGTTCATTTGTGTGTGTGTGTGTGTTGTGTGTGTGTGTGTGTGTGTGTAAAGTTTAAAGAGGGATGTGGAACCGGGCCACAAATACTATGAAGTATGTTACAGAAAATTCATTCTGTGGGGGTTTCCATTTTTTCATGAGAGGACTCACAAGTTTAGAATTTCATGATCTTTGTAATGGGCTGTGGTTTTTTTTGGGCGTTTCCTTAGCTGTTTAGGACATACTGGAGCAACGTGCAGACGGGGAACCCATCTGGGTTAGAACCTTGTCCAGCCACTGCAGGGGGCCGTTCAAATGCAGCTCTATCCAGCAAGGAGTGCTTGTGACAGTCTGCCGCCTGGGAAACAAAGGCATACAGTTTAATGGTTGGCACACAGGACCAAATATGCTCTACACTGTGCTTAAACTTATGTGCAGTGTGCAATCAGGAAGAGGATGTTGTGGTTTGTAAGTCTCTACTTGAAATCAATTGTGAAGGACAGGTATGTGAAAATAAATCTTCAATGATAACTCACATACAGCAAGAATCATACCTGGATTTAACTATTTGCATCACACGTGACAACATCTTACGGTATCATTAATAAGGACATAGGACACATTCTCAAAAAGAAAAACAAAATGATGCTACTACTGAGGAAGCCAAACTTCTTCACTCCAAGACCATCATGTATAACCAAGTCTGTTGAAGTTGAATTTGTGACGCATCAGTCAGAATCATTTCCTTAACTAAATGTTTCAGCTCAATTTTCCATGTCAGACAGACAAACAGTTATTATACTCTGTTAAAAATTGTCAGAATTAGAAGTAAGTTTTATTCATATTTAAAAATCTGTTTAATTTAAACCTGAACAGATATGAACCCTTTTGCAATGAAAACTGTTAACATATAGTTTGCCGGCACTGCTCACCTGTACTCGGCTCCCCAGCCTTTGACAAAGCTCATGCGGATGGTGCACATCCTGGTGAGCTGGTAGACCGCCTCAAAGCCCTGGTTGACTGACTGAGCCAGCAGGGCTGCAAATTCCTGGTTGTTGAAGATTTTTAGATTACAACCTAAAAGAGATAAACAGGGCAGCAGTTAATGTGGGTTTTCCCAGGGCCTTGACTCACCACACTGACATCTGGCTTTTGGTTGGCACTGATCTGTCTTTGTGCTTCTGGCCAGTTTTCACACAGAATTTTTGAGGTGTGTTCACCCTCACTGGCCTCTACTTGTCCTTAATCTGTAACAGTTGGGTTGCATGAACGTGCTGAATCAGCATCAGAGCCAGCAGGTGATTGGCCGTTCACCCAAGCCAATCCGTGAGATCACTCATTTAACAGGGTTTTTATTTCCTTTTCACCTTCAAGCAAAACTTTACAACTACTTTAAAAAAAAAAAAAAAATATATATACTACATAATTTAAATCAGCATTACAAGCACATGACAGGAGACTGACAGATCAGTGGTGCAGTAGTGGAGCAGTAGTCAGTACAGCAGGAGGTTTGAGATGAATCTACGTATGCTGTGAACATTTTTCTGCCATGGTTCTGGGTCCCTAATGAAGTCCTTTGTAACTAATATGAATCCAAGATGAATGAAAAAATAAATGGATGAACCACTTTTATCCACCATAAAGGAGGAAGCTACAAACTGTTGAGAGGATGTGGATTATTTCATTGCAAAAACACTGTTGATGGTGCTCATCTTTAAAGATCTTATTCATTACGGGTACAGTATGGTGGATCTGCTGGGCACATACAGTATGTTCTTCTTCAGCATCACCTTCAGAGCACCATATATTCAGTCCCAGCAATTATCAGGTTTATAATTTTATTTTGTTCAGTGACACCTTACTGCCAATTTCACCTAGTTTCTCTGGTTGCTACACAGGTGACATTTTCAGCATCTTACCGGGAGGAATTTTACACACTGTTGCCGGATGCCAGCCATACCGCTGGTTGCAGTTTGGACTCTGGACAAAGATGGCGCTATCACTCAGGCACTCGGCAAATACTTCCCCTCCAATGTAGTAAAGTCTAACTCCTCTTCCTGTAAAAACAGACAGAACATATTTGCTCATCTAGTACAACAAAGACTTGAAACAACGTGTGTGAATATGTTCAACTAGCCCAGTGACAGATTGAAAGCTAACTCAAACTATCAGAGGACATTGTCCCCAGATGCTACATAAAAGGAAGCCAAGTGAATCTCTGTCATACCTATGTGCCTCCGGGTCATCTCCACAGTGGCGTTCCTGTTGACATTAGACAGCAGGCCCAGGCAGAAACGCTCAGAGTTTGATGGATCTGTGAATCCGTCCACTGTCAGCGAGGGCTGAGAGGCGTGGAACGTCTCCCCCACACGCTGGTTCAGCTCATAGTAGGCTATAGAGCACCAGAAGGCCGGCTCCGAATAAGTCACCGGCTGCAGGTCTACAGCAGAAGATTGTGTAAATAGTTTATCCCAACAGTCTCTTATTGATACAACATATGTTGATGGAAAGACTTAGGCACTGTAAACGTTGTGTAGATAATATAAATTCAATCAGCTGTAAACCTGTGATGTATTTAATATACAGTTACTTGTGTGTTCTGTATTGTTTGTTTGTATTGTTTCAGATGGGAGGGATTTGAATCTTACCCATGCTGTGATTGACAGGAGACAGAGTGCTGGGCGAGAGCTCCGCTGGAGAACCTGACAAAGAAAACAGGAAGTCATTGAGTCGGACAGGGTCACAGGAGACCACAACATGGGTGACAGGTGGATTGGATCAAAGACGTGATGAAAGTGGAAGTTGTCTCGCAAAGGAATTCCAAAATGATTGTGTAAAACTGATCTGTCAACATTAGAGTGATGAAGACATGCCCTTTACTGTTACTATAACAACAGCCTCGTCTGTACATCCTACATCTTGCTTGTTGAGATTGTACAGTGTGAATAATAACTTATTTACAAAAAGAACAAAATGGATGATGTATACAAAAACATTAGGTAGCCTGCTGCTGTTATGGTTATCATTAACAGCACACTGAACATGTGAAAACACTCTGAGGCAGAGAGTTAAGCACCGGTTAGGAGGGTTATCACAGGAAAAGTGTTTTCTCTGAACTACAGACAAAAGATGTACCATGCTTCCTAAGTTTATCACATACTTTTCCAAAGGAAAGGTACTGAGGCTACAGAAACTTGATGTTAGGTATGAAATGGATGTTAAGAGTCAAAAACCAAGGAATTCATAGAAATGCAACTTCTCCAGTAAACATTCTCAAACTATCTGGTATTGCCATGAATCTTTGATCCACAACTAGCTTCTAATGTGAGGTAGGTCAGGTCAGTTGTAATTCACTTGTGAAACATACCGTACATAATCACCAGGTCAAAATCAGTATCTGCAGATAATTGATCTAAATCGATATAAAACATGTTTGTCGAAGCACAGGAAGTCGCTCAGCATAAAGCTTTGTGTTGCTGATTGTTTACCGTGCACTTTTTATAAAATACATTTACTTGGACCTGGTCTCGGAGGTGAGGCTGACAGAAAAGGGAAATGGACGGAGGTTGCTAGTCGAGAGTACCTGTGTCCATACTTTGATTCATCTGTTGGTCGCTGGCCTCCCCATCTTCACTGATGTAGCCAGGTGGAGGCGTTTCTGTTCAAATGATGAGGAGAAAAAAAGCTTTTATTCGTGATGTTGTCAGAATTTAAAATTACTGATTAACCTACTCAAAGAAAGGAAGGAAACCTATTTTTACTAATGTCATATTTTCTTTCCTGAACTGATGAATAGTGAAAACACAACTAAAGTATATGACAGGATTTAGAGAATCAAGTTTGTTTAATACAATATCAAAAAAAAAAAAATCTCTTTACAGATACAAACTAGAAACCATGTAATATGGTGCATAGAGAAACCAAAAATTATTTATTTACTCTCAGATTTCAGTTAGTACATTATGTAACCCTTCAGTGAAACATTTAAACAAAGTCTCTTCCATCTGACGCTGAGGTAAACTCACCTGGTATATAGTTGTTTGGAGGTTCAATTCCTGCAGGAAAATTTGTGTTCTCAGGTATGGAATGAGTGTAGTCATCCAGAGGTGGCAGCTCTGGCAGGATTTCTGAGTGTCTTGGCACAAGAACAGGAGGCAGCACTACAGTGTTGGGTAAAAGTAACAGAAGAGACTCTTATCAGTTATATGCCTTTCCAAAAATTGTTGTCAGTTGTTTTTATGCAAACTAGAATTAATGCCTCATGGTCGTATGCCTCCGCCAAGCAGTCAAGTTGCAGAAAATACAGTCACAATCTCCCCCTCTGTTCCCGAGTTACAGTGTTTAATAATGGCCAGAAGTGTTTTTGGTGTTCAGAACTCACAGTGAAGTTGACGTTGACTTATTGGATATAAAATGTCATCATTTCATAATTTTGTCCTGTTGGACATTTATATTCAATTGTGTCATAATTAGTGTATGAATTCTTGAAATATGGCCAAAACTGGTTTTGTGAGGTCTCAGTGACCTTTGACCACCAAATTCTGATCAGTTCATCCTCGAGTCCAAGTGAATGTTTGTATCAGATGTAATTGAAATTCCCTCTAGGCATTCCTGATATATCACACTCACAAGAACGTGAGTTCACGGTGAACTTTGACCTTTGACCACTAAAATCAAATCAGTTCATCCCTGAGTTCAAGTGAACGTTTGTACCAAATTTGAAGAAATTCCCTCAAGGCTTTACTGACGTACGTATAACTCGAAAACATAATGCCTCGGGCTGCAGCTGCTTCTACCCAGAGGCATAAAAGTTTCATTATTGTGGGAAAGACTTTGCAGCAGCATGAAGACAATGATGAAACGCTACAAGTCCCCAGTGAAACTTACTCCCACATTTTGGAAGATGCACTTTTTTGCTGTCTTAGTGAGAGTTAAATGCAAAGATTCATACCACTCTTGTATCTGTCTCCTAAATACTGTATAAGGCGATAGCCAGCAGGCACCTAGCTTAGTATATAGACTGGAAACAGGCGGAAACAGCTAGCTTGGCTCAGTCCAAAGGTAAAAATATCTGCCTACCAGCACATCTAACGCTACTAGTTCACATATTTTACCTGCTTAGTTTCATCTGTACAAAAAACACAGGGTAAACATGATATGACATTGGAGTTTGTGTGTGGGACTATTTCATGGCAGTCAGCAGTGACTTTATGTATACTTCTGGTTGTCTGGCAACCTGAAGATGACCACAAGACTCCAGGTAGTCACTGCACCCAGCCGAAGAAACAGTCCCCCACAGACTCACTTGGAAAACCAAAAATGTTTATATGGGTTGAACAGACAAGACATAACATGTTAATGAGCTGAATGAGTGTTTAAAATGGCTGGGGTCTCACTTAGAAAACAGTCCATATTAAAGGTTTACTGTGCGAAATAGCTGAAAATGGCGTTAGCAACATGGTGTACTCTGAATATAGAGGTGTGCATCACACACCGACCCATTTTTATATTTATCTCCAAGGCCATAACTGTCCCTGTAAGTATCAGAGTAAGACTTAAGTTACTGGCAAGTTAAAGAAAATGCTACATAGACAAATCGCCAATGTATTTAAAATGCTGATACTTAACATTCAGTTTAACTTTCCAAGCATCAGTGGGAACCAACAGATTTAAACAATCATGCCACAACCATTCAGTAGACACTGAAATACGAACAGATGTGTATGTTTTAGGTAACAAAGTCCTCTCACCTGGGGTCTCCACCCTCTGATAGTGGTAGGGGTTGATGCAGACCTCGTCCTTCTTGAGGTGGAAGGCATACTCACAGGCCTCGATGGCACGCAGCTCGTGGTGGCTGTGTAGGTCCGGCCATCGCCACAAGCGGCAGTAGATAACATGGGGAAGCCCCTTCCTGTGGGAGACCTGCAAGCGGCCATCCAGGGATCTGAGTGAATAGCAAACAAGAGATTGTGGTGAGATGGGTGGAAGATCCACAGGGGAGGGGGGGGGGTGACACATATTATGGCCAGGTAGGGGAGGGAAACAGAAGTATTGGATTGAGTGGTGACAAGAACGAGAAACAAAGATGTTCTCAATGTCTGTCACATCCAACATTGTAATGACAACTCTCCCACATCAAAGTTGTATGCAACACTACACAATAGTTGAGGATAGTCACCTGGTTTGGTCAGGGTAGCTGTATAGGCCTGATGTATCCCACTGTTCTATCGTATTTGGTGTACTCAGTCCCCATATTTCAGAGCAATTGCTGTGCACAGAGAAAACAACAAAACAAAAACAAAAAACAAATGATAAACATGGGACATGGCTCATTCAGAATATCAGTATGGGTAATGTGAACATTAAAAGGCCTCTTTTATTGGAGTCTTATGGCAAAATAAAGACATCAAATTCATTTTCAGCTGTGGACATGGAGGATGGGAACTTCAAATAAGAGAAGCCTTTTTGACAGAATTAAGGGAAAAAAACAGAACATGGAATCTGCTAACGCACACAATGAGTGAGACAAAGGGCATTCTTCAACAGTGTGGCATTGTATCAAACACTGAAAATAACTCAAAACCTTTTTTTCACTAGTCATTTATGTCACAACTTATCTGGAGACATTCAAACAAACACTGAAGACACACAATGGCACAAAAGAGGGGAAAAACAGAGGAGGCAACCTTGAAAGAAAAAATAATTCCATTTTCAGACATTCTCAAAACAGTCACAAGAAAATGGCCAAAAAATAAGAAATTAAAAACATGAAATGAGGACAAATGAGTAGTTGCTTCTGAATAACAGGACAATAACACATTCTACATGTTAAATGCTACAAATACACAACGACATATACTAGACTTAATTACTGGAGTGGGATCTCAACTACAATTCAAAATTGCAATTGTCTTGTTCATGACAGGGCAGGAAACCAACTTTTCTCCACCAGCCATAGCAGCTCGTAAATCCTACAATTCAACAGCGATTTTTACTATGGGAAACTAGGTGTTCAGAGTATCCAAATGTTGAATGAATAGCTGCCAAAGGGGCAAGCAGGGTAGACAAGCTCCCCAATCACAATCAAAATATACCAATGTGAGTATGGCTGGTGGCAATGGCCCAATCTGGCATTAGTTTTTGTTTGTAACCCACCCTCTCTCTCATGTAGACATCCTCTACTACTCCTGTCCTCTAAAAGAAATAATTTCATTCACATCAAGCCAGCCACTGTATCTCTACAAACGTAACAGTGCGGCCTAGAACAATTCTCAGGCGATAACAACCAGCCCGCTATCTATAGACATACAAACATCTGACATGGTTCTTGGCGGCACATCAGTAAGGAATGAATCTGTTAACACAGTGTTCCCACTGAACGTGAGTCTGGGCCACCAAGGCTGGCTGGCTGATAAAGACAACATTTTCTCTTGCCCTTCTCATTTCTCTCTCCCCATGAGAGTAATAGAAACTGTCTCAGAGTAAGCACACTTGTAAACAAACAGTAATTTGATTAATTTTCTGATTATTTTTAATGGCCAATTTATGTTCTACTATTTTGCATCCCTAATCAAATCCCTAAAAAAGCAAAGATTGCAATCTGCAGCCCATGTTCGTTTTCTTTTAGGCAGAGGTCTCAACTAAGCACACTTGCAGAACACAGGTGTAACAGCTTTTTCTGAGACCCTGATTTGAAGAGTAATCAAGTGTTGGGCAGTATACCTGGGGATGGTGACACACTTGGTGTTGCAGTTCTGTGTGGTGATAGCTTTCTCCAGCTCATCTAGCTGGCCTGTCCTCTTTAACTTCTTCACCAAACTCTTCACAGCCTTCTCGCACCATTTCTCCTCTTGCCCATTCTGCTCTCCACCACCCGCTCCGCCCTGGCCACTGGTCGACTTCTTCCAGCCCAGCAGCCTCTTCACCACAGGAGGGGTGAATGGCAAGATGGAGGACATCTTAGCTGGACAAGCTGGGAGTCTCCAGAGGACTCAACACAAGCTCTCACACACACAGACAGAGGGGACCTGGAGCTACAGTTTGGGCCCTTGCTCTGACGGGGCCCCTCTAGAGACCAGTGAGTCACAGGGTGGAAGCCAGTGCTAGCAGGGGATACTCAAAAGAGATGCACACCTTGGGAAAAAGTCACACACAATGTACATCGTTACAAACAAAACATGGAACAGAAAAATATCCACATCTAGCTGATCAAAACAATAAAAGGCAAGTGTTAATCAAGGCAACTTCGAACAGTGAATTCAATAGTAAGGCTGTCTTGGCAGTGTGAACGTAACACCAGTGCATCTTGTGTGAAGTTATGCATTTGTTGAACAAGTTTAACAAGCACAAACGTCCACTTGATGTTAGCTTGTCACAAACACTGCTCGACATCTAAGCTAGCTAACTTGCAAACTTACAAAGTTAACACACGGGGTGTGCCTCACACTGTCGCATCCCGTGCACGCGAGCAATCACGACCAGCTATTAATGAAGATAATGAACAGCACGGTGAACGCTATCAAATGAATGTGAACAAGGGGAGTATTTTGTGACAGCACCCCCCCCCCCCCAGTGCTAACAGCAACTGGCTTGGGAAGGCCGGCAGCTAGCTACCTGGTGGGGGGGCCTGCTTGACTCAAATCACAACAATAAGTTCACTTGCATTAGCTTGCTGAGTGTTTAACAGCAAAATGCTCAAATATTCTTAGCTAAACGCTTAAAGTGAAAAACTGTAGTCAACCTAACTAAGTAGATCGGAGGGACTTCATGGAGAAGTCCTCGTCTAGCTAGGTCAGCTAACGTTAGCCTAACAAGCTAGCTGCCAGCTTGTTATCAAAAATCCTTTTGTTGTGATCCACGAAAAAACCTCCTGTGCGCAACAGTCAAGTCGCGATACTTTGCTACCTAACGTCAGCTTGTCAAATAAATTCAAGCTATAATTAATCTAATCACACAAAATGTCACAATATGATTTTAACCGTTGTAATGTTTTATTTCAACGTAGCGGTTTGATGTTTGTGACTTTTACTGAAATATAGGCACCAAAATGAGTTAGCATCTTGGACGAACTCTTCCAAACTGAGCCCTGGCTCCCGCTGGCTAACGGAGCTAACGAACATCTCTCACACAAATCAACATGCTTCAAAGTCGAGAAAGCAGCTTAAAGCATTCCAATAGTTACCCCAGTTTTAAAGTCCAAAGCTCCGCTTTTTGAGAAAAATATGCGCACAGCCCTCTAAACGCCTTGTTAACAAAAAAACGCCTGAACTGTATTGTACTGCAACTAATTTTGACAAGGCTTATAGGCTCCTCTCAAGTTGCTACCAGTGCTACTGAAGCTAGTTAGCTAGGTTAGGTAGACCGGAAAACACAACAAACCTGATGACTACGTACGAGCGCTTAATCCCGCCTATTCAAAATCTGATTGGAGGATTATGAAAGGACCTCTGAATACTGGCGCATGTCCTTGACAAGCCTTATTGTTTATTTGACAGCATGGCTTTATATCTGTCATTCAGAGAGGTTTGGAGGTAAAGGCAATTTTGTTCTGCATTTTTACAGGACATTAACTCACTATTTGGATTTTTTGCATAGTAGATTAGCAGAAAAAAACAAAACAAACAATAACAAAACAAAAAACAAACAGTCAATCAATTAACTATATCATTTTATTCATATTTCAGGAAATCCAGTAGGAGTTTTCATAAATTTACCTGCATTTATGTATGACATAAAAACAACTAGGCCTACAGCTGCTCAGGTTAATATATATATGGAAAGAAGCAATGGCTCCTCCCCTCACTCAGGTGTTCAATCAGGTTGTATTGGCCTCACCTGGTACCATTATAAAATGCAACACTGTCGCCCTTGGCAGCATTTGTTCCGTTTTATTTAGTCTGTGGCGATGGGTGGATGGTTGTTTCTTTTTGTCTTATTGCAGTTGTCAGAGTTCTTGCAAGCTGAGCCAGGTGAACCAAAATAGTTTTTACACCCTCTACAAAAAAAACCTGATTATAGATACATCATAACTTATTCAAAATGTTGTTTGTCAGTTCAGAAAAACAATGAAGAATGTATTATCACCTGTTGTCTTTACTATTTTGTTTGTTTTCTTTAATTGTATTTTTTACTAATACATTTTGTCCTTTTTTTTTTCTTTTCACTTGATTTAAATAGTTGTTTCAGCTGGAAGCAGTCCTTTGAATTGTGGCCTTGGCTCTAAACGGTGCAAAGATGGCTCTGAGTGTGTCCTCTACAGCCATGTATGTGATGGAGAGCCTGACTGCAGGGATGGTTCAGATGAAGAGGACTGTGCGTCTGGATGCAATGGAGGTACAAGACTGAATCCACAGAAAATGCATGATGAAGTCAAGTACTACTTGCCAATACTTTGAGGTTTGTTTTGATCTATCCAGATGGACAGTGTTTTCAACATAAGAGTTTAGACGTCAGATTAGACATCCACTCCTCACAGAGGATTTAATGTGGAACTGTTGTATAAGACTGCATTACTTTAAGATAGGCGTACCTAATAAACTGGCAACAAAGTGCATCATCATATTGTGTCGTTAAGTTACTGTAAGTATTTTATTAAGCATCCAATCAGACATACCAGTGATTTAAATGCAGCCACAAAGGGCCTATAATAAACATTTTTTTCAGGCCAAAGCCATTACTTGTCTTAAAATGGCAAATGCTTGAATCTAAACAGATCAATTCCAGTGTGCCCATGGGAAGAAGTGTATAGACAAGGACCAGGTTTGCGATGGTGTCCCTCAGTGTCAGGACCGTTCTGATGAACTGCACTGTATGAAGCAAACAGAGGGCTGTGTTCACCACTGTGACAGCAAGAGTCGCTGCTTGCCTGCAAGCTTCCTCTGTGACGGAGAGAGGGACTGTCTAGATGGCACCGACGAGGCAAACTGTGGTAGGTTGAAATCATTTGAGAATACAGATCTCTTTCTGGAGATGATCACATCTATATTTAGGACTTGCACAGGATACAACCTTGAGCCACAATCTTTGTTCCTCTAAATCAGAAGACCAAGAGGACAGTGGGTATGAAAAGGAAGAAAAGACCAGCACAACCCCTGAGCCTGCTGTATCTGATGGCCCATCCACCATCATCAAGTGTCCTTTGGGTGCCATACCCTGCATGAACAAGGTAGAGTGTATCCTCTACAACCATGTCTGTGATGGGGAAGCAGACTGCAGAGATGGCTCAGATGAGGAAGAATGCTCATCAGCGTGTGAAGCAGGTAATCTGGTGGTTGGTCTGTGTAGGTTTGATCCCCTGTATGTGGGTTAAGAATGACTTTACTGCCCCCTAGTGAGTAGCATTATCATATTACATTTTAGTACGTCAGAATCAAAGACCTTTCTTCCAAGTACATAAAATATACAGGATAATGCTTCAGTGAAGTTGGTACAGAGACACCCAGCTATTTGGCTTCACATTATGTACTGACATTACATGAGGACCATTAGTAGATGTAACTGTTGAGCTGAATTTAGTCAAATCATATGGATCTGAAGTGATGTTGGATTGTATTGTCACTACAAAAAAATATTGCACAAATCATGCATAATTAGAATCATGTTTAACAATAGGATCAATATAGTGTCAACAGGAAGAGCTGGGAGATGTCAGGTATGTTCACAGGTTAAATCCACTGAAGCTGGGAACACGCCACACAATTTGAAGCTCGACTACAACCTGCCAGCTCCCTGATTAGTCCATGTGTGCTTTACAGACCAGTTCCAGTGTGCTCATGGAAAAAAGTGCATTGAGCAGGGCCAGGTGTGCGATGGTGTCGCTCAGTGTCAGGACCGCTCAGATGAACTGGGATGTGCCAAGCACATGGAGGACTGTGCTCACCAATGTGATGACAAGAGCCGCTGCATTCCTAACAGCTTCCTCTGTGACGGAGAGATGGACTGTTGGGACGGCAGTGATGAGGCCAACTGTGGTAGGATGTTGGTGAACTAGTAAAATTAATATTAACTAACTGGATTAATCGGCTTTAGTTTTACAGAACATCTGTGTCTGGGTATCTTTGTCTCCTCCACCTTGCAGCTGATGAGGACTGCAGTGCCACTGAGTTTAAATGCACCAGTGGCCAGTGTGTGTCAGCCACAATGCGTTGTGATGGTCACCCAGACTGTTGGGACCATTCGGATGAGGAGAGCTGCACCAAACCACCAGTCTGCACCACCAAGCACCGCTGCCTCCAGAGCAAGGAGTGTCTGGTGCAGGAGTGGATCTGTGACGGAGATCAGGACTGCAAAGATGGCACTGATGAGAAGGTGCGTGTTCAAGGCAACATCACAAGTTGTAAGTAAGTGAAGTGAAGTGTAAGTGAAACGGTGGAGTACCTAAAGTATCTTGGAGAAAATTTAACAAATCTAAACGGATTTTTGAGCAAACATAATGACAATAGTATACTGTATGTTATGTTCTTTGAAGACTTTTTCTCATACCCCTTCTGCCAATGTGTCCCATGCTGCAGTACCTAACTGTATACAATATATGCTTATTTTTATACTATATTGTTTTTCCTTAGTATGCCAGAAATCATCATGCTTTTATACATTTCATATGCATGTTTTCTGAGGTCTTCCTGAGACTGTTTCACTTCCATTCACAATTTTATTATTATTTTTACAGCTTGGAGCAGCTCCTCCATTTCCCCATGTGTAATCACTGTGAAAACCTGCTCAGAATTCATTAGTAGTGCAGATTTGGGACACAGCTGTATGGCTATCGTGAGGCAGGTGCTTGATGTAGGGCTTTGAAGCCAGGTACTCCCAGTGGCCTAAACATTCACCAGGAGACCCTGTTGTGTCAGTTTTCAAATCAAACAGTGAAATAACATTAGAGATGACTGTAAAACAATCCACGGGTTCCTCTGTAGGATTGTCCTGTGGCTCCACTGACCTGTGGCGAGTTCCAGTGGTCGTGTAAATCCAAGACCAAGTGTATCCCTTCAGCCTGGAGGTGTGACGGTGTGAAGGACTGTAACGATGGCAGTGATGAGACTGAATGTGAGTAGGTATACGATGTAAAACACAGAAAGAGGTGGAGTTGTTTTACCGACTAGAAACTTGATTTTTAAGTGAGATCAGGACATTATCTTAGCCTAGTAACTGCAACAACTACGGTTGGAATAATGTAATCTCACCCACCCTTTATACCCATGTTCCTGCCTGAGTCTCTTAACTATTGATTGAAGTAAAAAGGATTCATTTTAATTTCAAAATAAATTAAACATTACTTGTTGAAGTTCATCAGGATGTCTGAGCTTTCAGCAAAATAATGTACTCAGCTAGTTGTGAAAATGAGGGGTGGGGGGGGGGGGGATTTACTGGAGAAAGACAGTTTAAGGGTGTGAGAGCTGATAAAATGTTAACTTTCAATAATGGATTTCCTTTATCATTCATCATCAATTTTGGCTGAAAACCTGTAACGTGTGTGTGTTCCAGGTGGGGTGGTGGCATGCCTCCCCCACCAGTTCCAGTGTGGCAGTCAGGAGTGTCTGGATCCAGTCCTGGTGTGTAACAACATCACCAACTGTGCAGACGGCTCAGACGAGGGAGGCAGCTGCCAGATAAACTGTGCAGAGGCAGATAACAGCCGCTGCTCCCAGAGCTGCTACAGCACGCCACAGGGAACGGTGAGGACTCTGTATCTCCAACTTTGACTTCACTAATTAACCTCTCTCTCTCTCTCTCTCTCTCTCTCTCTCTCTCTCACTCTCTCACTCTCTCACACACACACACACACACACACACACACACACTGTCTGTCCTGCAACTCAGTGGCTTAAAATGGGAAAGTAAAGACAGATAAATGCAGCAGAAACTGAACTGTGAATGTAGCAATGAAATGAAGACTCTGGATAAACAAGCCTTGTTGTAAAAAAGACGAGTGTGCTGTAGCTCCTCTAATACTGGGTTCTTGCTGTGTAGCGTTGTCACTGTACAGCAGGGTTCAGCCTCATGGAGGACGGCCTGACCTGTGCTGATATTGATGAGTGTGACGGTCAGAGCCCAGCTGTGTGCAGTCAGCTGTGCATCAACACCCCTGGCTCCTATCGATGTGACTGTCACCCAGGCTACATCATGGAGGCAGGTGGCCACAACTGTAAGATCACAGGTAAAGTCCTGTCGGTGAGGTACAGAGCAGTGACTGGAGGGGAAGCGGCATAGAGGCAAAGTAATAGTTTGACACAGCTCACTTTCTTGCTGCGAGTTGGATGTGAAGATTGATACCACTCACGTTCATCTGTTAAATATGAAGCCTGAGACAGTTAGCTTAGCTTAGCATAAAGACTGGAAGCAGAGGGAAACGGCTAGCTTGGCTCAGTCTGAAGGTGAGACTTCACTTACCAGCACCTCTAAAACTCACGAGTTATATCTTGTTTGTTCCACAGAAAGTAAAAAAGGTGAAATTGTCAAGTAGCAATTTATATGCCAGACTATTTCTTTGGCTAGGTGCAGTGACTTGAGACCTGTGTACCTCTTTGACTGAGCCAGGTTAGCTGTTTCCACCTTTTTCCAGTCTTTAAGTTAAGCCAACAAGCTTCTGACTGTAGCTTTATATTTAGCAGACAGACATGAGTGGTATTGATCTTCTCTTTTGACAAGAAAGCAAACGAGTACATTTCCAAAAATATCAAACATTCCATTTTAATGTTTTCAAGTTTGTAAAAAGCTTTTGTCCTCATCAGCAAATGCATCTACTCAGATGATCCTTATTTCATTAATTTTAACAAACTGTCATAACTAAGAGGTCACACCGACTGGAACCAATTACATAATCTTGTTTCATCCCTCAGGTGAACCCCTCCTGTTGTCGTCAGTACAGACAGACCTCTTCTTGGTTGGACTGCGCAGTGGCAGTGTGGATGTGCTGTCCTCCTCTGCCAAGAAGGCCATCCTGTCTGTGGACTACGACTGGAGGGAGCAGAGAGTCTACTGGGTCAGTCTGGACAGTGAGAACATCAGGTGGTCCTCGCTGGACCAGAAGACCACGGGAACTCTGATTAAAGGTTGGTGCAACACGAATGTGGTTGGAGTATTGTCGGAGGAAGTCAGAGGAATAAATATTCAGTGTTATACACGAAAACACCTCCTCAAGACACCGTTTGTTGCCACAGGAATCCGGGCTGATTCTGTAGCTGTGGACTGGCTCGGCAGGAACCTGTACTGGATTGATGGGGTGAACAGTCAGATTGTTGCCATCAGGCTGGCCACAGGCACTCTGGAGTCACTGGACCACAGCGTCATCCTGGACGAGGACCTGGATCAGCCCCGCTCTCTGGCCCTGCTTCCGCAAAAGGGGTTGGTATGAATTTATTTTATTTGTAAGAACCTTTTTAAGACCAGGATTAAGTCTCTTTGTTTTTTTTTTTCTACCAGGCTGATGTTCTGGACAGAGATTGGTAATGTAGTGAAGATTGAGCGGGCTGGGATGGATGGGTCAGAGAGGAGGGCGGTGGTGAACTCCAGTCTGGGCTGGCCTGGTGGTGTGGCTGTGGACACGATCTCTGACAGAGTCTACTGGACAGATGAAAGACTCGGCGCAATTGGATCTGCGACACTGGATGGAGATGATATTCAGGTAAATCCTTTTTGAGAGGGGGGTGTTGCCATGTTGCCTTTGTTTTTAAGCTTTGAAAGATATATTTTTTTTTTCCCTATGCAATTTTTAGATGCATCTGTCCCAAATTTTGCTGTACAACCCTTTCCAAAGTAACAGCAAGTCAGATGCCTAAATAAAAATGCACGCTGCACAAATCTCCCTCTCAGATCCTCCAGATGAAAGAGACCACCAACCCGTTCTCGCTGGCAGTGTTCAATAACATGCTCTACTGGACTGATGCCAAGAAGCGAGTGGTGCAGGCTGCTCATAAAATCTCTGGCAAAAACCGTCAAGTTCTCCTGAAAAGACCCAGACAACCTTTTGCTGTGAAGGTGAGTAAACGGTTTGGAATTTAGAATTGGGTGCAAATGTATAATGGACACTGTAACTAAATTTGGATCACCTTCATGTGTGAAGTGCTCGCAGCAGCTCGCTAAATTGTGCATGCACAGTATGACGTTGTACTGTGTGTTTGAAGCCTTCTACTTCAACAAGATCTTGGCACGGTTTTGGGAAATTGAGGAAAAATCCTGGGATTGCTTGTGCAAAAATTGCAGCTGTGGAATTTTAGTGTACTAAGTACTAGATGTAATGTTTCAGCATGAATTGTAAAGTACAAAGTACAAAAAAGCAGAATTAAGACTTCTGTGTTCCCTGTTGTTTTGTAGATTATCCACTCATTGCTCCAGATGGGCAACCAGAGCCCCTGTGAGAAGATGGACTGTTCCCACATGTGTGTGTTGGCGCCGGGACCCAAAGCTGTGTGCAAGTGTCCCTCTGGTCTCTCACTGGCTGAGGACGGTCTGACCTGCTCCAGCCTGGTCAACTCAGCATTCCTGCTGATACTGTCTCCTTCCACTGTCACACAGGTTGTGCAAATTTACACCAGGTCTAATCTGTTTGGCAGGATATATTTTAAAGGAATCATTGGGCATCATAGGAAATGTGGTGTGTGTGTGTCCAACAATCTAAAACTCACTATTTAAAAGTAACGTCATTTTTATAATCTGTTCAAAAACAAATTATGAACAGATCCCTGGTTTAAAGGAGGGTTATGTGCCTGCAGACTATTGGCAGATGCTACAATTTACAGATGTTCCCTGAATGCCTCACATGCAGGCAATGGGTAGATGCTGGCTACAGCATACATCACTAGGTTTCCCATGAAGATGGAGTTTGAGGCAACAGCAGTGCGCTGTACAGTGTCCTTGTGAGGTTTATAGGGGGCCATCGGGGCCTTTGCCTCTCCCTCTCCTGTGCCTCTGCATAACTTACAATTAGACATCTGTGTGCGAAATGTATATTTAATCCCAGTGATGTCTGTAGATCTACCTGCAGTCTCGACACACAGCAGCAGAGCTGAAGGGCTGGCCTGAACACCTGGCCCTGCAGGTGCCCAGCGTCAATGAAGCTGCCATCATGGACTACAACCTACGTTACCACACCTTATTCTTGACGGATGATGGCACAACTTCACTCAGCTCCTTCAAGCTGAAGGACTCAGACTTGACCTCCCAAGGTCAGCTTCTCAAACTCCTGGGTGACGCCATCAGTGCCATGGCCCTGGACTGGGTGACACTTAGCGTCTACTGGAGCAGCAACAAACAGCGCCGCCTGCAGGTGACCTCCATCACGGGTGCCTACACTGCCGTTCTCATAAAGGAAGGGATTGGTAGAGTGGAGTCCATCGCCCTCCACCCTCCCAGTGGGAGAGTTTGTTTCACCAACTTGGCTCGGCAGGATATAGGCACTGTGGCTACTGTAGAGTGTGCTAACATGGACGGTGCTGAGCGGAGGGTGATGTGGAAGGATGCTGTCCAGCCCACATCTCTGGTTTTCTCCAGTAACGGGGACACGATCTACTGGGCTGACTCTGGTAAGAATGATTTTGGGTATAGTTGTGGAAAGATTTAAGTGTTTTCATGGACTGAAAGTTCTTTGGAACAAAGCTGTAATTTGTTTAGAAAAGCAGTAACATCATGGTTTCTGTCTCAGGTTTAGGGACCATTGGCTATGTTCAGCTTGATGGATCTGGATACAGAGAGTTGAAGGCCGGTGATGGCCTGGCTGCTGTGGCTCTGAGTGATGATACGCTGCTTTGGATGACTGTTAATGGTAATGTCTCATAGCATCTGCTTAATTAAATACACCTAATGCCATATTAGAGGCACCAACTTGCAGGTGGTGCTGTTCAACAAGCTATTCAAGACATTGCCTCCATAAGAAAATAGTTTCATAACATGTGCGTTTGAAATGCAACACATCATTGAAGGGTCAAGCTATGAGTGCTACTGAACCTGTAACAGCTTGTGATCTTTTCTGTATTTTTCATGGTGCTACATTTCTTTGTGTTGGCTTTTCCCTCAGACAAAACCAGGCTCTGGTACAGAGATGAGCAGCAGCAGAACAAGTTGTGGTTTGAAGTTGGCACAGAAGTGGTCAGCTTGAAGGCATTTAGCAAGTCAAGTCAGACTGGTATGAAAGAACCAGACCTCATGATGCCTGGGTCATAAAGCTGGTGTTGATATAGCTGGGAGTCACCCATTTTTATGGTTCTAAATGCCAAAAACAAAAATCACAAACTCCAGTTGATTGACAGTCTGCTTGTTTCACCAGGTTCTAACCAGTGCACAGAAAACAACGGCAACTGTCAGCACTTGTGCCTCGCCACCCCAGGAGGTCGGACATGCAAGTGCGGCCATGATCACGTCCTTGTGAATGCCACCCACTGCAGCCCAGAGCAGGGCTGCCCAGCTGGCACAAGGCCATGTCTGGATCAAGTCTCATGCCAGCCTGTCGAGAAGTTCTGTAACGGGCGTGTAGACTGCTCCGACCACTCGGATGAGAACTGTGAGTATTTATATATTTATACCTCCTTTTTAAAGGGTAATAAGAACTAGAGGATATCACAATATAGGTAAATGGATATAAGTAAGCTACACCTTGAACTGCAATGACTGAACCGGCATGGAGTTTTGGCTGAAACTACTGTTGTCGTCGTCTTCTAGGTGTCAGTCTGAAGCAGTGGTCAGGAATCAAGGTCCTTGCTCCCACGCAGCCTCGCAGCTCATCTCCTCCTCCTCCCCCTCTCCCCCCTCTGTCTGAAACCAATGACCTGAACACAACCCTGAATGTCAGCAGCCTGCTCATGAACCTGGATGCCCAGCAGTGCAGCCAGAGACACTGCAGTGGCAATGGACGCTGTGTGGACAACAGTGGGGACACTGTATGTGTGTGTTCACTGGGCTACAGCGGCGATTCCTGTACGGACCATCTCCTGCAGACCGTGCAGCGTCCCTTGGTCTATGGTGCCGCGGTGCTCGGTGCAGGAGTGCTGGTCATTTCTGTGCTGGCAGTGGTGATCAAGAGGAAGAAGAATGCTAACATGAGGTTTTTCAGTTTATACTAATTATTTAGAAACCGTTGTGTCTCAGACACAAAGATGGACAGTTTCCTTTTTATAAGACATCAACTTTTTTAAATTTAACTATGAGCTCTACAAGGCACAACCACACTTTGAGCTAGATGCTAACATCAT
Source organism: Seriola dumerili (assembly GCF_002260705.1). Lineage (NCBI taxonomy): Eukaryota > Metazoa > Chordata > Actinopteri > Carangiformes > Carangidae > Seriola > Seriola dumerili. Next base: position 10,137,544 of record NW_019174272.1, on the reverse strand, counting down.
CAGCTGATTAAATGTCAAGATGGAGGCCAACAACCAATTCAGTGTATTTTCTACATTTGATGTCTATGGGGAGAGTTTGTTTGTTTGTTTGTTTGTTTTTAAAAATGTTTTGTCACTTGTAGCAACAGTTGAATCTATAGAGGTAGCACAGGACTAAATTTGTCTTTCCTTCCTGTAGGAGAGCTAGCCCAGCTGCTATGAAGGATACAAGTATGACAGACCTGGAGAAGAAAGCTGAGACCGCCCCACCCACAACTGCCCCAGTAGATACAGAAAAGCCAGAGGTGGACCACCCAAGAACTCCATAAACTATCAGGGTCCCATTTGTCTTAATGTGCCTATGAGATGAGTGTGACTTTACCTTCTTTCTCTGCAGGAAGCGGTATCGTCTGTGGACTGAGGCTGATATATGGGCAAGCAATGTTTTAAATAAACAGTTTGCATTTTCCTCTGTTTCCTGTAAAGTTATTTCAGAATTGTTTATTTCTTAATTGTCTGTTATACACCCAATTTAGACTTTTTCTTTTACATGGACTGCAGCAGATAATTGCCTGAGTTATGGCAATGACATAACTGACAACATCGGAGGTCGATGGTCGGTGGTCTCTCCTTTTGTAAACCGCTTGGAAGAGATTCAGCACCGAGTATAACGAAGGACAATAAAGATGTGGCGCAGGATGTACTCTGATCCAGGAGGACAGACCACGACTGCACAAAATGCCACATGCCATCTAATGTAACTGGGGAGACTAAGAGGTTCTTGATCCAAAACACACTTGCTAATCTCTTTCCTTGTGCGACCTCTAGATGTCCTCAAGAAGTCGCATATTATGTGTCACAAAAGATGAAGGCAGCAACTAACAATTTTCATTATCACTTAATCGTTTGGTTCATGAAATGCTAAACAAGAGTCAAGTGCATGTCCCAGTTTCCAAAATGTTTCATCCCTCAACCATATGAACTAAATTTAATTTTCTCCAAATATGGCAACTTTCTTTGATCTGAGAGAGTATGTATGATGAGACATTGTGATATGTATTTAAAGTCTAAAATGGATTCTTCCCATTGTTTACTCCAAAACCACAAAACACATGTTTACTCTGCCTGTGAATAGGCACTTCTGGTGCAGCTGCTCATTCTCATTATCCTCAGTGTTTAGCACTCTCTAATTTCACTCAGTCTGGGGGTGTGATTTAGTGATTTAGATTTGATTGTTCATGAGTCGGAACTGGAATGAAGAATGCTAAAGACACAAACCAGATGATGAATCACTGCTTTATTGTACCCACACATCAACAGTCATATAAATGCAAGGCTAAGCAGAAATTAGCTCATGGTAGAGTTGGTACATACATCGGCATTAGTCTGCTGTATCCCTATGGTGTGCAGGGATAAGGGGACACTCAACCTATCCAGGTAGGAATGCGGAAAAGCTATATTATTCAAAAATAATAGTTTACATTCTCTACTATCTAATATACAATTGATATTCATATATTGTTTATGTAGCTAATTTTTATGCCAAAGTTTCAGTATATGTTTTTCTGAATGGTGGAATTTTAATCCCTACTTAAAAATACATCTCCATTACACATTCAAACAGTTAAATGAAAAAAAAGTTGTTGAAATGTTCTCTTTGTGCAGAATAGTGTTATGGATGCAGATATTTAAAACTGATGCATTAACATGTGAGCAGCATTTTAGCGGATCAATCTCGAGGACTGATTTAACTAAAGTATTGGATAGGTAATATGGAAAATCTCAGACATTTCTAACCATAATAGAGCCCTAAAATCTTTATACTTATAGCCAAGTATAGTTAGAAACATTTCACCTGTTTTAATGCAAATCAACTTGTCAAAAATGTTGTGGAAATAAGTCTCTGTATCGTGAAACATCAGCAGGCTGTGATAGAAATAGAAAATAGAATAGAAAAAGTTGATTTTAGAAGTTAATTTGCATTGAAGATAGGTTGAAATATCCCTGCTACACGTTTAAGTTTAAGGAACTAGTTGCTGACTAGAATGTCTTGATAAGGGAAGTTTTTAGCAGCTGATAGCAAAATGACTGTCAGTCGGGTAAAAAGTGTGATATCTAAAAGAGGAAATGTAGTGGAGGAGAAGTATATAATAGTATAGATTAAAAATACTGAAGTGACATACAAGCACCTCAAATCTGTTCTTAAGTGCAGTGCCTGAGTAAATGTACTTGGTCACATTACTGAACCAGTATAGTGCTTATGGTTTATTTGTTTCAGTAAATACAGGAAACACAGTAATGGCATTTCTATGGACTACACTTTGCGCTGTCGTCATGGTGACTGCAGCCATGTCTAAACCAGTAAGTAGCTCTTTTATTCTGTTATTACATCTATACCAATGTAAAGCAATGTAAGAGGACTTTCATGTCACCTTCCTTATTATAAAAACAGGTCTGTCTAAGTGAAAATGAGGATTCATCCAAGTCATCAGAGTCCAGAGACTCCAGTTCATCAGAAGAGACTGACACTCACATTCGGGATTCACAAGACCCCCTGCAGCCAGCGTTTACAGAGACAGACAGGCCTAATGCTAAAGAGCAGACCGACCCCCTGAACACTGCAGCCCTACTTCCCTCTGCAGACTCGGGGCTTTCTCCAGCCGCGCTCAACACTTCAGCACTGCCAGACCCTGAGGACCCTCAAACCTCCACTGACATTGATGCTTTACAGCTCATGCCAGAAGATCCTTCGCAAACTGCTCTCGGCATGGACATTTCTCAAGATATGCCTAATACGGATCCTGCACAGGACTCAATGAACACTGACACTGTGCACGTTTTACCAGACACAGCGGTCTCACTACACCCAGGGAAAACAGAAACTGATATACTCATAGGTGTTGGTGGACCAGCTCAACCACAAGTCATCACCACCACCTCCACTACGTACCAAGGATTCCCAAGGGGTGCCACTCCACCCTTTCCTCCACACATTATCAAACCAACACTTCCACCATTCTCCACAACCCCTCCCCTGCCAATCCCAATCGCCACCTCCCTGACTGCTAGTCCTGGTTCTTTCATTTTACAGTTCAGGACCCCTGAGCCGGATCCACCCAGAGGAGACAGCATTTGATCTAAGAAACTGTGATCGATTTCAATTTCAGTTCCACTTCAGGTTACTGGCTTGGCCCATGTTTGTTCTAGATATATGTAGCGTTTTCTTGATACTTTGTAATAGTCACTGCTATATAAATACAACTGAAATGTACTGATGTTTATTAGCTACAACACCATGTGATTAAATGCTCTTATCTCTAATTCAATGAGTGGTTCTGAAGAAAACACACTACAATACTGTTAAGTAAAGTTATGTTATGTTTTTATTGGGAGTTTGTATTACTGTCATTGTAAACATAACCACACTTCACATCTGCAAGTAACAAAGGATCATTTGTCACAGCAGCTGTACCAAAAACTACAGTAGGACATGTCTGTTATGAGAGGGAGACATCTGATTGCTGCATGTGTTGCAGTTGAAATTAGCATCAATTTCTGATCAAAGAGGTGATGGAAAATTAGATCCACACTCAGGAATTAAGTCAGATGTAGAAAAATACTGTTTAATCTTTGACTCACATGCAGAAACTGAAAAGTACAGGAGGTGCAGATGCTGCACTGAGGATGGTCCACACGCGGACTGAAACATCTGCATCTTTTTGAGGTTCGTTTACTGCACATATGCCCTGTGACTCCTTCCCTTTCACTCAGTCCATTTTTAAGTGATTGTGCAGACGATATTAATCATGTGGACTTATAACTGAGGCTAGTTTTTCATTTTCAGTTGTGTCTGACACATTTTCAAGCCTGGTGGAGTGGTACATATAGCTTTGCAGGCAGGTTTAGTGTATATGACAAGTGGACACACCTTTGTTCAAACAAAGAGCATTTCAATAGGATGTCTGGAACAGTTCCTGAACTTAACAGAAGACAATCACAACTGGTGAGATGCTCCAGCTCAATGTCACTGAATGATTGGCTGCAACACTAATGTGCTGTGGGTGACTCAGGTTGATCTTGCTGTTCGGGCTCTGTGTCAGTCTCTGCCTCATTCTCAGTGTCCTGCTCTGACTGTTGTTGCTGAGGCGGCTGGATGAGTCCTCCCTCCTGTGCTGTGTTGTAGGAGCCACAGCCGCTGCACTTTATGCCCAGCACGTGGAAAGGTACCGCGCAGTGGGCTTGGCAGTCATTACATATTATCTATAGTGAGGAAAAACAAAGGCGATGGATTACATGTAAATATAACCAAGTTGGATGATTACTAACAACAGTCACCAAGGCCCATTTCTATTTAATTGTACAAAGTGGAGTGAAATGAAATGCAAAACACCGGGCTAATTCATCAGTACTTCAAAACTTCTTCATTTAACATAAACAAAAGTATTACTTGGACATTTTATTGTATATATTAAGGTCTTACTTTGACAGTGGCACCCTGGTATTCAGTGGGCATCGGTGACTGAGCGATCTCTATGTCTATCTGATCCCAGTGGTCCTCCATGTTCCAGGCAGAGTGCATACACAGAGGGCAGCGATACGCTCTGAAACAAACAAGGAAAAAATAACATTTAGTGGAAGGCGTTATTCAGTTCCTTTAGTAACCAGGCTACTGTTACTCTGTCTATACGTGCAGCAGGTCGGTAATCAGGTTTATCACCTTCCCCAGACCTTATTTTGGAATCATGGTTTACTTATTCAGCAAAGTGCCCAGTCGCAGAAACCAGTTTTCTGCTTTACTTGATGGTTAAGAAATCAACTTACTGGAGAAAGCCAGCTGTATCCTGGTTACTTGATTGTACGTAAACACACTGACTGATGCAGGACTCAATTGTTTCAGAAATATTTATGTCAAACAAATTAATAATACCTAACTTTGAAAAAGACCATATCTTACTCAACTAAACAATTCCCAGGGAAAAGGACTTATTAGACATACCCTGTTCTGACCATGTCATCAAAGCAGGTCCTGCAGAGAATCAGAAAAACATGTTAACTGTTACATTTATCTCATAACAGATCTTCAAATATTATTACTACATGAAAATAAACCACTATACTTATTTAGGGATATGTAAGGCTTGACAATATAATATTTTGATTTAGTAGTCTACATCATCAACATTTGAATATCCTTTCAACTCTCTTCTCTTCATATTTAATTATATTATATTTCTTCTCTTATATTGCTAATACCATTGTACTATTAGATTTTTTTAACTGTGGTATAGAGAGTAACCACTCTGCTTTGTATCTGTCAGGCCTAAATCCAAGATTCTTGTATTTTTCCATCCTTGTAATTACAAATTATGCACAATTCAATCCCACAATCCTGAGCTACGTGTATTTAGGGAATAATGAGTCATACTTGTGTAAAAGATGGCCGCATGGAAGAACGTGAGCCCCAATTCTGGACGTGTGAATATCCTGTACATACAGAGGAAAATCATATCAAACTGTAGAGAAAGCAAAGGACTGAATAAATCCAACATCACTCTGTATATCAACCAATGTATTATGTGTTTTATTACCTCCATACACACTGGGCAGTTCTGCCTTGACACATTTTCAACACACTGAAACATAAAAAATAATAGTAAATAAAAGCAGTGATGATACTACAGACAAATACGATGTGTGTGCATCAGAAACAGGTGCAGGATAATAATCACCTTGTGGTTTCCCCGTAGATCCTGGGCTAAACACAGATTGCACTTCTCACAATGGAAATACTTCTCCCTGGGCCCAATCCTGTAGGGACCAAAACACAGTGGCACTGACACAGGTTTCAATCACCTCATGCATGAATAACATGTGAATGGATGCTTGAGGACGACACACAAACACTGAATTGTAGATTACTTCAATGCATGGAAGCAAAAACAAAACCGCCAGTGGCAAAGTGGGACAGAAAAAGTCATTGGCAGAATCACACAGGGATACTGCAACATTACTTTTTTTTTCTTTTTTTTTGCATTGACAAGTTGAAACATCAGTGTATGCATTAGTATAGCAGATTTGAAAACTCAGTGAATTACCAAATTACTGATTGTGGAGTCAGCTGATTTAGAAACACTGAAATCTAACATCAGGATGTTACAAACAAACATCACAACATTGAGATTTTGTCCTTGAATTAACTTGAATTAGTTGTGTAGAAAGAAAAAGACAAATACTGCATCCTTCTTTAAATGGGTCTTCGTCTTGTTATAGTAAGTATCTTCTACTGAGGTTATAATTTTACAAAGATATGTAACTATGTAGCTATATAACAAGTATTCTCTAAGCTCTACTGTTTCTCACCTGCATATTCCACAGGGTTGACAGTGGTACTGCTTCTTATCCTTGTCGAACAAGTGGCAAATGTCACAGTAATACTCCCCAAACTGCACATGGCACTGCTGGCAGGTCTTCTGTGCCTAAAAGAGTGAAATCTCACATTTGTACCATTGATTTATCTTGATGTGAGCTAACCACCACGTGCATGACTACAATATAAAATAAAGATCAAAGCGAACGTGAGATTAAAGATCACTGCTACAGGTGAGAGTGGAGTTGAAACATATCGGTTGCAGATGTTTTTTTTCCCTTCTGTTACCTGCTGCACTGTCTGACACGCAGAGCACTGCACCTCCCTGACTTTAAAGCGATCCATCTGGTGGTTTTCCTCTGCGTCATGACACAGCCGACACACGTACAGTTTACCACAGCAAGGCGCCTGCAGTGCATAGAAACATAATGTCAATCATACTTTTATTAGATGCAAAGCTGATACCGCAACTATTCTATATTTCTGGCTGCTACAACTCTGGAAGTTTATAGAAAAGCCAAATTAAAGTTTCAGTGACTTTTTAAAAAGGCCTACATATATGTTACAAACAACCAGCACGTATGACTGAGATGGTGACTGATAATATAATTTAACAGATAATCCAATACTAACAAAACTTCAAACCCCATTGTACTTTGTTATGCAGCTAACACATACGAACCATGAAGACACTAATATGTCATAAAGATACAGTTGTTGCGTTAAGTAAGCGTTTAGGTAACTAACTAACGTTAGCTATGAGCTAAAAGAGTAGCTCCAATCGTTATAGCAGAGTTACAGCTAGTCATATTTAACACCACTATGCCTCCATCTTGCATGTTATAAAAATATACACATTTCATTTGAAAAAGTTAACTCACTTTCAATAAGCAGCTGCGTGCATAATGCTCACAACCTACAGGAGAAGCCATGTTTTCTCCGTGTCTCTTCTTCGCGGCCAGTGGGAGGCTGCCCGCTTTTCTTCTTCTTTGTTTTGACAGCGTAGACTCAACATTACTGCACCCCTCCGTTTGAGATGCCTACCAAACCCGTGAGCAAATTGCTTTCATTGGTTAAGTGTTAAAAAAAATTGCAGTGACAAACAAGGTGATATGGCACAACATCTGTGGCCCCATTTCCCCTTTTTATCATATTTTATGAAATAATTTTCAGGTGAACCTCCGTATTATAGGTGGAGCTCAATTCACAAACTTCGAAGAGAGTCATCATTTAATTTCCCCGTCGTATTTAACATTAGGTCAAATAATGAGTTCGATCGCCGTTTGATACACTGCAGTAATAGATGTTTTCCTCTGTTCGTCTACTTTCTCCTCTGTCTAATAATTTATACTCTCCATTCCTAGATTGCGGATATCTTGATAATCTATGCCCTGACCGCAAGTGTTATGGGCGCCGCTGGTGTAGTGGTATCATGCAAGATTCCCATTCTTGCGACCCGGGTTCGATTCCCGGGCGGCGCACGAATTTTGCTCCAGTAACTATCAGCGAAAATTAAAATGTTACAAATGTAGCAATGAGAGTTATTGAATGGTAGTAAATAACGCCAACAGTCTAATCAAATACCTTGTATATTACCATTTACTTTAACTGCATCATAACCATTTCCCAGATGTGTCCAGCTGCTATTTCCTCAAACGTTTGGCACTTTTGTCAATTAAGCTATGACGAGGAATAGGTTAATGGAAATATAATTTTGCAGTTATGCAAGACTGCCGGTAACGTGCTATATGTGCAGTTTTTGCCGTACAGATGTGGAGGCACATCTTTGTGTGTGGGAGAAAGAGCGCTTGATTTTGGCTTCATTTCAGCGCGCAGGTTGACGCTGCTGACGCCGCTCCTCCGCCATCTTCAACTTCCTATTGTTTGCATCAGACTGAGGCTGTCTGCGGTGTGTGTGAGAGCAGAATCGGCCACCGATCTGTCATTAAATAGTTGATACAGCCTTAACGTTCGCGGTCGCTAAAGTTGAGCACAAACAATTTGTATGTCATTGGATTAAAGACCTCTCAGGACGCTACCACTAAACCTTGATGATGGAGGACGATCAACCCAGAACCTTGTGAGTAACAGCGGCCCTGTCTATGTCCTGGAATTGGAAGGCTCCGTGTAACTACGGCGCGTCCGAAATGTTTCCACGTTGTTGTTTCAATTAAAAACTGTAAAACCTTGTAATTTTGACACACATGGACATTTAACTCGCATTAGCATTTCATGTCGACAATACCTGCGTCTGTAAATGTATTTTGACAAAGGGGATTTTCGACATGAACGTAAAGTTCTGTTTGATTTAGCCGTAGAAATAGACGGAACCGTAACTCGCCTGAAAATGAAACTGAACGGCTAGTTAATGCTAGCTATCATTAGCTAAACAGTTGGAAGCTATACCGCCGCTTCTTCTAAAATGCACACGTCTTCGAGGAATAGCTATATCCCCAAAATTAGTCTTAATTTCTTACTAATAGACAGGTATTAGCTAGACCCTCACGAAAAGGATGTAATTTTACAAAACGCCGTTAGCTGCCAACCCACTTAGCATGAGGCCCGTTTATACCGGCTAGCGTTATCTTTAGCTAGCCGGTAGACAAGCCACGTCAACGGTCGGAGAGACGGCACAGGATAGCACCAGAAAGGGGGTGACCATACTGTAGTTGTTTGTGTAAAATTGAGACTATCCCCAGTGGTATTTAGTCCACGACCATTGTCGATTTTATGCTAAAATAAGGAATTGTTGTGGGTTGTAGCTAGCCCTGTTAACTAGCCTTTGTTTGCATGCTACTTCCTGTTTGACAAAGACTGAACTCCCTCATCTCTCTCCTTGTTTGCAGGTATGTGGGGAATCTGTCCAGGGATGTCACTGAGCCCCTTATCCTGCAGGTCTTCACACAGATTGGACCCTGCAAGAGCTGTAAAATGATAGTTGATGTGAGTGTTATTCCCTTGTCTGGTATATATTGTTTGACAATAAGAAATACAATCAACAGTGGCTGGATAGGTTGTGGTGCCATGAAGGTCTCAATCTACACATATGCTTGATACCGATATTCCTCTTCCAGTCTGTTATATCAGGCCTGACACGCCAAGATACAGTAGGTGACTCTTGTCATGAGTGACTAAATAGTCACTCTTGCTGTGGACTTAACATCAGTCTTGTTTTCCCGTTGACAGACGGCTGGAAATGATCCGTACTGCTTTGTGGAGTTCTATGACCACAGGCATGCTGCTGCCTCATTGGCAGCCATGAATGGAAGGAAAATAATGGGTAAGGTAAGCTATCGTATCTACAGGGTGAGTGGGGATGGGTGGGCATCGGGTGTGGGGATTTAGGTTGTGTGTCTTCCTAAAAAAACAAATAGTGAAGTGATAGCATTCATATTCCAGTACATAGATAGGGTTTTCCAACTGACAGGGGGAAGCTGCTGCAGCCAGGTTTCAAATCAGATGTTAATCATTTTGAAGATGGCCAGAAAGTAGTGTTTCTGTTAGAAAAATTGGTTCATTAGCTTATACCTAATGGTCTTGAATTCCTCCACATCTACCACCTCAGTTTCATCTGAGGTGGTAGATATGGAGGAACGTTGGCAACGTGTGACATTAATGTTTGAAGCTAATTCAGGTTTGAGAAATAATTGACAGAAACATAATTCAGGGCTCCACTGAACAAGCCTGTACAAGCCTGTGTCAAAATATTCAAGACCATGTAAGCTACATTGTAAAGATAGCATAACACAAATGTCAGGTTATCTAGAACATTAGAGCAAACCATTAACATTTTAATTTTACACTTTTAAAAGACCACAGGGCATTCTAAAAGAATAATTAAGTGGTGCTGGATGGTGTAATGATGAGTTGAGCTTCTGGAGTCAGTGTCAGACTGAGCAGCCACTGTTCAAGTGATTTGCATTGCACTGGCCACCGTTGCAGATGAGTTTTGTAACTTTCAGTGGTACCTGCATTTGTTATTATTGGCTTATGCCTCGCATTAAAATGCATTGCATTGATGCCCCATTCGAATCATACCATGGTTGTACTCTTTGCTCTTATGCTAATAAATTCCTACACCCAGCTGTGAAATTGTTTGAGTCACAAATAGTAGTTCCAGTTGTTCTTAATTTGGTGCTAAGTTAATTCAGGTACTAAGATTTGATACAAGAGAAATCTTCCTATACTTTGTCAGTTGATGTGCACTGGACAGAAGTTAGGGAAACGGCACCATATCACATTAAATAGATAGTACACAAATAAGTCCTTTTTAGTCAGTCCTTAATTCATACAACCTCACGTGGGAATTACCAGGTTTTACTGTAAATGTTGTAAACATACCCCACCTGGCCTGTTCTCTCTCTGCCCCTCTCCATAGGAGGTCAAAGTCAACTGGGCCACGACGCCAACCAGCCAGAAAAAAGACACAAGTAGTAAGTACAAGTGCTTGTCAGTGGGCATATACACTTCATTGGCAGTATATTCAGTACACCTAGTTAAGACTAATGCAACAGCTAATAAATCCCCTCTAAAACAGTTTCAACACAAACAGAACTTTATAACCTTTATGGAGGAGGATTTATTGCAGGACTGTTGTATTAGACTCCATCAATTTTAGCTAGGTGCTCCTAATAATAAACAGCCAACTGAATGTTTACTTTATGACATTAATACATTGTAAAAGTCTGATTCATAAATGAAAATTGCAGGGAACGATTTACACTGCATATATGTTTACATATATTCCTAATGTAGTCATTTCATTTTCTTGTCTGGATTGTGGTTTTCCCAGGATGACACTTGTTTTGACCTTTCTCTACTAACAAGCTGATAAAAATGCGCAAATACAGGCAGGAAGTCAAGATCTTGGAAAGACCATCAAAGCTTGAAATAGTGTGTATTAGCATATACCATGTTTAAACTGCTTTCCCTCCTACAGATCACTTTCATGTCTTCGTTGGAGACCTCAGTCCAGAAATAACTACAGAAGACGTCAAAGCTGCCTTTGGTCCATTTGGCAGGATATCGTAAGTTTAAAGCTAATATTTACCGATGAAGATTCAGAGCTGCAATTATCGGTCAACTAATTGATCGACAGAAACCTTTCAAGTAAAAAATGCCAAATATTCTGAGGTTCTAGTTCATAAGATTTGCTGTTTCTCTCTGTTTTATTTTATTGTAACTTGAATGTGTTTGGACAAAACGCAATATTTACAGACACCAATAAGGACTTTGGGAAAATGTGATTGCTGGTTTTGCAATTTTTTTGACATTGAATAGATAGAAACAATCAATCAATTGTAAAAGAATCAAAAGATTAATATATTACGAAGATAATTTTTAGATGCTGCCTTACAAAGAGAACGAAATCGGGTATAGACAATGGAAAATGAGGCCATGCTCTGACAATGGGGAAGTAATGTTTTTCCCATTTCTGCCTCATACCAATACAAAATGAATCATTTTAATTAAAGCTGAAACAAATAAGCCATTAGTTTATCGCTTTAGTATTTTTTTAAACAAAAATTTAATCAATTCACAGCGTCCATCTTTTCAAATGTGAATATAGGTTGTTTTCTTTATCATCTATTGATCTTTCTGAGTATTTTGGGGTTTTCATTGAACAAAACAGGCAGTTTGAACACGTCGGATTTTGGGAAACTGTGCAAGGAAATTTGATAAGAGCAAAGTAGTTAGTCAGTTGTAGCCCTAATTTCAGTTTGAGATTTCATTAAGAAGCTTCTTCCTTTTCATACAGTGGAGGCGTCATGTAGGGCTGCATGTTTCTGATGTTTTCCTGTTGGTGTGTTTGTCCACAGAGATGCTCGTGTTGTGAAAGATATGGCTACAGGGAAATCTAAAGGCTATGGCTTTGTGTCTTTCTTCAACAAATGGGTGAGTAGACATCATTGTGTTGATACTGCTGTTAATGGTGGGGTTCTCAAAGCGTTATTATTTCTATAAAACATTCTTGATAGAATAGAATCTTTATGCCTTGTTATATTAAAATAGCACATTGTCACATAGGTTACTTCTTAATTTGTGTTCTGTTTCTCTAAAGGAACACATTCTTGATTTTTGCATTACTAGACTCTAGCTTAATGCAATAACCAGATTCTTTCTTGGTTTCCAGGATGCAGAGAACGCCATTCAGCAGATGGGGGGTCAGTGGTTAGGAGGCAGACAGATTCGAACTAACTGGGCCACAAGAAAGCCCCCCGCCCCAAAGACGACCTATGAAAGTGCGTTATCATCGGTGTGCACGTTTTGCTTGCTTACGATGTTGGATTCACATGTTAACAGTGGCTTTGTCTTTGTATTCCCCTCCCAGATAACTCCAAGCACCTATCCTTCGATGAAGTAGTGAATCAGTCCAGCCCCAGTAACTGCACTGTGTATTGTGGCGGAGTCAGCACAGGACTGACAGGTGAGGAGTACTGATGATGAACCAGGGAGCAACATTCTTTCAATGACGCTAACTAACGCTAAAACTAACAACAAATTTATCCTATTAAGTAAAATCTGCGTAGCTATAGCTTATTCCTCTGCACCATAGGACTCAGTTAATGTTCTGACACACACTTAACTTAAACCATATGATTTCAATGGATGATATGATTATTACCTGTGTTAACTTTATGTTAGCCACTGCAATAGATTAGCTAAGTGTATTCCACAACCACCATAATCAAGTTGCCAGTATGCCACGTTTCTCAAGCGGCATCTGGTTTTTCAAGACACATCAGCAGATATAGTTTGATATCTGATGTTCCCTTTCTGTTTGACTTTCAGAACAACTGATGAGACAGACCTTCTCTCCCTTTGGACAAATCATGGAAATCAGAGTTTTCCCAGACAAAGGCTATTCATTTGTGAGGTATGTGGATGTTTCATATTAACTTCCCGCGTTTCTTTTTTCCCCCCTTTTTAAAGAAAGGTCAAAGTTCGACACACTGGCTCTTGATCCAGTCCAGGGTCCTGCTTACTTCATTGTAGAAGGGAGAGAGAACCTGCTGTAGACATCTGGAGGCAATGATATAACATGTTTTTAAATGATGTGACCAGCATAGGTTATATCTACATGCAGGATTTAGTTCGTCTGTTTTCTGTTTTTTATCCCACATATGTGGCATTTGTGAATTCCGCTGCCTTGTATTTATTTTTAATGACTTGCTGATGATGTTTGCTAAACAGAAGTTCTGTACATGTTTTGGTTAACCAGGCAGCCCATATCATAAGTATTGATGGTAACAGAGCATATCTCCAGCAGGGGTGTTGTCACTGTTGCTGAGTAAATATCTGTGAAATGAGGTTCAGCGTTTCCTTAGTCGCTCTCTCCCTCTGTTTTTGTCCAGGTTTAACTCCCATGAGTCAGCAGCCCATGCCATTGTGTCAGTGAATGGCACTTCAATAGAGGGCCACATAGTGAAATGCTACTGGGGTAAAGAGACCCCGGACATGATGAACCCGATGCAGCAGATGCCTATGCCCCAGGTAAATATGCAATGTACTGTACATGCATAAATTAAACGGCATCTAAATACTGTCTCCATAGAGATTATAGTGTAGTAGTAAGTCTGCCAGTAAGTGCTGACAGTGTGTCCTGAGTCTGTCTAACTTCAACATGAGTTGATTCGAAAACCATATCCGTGGAAGTGTTTAACGTCACAATGAGAAGTTATTTAACAAGCATTTTGCCCCCATCATTTACTGTATTTCATATTAAAGGGGGGATATGAACTTTACACAAAGCAGGCAGTGATTATTTAAACATATTTCAATGGGCTTAATCTGTTGCTACCATGAACCACACTTACACCCTGCCTGTATATTGTACTGTATCCTGCAGCAAAACAAGATGGGCTTCGCTGCAGCCCAGCCCTACGGCCAGTGGGGCCAGTGGTACGGCAACGGGCCCCAGATTAGCCAGTATGTCCCGAACGGGTGGCAGGTCCCCACCTACGGTGTCTACGGCCAGGCTTGGAATCAGCAGGGCTTCAAGTAAGTAGCACGGTGTGCACAGGGCTCCCCTTCACCGCCTCCTCCTACTCCGGCACCACCAGAGTTCCCCTTCAAGACCGGGGCCGCGAGAGCCAGCTCTGGCCACAGGAGGGAGCCATGACCTCCCTTCCCCAATCCCACCTCCTCCCTCTTCCCCTCACCAGCCCCTCATCTTGAGAAGATTGAGAAATAAGAAAACACACAAACACACACACAGAACAATCTGAACTTTTTAATTTTGGTGTTAATCATGTTGCAGTGTGTTATCACAGCACATCCTAGTTACTGAAGGGTTTTGTTCCAAAATGTTTCTGTCAATTGAATTACAGTTCATAATACTTCAAACCTGTCAGCTAGCCCGTAAATGATTGTAAGAAAACTGCCTTAAACAAGCTAAAAAAGTATTTTTATGCATTTCAGTAAATTTAAAGATAATTGACAGAAACAAGATAAATGCTAAAAGCTCAGAACAAAGTTTCACTGTCCACATCCAGGGAGAGTTGATTGATGAAGAATGCGTTTCCCTTTTTGTAAGAGTGCCCACTGTGTGTAAGAACTGTGTTCTTTAAGGCTGTTCATTTGTTTTGTATGTCTGTTCATGTTAGAGCTTTTTACATATTTTTCTTTTTGATTTCGTTGATTTATTTTTACATTTACCTGAGGATTTGATTTGTATATGGATGTCAGTAGGACATGTTAAATATCATTTATAGGTTATCAAATTTTGTTTTTGTTTAGACAGCCTATGTGCAGTGATGCTTTGTGCACTCAAGAAAAATAAAGGAGAGGCCATATGTTGTTGACAGTCTAACAGTCTTCTTGGTGAATAGGTGTATAAATAGGCTCTGTACAAAGGTGTGAGGTAGATGTAACTGAAAACAGTGTGCGAGTGTCGAATGTACAGTAAATGCACAATTCCTAAGACGGAGGCGAGGCCTTTCTTGACTTGAAATTTAAAGATAAAACTTTATCCTGTATAAGCTGTCTATTCTCCACACTGAACTTAGAATTTAATTTTATTACACGAGTTATAAAAGACTTAAAATACATCATGTGAATTAGGTGAGAACGTACGTGTACTTTGTGGCCAAATGTAGAAGTGTTGCAAGAGAAGCGAAGATGATCTACATGTCTGTACACAGTGTGGCTTATCTGTCTATAGGCTGCATACAGCTGTTTTAATGTTCTTGGTTATCAGCAGTCGGGGGGTGGGGTGGGGTGGGGGTGGGGGGGGTAGAGAGGAATATTTAGCTTGCTGCGCTTAGCCTGTATGCTCTTTGTCTGCTTGTCCACCCATGTTTAATCAAATGACACTTTTGGCCCCTCCAAAGAGCCCTCCACTTTCTGCTAGCTTGATTTTTGCCTAGCCTGCCTCACCCTCACAACCTCTGATAACTCTGTTTGCCTTCTTGTTCTCATTCTAGCCTGTCCAGATTCTAGTAGCTCTAATATAAACCGTCCTTTGCTCCCTTTCGCCTTGTCTCCTCTAACCTGCTGGCATTTTGTCCTTCTGTCTCTCTCTCTCTCTCTCTCTCTCTCTCTCTCTCTCTCTCTTTACCTCGTTTTTTGCAGTCACTTACCGGCCAGTGCTGGGTGGACTGGCATGAGCGCCATCAGTAACGGTGGGGTTATGGAGCCTACACAGGGATTGAATGGGAGTATGCTAGCCAACCAGCCTGGTATGGGAGCTGCTGGATACCCCACACACTGATAAGTGGGCAGGGTGGGAGATTTGTCAACCATCAGCCTCTTATTGGCTGTACGGTGCCCCGCGGGGCTGTGTAACACCGCCTCCATTTGTGGCAGGACTAAGACTTTTACTGGGATGTGGATCCTAATGGGAAGGTTGACGTCTATAAGAGATGTAAATGGGATTTCATGGGGGGGTTGAGGTAATGGGAGCCAGGGAGGAGCGATTTGACCCACACAGGTATTTACACCCTTTGTGGAAGGCAAGACTGGCCATGAACCAGGGCTCTTACCATTTTTAAGTTAACTGTAAATGAGTATAAAACTGTAAAGGAGAAACTTTTGGATTTTTTTTTTTTCCGGGTTTTACAAATTGCTTCCATTTTCACATCTTTCCTCTCAGACAGCCACTGAGGGGTTTGTAATTTTTTTTTTTTTTTTTTTTTTTTTTTTTTAAAGAAACTGTTAAAGTCTGAGTCGTGCTAAGTTATGACGCTTAGTTATTATTTGAGGAATGGAAATGTGTTTAATTTGTCCTCATTTTCTCTTGGATTAAAATCAATTGCAGGGATTGTTGCCACTGCTGTTTCTCTGTAAGGGCAGATAAATATTGCACAGTTTTTTCCTCTCTCTTGTACATGGACAAGTTTGACTACCAAGAGTGTTTCCTTTTTGCATTCCATTTCTCCTTCATATCTTTCAGACAGCCTCAAATCTTTTCGCCACTTGTAAATAACCATCCATTCATTCATCCATTCATTCATTCATTTGAAACAATGTAAGTAAAATGCTACTGTTAACTGTGGGTGCTTGCTTTCTCTTTTGTTTTGATAACTCGACAGTTAACTCCAACATTGTACGTAGCAGAGTGGCACTATGAAACGTGACACTGGCACAGTGCAACACTCATGATTCTTCCATGCAGGGATAAGACAGCATTGCCATGCAGTGCATACTTAAAATTTACACAATTCAAATGTTAAAGGGTGAACATGTTTGACACTTCTGATGTTTTTTTAAATATCTATTGAAACGCCAGTATTTTATATCAAAAATCTGAGTGGATTCAACCTTTACACTTGCTCTTTTTGCCAGAGAAATGGGGAGGCCTACATTGTAACTGTTGCCTTATAGAGCTGGTTTCTTTTAGCTGACAAGATCCTCTTTTTAATTAGGCAGTGCCTACAGACATTTTCAGACCCTTTTGTTTAGAAAGGTGTTAGCCCTGAGAACTGATGACTCTGCTACTGTAATCAATGTTTTCTTGCTTTGTCCAATTAAAATGCTAATGCACATAAACCACACAATGTGTTAGGTTTCCTTTTTCTCATGGACAGCTTCTTACTCTAGGAAACATTAATGGATATTTAATTCAGAAACTGCTTTTCTAACTTAAATATATTTTTTAGCTTGACTGTTATTTCTGTTGTATGAAATGTTTTGCTTTGAAGATCTCAGAAGCTGAAAGAGGGTGTACGGCCTTTGAGGCCACCAGATTCATTTCTCAAACTATTTGTATAAAACTCTAAAGAGACACTTTACTACAAGAGTCTTATTCATTATCAATATGTGCTTCAACATTAGTATCTATGAGGTCTGGGAAGCTGGGATGTTTATGAGCTGCTTGACAGTCCATCAAAGTAAACATATGAGTAAAAAAACATAAATCAGTAAACATTCACTGTCACTATTGACAAATTAGTTAAGAAGATGACACAGAAGAGTAATGAATGATACAGTTTCAATACAGTCAAGGGAAGTCCAGGTATTGTGCATACTGGCTCACTGGAATACCTCACTGGGACACTTAGTAGAAATGAGCCATCATTCATGTTAATAATGACACCTGTGCTTTTCCTCCTCTGAAAAGTCAACATGCTTGGTGTAAAAAAAAAAAAGTCTGCACCGGGGGCCTGGGAACTGGAGCACCTGAATGCTGAATGGAATGCAGAGATAATAATAGTAATTACACCCGTGCTCTTCACAGCAGACATTTTGACTTGTCTTGGCACGAAGTTAGTGTTTTAATCAAGGATAAACACTCACACTGTGCCCTGTGTGTTAAATAAAAATAAACCAGAGTAAACAAAAAACAGATGTGTAGAATTTAGTCTAAATGAAAAACAATGAAACAGTAGGAGTTAAAGATAAAAATGATCAACCTCACTGACGTTATTACATTGTGGTTTCAGGTATTAATGATAAAGTTTATTGCATAAAGGGATAATAAAACACATGCAGTGAAACATTAATCAGACTTTACAGTTTCACTGTTCTCTGTTACAGCATCTGCAGTTCTGGAATAAACAAACCTCTGGTTCTGGTTTTATAGATGGGGAATCTGAAACTGATGCCTCGGGGTTGGGACTCATGCAGGTTCACCAGCACACACCGAACGTACAACACCAAAATCATCATGTTTGTTATTTTCTTTCAGAATAAAATTTCAAAACTAATTTGAGGTTTAGTCCACTGGGTCTCAGTGGACTGGGGTATGAGATACTGCATATAACAGTGAGGTGAGATCTACGCCAAACATCAGCTTTGCCCTGAAAGTCACATGCAAAGCGAAAGCTGCCTAAATATAAACTGTGACCTGTGCTTTCAATCAACACCTACAGACATTTCCTGGTATTTCTGGATTGACTTGAAAACATCTTCCTGATGTAGAGTTGATAAAAGGCCAGGCCACATGGAGCCTCACAGAGTCCCCATGTGGCCTGGCCTTTTAGCGCCATCTACTGCACACATGAAGACTCTGTGAGTGTCCATGTGTGCACTAGATGGCGCTCTCAGTTCATGTTTCCTGCCTGGTTTTGTGGCGCAGGTGGCTGGTTCTGCCGTGATTTAGCACAGTGTCACTCAGACCATCAGTCAGTCTGCCAGCATGTCAAATGACTGTCTGTCACATTGAGGTGTGTGTGTGTGACAGAGAGAGCAGGCAGTACTGTGCATGTGTGAGGTTACGTAAAACTTTTATTTTGTCTTCCTGTCATTTGTGTGTTACCTTTTTAAAACTTGTCTCACTCTTAAGAAAGTCTCTCAGTGAATTAATTAAACACTATATATGTATATATGTATATATTTATATATGTACTATGCTATACTGTAGTATACCATACTATATATATGTATGTGTGTGTGCCAGCTCTCACAGTCAGAGCTATTGGGTCTTGGACAGCCGTACAGTCTGGTTGGCTGGAATAACAGGCAGCAAGAGCTGACAGGCTGATAAATGGTTTGTCTCTTCACAGCTGCTCGGCCAGGACCCGACTGGGCTTTAATGGACGGAGAGTCTGTTAGAGAGGGAGGGAGAGAGAGAGAGAGAGAGAGAGAGAGAGAGAGAGAGAGAGATGTCAGGAGATGAGTTAGTGAGCAGATTACAGATGAAATCAATCAAAGCAGCAGTACTCACTTCCTCCTTTTGTCTGTCCTGCTTCCTCTCTCTCATCTTTTTCTACTTCTGGTTTTTGTGGTAGTTTAAGCAAAAATGACGAGCTCAGTCTTTACTGTGAATCATGATCTCGCCGCGTTTAAGTGTCCGACCTTGTGGGGCAGAGAGAATCTACTGTAGACTCAGTTTAATATTTTGGAAAAGTTATGTTGTTGTCGATGTTACAGACTACACTGTCTCTTGTGTGTCTTTATCCATTATTGTATAAAGGTAGATGTCCATGTCTTTTCTGATCATAAAGCAGGTCTAGATTCTGTATTAATACTGTGAAAGTATCAAAGCGCTCAGTCCACAGAGAAATGCACACAGCCTGTATTGAGAAACTGAGCGTTAGTACGAGCAGTCAGGACTTCTGTAACTTTGAGATGTCACAAGAAAGCAGTCACCGCTCTGAGCGATGCCCCAAGCCCCGCCCACCATCCAACCTTGCAAAATTTTCAGTATTTACTTGAAACCTGCTATAAAGAGGGGCTCAGAGCCTCCTCTCTTCTGATTGACTCACTGGCCTGTTTCTAGAGCTCCAGAGAGAAGCCTGAGAGAGGAGATGTAAAACTACATTGAGATGGTTTTTGGTTCTTAAACCACAAATATATCTTCTTATGGATCAACACTTCAAATACAACATGCACAGACCTTTAATGCATCGAGTATCCACCTTGTATGACTGGGACTGGGTCAATTTCACAAAAATAGATTTGGTTTATGTAAATTTAACAATTACTGTCAACTGAAACTAAAACTAAAAAATAGATGAAATAAATGCAAGGCAACAAAGACATTATAACAAAATGGCAGCCCATATAGAAATGTAATATATGACATATATGTCCCTATATCTAGAGTGATTTCTCTATATATGTCACCTATAAGTGGGTTATACTGTATCATTTTCACATATATACAGCACATCCTCTGGATACATGAAGATATAAGTATAATAACTGAAATTTTTATATGTACAGTACATTTATTAAATTTCCTTTTGTATGAATTTTTATATGGTACAAATGTTGCGACCATATGTGTTAACAATATATTAGGCTAAATTAAATATATATTTGATTTTTATATTTATTTATTAAAACAACATACATATAAGAATTCCATTTCCTTACATATGTTTCCCTTATTAATTTCTTCCCATTCTGGGTCCCAGACTTTTGGACCCCACTGTATATAATATTAACAGATATTGATGGATATATATTACGTAACATATGTCTACAATACAAGCATACGTGTATAAACATACATGTCTGTAATGGGTTTGACACGTATGTCAATATATGAAATTATTCCAGTTTATAATAGGTTCTATATATAATTTTTATATATGTGCTTTTATTTATTTTGTACATAAACAGTATGTCATATAGAAATTCAATATATGTACATATTTTATATTTACATATGGTAGTCTTGAAACACCTGAACAGTCTACTCACATACAGGAGAGACCAAGGAGCTGAGGATTTCTGAGCTGAAGAAATGTTGAGGGCTTGAAGGACACAAGGTGCCTGTGAATTGTTTGAGTGAACAGCGTCTGTGTGTGTTTGTCTGTGTTTCCATGCAAGTGACAGCTTGCGGCAGTGGCTGACAGCAAATAAACATGTTCCAGTAATTAACCTTGACAGGCCCAATGTGGTGCCAACAGCAGAAACCTGCTAATGACACAATTAATCCATAATTAAGGTATTCTGTCACACCACACTCACACACATACTCACTCAATGAACATTGTGTGTGTGTGTGTGTGTGTGTGTGTGTGTGTGTGTGTGTGTGTGTGTGTGTGTGTGTGTGTGTGTGTTGAGGAGATTGCTGCATGTCTGCCCATTCCAGTGTGTGCTACAATGAGAGCATGAAAGTCACTGGATGATACTTTGTTCAAAAAGCTCATTGACAATTTTTAAGCTTCTCTTGTGGCGCTCAAATAAAATGTGTTATCCCTATAGCTTCTCATTGTGTCTATGTTCATTGTGTTATAATTAAAGGTATAACGTTTTATCAGTGGACAACTACATATATGTGTATATATATATATATATATATATATATATATATATATATATGTGTGTATGTACATAATTAGTAATTATTATTACTAATGAGCTACTGGACACCTGAATTTCCCCTAGGGGATAAATAAAGTATCTATTACAGCGTGGCACTAACCTGTGGACCTGTGCAAACTGACTGCAGGGAGCCATGAAAGTTTCTGTTGTGGAGCAGGGGCAAGTAACTGAACTCAGTGACATGTAAGAGTGGTAAAGAGGGCAAATGTCGTTGTTATTGCCTGACATTAAGACTAAGCTGATGTTCATACTCCTTGAACTCAGGTGTTTAAGTTTCCTGCTGAACACAATAAATGTTAAATTATTTTACTCTTCACAAAGTATTTATAAGTATTCTGCAATGATTAGAAAGTTATCATTTACGAAAAACTATCATTGTAGTTTTCTGTAAACCTTGTCTAAATGTGAAAGTAGTGGCTGAATAGTGGCAGTAGTGTTGAAGCAGGTAAGCGGAAGCTACAGATATTTTAAAAAGCAATTCCTCTTGTACTTAATATCTCATGTCTCTCTGGCCCCATCTTCTCCTGTGTAAGTCCCCTGAGCAGACTGAATCCTGGCACCTCTGTCCCCTCTGTTGGTGCAGCAGTGTAATGTAGTTACTCTGCTGAGTAAACAGCTCTTTGTTTCATGGACTTCCACAGGGAGCAGCAAACTGTGAACACCGACCATGACTCAGTGAGTCAGTTTTTAATAAAAACTACAACTGCAAACATCTATGCGGAAGTTAGATCTGAAAACATAGACGGCATCCCAGCATTCATCTCTTATGTAATCCTTTTTTATCATACTGACTAAATAATGATGATAATAATATGTCAACCAACAGTCATTGATTTGTTTTAGATTATAGGTTATGTGAGTATTGGCTGGATTCAAAGTTTTTGTGGTAGATATTAGAAACAGCAACTCTGCCCTGGTTTAGTTTTTACTGAATTTATGTTCCTGTTTAATATTCCAGCACAATCTATTCAGCACACTCCAAGGACATTTCTAAGAGTTATACAATACATCCAGTATAAGATTTATGCCTGCGGTAAATGCTACTAGCTTTAAATAAACTAATACATGATTCTATAATAAAATAAAAAAACAACATACATGTTCCAATTTAATGTAGGAGACTGAATAAGCTTCATGTCTTAAATTGTGAGTTTGCAAGTGTGTGTGTGTGTGTGTGTGTGTGGCAGATGGGACTTGTATTTGTCAGTAAATAATCGTAACATCATGTTTAGACATGACACACTGCAATTGCTGTTGCATTACATAGTTGTAACCCAGATGTCAAATTTAGTTTGACAGTACCAACACAATAATCCCAGTATCCTTAAAGGACCTGCTGTCACATGCATGATGACATCACCATGACATCATCAGGGTTATTTTCTCAGCCTTAAAGCTCCTCCAGAGCCACAGCAGGGAGAGACTATACAGCTGCTTTCTCAGGCTGGGTAATAGTTCTCATGAAAAGTGTTGGAGCCTTCCTTTAAAAATCTCAATTTGAAGGTTCAGTTGGTATTTATCCATGCAAATAGTATTGGTTGTTTCAATCATGATTGCACATATAAAACAATATGCATGAACTCACCCTTTAAATCCAGACTAATGAAACTGGGCCAGCAGCTTTTAAAGGCAGAGTGAGGCGGGTGTCAGCGCAGGTCTTACAGACTGTCAGGTGTGTTGAGTAATAAGAAGAGGAGCATTCATCATATCAGACTGGCTGATATCCTGTTTTCATAAAATGTCAACATTGCCCTGACATTTGAGCTAACCATTATATCAGTCCAACTTTTCTGACGCTGCACAAACTTTACTGTGCCAAGTCTTGTTCAGATCTCTGCCACCCTGTTTATAACTTTGACAGCTTTATTATGTACTTCGTATACAGCTTCAGCAGCAAGTCAAATTTCTGGCATGTGTAAATAGACTTACAAGTGATTTTGTGGCTGTCAGGGTGTTCGCCAGACAGTCATGACTGATTTATAGGCAGCACGTCAAACCCAACCTGAATAATCCATCAGGCAAATAAAGATGAAACTGTGCTCTCAGGTACACTCCAGCTGCAACTGCTTCCAGTGTAAACACACACACGTACACACACACACACACACACACACACACACACACACACACCATTGTACACTCACTTGCAGAAACACCACCATGCCCAGGTCAGGACAGTTCTGTGTTTAGAATCTGGCTATAATGTCTGTGTGTGGATTTATTACTATGTTTGTGTTTATGTCTGTGCAACTGTTTGTGTTTGTATGTGCATGTGTGAACTGTTCAACCCACATGCTTGTGTCTGTCTGTCTGTTTGTCAGGGTGTGTCAGGCTCAGCGCTGACAGGTGTGTGTCACCTCATCATTCAAGCTGTCAGCGCCGCAGACAGACAGGGAGGAGATGAGACGCCGATGAAGGACACCGGTTGGCTGTCGCTCAGCCCGAGCCACTTCCTGTGCGCTCACAGTTTGGAGGGAATCTTGGAGAAGTCCTATGTAGGACAAAGGCAGCCTGCGGCTAGCTCCCCCCATTACCACTGTCTGTAATGCTCCAAATGAAAAAAAAATCCCCCATCTGACTTGACTCATCGCTCATCACTAGCACAGAGAGAGTAAGAGAGAGCTCCATGGATCAAAGACTTGGTGTCACATCCCCCTCCCCTTCTTTAAATTCATCCAAAAAGCCAGAGCGAGGGCTGTATGTATGTATGTGTGTATGTGTGTGTGTGTGTGTGTGTGTGTGTGTGTTGGAGCAGCGCAGCTTGCCAAGCTTCTTGACTTGAAGCGTGTGTTTATGTACTTTGTCACTCAGGAAAATGAGATGTGTAAATCCAAATGTCAGCAAAGAAGAGGAGATTTCTGACGGCGCTGAGCATCATGTTCCAGATTTGTTCTCCTTCTTCTCCTCACTGTTGGCCCAATGGATGCTCTGCTGACAGCTTCATGGCTGACAGAGAGAGGAGAGAAGATCTGAGCACTTACAGAAAGAAAGAGGAAGAAGGAGGGAGACGATGGTGGAAGATGTTTCTTGAATGCACAAACAGACACACACACACACACACACACACAGGAGGGACCATATAACAGCCAAGGTCAATGCTGCATGTCCGAATGACTGTGTTTGACAGTATGTACTTACTTCTTATGGATGGTGTGTGTGTGCGTGTGAGATGCTTTCAGAGTGCAAATTGAACGGAGGCCTCTGCAGTGTTTGGGTGACACAGTAATGGAGGGTTGGATATGTATGTGGATTGTGTGTGTGTGTGTGTGTGTGTGTGACGCGCCTGTCGTCAGTGTTCAGTGGCTCTGCCATTCAGCGGTACATACACAGGGTTGACAGCTCCCGCTTAAATGTGTCACTCGACATTACCCATAAAGCACCACCAGAGAGAGAGAGAGAGGAGAAGGGTGGGTGGAGTGGAGGATGGGGTGGTAGATATGTGTATGTGTGTGTGTGTGTGTGTGTGTGTCAGTGGGAAGGAAACTGAAATTCAGCTATAGAACACTTTGTCTTTTTTCTTTTTACTTTAATCTGTATATTCTCAGCCATTAACCAAATGCTTCGACTCAATTCTGGTTCATGTTCTCAATTTTCTCAAATTTAGGACTAGAATTACCCAAGGGCCTCTGAGAGAGGTCTTGTACCCCCTCATACAAAATGAGAAACAGTTACTGTTATATTTCCCTTCTCAGAGAAATGCAGTCTTGGAGAGAGCCACCTGTAAAGAGTTTAGATGTCAAATATTATATAGAGAATTACTGTCTATCCTGCATTGATTCATTGATTCATTCTAGAGGGAATCACTGCTGCTCCAAACCACAGAGGTCATTTAAATTAGCTGAATGCAGGCCACCCACACAGACATGTAATATATGACATATATGTCTCTGTATCAAGAGTGATGTTGCCATACATGTCACCTATAAGGGGATATATATATACACATATATACATCCTTTGGATATATGAAGACATAAGATTATAATGTATATGAAATACACATAGTAAAATTTACAATATATTAAAAATATCTATATGATGAATATTTATATAGTATAACATGTTGCGACCATATTTGTTAACACATATAAATCAATTGATATATGTACATTTATAAAAACGAAATATATAAGAATTCTATGCTTATATATGTTTTTCTTATTAATTTTGAACATGTCTATTTTCCCATTCTGGGAAAGTTTTCTCAGACTTTTGGATCACATACATTAACAACAGATCCCATGTTTCAGTATTTAAGAACATACAGTGGTAAAAAATACAATTACCATTAGCAACCAGCTAATTTGCCTGAAATAAAACAACAAATTACAACAACAAACAAACAATTAGTATTTCATAGTTAGAATAGATATACATGAGTGAAAAATTTTCCCACAACCCTTTCACAATGGTCAAAAAACTACACAGCCATAAATATATTCTGACACAGAAGTCACAAGATGATGACCATATCCACTAATAATAAGGTTTGTTAGCATCCTGAAGCAACGTGAAAAAGACCCACTCAGTGGTTTTTACTTCGGCTACTTTTTAACCAATCTTACCTGCGGATGCATGTGTGGTTGTTTTACTTTCTGAAGGAGATAAGCATGTTGAAACTGAGCGATCCATCTGACTATTCCTTGCAACATCTGCCATTGTTTGACACTTCATCTATTAACACTGAAAGAAAAGCCCCCTCTTCCTGTTTTCCTGATTTCTCCTGTAGAGTTCCTAGGAAAACTAACATGGCTAAATGCAATGTAAAGAATGGTAAATTCTTCTCAGTAATTGTCTTGATTGTAGAGTAATTATTCTAATTCCTCAACTAATACAGTGATGATTTACTGTTGTTAACTGTGATAAATGTAGTACCCTTAAAGAACATTTGTTTGAGTGTTTTCCATATGAAAATGAACCTGTTGTTCTCCCCCAGTCATTCATGGGTAGAGTTGTTAGCAGCCTTGTAAATTTCATTAACTAGACTGTTTGTTAAAAAGGTTTCTTTCTTGCTCTGTTTATGGTTGTTATGGAGAATTGACACATACAGTAGGTGTTTGGCTGTGCAAAGCGGTCAGATCAAACTGGATTATGGGAGTTAAGGGCCACATGTCAAAACACGTCTTTCAGTCTGCCCCGGGGCGCCATAACAACAACCCCCATCCCATGAAAATCCAACCACCACCATTCTTCTCATGTCACTCAGTCCCTATCCGAGGGCACAATCAACTCTCTCAGCTCCATTTCCTGCCAATGTGCATGCTGACATGACATACACACACATACACACATACACACACACACACATGCATGCACACTCACAGACACAAAAGGTAGAGAAGATCAGTTACTGGCAGTGCCTCCAAACATGCACAAACTAGCATGAAGTCTTACAGCTGTAAGTGTTTTGTGTGTGTGTACGTGTGTGTGTGTGTGTGTGTGTGTGTGTGTGAAAGAGTACAAGTCTTTATATGGCTGTGTGGACATGACACCACACCATCATTGTGAGGACAAGTTGGCATTGTGAGGGCACTGCTACTGCTACCGATTATGGTAAGAGTTGAGCTAAGGTATTCACTTGTGGTAGTTGAGTACTAGTACTAGGAAATGCATTATGTCAACGAGTGTCCCAACAATGACAGAAAGACCGACGTGTGTGTGTGTCAGTCAGCTGAAGCACAGCAGAGCTTGCACAGTGAATCAGTTAAGATAATCTTCATTGTCAGTGTTATGTTTGGAGACATAACTGGTTTTATGAGAATGTGTGTGGGTTTCTATGTCATGTAGAGCAATTTTGAGATGCATTCACAGGCATTTCACATTTTTCATTTATACTTCACTGGATAAATTTAATTGTCTTTTGCAATTGTTGTGTATGAGATTCGATTCCTTCGATCTAATTTTGATGCACTACACTCGAGACCATGCTGCATATCAGTGGTGACGCAAAGTGGGGAGGATGTGAGGAGAACCTAACATTAATATTTACACTATTTTACACTAGTTGGCTCCTTATTTATACTTTATTCTGTTCAATGAAAAATAAGCAGTAAAACAATGGCCTAGAGGATTTCTTAAAAACAATCAGTACAGGCTTTTAATGGGAATAAAGATTGCATACGCATAATGTGTCACTAGAGGCTTATCAGCCCAACAACGGGTGACGCAGCACCCACTACATCGCAGTGGGAATTTTACACAACACCCTCTAGTTTAAAAGTTTTTTAAAAATGGAATAATTAAAAACAAAGCAGAAATGAAGTGTCGCCTGTCTGTGGGAGGTTCCACTCACTTTACATGTTGGGAGATTATCTTCATAGCTGCTGTGAGGCCTGTTGTTGTATCTAGTTTATCAAGAATAAGAGAGAATAAAGGCTGGCTGTGCTCTCTGGATCTTGTAAGGCTCACTTGACTCACTTCAACATCCTCCATGCGGTGCAGCCCGCAGCAGTCTGTCACCCATACCTGGATCCAGTCGCAGGCTGCCGTACAGTACTGTAGTCCCGCTGTGGTCAAGCCTGGACAGGCAGCGAGACCTGAGGCTGCACCAGCATCCTGCCACTTCTGTGCCCCAGTCCAAATCTATTCTTGCTGTTAGTGTATCAATCCTTCAGGGCTACTACACTGAGCTAACTGTTGCGTTGGCTAACACAGGTAGCTAACTACTGCTTGATTAAAAAAAGGGAAACATAAATCTGAAAAAAGGGACTTTGCTCTGTGTTTAAAAGGCCAAAGTAAAATGTAATTTTTTTTAGTGATGTGTTTTGTATTTGTGTTTTGTAAGTATTTTACAATTTGCATGTTATAATTTCTTTTCTAACATACTGCTGCTGTATGAATCTATCACCAGTTTGTCACGCACACATACAATACAGTGGTAAAAACTGAAGATGAAATTTGGAAATTATCATTGGGTCAATATTGTATTCTGGTTGTTAATTGGTTAGGGAGGACATCATTTTCATTTAACATTTTTTAGCCAGTAACAGATTAACATGACAAAAAATGAAGTACATTAAATTGACATGATGCTTGTGCCTTCATGTGTGAATATATGTCTAATGGGGTTGGAGCAGTACTGACATATTGCCTTATATTCTCTTTTAGATTAATTACTAATTTTATGCAAATGTCTGAATGCCTTTATAGAAAGAGTAATGGCTGTTGATTAGCAGTTTTTTTGTTTTTACACAACATAAATGGCATGTTATGTTTCACTTGTAGTGAAATCCAACTGACCTCTGCTCCCCTCATTACTGTGGAAGGCCTATAACTGAATTTTGCACACCGATATACGCAGCAGATACACCTGAGCGGACACTTAGAGGACAGGGTGAAGTGAATTTGTGATAGTCGTTTGTTCTTCAAATTCTCTCACTTTGTCTTTGCTGTTTTCTCCTCGCTTTAACTTGGCAACTCATTTTACCCCCCGGGCAAAAACAGTGCAGACGCCACCAGACACCAGATTTCCTCCACTCCAGAGGAGGGATGAGGGGTGCTTTGCATATTGTTTTTTTACTTAGCTGAACTTCTGTTTTCATTTGCAGGAGTCATTATAGAAATCAGTATTCTGTTCAACACCGCCAATTCTCATAAGGGGCTCAGTGTGAAGTTTTGATCCTTGATCACATAAATCACAAAAACAGGATGTTGTAAGATAGAGTATAAGGGAAATGTATATGTGTGAACTGGTTTGTAGTTTTGTGCTGCTGAAAGAGTGAAATGGTTTCCACTGAAGGTCAAAGGGCAAAACATGTCACTAACACTGCAAGGGGTCAAGAGATCAACTCTCAGTTCAGCCATATTAAAAATGTATGCATTAATATTTCAGGGAGGCCCTTTGGATAAATGGATCATGGATAAAATATTATGTTTCTATCTCATATCCCACTCTTAATTTCACTGAGAAAAAAGTGATACTTTGAGATGCAATATTTCAGCTTCCATCGTGACAGTCTCAGACAGAGAAGAAGGCGAGGACGAGCTGAAGGAGATAAAAGTGATGGATGGAATGCTAAGTGGATATTTTACTCCAATGTAACTGCGTCGTGACGGTGAGGATTATGACATGACACACAGCTGCTTGCTGGGCCTAAAGCAACTGATTGACACATGACACACGGGAAGTCAGATAAGTCGATCACTGAGTGAAACAACATGTGTTTGACATCGTCGTCTATGAATTTTACATGAACCCTCTGCTGCAGTGCTGCACTTACACAGGGATGGGTTGGCTGGTAGGGGGGTGGGGCAATGTTGGGGTGCGGGCTTCTATTGAAATCTGATTGGCTGTGACCCTTGGCTCCCAGACTCTGAACATTACTGGTAAATGGTTTGTTATTGCTAATGAAGAAAACCCAATGAAAAAACCTGAAATTAAGGGAAAGGAACACAGGATCATATAGGTAACTAAACTGTTTAAAGTGACATCATTAGGTGAGTATTTAAGTACAGTGCTTATTTGCCATAAAGGCTAAACTTTGATTAACATTAATTATCAACCATTGGATTAGCATTGTTGACATTTTCACAGTACAGATCACAGTTATTGTGAAAACTCACTAAATATTCATGCCAAAAAATAATGTATTGCTCAATAAACAAACAAATAAAGTAATTAGATGTAACATGTTATGTTAGATGTTACATGTTATATATTATAAATATTATATTGTAATTGATTAATTCAGGAATAGACAACATAAATAAATAATAAAATGCATAATAAAGATAAGATGAAGATAAATAAATGTAGAACTGCAAAAACACAATAATTTAAAGACTTTTAATTACCAGCATTTATATTAATTCACTCAATTATGCTTTTTATTTTTGAATCTTTATTTTCTAATGTATTCATTAAAAATATTAATTTATTTATTTGATGAATAAGTCATTTTTCATCCTCCATATATCAGATGTGCTTTCATCAGGACCCGTATCATGACTGTTTTGTAACTGTGTGAGTATACGTGTGGGTATAAGTGTGGGCGTGTGCTCTATCAACGCAGAAACAACAGATATCTGAGGTTGTTTGTAACGTATGATGTTGGTTTGATCTCTGGCATGCTATGTTTGGGTGTAAAATGCAGTCAAGTGTTAGATCTCATCTGATCTAGACGCAGCACAACAACACCACCCTCACCACACACATACGTATGCTCATAGGCCACCTGAGGTAAGATCAGATGAGATGCACGGCTGCCAAAGACAACAGGGCTGATGGTCCTGGGTGGCATATAAAGTCTACAGTCTACGTGTGGTCTCTCACAAACTTGCACAATCTCAGTTCGACTCCTACACACATTCATACTACATGCCTGTATGTGCATCGCTTTCTCTCCTGTTTTCCTCTCCCCCCTCCCTGTTTCTCCTTCCCAATGCTCATTTCTTCCTTCTCCTCCTCCCCTCCCTCCTCCTCCTCCTCCTCCTCCTCCTCCTCCTCCTCATCTCTGCCTGCCGTTAATGTGGGAGTGATTGAGGAGGCCTGTATGAGCAGGCTGACAGAGCTCATCTCTGGCCCATGATGCATGGCTTCACTGGGCCTCCCCGCTGCCCCATTACACCCTGATTAATTGGCCCTGCTTAAGTCAATAACTCATCCGTTAAAAAACAAAAAGCTCCAGTGGAGAAGAGGAGGAGGAGGAGGAGGAGGAGATGGGGAGAGGCAGTGAAGGACACAAGAGGAGCAGGCAAGTGAGAGAGCAAGAGAGAGAGAGAGAGAAAGTGGGAGAAAGAAGAAGGAAGAAAGACGATGTTTAAACTGCACTTCCAAGCTTTTAAAAGCAAATGTTTTGTAGACACCTGTCATATAAAGTATATCTTTTCCCATGTTAAAGTAGTACCCCACTGTGAATCTATTTTAAGTATCAGACATTTAACCTGCAACTGAGAGGTAAATTGATTCCAAGGTGTTGTCAGCTTGGCTCAATGCCTCCGTTTCTACCTCTACATTTCACCTTTATTTCATCTTTTTGCCTTCGTGTGTGCGAGTTCCAGCCACAGCAGTCGACGCGGAGTCGAATCAACCACTGTCAGTCATCAGTGTGGGCGACAAATTCAATCCTCTCTTTCATTGAGAGGAGGCTGAAATTTGTCTTAAGTTTCCTCTGAGATCATCAGTCAGATCATGTGTCTGTTGATGGAGACAGATCCACAGCTGCTCATGATGTAACTCATCACAATTTAGCAAAACCAAGTATTACCTGCATTGTGAGTTACTTAAGTCAAACTTTAAAGTTACAAATACTCTGCTATGATTAATATTTTGTTTAGCATGGTTTTCCCACATACAAAGACTGAGGCTGGAAGCACTTCTACACTTACTTCTGGATCAGGCTTTGTGCCCTGCCCACCACATCTGCTTTTGCTAGGTTGACAGGTGGAAGAGCAGAGAGTATGGTTAGAGCAGGAAACATCAGAGAGACTCAGTCAGACCCAGACTCAGATGAGGAGTCTGTTGAGACCAGAATCAGAGACTAGCAGACGTATCAGAACCGTTAGCGTAGTTGGCATCTTTTGATGTTTATGGTGTTTGTTAGCTTGTAACTGGCAGTGGCTGACACAGGCCCTGTTCAGACCTGGTATAAACATCTGTCTCGGGTGATCCAATCACAAGTGGACAGCTCTAAGTTCAGGTGTGAACACACTCAAGACGTATTGAGGACGCATTTGAGATCCGATCACTCAGACCACATTCAGAGGTGGTCTGGGCCACGTGTCCACATTCTTTTAGCAATGTGAACGCAAATGTGTCCTGGCCACATTGAAGGGCCGACTACTCTAAGCACATTGGCTAAAAACAGCAACACATACCTGTTTGTTTGCATATAAAGCGGGGAAGTGAGATCCGATCACAAGTGGTCAATCCAGACACACGTGGAGACGCATTTTAAAGCCAGGTGTGAACTGACCAACTTGTGATGGGATCACTGAAGACGCATGTTAATACCAGGTCTGAACAGGGCCACAGTGTTAGTGGTTGTACTAATGCTAACTCTCTCTCTTTATTTTTTCCTGCCCTTCGTCACTACACGTTGATAGGATTGGTTTCTGAGGTGATATAACGTATGATACTCTGACTGTATGAATCTGTTTTTATGAGACATTGGTTCACTGCAGTTCTAGGGTGGAAATACTCAGTCATGGTGTTTGTTGACTGCTTATTTCGCTAATGATATGTCTTGTATTATATAAAAAACACCACGTTAACAAGGTGAAACACTTGATTTTCATTGGAGGGGGTCTTTAATGTCTGATTTAGATTTTGGAAATTCCCCTATAAACACGACCAGGCCACTGCAGATACTGTATCATAGTCGGAGTATGCACATTTATGTGAATGATACATATGGGGTTGAGTGTCCTGGATGCATATTAAAGCATAGTCAAAATCTGTCAGGCAATCTGTCTCCTTCTGGATGACTGCAGACGTTACTATGCTTCAGTTGACAGAATGACACACTCTGTCTCAGACTCAAACATCCAGACGTGTTTTGTCTTTTAAAAATGCAACATTCATAAGCAATAACTCAGAAATATTAAACACTGGTTAAGTTCACTTCAGTGCACTGCTGAGAGGGGACCCAGTGCCGCCTTTACTATATGACTAATTATTTAAAATCCATGGCATGTTTAAGACTCATCATCTTTGCTTTCAGCCACATATCATGGTTTCATCATCAGACAGGATTTTCCCCTCTCCTTTTTGATTGACACACAGAAAACCATAACCTGAGTTTTTGAAAGGAACAGAGTGGCTTTCACACAGATTTTATTCTCACCATGCATCCAAAAATACTTGTTTCCTGCCACAAGACAACACCATTTATCACAGTTTGTAGTAAACAAGTTCCTCTTTCAACACTGACAGCTCCGATTCAGAATGAGCTGGTGATTATATATCCCTTGAAGTTAAATATCACAAAGTCCAATTACATAGCACTGACTTTTTAAAATCTGGATTTTACATATGCTAATGCTATGCTATTATCCATCATGTTATTAATCATAACCCCTCTAGTAGAGGGTACACAACTCTAGTCACAAACTGGGGCTTCAAGGTGTCAGCTTCTAAGAAATGAATAATAAATGGATCTTTTTCACAGCAGACATTTTGGTTTGTCTTAGCAGGGAAACACAGGTGCAATTGATAACATAAAAAACGACTGGATGATGTTTAGTTGGGCTAATTCCAGGGTCCTGGTATTCTGCATGCTGGCTCCTTTCTTCACCTGTGCTTTGTTCTGGTTTGACAAGTCAAGTGACAAGTGTTTATTTAAGTGTCTATGTTTTATGCACAATATAGTCCCATGAAAAGAGTCTACAATGGAAAAAGGAGCGTCCTGTCAGTGATGACCCAAAATGATTCTCATTCATAAGTGTTCAAAGTATCAACTTAGTTTTTAGTATTGAGTATAAGTACACTCTTGTTTATTATAGAGTGAACACTTAATGAGTGTGTGACACTTAAGACTCTGGAGACAGTAAGATTCATTCAGCCACACCCATGCATAGGTCAACATAGGTCAACATAGGTCAACATTACATGTAATTTTAAGAAACATAGTGCAGCAGGTCTCCCCAACACATACACTGACCGGACGATCCACTCTCCAACAATGTCACATGTGGCAGTCATCTGTGGTCCACTTACTGCATTTAAAGGAAGGGTATGATAAAGTAACAAGCAGCAGCTGATCAATCAACTCACCTGGCACTGCTCTCCTGAGCCATCTACACCTCTCTCTCTCTCTCTCTCTCCCTCCTGCAGCTGCATGCCGACCATGCCCATCCTCACACATGGCTTTCTACTGTTCTGTCTATTGGTGTCCTTTCTGCTTGCTAAAACCCTGTTTTCTGCACAGACTCAGACACAGACACACAGACACAGACACACACACACACACACACACACACACACACACACACACACACACACACACACACACACACACACACACACACACATACCCTTCCCATCCAGCTGCAGCCCATAGATCACAGACCTGGAAAGCAGATTACACCTAATCACCACAGACACTTAGATCACCGTTCTGATCAAATAACAGCTCAGCTGTAATGTCAACACACACACACACGCAGATATCCACTCGCTGAGCGATGGATCTGAGAGCAGAGCCTCTGTTATCTTTGTTATGGTTTGGAGAGCTGACATGTTTGACAGCAGTGAATGTAAGTAGCAGTGTTATGACATGTCTGAGCGACCATGAAAAAGGCCAAATACTGTAGGCCCAGGCCCGGGCCGCCCTTCACGCTGGCCCTGACATGGTGGAGATAAGAGAGAATAAACACAATGAACTGCACTGATCTCCTCCATTGTCTCTGCACTGAAGAGGCTTTTGTTTGAGGACATCTCTGGATTTATTGGCTTGTTAAGTGTGTGTGTGTGTGCGCGTGCGCGTGTGTGTGTATGAGAGAGAGAGACAAAAACACACATAGAGGCCGAAAAAAGGAAAAAGAATAAGATTGAACAAGTAAGTTGGTCATCTTTCCATCTCCCCATGTACAATCATAACCATCTTTTAATCTTCACCCTCCAGCAGATAACACAGACAGCCTGGCTCCTTCCTGCTCAGCACACAGATATGGCTTATATCACACACTCTGTCTCTCTCGCTCTCTCTCTCACACACACACTCACACACACAGAGGCAGAGCGGAGCTGTCACAGCACACATATGAGCCTCGCTTGGCCTCTGAGGAAACACGGCCCGGCTCCCAGTCATAAATAATAATGGGATTGGCTACATGACATGTTGAGTGATGGGGCCCCTCTCAGAACTCATTTACATGGCTTTGTGTAGCAATCATCGGCCCCCTAATGTAGCGCTAAGCAAATGAGCCTTTCGGAATATTGTGCAATTTATCGCGAGTCAACTGGCACCAGGCGGGCGCTCTATAAATCATGCTCGAACACATGCCCCCAATGACAGCTAAATCAACATGGAGTAATTGCTTTGAAATGTGGAGGAAGTGAGCAGGCAGGCTGGACAAAGCGGTCTGGTTAGTGGAGAGGGGTGGGGTTGGTGTTGGGGGGTGGGGGTGGGGGGGTTGTGTTGCTAACCTCACTGTGACTCTGGAAATGTAACATACAGATGTTTTAGAGAATTGTAGAAACCTCCCGGGAGAGTGAATAGGCGAAGGCCCGACAGCAGGTTTGAGCAGTTTGACTACAAAAAGTTGTTGAGTGCTCTGACTGACCAGCAGAGGGAGTGACAGCTGACTGGAGAACACTTCACACACACACACACACACACACACACACACACACACACACACACACACACACACACACACGCACACACATGCACCAACAAGAAGCTAGTAAGCTTGTGGATTATTTAGTGAATGGCCGTCAGCTGCTGTGAATGAGTAACTGAATTGTGTATGTGTGCGGAGGAGGGCTGTTTGAAGCTGTCAGCACCTAGAGTTAGGGATGTGTGTGTGTGTGGGTGTGTGTTTTGTGCGTGTGTGTGTGTGTGTGTGGGTGTGTGTTTTGTGCGTGTGTGTGTGTGTGTGTGTGTGTGTGTGTGTGTGTGTGTGAGAGAGAGTGAGCGAGCAAACACAATCCTGTCCAT
This sequence comes from Seriola dumerili, assembly GCF_002260705.1. Lineage (NCBI taxonomy): Eukaryota > Metazoa > Chordata > Actinopteri > Carangiformes > Carangidae > Seriola > Seriola dumerili. The sequence continues at coordinate 10,101,382 of NW_019174272.1, read as the reverse complement.
CAGTGTCCATTACCCTGACAGCAAGTGAGATTAATGACCACAGGGTCAAAGAGAGGCACACAACCCCACCCCATGTGAACACACACACACACACACACACACACACACGCACACGCACACGCACACACACACACACGCACACACACACACACACACACGCACAAACAGAGGCACATGATCACAAAAACACTCACACTTGGACATTCACATACACACAACATCATGTTAAGGGGTAAAAGTGATGAAAATGGTAAAAAGTCAAAATGAAACTAACTTCACTGCTGTTATTTAAACCTCTGACCACTGAACGCTGAGTTCAGCACCCATTACTGAAACACTGTGTCTTTCATTTTTGATTAATCGAGAGAAAAGACATTGTTTTCCTTTTTCTTCCCTATGTTGTTCTTTACATACGGCTTTGAAGGACCAGTGTGTAGAATTTAGTGGCCTCTAGTGGTGCGGTTTCAGATTGTAACCTTCATCTCTCCCTTTCCAAGCGTGTCGGAGAACCATCTGTGGCCTTCAGGTGATGTAAAAAATCAAAAGGCCCTCTCTAGAACTCAAGTTTGGTTTGTCCATTCTGGGCTACTGTAGAAACATGGCGGTGCAACATGGTGGGCTCTGTGGATGATGACCTGCTTCCTATGTAGATTTTGAAGGGCTCATTCTAAGCTAACGAAAGCACAGAGATTGTTTATTTTTGGGTCATTATACACTAATGAACATAATTATGAATATTATATTCCATTTCTGCCAATAGATCCATATACACTGGTCCCTTAATAAATAAATCTATTTTTGCCGCAGCAGAGCAAGCTGAAATCACAATAATATATGATATATTATATTATAATTAATATAATAATTATAATTACTCACCTAAAAGACGTGGAACAACACAAGCGTTCATTTCGCATAATTTTTCTGTCCACCTATTATCTATCTCTAACGGCATAACTGCTCCACTACGAACAACTAGTCATTAACTTTTCTTCTTGTCTGCTGTTTGTCTGGAGCTGGAGGAGTTTATTTTTTCTAAAAATGACCTGTTGTTGCTGGAAACTGTGTCAATTAAAGTGGAGTCTGCAGGGCAGTACACCAAAACAATTAGCTAAAAGAGGCTAAAAAAACAAAAAAAACATTCATTAGTGCAGCTTTAAGTTTTTTTCTGAATGCAAATTTGTGTTCATTTAGGAACATGAATAGTATAGAAAATAGCTCTATAGAATATATAACACACACACACACACACACACACACACACATATATATATATATATATATGTTCTATAGATATAGACAGACATATAATATCCAACACTGTCTATTACATTGTTGAAACATTGAAACAGCTGACGGCTTCTTGGCTGCCAGCCTTGGTCAAAGGAAGTCACTTTGAACAAAACGCCTTAACATCTCAGTTATTAATGATGCAGGCCGCTCAGCGATCTTAATTCCATTTGCATAATGAGCCGGAGCTGATAAGCCACTCATCAGAGCTAATGGAGTGGCTTTCATTAATTAAAACATCTCATTCCCACTGCTGCCTTCATTACTACGCCAGATGGTTGTCATTACACTGCTGTTTGTCAGTCAAAGACTTGACACCCCGCCATAAAGGGTTAGTTAATATTACTAACAGAGCAGGGGAAGTAGTACATGTGTGAATTAGTTTTTGGACATATTCTCCCTGCAGCAAAGTGAGATTAGATCAGAAGTTTGCAGGATGTCCTGGTGGCTCAGATGACCCTGAGCACTCCCACTGATAGAGCCTTTTCACACACTAGCCAGGTCTACAGAGATACAGTGTGCTGATATGGATCTTTTACATACGAATATCAAGTTTATCTTATTTACACCTGACTTTTAACAGTCTAATTTACATGTACATTACTAGTTCTCTAAAGAGGATGTATACCTGATAATGTATGTATCCATCTATAATGTCATCACAACATATTAACCCCTTCAGACCATGTTTTTCTTTCAGCCAAAGAAAATGCAATGTTTCAAATATGACTTCTGCCTAGTAACTAAGTAGTAGATAAGTTTCTTGAACTGGGCGTAATATTGAAACACTAACTTCAACATCATGTCAGAAGATAATTTGAAGATTTATTTTCAATGTGAACAACACAGCACATATTCTTTTTTAAAACCGAATGTCCATCCCTGTAGACATCGTGTCCACAATGACATAAACAGGACTCTGATGACATTAACTGTCATTCTTAATCATGAAATGTGTTTTTTTTGTGCCTGATTTAATGCTGTAATAATTCACATGTAAAGCCACTGAGGTTCTTCAGCTTCTCTTTTTGCATCAGTTGTTCCAACAATAACAAATCTAAAGAGGTGTTGAACCTTCACACCAAGCAGGGCCGAGTTTTTCCTCACTGTGAACCCTGAAGTTCACCTGTGTCGACTTAACCCAGTTTTACACCTTTGACTCCTGTTCGCTAGTTAAAGGACTGACAGGAGTATCATATTTAATGAGTACACAGAAAGGAGTGTCCATCCCAAATAGGAACACACACTGAACCAGTAAACTTTCCTTTCTACCGCAATGTTTCAAACCCAGAGCTACTCTTTTTCAAGCAGGGTGAACTTAGTAGCATCAAGATTGAGTTTGTGGTTGTACTTAGTTTAATATCAGAAGCAGTTGGAGATAGTACTACATGTACGCATTAGATTGTGCTATCTTATATTTTGTATTATTAGATATGAAGGTTGTGGTTGTGGGTTCCAGGTTCATCTGAAGTTCAGCATGCATGCGTCATGTGATTATGACTTTGTGGGTTTGAGTCCAGGTTGCATCTCATTTCCTATCTGTCTGTCATCCACTTTGCTGTCACCAGTCAGTGTATTATGTTTCCAAGATGAGGAGGAACTGCAGCAAAGTGAGTTGCGTGTGAAGTATGTTTTTACTCTGGAACTGAGGCAGCCAAGCCTGTTCTTTCCAGCTCTATCCTGTCACACAGAGGATCTTTGATACATTTCATGCATTTCAATAAACTGTGATCTGAGGGCGATGATTCTCATTGGAAACTGGACCCACGTTGCTGAGTAATTTCATCAGCAGTAGAAAAAATGCTTAAGTATTTGACTCACAGATGTTTCTGCAATAGAATTCAAATTTCAAGGAGATTACTAAATAAGTGGTAAAGATCAAACTACTTAAAAATGCTGATTGTCGTTCAGTAGAGAAGCTGCATACTGTACATCTCATCTTTATTCATTGTGACACATTGCTAAGATAAAAAAAACAGTGAAGTTTTCAGTTTTTGTAAGTGACAGGTAAGGTCAACAGGTAAAATGTTTAGACTTGTTTTGTGGCATGGTGCTATGGGTTCATCACCGTCGGTTTCAGCAGCTGTTTCATGGATTGTCATTACATGTTACAGAGAGGATGAATCGTAAAGACTTGCTCACCTGACTTTTCCTCTAGTGTAGACATAATCTTGGAAGTTTTGGTTTTTAGTTACAACTTTTGGTTGAATTGACATGAAATTTGGTACAGATATTCATGTTGCTCTCAGAACATTTTTTGTCTATAAGCTAGCATCTACTTAAAAAACTAATGATGTTCCTGTCACTCTCTGCTTTTTGCTAATGCTAATTAATGCTAATTGGCAAATGTTAGCATGCTAAAACGCTAAATTAAGATGAACATTGTAAACATTAATGTCATGATCATGTTAGGACTACACTGTGAGGACATCAGCATGCTGATGATGACATAGATTAATGTATTAAAGGCTTGTAAAATGCCAAAACACTGGACCTTTTTTTTCCCCAGAAGCATGATGGGAAATAATCTTAAAGGAATCTAGTTGTAGTCTTGCAAATAATGACCCTGCAAGATCCCCAGACAAATCTTATAGTGACAGACTAAAACAACTGAAACTTATGACACATGGGTGTCATAAGATGGTGTCAGACTTTAGTCTTTTAAAGGTCTTTTCAGAGTCTTCTACTGTGTGGTAGGCTTTAGTCTTATTTCCTCAAGGTCTCAGACATGACAGATAAAATATAAAGAAAGCTGTTATTAAATAAGTTGACAGGCAGAGTTGCACAGATTGACCTATGTGACTTAATTCATGGGTGTAGACTGATATTTCATGTCTCCCAGCATGCAGTGTGAGAAAGACAGGTGATAAAGGCTGGGTGGTCTCTGCCTGCAAGCTGTTCATCCTGTGACTCTTCAGAGACTCTTCAAGGAGGATGGGGTGTTCGCAGGTATGTGCGTGCGTGTGTGGAGAGAGAGAGGGAGAGAGGGTTGAGGGGTAAGTTAGATTGGGACAACATTATCTTCTCAGCGTCACTTGGTAATTGTGCCTCGTTCTGTTCAATCTAACTGTCCATTCCACTTAGCCTCTCTCTGGCCACACACACACACACACACACACACACACACACACACACACACACACACACACACACACACACACACACACAAAAGGTTCAACAAATACAATATGGCAGACGAATGCCACTACATACACATACACAGACAGACTGGTTGAATGGATACATGTCAGACATATACAGAACACACATTTACACACTTATGATGAAATACACACAGAAACCACAACACACGCTTCCACACACACACACACGCACACACGCACACACGCACACACACACACACACACACACACACACACACACATGCACACTGCTCTCAAGCTGAGCAGAGTGGATGTGACTCTCCCCATAGCCTCCCCTCCCAACACACACTCACACACTCGTCACTATGCCCCGGACCACTGCGACTGCTCTCTAGCTCGCTGCTCCGAGGATGAGGGGCTCCAATTAGCCGGTGCTGGCTCTCTGCTCGCTCTCATTTCTTTCCTTCTCTCTCCCACCCCCCCCACCCTTCTCACTTTCTCTCTCTATCCCACTCCCTCCCTCCGATTGCCGGGCTCTGCTGTCACAGCTAATCGAGCCGCTACCACCTCCCACTGCCACAGACAGGCCTTGTCACTGCTGCTCAGCAAAGGTCAGAGCCTGGCAATTAAAGCTACCCACTGGGGGTGTGGATAAGGGGGGTTGGGGGGGCAGAGAACGGGGACAGTAGCAGCACTGCACTAACCTCTCATCATGATAACCAACAGGATTAGCTGTGGGGTGCTGAGAGCTTGACACGCACACAGAAACACATGCACACAGATAAGGAACAACCCTCTAAGATGCAGGAAAATGATACACACAGGAATAACTTTTTAACAGCATCAGCACACACACTTTCCTGAGGTCAGAGGTCACACACGTACACATGGGAAACACACTAATGCACACACATTTCTCGCTGTCTCCACAGGAGTGTGATGCAAACTTCCTCATCAACGCGAACGTGACAGAGCAAACCTCGTCTCATTGCTCTGTTTAACAGTCTGCCTGCCTCTGTCCTTGTGCTCCTCACCCCTCCCTCCCCCATCCCCCACTCCCTTCAGCGCTCCTTCACTTCCAGCTAGACTAATCTGTGCCATCGGCCCCTCCTCTGCCATCCGTCAGAGCCCTCACATTGTTTTGACGTCTAGTTAATTCTGGCCCCGATGATTTATCAAACTCTTATTACGGCCTGCTGAAAGCCTCATTTATTGTCCTGATGTATGGTAATGATAGCCCCGCGCCACCGCCTGCCCTGAATCTTAACCAACGCACTTTTGTCCTCTCTTCTCATCTCTTCCCCTCTCTCTGGATCCCTCTTTCTCTCTCTTGTACATATATCTCTTCTGTGCTGTTGTCTTATCCTCAGTGGCTTTTCTTCATTTTCTCTTTGGCGCTACACTCTCCCTTTTTGTGTGTTTTTTTCTGTCTGTAACTCTCTGTAGCATGCTTTCTCACTTCATCTCTTCTTCAACTTTTTTTTTCTTCTATCTTTGGCTATTGTTTCCACTTCTGAGCTATTCCATCAATGCCTCTTTTAATCCCCGGTGATACTGAGAAGTCGGTCATCTCCTGTTCCGTCTCATTCCACCTGTCTGTCCCGTTTTGAAATGAAAAGCCTCGATGCAGCCTGGGACAATATTGGAATCCAGCCAGATGCTAAATATCGCTGTCACGGGCCTTTTCTCAACCTGATATGGACGCCTCGCATCAGCCGATACGCGCACACATCAGACCCGTGGCCATTGAAAAAAGTCACTCTGCTGCACTGAGAATAGACATTTTACCCCTGCAGCAGATCATCAAATATCGCCGATCTAGAATTACCCCCGCAGCCCTGACACAAAAACAAAACACTCCTGCTGAATAATTCAGACTGCGGCAGGATCTTAGGGGCATTAGCCGTCGATGGAGTGCAATAAAAGCTGGTGAGAAATCAATGGCGCGAGACTATACCCAATGTCCACAAAGCAAGATCCATTCCTAATGTGTCTGCAGTCATTTAAGTTGAAAGCTTGGTATTTGTCATGCTGATAGTTGATGTCTTCCTCTCTGATGCTCAGTTTTATATTGAGAGACACGGAGGCTTATGTATTTATATTGCAGCTAGTTATATATATATATATATACATATATAGTTATATATATATATGTAGACCCATATTTTCATTGTCAATTATAGTATTTTCAAAGGCCCGCCACCACACAGTGGAGTTTTGTTGCTACAGCCTTACAGTTTTATTTGATCAGAAGCTCTGGCCAACGTTGGCTGATGTTAGCTAATGCTAGAAAACTTTAGGCAGATGTTACTGTGTCATTCCTGTGTGAGTTCACTGACATTATGACTAAAATGAGACTATACCACACCAGGACCTCATTCCACTTGCTCTCACTCAGATTGCCTAATGGCGATGGCTTTAAAGCTGCGGACTAAAGAGTCATTATCCTGTAAGTGACACGGCAAAGGTTACACAGTCCTGCTTAAATTGGGAGCTGTCAAAATCAAGTCATGTCCCAGGTAGAGTCGAACTTGTGTGGGGGAACTGTGGGGAAAATACTCTTGATAATTAACAATTACTAATGTATAGCAACTTTTTTGCAGAATAAAAGGGTAACGAGGAGATAACATGTAACATGTTAGTTCTAGTTTTGTATTAAGCTGTTTGTGCTGAACATCTATGGGCTCATTTTTTAAATGTCTCATCTAAGTAGAGCCAAGCAGTAGAAGCCAAAACGGAAGTGCTAAAAACTGTAGTTCCTCGAATGACCACTTGAGGCTGACTCCAAAAGTGAGTCAATCCCCACAGACTCATGTTAAAATGTCCATCTTTACAGCAGAAATAAACATGTTTACAGCCTGGTACAAAAAACGCTTTTAGTTTCTACATATTTATAATGAATCTTTATATCTTTATATATTTATATTAACTGGCTTAAATTATATTAAGGCTTAAAGTTATGTATAATCGAAGATGTGGCTTACCAAAGCTATTGAACCAACATGCCCCGAAGTCTCAGATCCATACACACCCCACCTCTTTGCCCTTTTTTAGATTAGCCGGGAGTTAGGCGGAGTCAGGTACTGCCAAGATGGCAAAGGTGAAGCAGCCCACTCTAAGCATCAAAACCACTCTTCAGAAACCTATAGGTGACAACATGGAGGCTACGTCCATCTTTATTTACAGTCTTTGAGTAGAACATGTAGTCTAACTTAGATTACTGTATTTCCTCGTCCTACCAAATCTAGTTTGTGGATGAAGCTGACTATAGCTGCTACCTTACCACCTAGTTTACTAATGTTGAAAATATGGCAAGTGACATGACTTGTAAACACTTGGTAGTGAACAGTATCTAATATATCTAAACTGAACCTAGTTTGTACTTTATATGTGTGTCAAAAAAGAAGCAGGTGGTGGTTAACACACAAAATGCACTCCAAAAATATCCTGCTCAGGTCAAAGCAGTGTTTTGTTGCTCAAATAGCAAAATGCTGAAAGTATAATTACAGATTTCATCTGTCAGAATCATCATAATTTAGATTAAAAAGCTAATTTATTAACTACTGACTATTAGACAGCACCAATAAACAAAAGCTGTCCAAGCTAATACAAAGCATAAAAGCCATAGCTTTCAACTGAGCTAATTTAATAAGCATATTTGAACATTTAATGAAACACTAGCACATGCTTCATGTCTGTGCTAGGTACTGTTATTGAGTTAAATGCTTAAGTTGAAGTAAAATTCTGGGTGTATGTGTGTATATGTGTGTATATGTGTATACAGTATATATACACACACATATATGTATATATATATATACATATACACACATATATGTATACTTTCACATGTTTTAAAGGTCCCATGTTTTGCACTTTTCCTGTGTTTTATTGTTATCATAAGTGTTGATCCATAAGAAAAAAAACATCTCAATGTAGTTTTACATCTCCTCTCTCAGCCTTCTCTCTGGAGCTCTAGCAACAACAGGTCTGTGAGCCAATCAAAAGAGAGGAGACTCTGAGCCTCTCTTCTGATTGGCTGACTGTATCTGAATGAGGTTTCAGGTAAACACTCAGAGAAACCAAATCCTGCAAGGTTGGATGGTGGGTCCAGGTGGGCGGGGCTTAGGGCATGGCTGAAGGTGGTGACTGCTTTGTTGTGACATCACAAAGTTACAGTTACAGAGTCCTGATGGCTGGTTTTAAGGCTCAGTTTCTGAATCCAGGCTATGTGCACTTTTCTGTGGACGGAGCGCTCTGATACTACTACACTTTGATAGGTTCTATATTAATACTCACAGTATTAATATAAGACCTAGACCTGCTTTATAATCAAATAACACATGGAACTCTATCTTTATACAATATATACAATAAGGGAACTTTAATTCTTTAATTTATTTCCTGAAAAAGCTGGGCAATGCAGCTTTTAGCAAACATAACTTGTGAAGGAACATGTCACCTCGTGCAGCAGCGTGGCTCATTGACGTGGAGCTCTGTGGCGCAGAGGAATAAACTGTATCAGGCTTTGACCACACAGGCAAAACTTTCATAGTAAAATGCTGCTTAAAATAGCAGGATGAGCTGTCCAACTGTAAGTCATTACTTCTATGTTTGGGAGTCTGACTCACTAAAAGCTATCATTACACATTACCATGTGCTGATGCATCAGAGATGGGCCATCGACCCACTCAGCCCTCAGATGTACTGTATTTGTGATGATGATGTGTTTCGACATATTTGTGTCTCATTAGTTACAGTTTCTTGATCCTGCTGTTTACATGATGGAAACACTTCTGAGGCTCCAATCAGCTGCATTTTGTTTCTCAACAACAAGAAGAAACTTCTCATTTGCAAAAACTGGTAAAATAAGTAAAATATGTCAGATGACATCCTCTCCTCCTGACCTGTCCACCACCTCCTCCTCCTCCCTGGGCCCCCTATGTCCTCAACCCACCCTGCCATCCCCTGCATTGGCACCCGGGGGGCTTTAAATACTTTATTGGCCTGTAACATTACCTTAATGTCTCCGAGCATCTCATTCAAATAGAGGCTAATGAAGAGTGAAGGCAGGCCGTGTACTGCGGCCCACACCAACACAAAACACATGTGGCTGCAGTGGCTGCTGCAGGTGTGTTTGTGTGTATGTATATGCGTGCGTCACTCTTGATCATACTTGTGCATGAGAGCAGGCATTAGTTCAATAATGAGCACATAGTCTTACATATACATGTGTGTGTGTGTGTGTGTGTGTGTGTGTATGTGTGTGTGTGTGTGTGTGTGTGTGTGTGTGTGTGTGTGTGTGATTGTGTGTCCAGGAAGAGATCCCTGGTGATGTTAATGGCTCCTGACAAACTGGAGAGAGGGACTAACAGGGAAATTGAGATCATATCGGCAGACATGTAGACATGCCAGCGACTCACAATGCACAATACACACACATAGCGACACGTTCACCCACACCCACACCCCCACACACACACACACACACACACACACACACACACACACACACACACACATTGCTGTTTCTTTTTTTTCTTTCTCCTTCCCCTTCTCTTCCTCTGTTGCTGCTGAAGGACGTGTAGTGAGTGAGGTCAGGCATTAGTACTGTTATCTGATGACTGTGTGTGTGTGTGTGTGTGTGTGTGTGTGTGTGTGTGTGTGTGTGTGTGTGTGTGTGTGCGTGCGTGTGTGTGTATGGCAGTCAGGCCATCTATCAGCCAGCTGTCTGCCACGACTCTCCATTAGGCCTTGGACCTGAGTGATGGCTGTGCTGGTCCTCCACTCACCGCGCCACATGCCCATATATCACCAGCACACACACACACACACACACATTCACACACACAGACACACACAGACACACACACACACACACACACACACACACACACACACACACACACACACACACACACTCACACACACACAGACACACACACACACACACACACACTCACACACACCTGGGGGCTGCAGATGAATGTAGCCTGTGCTATGCTTCACATGTCAACCTATCTGACACACACACACTCTCATGTACAGCAGACACACACTTGCTGATGTCTTCACTCAGCACACAGGAGCTGCTGGTGCAGCTGTAGTTAGATGTGACTGCACTTTGCTGGTGACTTCATTAAAGAATATGTATTGTGCCATCAGGCGGCTGAGGGTCACCTTTAGTGTCTCGGCTAGCCTAACACACTACTCCCCTTTACACATAAAATCCAATCATCTCTCTTTCTCTCTTTTTCTGTCTCTATCGCTTTCCACCCATCTCCTCTAATTCATCCATCACCCCGTCGCTCTGCTCTCCTTGACCTAATTAAGGAAGAGACACCTGATCTTTCACCTCTCAAATGATGTCACTCGCTGGCTACTTTATCAACATCACCTCCCCCGTTTTCTCCTTCTCTTTCATCTACTGTCTATCACTTTCTTGGCCCTCTCCTCCTTCCCCCTCTTCTATCTTTTCTTCACCCTTTCTCTTTCTCTCTCTCTCGCCCTCGCCAGCCATCCATTCATCTCACACCCTGCAATCCTCTCTCTCTCTCTCTCACCTTGCCGTCCTCCACCTCCTCTACTGCACTTCTCATCTCTCCTCTCCTCAGCTCCTTATTGCTCTATCAATCTCTCTGGCAGAAGATCAATATCAGTGCCGCGGCTGCTTTTCTTCCCTTCCTTCGCCGCCCCTCTCTTCTCACTTTCGGGCCCATCTCCTTGTCTGCAGTAGGATCCTTTTTAGTAGGAAATGTGGCTCTCCATTAGCCCTCTCCCTCACTCGCTGCTGTTGTTAACCACTTCCATCACTGTTTTACTGCCTGTCCTCTTTCAGCTGTTTTCAAAAGGGTAAACACCCGCTTGTGCTTTATTTCCTGTGGGTCCTGTTTTCATTTTTTTCCCCAACATAATTCCATATGTTACTGTTGAATTATTCATGAAATAAGTGTAGTTGCACCTCATGTGTGTTTCTGTTTCAGTTTGAAGCACAGTTGGTATGTCAATTATGGATTGACAGATAAGGTTTTATTTTGAAAATGTATCATTAGAAAATTAATTTAATCTCCATTTTGAAAGCTGAAACCAAAAAATATGATTAACAAACAAGTATTCAATGTTCAAAAATGTACACATAAACATAAAGCATTACTTTTTTTGCTCCACCAGAATTAATGTTAATGCATACGGTGAAAGCTGATAAATTCTTACACATAACACATAATTATGATATATATATACTTTATTTATTTCTGTATTGTATTTTTATACAGATTTACAAAGTTCTGTACATTCATAAATAGAAAACAAAGCAATAAAAGACATGGTTGGAAAGAGATGAAGTGTCAATTAGCAAAGCTGGTGTAACAGGGAGAATTACAAATAAGGACTATGTAAAAAAAAATCATTAAATAGACAAAAGAAATGAGGTAAAAGCCAAAGATAAAAGCTTTAAAGTCAAGAATTAAAAGCAGCTTTATACAATTATGTTTTGAGCAATGATTTAAACTGGGGTAGTGATTCAGCTCACCTGATCTCCTCAGGCAGGCCAGTCCAAAGTCTTTGGGCTCTGACAGCAAACGCACTGTCACCCTTGGTTTTTTGCCGAGACTTTACTTTACAAACTGTTCCCTGAAGGCTCAAAGGCTCATTACTCCCCACAGTATGAGTGTTTTAGAGGTAAAAAGCAACACATTATACCTGCTAACATATACAATTTTGACATTCTTATATATTCAGCCCTTGTTGTCTTTATAATACAAGAGGATATAATACGACCTCTGAACAGCGCTACGTCTTCAGGGCAGATTGGACAGTGAGTCGTTATGGGAAAGTGAGACGGCTAACTATTTAGCGTGCTGACTTCAGTAGAAGAAAAGATGTGATAGAGATAGAGACTTGGCATTGCTATCCACCAGCTCCTGGCGAGTAAGGGAGTGTTTCATGCTGAACTCACAACGTTTACTCTATACTGGTAAAGTGAACAGCTGCTAATGCTAATGAAGAAGATGTCATAGAAATCTGAATATTAGTTTTTGAGACATCTTGGCATAGACCAAAGTGATGGTCAAGTGGTAAAGTTGACTGACAGTGATAGTGGAGGAAAGGTCAGGGAGTTATCAAAACCATTCCCAATTACTCCAGATTTCATTATGGAGATACTGTGTAGAAAGCAGAAGGACACTGATTGGTCACTGCTTGTTTTCTATGACAAGTTTTCGATGCAAATAAAGACAGCATGAAGCAAGCAAGTGTCTTCTTTACACACATCTAGCAAAACTATCTCCACTGCAAACCTTCTGGTCAACTGCTGCTCTCTGTCAGAAAGAAACAGTGACAGTACAACAGTCACCCACTGTTCAGTAATGAGGCAGAAGTATCTGGATATAATGCCAGTTCTCATATAACTCTCTATCACATAATAAATGACTGAGTGTCCCACAGTTGCTGTGGGGAATATAATTAAAGCACAGTATTGGCTGATCATCTATTTACTGTTGCCATGGCGCAATCAAATTAAAACCTACATTGTAGATATGTGTGGACTGCTATTAACCCTTTGTAAGTGGAAGGCTCATCTCAGTCATCCAAAATTAGCAATCTAGTGCATCACAGTTACTTTTACATATAAGATGTTTAGCCAGTTTCAAATGAATGCAACACAATAAACCAACTCACTTACATAATAAGACCCCACTACTTTGAAACAGGGCTGGTACTTTACAAAGACACCAAACTTCCACCTCACAGGTTCCATGAATAGAAATTTAGCTTAAAGGTCATTATATATTAAATAACAATATTTTTTTTAATATAAATTTATAATGTAAAAAGGTTTATAGCAACAATATATTTATTGTTTTTATTTTTATTTATTCTTTTAAAAAAAAAAAATCATATTTATTATTTTCAATGGTTCAAAAGTTTGATGGACAGTTGTATGGTAACGCAGTTCCAGTAAGTCATTGTGCATATGTCATCTAAATGCTTTTAACATGTCCCTGGTAAGGTGACCTCAGAGGTTGTGGTGCAGCATCTCAGCCCTTTGAGACGGGCGGCAACACGTGACGTCCATGCCAAGACAGCAGTCAGACGGGCTGCACTGCCAGCCTTTCCAATTACAGAGACATTAGCAGGCAGCAAGCGGCAGCTAATTTGACAAGCTGAGATGATGCCCATTCATATCCACCCTGCTTCAGTGGCCCAGGGTAAATATTTCCCCAAGCTCAGTATAAATAGAAAGACAATATTTGAACAGCTGAGAGGAGAGACAGAGCGAGTGAGGAAGGGAAGGAGGTGGAAAGGAACTGAGGGAGAGATCTTAATCCTTTATGTATACATGCAATACATATTCATTAAGTAGCTGGTCCTTAGGGTGAAATTTGAGACTGGCTGCACAGGACAGGGAAGTTATCTGATACAGCAGAGTCCTCTGGACTACAGGATGACTATTGTTGAAACTGGATTATTGGTGTTTTGACTGTAAAAAAAACTTTGGGATATTGGATTTAGTAAACAGGCAAAGAGAGCTGAGCTGACAGTGAGCATCAGTTTTCTTTTTTATTATTGGACTGAAGTAAAAAACACAATGGTAGACTTAGACCCAGAATTGGCACAGATTTTGCAATAAATGAAGGATTCATTTTGGTGACTTCATTGTGACATATCAGCCTGTTATACTGAAATACCAAAAAATGGGACCATTGTGCAGTCTAATGCAGTCCCATACAACAGCCCAGCAATGTATCCTGAAGCCACTGTAATATTTTGGACATCGTTAATAAATAGTAAGGAGTAGGTTGTGGTGGGTATTTGTGCTGAGATCAGTGAGATCCAGTAGGTCTAAGCTACTAAAACACTCTGGTTAAAGTTAGAGGAAAGACAGTGGTTTTGGCTTAATAATGAAAAAGTCAATGCAATTTGTTTTGTGCTTCAAGTTAGACTTTTTCAGTATTTAACCAAGACCACAATCTCGCGTTACTTTAACCAACCATAGACATAACCAAAACAAGACTAAAACTTTAATCATACTTTAATATTGTGTTTTCACGACAGCAGGAAACATTTCTACTTTGTGTGTTGTGTTTGGCTGAACAACAAGAAAGAGTATTAAAAAAAAAAGAAAACGTTGTGTGCGGCCCCTTAATGAGAACACGACCAAGTATGAGTAATACAATGCGTACATGACATGAAATAAGCATCGACTTTACTGGTCTACTGTATGTACAGTTGTACGATTGCAGTGTTTACAGTCACAAACTTTTGGGCTGGACCTATGTGAACGTGGGTAGATTAACATTATTGTCAATCACAAATATGGCAACTATCAGCTGGTCTTAACAGTCTATAGACATGTTAGCAGCTCTGCTCTTTAGGCACGGCGGGGCTCACAGTGATGCTGTGAACATTTTAGAATGTTAACATGCTGATACCTGTCCAGCAGGTGTAAAGTTTACCGTCTTAGTTTAGACTTCTGTGCACAGGCTCAGACAAAACACAGTTTTCCCAGTGACTTTACAAACCAGAAGTGGACCCACTACAAACAGTGCCAGGCTAGACTTGTACAGACTTTAACACATTCGGACAACATACAGTGACGTGAAAAGAACATGACAGCCAACTAGCTTTGGAAAAAATGGGTCGACATTAGGACCCCCTTCAAATATAGGCTAATGACACTGAGAGAAAAAGTGATTGTGTAGTAACTACTTGTCAGGAAAGAACACCTCAAACCACACCACACAGAAACTCTGGTAACCTAAAGTTAAGACTTTAAATGTTATGTTACCTTCAAAGCCATATTAAGGTAACTGCTAAAACCAGTGGTGCGATGTGTTTTAGCAACAAGACATTACATTGCCTGCAGAAGGGGGTTTAGCCTCACCGAAAAGTCATTGACCCAGCCAGCTAAGTTGGCTGACCTTTTGGTTTAAGGCGCTATTTGTAAGTTCTGCTATTGCTACATAGCAATGTTAGCATTAACAGCTGTTTACTTACCAGTAGAAGTAATGTTGAGAATTCAGCACCAAACTTCATTCCTTTACTTACCAACAGCTGTCTCCTGCGGTGGAAAGCAACTCCAATGTTAACTCTTGTCTCTATCCCGTCTTTTCTTTTACTGAAGTTGACATTGTAACCATTCTAGCCACTTTATGATAGTGACTCACTGTAGCCTCCAATCTGCCCCGAAGACATAGCGCTGCTCAGAGGACGTGTTATAACCTCTTGTATTATAAAGACAACAATGGCTGAAGCTTTTGTCAAGTAACAATCACCATCCCCCGCTCCTGGCAAGAAACCTGCACTTTTGACAGCAGAAAAACATACAAATGGCGCCTATAAGGCAAGCTTGTTCATTTTGGAGTGCTAAGAAAGCACACACAATTTTCTGGTCTTGATGGTTTTTATTCAGCCCAGGCACTTAAATGTAGTCTATTTATTTAGTCTATTTACTGGTTATTAAAATGGGCAGCGTATTATGCTGGTTTTAGACAGTTTTGGTCTTGAATAAAGTCTTTTAGAAAGTAGCTAGTCATCTGTGTGTGTTGTAGGCAAAGAGGTTCCAAACATTTTCTTTACAAATGTATTTAAATTGAAGTATACAACCAATTATAAACAAGTATTGCATCGTAAGCATACGTAAGTTATAAATATAACAGTCCAGTACAACCATCAAGCGATCAAGACTAGAATTTAAAATCAAAAGTGAACATAATAAGGGTAGTTTATATTACAGGGCTGTTCTACAGGGTGCTCATGGACTGTGAAGCATTTCCTCTTTCATGGATGCTCAGGGTTTGTGTTATCAAACAGAAAGTTAAGATCACAGCAATGACTGACTCACATTGCAAGAGGTGGATTGCACTAGATTTGCTAATGTTGTTGCATCTTTCCAGACTTCATTGCTTTATTCTCTTTCATGTCTGGATGCATTGCTTAAAATTAATAACATCAGACCAGACATCCTCTCTGCACAGCTGCATTCTTAATCATACAACCTGACATTTTGTGGTGTATTTTCGTTTTTATTTTTCCTTTAGTCTAAAATCAGTTGGATGAAAAGGCAGTTTGGTTAAGTTTGACGAAAATGCAAATTCCTGGCCAAAACTAGCTTCAAATGTTCACATAATTTTTGTCAACTAATCCTCTCATGACGAACAAAAAATACCAAAATGTCAGGTACAGTTACGTGAAATGTTTATGGTTTTAGTCTGACAAAAAAATATGATTTAAACTTTTTTTTTTTTTTATCTTAGGCTAAGGCTAAAGCTAAATAACTGACAAAACACTACTTGCATGAAACATGACATGAAAAGTATGAGCCATTATAAAAACACCAATGTAGATGAACAAAATGCAGCTCAACAATGGTCAAAATCATTTCTATAAAAGCTAAACAATGAAAAGAAAGAAGGTCTGTGGAGGTGAATGATCAACTCGAGTACATGGATGGCATCCCAGTCCTTTGCCTGTCCTCACAATGGGAGCTAGTGCTCAGTATTGTGCCATGCTGTTCCATTGTCCTGTCATATGGATGGATGAGGCAGAGAGCAGCAACAGAGGGTTAGGGCCAGCTCTATTATGTATTACATTCTGCTTGTGCACTCACTTCCTCTGTGTTACACTCTCTGTACCCACTAATGCCCAACCCTTCTTTCTCTCTCTGCTTCTCCAGACAGACAGACAGACAGACAGACAGACAGACAGACAGACAGACAGACAGACCGGCAACTAGAAATGCTCATTGTTCCCTTGGGGTCTCTATTGATCCTGCCAATCACTTCATTTACTGCCTTATCAATGTAGACTCCCACCTCTTTCCCTCGTTGGTCCAGACCCTGATCGATCTGTGTAACACACACTTACACACGCATAGATAAAAACAGAGACACACAGGCCTGAAGACAGCACACACACACACACGTACACACACACACACACACACACACACACACACACACACACACACACACACAGATGGACAGCCATTAATCTCAGGAAAAGACAGGTGTCAGCGGAAGAAAGACAGAACTGAAGGAGAGCAGAAAGGAGAAGACAGAGGGAGAGAGGGAGATGTCAGAAAACTGGCAGGCGGCTGATGACTGCATGAAAAACCTTCACTTATCAGTCAG
This sequence comes from Seriola dumerili, assembly GCF_002260705.1. Taxonomy (NCBI): domain Eukaryota; kingdom Metazoa; phylum Chordata; class Actinopteri; order Carangiformes; family Carangidae; genus Seriola; species Seriola dumerili. The sequence continues at coordinate 10,083,855 of NW_019174272.1, read as the reverse complement.
TGACCCACAAACACACACACACGCAGACACACACATTCACACACACACACACATACCGCCAACCCACACACGCATTGCTGAGATTTCTATTGTCAATGTTTATTGGCCACCAGTGTGACAGAAAGACATCTGGCAGTGGTCAAGAGAGTGAGGAGGGTAGTCAGAGATTTACTTCTGATCAGGGATCTGGAAAAGAATAAACTCATGTTATTATTCACCTTTAGATTTTATGTGAACTTTAATGATGGGAATCAGAGTTTGGCAGCCTTTGTGTTATACACCACTAATCGCTACCTCACTGCCCAGACATGAACGCTCCCATCCATTTCTTAAAATAAGAACAAAAGCCAAAGGAAGTGCAAAGCCCACTCTCCTTTAAAAGCAGAGAGCATGGGTGGATGGAGTGGGTGAGACAAATATCTGAAGCAAAGAGGAGACAGAGAAAGGAGAGGATGTGTGGGGGAGTGGAGGATGAGAGGAGTGGGATGGGAATAACAGACTCTGTGAGATAATGATTGATGGTTTTTGTGGAAATGAACAGTCACCTCAGTTTTTCACATGACACTGTGAAAGCATGAAAAGTCATGACTATATATAACGAGAACTGTAACTGTAACTATATTATAGCAGTATAACAATATCTAGATATCTATATAACAATTAATGACAATACTATGTAACAATATAGCACTTCATATATAGATATAACAATTCTATATCAATAAATACAATGATAACAATATACATATATAACTGTAATGATATAAATATATACGACTATATAGCTACAGCTACATAACTATGTAACTAACTGTAGCAATAAAACTCTGTGACTGACTGTGTGGCTCAGGAGGTAGAGCAGGTCGTCCCCTTACTAAAGGTCGGTGGTTCAATTCCTGGCTCCTCTGGTGCACCTGTCGAAGTGCCCTTGGGCAAGATACTGGACTCCAAATTGCCCCTGATGTGTTATCGGTTTGTCAATGTGTGTGTATGATAGAAATAAATAAGTTTTATATGTGTAGAAGCTTTGAGTTGTTGATAAAACTAGAAAAGTGCTATATAAGTGCTTAAGTCCATTTACCATAACCGTAAAACAATAATGATATAACTATGTAAATATAACTATAAATCTATATAACTGTAATTCTAACTGTGTAACTACTGAATGTAACTATAAGTATAAAACAACACATGTTCTTGATTTGTGGCTTCAGATCTCTGTCTCTTCTATTTTTTCTGTCTTTAATTTTCACTCCATTTCAGTATTAAACTGGCATCCACAACTTAGCCAAAACATCTAAACACAACTGAATCACAGAATACAAATATAAAAATTAGGATATAATTGTAAACATCTGTTCAACTTGTGTGACTTTAAGATGTAGTGTATTCATCGCACAGTGACTAACTGTGTCTGTTCTCTAGTTCTACAGTGGTTCAGTAATAAAAAAAAGTGAGGCAGGAATGTCAAAATAATGAATCCTGGAGAGCAGCTAAGTGATTATTTTCCTCTTTGTCCCTCTCCCTCTTTTCCCGTTCTGTCTCGTGATTTCTCTCCTCTGTGCTGCCAGCGATCCTCCTCATCTCCTGCCTCCAGGGTTAATAAATCACTACTGACATACAAATGGTGGCTTGGCTCGAGGTGGCCCTGGATGGTCTCTGATTAAAATCGTTTGTTTAAATCTGCAGTTTCCAGTAAGTTTCTGACGTTCCACAACATGGCAAAGCTGTGAAGATGATGTACAGTTGGATGAATCCTCTCCCTGGGTGGGAGGCTTTTCAGAATAGATGCACAGGGACCATCTGGGTCCTGGTAAAGCAACTGACACATCTATCATACACGTAATAAGGAAGTCGACACTGGTCTGTATCTGAAAAAGACATTTACTATTATAATGAATGTTCATTCACAGCTTGTAAATATGATTTTTATGTTTTTTCATTAAATAATTTCCTTCCACAAAAGGGGATAGGGCTTTGATTCAATAAAGAGTTAGTGGGGGGGTGGGGTGGGGGGGCTCTCTAAGCTAGCAACGCTTGATAACTGTTCGTTAGAGAGCAAACTTGGCTGGTGACAGGACGAAACTTTCACAGACTTTATTCAAAAGTCTTATTTGAACTCATGTCACAACTGGCTGTTGGCCAATGGTGCAAATTCACGTGTCACAGTTCACCAAACTGAACTCGACACAAACCCCCCCCCATCACCACCAACACCACCACCACCTCCAAAGACTATGAATACTTCATAATTGTTACAACAACTAAAGACAACTGGGATGGAAGATGGTGTCTCGGGTTCAATTTAAAATGCTGCAATACGCAGGAAGCAAACATCAAAACTTCTGCAGGCTGCAACACATCAATCACATGTACATTTCAGAGAAGTGAGTTCCAGCTGGATTCTTATCTGATCAAGTGTTTGATCTGCCTCAATTTCTACTTTTCAGAGCTGAAAGAATCTTGGATGTTGTGAATTTAACCTGAGTTGAAAATACAGAAGTAATGTGAGTTACAGGAGCTGCCACCCTAACATTGATCCAGATTGCTTAATCACGACTCCAGTTCAGTTGAAAATAAACATCATTTCCTATGTTTCATTTCTCAGTTTCAGGGGATCGTTCATTCTTCTGCAGCCCACCCTGCCTCCAGGCCTGGCTTTCTCTGTAGCCCCATCGTGCTGCCAGCGCAGCCAAAACCCAGGCCCAAAACCAAGGGCCCCTGCCGGCCCCTGCAATGGAAAGCAGATGGCCAGTCCTCTGACGGCAGCCGGCTGCAGTCGGCAGTCCAGGAGAGGAAACTTCTCATTCGCCGTCATCCATCATCTGGGCTGAGAGCAGGGGGAGGAGAGGAGGGGGAGGAAAGACAGAGCAATGCCTGACACCCGGCGTCTGGCCTCTTTCAAACGCCTTCGCATGGCACATTCATGGCTCACACTCATACACACATGTAAAAACACATCCATACGCATGAAGAGCTGGACACACACACACACACACACACACACACACACACACACACACACACACAGACACACACACACTTGGGCCAGTGAATATATTCTGGCTCACGTTCCAGTTTTTTGCCTTTCATTAGTGGTATTATTCTTTTCAGCAGTGGGTTGGTTGTGAAAGGTCTTTTCTGGTTGTGGTCCCCCCCAGAGAGAGAGGGAGGGAGAGAGAGAGAGAATTACTGTTTCTCAATCTATGATTTACAGTTTCTGATCTTCTTTTACATCCAGTGGTGTCCATGCCGCTGGAAGAAGAAGAAGAAGAAAAAGGAGAGAGAGAGAGAGAGAAAGAGAGAGAGAGAGCATAGTGAGTAATGTACCTGACAGCTAAGGATCATTAATCACTGTCAGACTTGAAAGGAGAGGGAGGACGAGGTGGAGGAGGCGGGGGTGGCGTTTGACGTGGCAACACACACACATACACACACACACACACACACACACACACACACACACACACCCTCCCTCGAACATACTCTCTGCTTCATACATTCTTCCACAGACCTCCTGTGTCTCAGTCTCTCAGTTCAATTCGATTATTCCACATTAGAGACGAACACTTGTCCTAAAGAATCAAAATAAGTCTGAATAAAAATGATAAAATGAAAAGAAAAAGTAAAAAAAAATAAACACATGCACTCTCATGAACACGCCGGAGGCCCCTCATGTCTGCGAGCTGCTGACACTAATAAGGGCTGCTGAGGGTTTGACTCCACGCGGCAGGCCGCCACTGCACAGCAGGGACGACCATTCACAGCCTGTCAACCCGCCCCGCTGCAAGAGGCACCGACAAAGAGCGGCAGAATGTAGGACTCTCACAAAAGAGATGACGGCGACACAGTGACTTCAAATCTCAGGCATGCAGGCACGCACAAAAAGACAGACACACACACACACACACACACACACACACACACACACACACACACACACACACACACACACACACACACATCCTTGTCAGCCTCCCCTCCTCCCCCCTGCTTGCAGCTGGCCTGTCCAATTGTCAGTCACACTGATGAGGCTGTTCAGCTATGTCCAAATACTGTGTCCTTCCTGAACCTCCCACCCCCACCCCCACCCCCACACGCCATCTTTCTGTGTTCAGTTCAGATCAAGTCAAAGACCTTTATAGGCATCTAATGTTTTTCTTTCCAAAGCACTTTTAGACTACGACATTAAATGATACAAACATGACAAATCATTCCTGAATTATCCATTGATAATTGAGTTTGCTCTCTTTTCCAGTTCAGTAGTTCTGATTGTTAGAAACCCTGCAGTTATAGTTGGCTGGGCGTAGATCAATACAGGTCCAGGCAGTTATTGTGAATGGTATGTTAGCTGAGGCTGAAAATTTGAGTGACACAGTCAATCACTATTACCACCCATAAAAAATATATACACATTAAATATTAGTTGTGTGGAATTTCCTTAAAATGTTCAGGTTGCTATTATAATCTAAATGTTTTTATGTTTTACTAGTGCTGTTTAATGACTTCTTCAGTGTGAAAGAGGTCGCTGCTCGTCAGAGTCCATCAGCTCATTGTTATGGTTTTATGGCTCAACTTCACACTTTTTGGTTCACTGTCATTGAGCTTCAGTTTTCAGTGATAGACCCACTGTGCACTTTCTGCCCAGCACCAAACAACATTTATTTTTTTGGTGGAGAACAAAACTAAGCTAAAAGTAGGATGGAAACTGGACTTATATTCATCAAGTAGCCAGAAACACAACGTCAAATGAACACTGATGTTCAGTCTCTTCAGGTTTAAGGTACATTAATGTCATCAACATTCTGGGTTTCTTTCCCACTTGGGACACTTGATCATTTCACTCTCATGAGGGTTAATGATGCATTCATTTTTTACACTGCAGGAAAACAAGGATTATAGATGTTTACAGAGTGCGTTCAAGTGTGCAACCTTCAATCGTATTATTTAATCTTAGGTAGCCTACAGTTTTCAGGAACTTGTACTTATATTCTTACTGTACCTTTACTACATTTCAGAGGCAACTATTGTTCTTTTTACTCCACTAAATTTATCAGAGACATATACTAATTATTTACTTTGCAAGTTAGCATTTTAAATGCAAAATGTATCACCAGCTTATACAGTAAATAAGAAATTTAACTTTAACATAGGATGTAAAAGAGTCTAAATTAGCTTCAGCTGCAACATTAAAATGCTGCTTACATGTTACAATAAATATCAGTAACAATAATAAAATAAAATAAGTTCTTTAAATAAACAATATTAACTTACATAATGAACCCATGGGCGGCACGGTGGTACAGTGGTTAGCACTGTCGCCTCACAGCAAGAAGGTTATGGGTGGGCTGGGGCCTTTCTGTGTTCTGAGTTTGCATGTTCTCCCTGTGACTTTGTGGGTTCTCTCTGCGGGTTCTTCAGCTTCCTCCCACAGTCCAAAGGTTAACTGGTGACTCTAAAGGGCCCGTAGGTGTGAATGTGTGCGTGACTGGCTGTTTGTCTCTATATGTCAGCCCTGTGACAGACTGATGACCTGTCCAGAGTCCAATGCCAGCTGGGATTGGCTCCATTGGACCCTAACAGGATAAGTGGGATGGATGATGGATGGATTGAACCTCTTCATATGAATCAGTAACTTATATTTCTCTAAGGATTTGATATTACCAGTTTTATATTTCTGTCTCACTGGTTATTTGCCTTTTGATCATCCCAGACTGAAATGTGTAGTTTTTTTTTTTTTGCTGCTGTCTCACTGAAATCAACCAGAGAGAGTCCAACACTGTCTCTGTTGGACATGGAGGCTTTCAGCCACAGACCACAGCTGGCCTACCAGACACTTCCCATAAGTCCATAGCTGGCAGTGTTAAAAACCTAAATGTAATCCATTACAGACGATATAATCATACTGTTTTACACATGAAGCCAAATCAGCTCCAAAACCTTGGCTGCTGAACACTTCCTCTTGTTGTTTGGTCTCTTTTACACCACAATGGAGAGAACAGTGGTCACATGGACAGTCAGTTTAATTTCCATGTGTGAGCAGTAACCAGTAACCCGGCCATCATCAGTCCTTATTTAAACATAACTGCTGAGTCTCACATCTTATATTTCCGTTAGTGCACTCACATGTAGTACTCTGTGCGCCAGATACCCAGGGGAGTGCTGACTCAAATCAAACACTGTGGTTGTGCACTTCTGTCACCCGCCAACAAACTTAAACTGCCTTCTTTGCCCACGTGACGTTACTTTCCTGTGTGTGCCCCCCGTTACATGCGACATGGAAATTAGGTCACTATCTGCACCGATGACGAGTCCTCTGTTGATGTTCCCTCTCCCTTCTGCTACGTAGCCAAGATGGCGACCGTTGCGGGTGAGCAGTGTCCTGTGTTTCCCACTGAGCTTTTTCACTGTTGTGAGTGCAGCATCCGGGCACTTATAGTGCACTGCATGTTGCCCTACTTGTCAGTGTGAACGCAGTGATGCCCTGGAAACAGCAGTGTAAGTGTGGAAGTATGCAAATTGAGTCACAGCGAACATGATGATGTCTGTTATCTCCCTGATTTAAACGTCTTTTATTACAGTAATAGCTCCGAGGGCGTTCTTTACTGTGATTATGGGGTATGAGGCTGTTGTTGATAGACATGGACAACAAAAGTTCCCACAACACAGCTCAAGAATGCCCTTCTGGGTATGACGGAGATTATACAGTACAATAGTTACCAGTGTGTTGTCTGAAACAAACATGTACATACAGAAGAACAGAGAGCAAGACGACAACAGGGCACAGAGGACACACAGAGTTTCTGCCTCCCACAAATTAGCACACAGAGCACAGTGGACATAAACAGGGCGGCTTTGAGTCTTTGAGCCGCTTCAGTTCAAGATCGTGTCAAACTTACTTCAAAGCTGCAGATTCAGAGTTGACCCCGACCTCTGACCTCTCTGTGGAGGGGACAGAAAAAGAGAGTTTACATTGAGGGATCTATTGTTCAAGCTGAATATTGCACACATTGAGATGCACACAGTGTGTCTTCAATTCATCAGGTAGCACAGTTTTGAGAATAAATTCAAGGTCAGAATGTTTGCCTTTACTTTGAAGGCAGACGGGATGTGTTTAGCATCAGCTGCTGCCTCCCAGAATATAATGTGTCAGCTGAGGTGTGTTCATACACTTACATAATTGTATATCATGAATTAATTTTCTATTTTGATATTTATTTCTAAAGAGGATGTCAACATTTTGGGTCTTGAGTTTTCAATAACTGCTAAATACAAATGTTGCGTGCAGAAATAACATCAAACTATGTGTTCTACATGCAAATTTTCTTTCTGTAAGTTTGGAAGTCTCATTCATTATTGTACTTTATAGGATCTAAATAAAATAATGATGACTAACTGTCAGTCTCACCATGTTAAATTATTATTGCATTAATCTGCTACACATTTTAGTTTATGATCCTTTAAAAGTCCCTAAGGCCGCTACTGCAATGTACAACATTACTGTATAATACTGTATGTATGTTTTGGATGGAAAACACTTTTCTCTGAAGCAAATATACCCTGTTTGTCAAAAACCATAAATGCAGCCATGTCTCACATTATACAAATACTCCACCAATATACCAGAACCACATGCCTGTGGTCACGTACAGTAACTACCTTACGCTTACTCAGATTACACATAGCACAATAGAGGAGGGAAGTTAACCTGCGACGCTGAAACTCTAGAGTGATCATTGCTTTGAAAACTATTTGTATTTTTTTCAAATCATTAAATTATACAGGGGAAACATTAGGCCAACGGCTTTTAGATTGTAGCGTAGCTGGAAACAATTAGAGAATTTATGAAAAAAACTCGATCGCCACTGTAACTGGATAAAGCGCCAGAATTTTCCTCCACCTCAGGGTCAGAGTTCACTTACCTAAAGTACCTGCTACCAGACTCGCCTTCATAATCTAAAAGATTTGCCACAAATAGAAAGACTGGGATGAAGTGTTGCTTTACCTCCTGTTTGCTTTATGGCTAAGTCACTGTGTGCAAACAGAGCGTGCTCACTGGGATGGAAGTCTAATGTACTGCAGTGGAGGTCTATAAGAGGAGCAGCATGAAAACAGAAATAGGAGGGAGAAAGAGCTGGGCCAGAGCGCACACTGCCCTACTGGGTGGCAGCGCTGATTCAACAGCAGAAAGACCCAGAGCAGGATCATCTGTCTCCATTATGGTCTCCCTACAAATCATCTACATTTCCCCTCTTCTCCTCTGCTGCCCACAAGCTCATAAAGCTCGCTTTTCCATGCTTCTTTTGGCAAAAGGAGTGGGAGAGACGTCCAGCGAGGTGGATTGTGGGTGGTCGAAGGGTGTACGAACCAATGCATACAGACACACACATGCACCGCATACTATTCAGTTACGACGGGTCGACCACAGAAGTGCTATTCTTACCAGAATGATACATTTGCAGCTTTTGCTTACAGCTGAATAAATGCTGCCCAGGGAAAACATGCGTCTGGGATGTCTGCACTTCCCATGAGCCCTCTCTCAGTGGGAAGTGTTTGTGCTTGTCCCACACGTCTCAGTCCGTCTTTGTCACGGAGGAATGGACTTAATTCTGTAGTTAGTTACGGTGAAACTGCAGTGAGTGGTTTAGTTTTAAAACTTGATCTGAGCTCAAAAATAAAGTTACTTTCTTTCTTCTGCTGCTGCAGCCAGAAAAATGTAAAGAAACTCCACACACGATCTTCCCCTCTGCCAGGTTTCTCTTTGTTCCTCCAAGGCTGCAGCATTTCCCTTCGCAACCATCACAAGAATGTGTGTTCTTCAACATTCATATTGAATGCTGCACTAATTCAGATGCAAAACAACTTATCTGGCTGCTGGATGCTCTCACAGCATGGCTGTATGGGCAGGGTTACACTGCTGGTTATTGCATCGAAGGCTTTTTACATTCCAGCCACTTGTGTGCTTTATGTTGTATAGTCTGATTATTTTCTGAGTATTTTCAATGAAGCTGAGTGTGACTCAGCAGGTCTGTCAGAACTGCTACTACAAGTTAATAGTGTGATGATCCTGTGGAAAATTTAACCGCACTTGAAAATAGACTTAATATAATGGCTCCAGTAAAAACAAAAACACTGGCTAGAAAATGAAAAGCTCTTTGGTTGAATGTGAATTTCATAAAAAGGAACTGGCAAAAGACGGAGCTTCAAATTCACCACGACATCGTTTGGACACACTGAACCACAGGAGGAGACCGACACTTCCAACACACATTTTTCTAAGATCACGGACAGTGAACAAAAAAACACAGATTATTTTTGCTCTATTTGATTATCTGTCAAAAGAAAATCCCTCCCAAGTGATGTGTTAAGGTTTTTGTTACTGTGTTTTCCTTTTATATGAAAATCGCTCTCAGTAAAAAACTGTACAAAACAGATAAGGAGCTTGAGGTTCTGGTCTCTCCTTACACGTGGTGTTTGGCCTCTGTGGTGACCTTTGTCAAAGTACATGATGATGTTGTTTTCTGCTAGATCACATATTTAAAATATGTTTTGTACATAATGTAATATTTAAAGTGATTTTCATAAGTTTGAGCCAAGTGTAAGACAAAATAGAAAAGCTTTGATTTGTTTGCTTGTCTCTGAAATGACAGGAACCGTACTGCTGATATTATGGGCTCTGGAGTGAATTTCTCTTGTTATGTTGATAATGCCAAAGGTTATTAAAAAAATCCTCAACAGTTTGGATGTTTGGATCTACAGCTTTTGTTAAATCTTCCTGAAACCAGAGGTTTTCTGTCAAAGACTCTCTGTTGAGCAACATTCAGAATTCTGTGTTGAATAAATCTTGAGGTGTGTATCCAAATATAATTAACACTATAAGCTGGTCACTGTTAATTATATGAGCAAAACTTTTTGAATAGAAGTACTTATCATGATTAATTATCATAAACCACTGAGCTGATAAACTAAACTTCACTTTAGTTGTGTGTTGAAGTTGCTGCTTCTGTCAGTTAACAAGACAATGAGAGTTTACTGCTACAGCGCTGCTGTGAGCTAAATGCTAATGTCAGCATGTTCATCTTAGTTTAGCTAAACTATATTAACCATAGACTTAAATAAAGATGGATGTAGCCTCTGTGACGTCACCCATAGAGCCGTTGTTAAGTTCAGAGTGAGTGAGCTGCTCTGGAAAACAAAGTAGTGGACACACGTTGACCTGATGGCGCAAAAATGAAAGGTGAATTTTTTTTTTTAATGTCGTTCTAATTGGACAATGAATGTTTTTACCAAAGCTATCCATTTTATCTAGACAAAAGAGACGCCCTGTGGGACTGAGCAGAGCCAGGCTGCTCACATGGCAATTAAGAAAACTATTGTTAAAAAAGCAAATGAAGTTTGTTATTCTTACACTGTATTTTGCAATAGTTAGTTCAACCCAAGCATGTAGCATAATATGCCCGAGTATACAGTGACCCAACAGGGAGTGTGTGCATACATGTGTCTGTGTCTGTGAAAGGTGAGATGGAGGACAAACCATGAACTCTTCGTGCTGAGCTAAATGACAAATTTAGGATCCAATCTAATAACCACAATTAGTAGAAAGACACAAAGTAAGCAGTCATTACTGGGGAAATGAGACGTGTGTGTTCACTCTAAAAACATTTCCAGGGCTCATCCTATATTTAACCATTATTCCAGAGGCATTGCTGGAGGCATGGCGTCAGGTTCAGACGGGAATATTTCAACAACTGCTTATTTGTCCTGCTACTATTGTTTATAACCAAATACACTGAGAACTAATGACATCCCAGTAAGGCTCAGCCCTGCTCTGTGTTTAGTGCTGATCAGCATGTAACACACTAAACTCAGACAATGAACACCATAAACATGATAACTATTAAACATTAGCATGTTAGCATTGCCACTGTGAGCAAATTATGTTAGCATTTAGCTCAAAGCAATGCAGTTTCACAGCCTCACAGAGCTACCAGTGTGACAGCAGACTCTGAGACTTGTTCTAATTTATTTGTATAGAGTATGAAAACACATCCATTTCATGCTATTACATATATTCATATATATATATATATATATATATATATATATCGTATATATATATATGTGTACAGTATATATGTTATCAGTGCATCTCGTCAGCTGTGAGGAAAAAAAATCTTTGAATTTGATGTTTGTAGTGGCCAATCATGCAAAAGCCTAGTAGCAGTGGTATTGTACAGTGGTCCATAAGGACCATAGACTTTAAAGATGGACGTAGCCTCCTTGAGGTCACCCACAGATTTTCTGAGGAGTGATTTTGAAGCTCAGAGTGAGCTGTTCTGCCGTCGCCATTTTGCCAGTACCTGACTCCACTGAACTACAGGCTAATCCAAAAACGAAAAGAGGAGGGTGTGGATGTCGAGCCGAGACTTCGGTGCATGCTGGCTTGTGGCAGGCATACACTCACCCACCTGTCAGTCAAAGTGGCAGAACTTTAAGCCTTAATAAAAATGTAAGACTCAAGCGGCCATTTGTAGAAGTGCAGTTTTTGGTACTTCCATGTTGGCTTCATTTTTCAGCCTCAGAGGTTGCTGTTTGATAAGGACAAAGCACATACAAGAGCGAAAGCACAAGCATTAAGGGAACTTTAATGTGACTTAGGGTTCACAGAGGTGATACAGACACTACAGATTAACCTCTGTTAATGATCAGGGCTCTGGAGATCATGGCTGGTTGTCCTGAACTTGATCACTTGATCACATAGACACTGTTCACTCTGCTGGCACTGATGATCAAACTAATTCTCTTTTCAACTCACCTATAATCCAACACTGCAAACACTATTTGTCACTCTCTTGATGTGAGTATCTACCTACTCAGGATGATGGCTGCTGGGTATACAGCAATCCAACTTAGGCCTCAAAACACATAGTAACACACAGTGTAGACACACACACACACACACACACACACACACACTCACACCCACACACACACACACACACTCACACCCACACACACACACACACACTCACACCCACACACACACACACACACTGAAACAGGCATTTCTGTATGGCTGTTGTTGCTGTGAGCAATTACAGCACCTTATCTAACACTGAGGATAATGAGGTTGCACAGAGAGCAAATTCTATCATGTCGGCATAATGAGATTTGGGCCTGTGTCTTGCGTCCTGGGGTCGAGGACAGGGACGGGGACAGACACACACACACACACACACACACACGGTTTTCTTATCTGCCCCACCTCGCATCTCTGCCTGACATTCAGGGGAAATTGCATTCGGGCTCAGTGTGTGATGCAGTGTGTGAATGACTCTGAGGCTCTCCCCCTCTTCCTTTCTCTTTCCATCCCTCCGTCCCCCCCGTACCACTTTCCCCCCTTCATGTTCTCCAACAACCCCACTACCACTTCTGACAGGCTGTTTGATTTATGACTCCAATTCCCCAGTGCAGTCACATAGACGCAGGCCACACTCCACAACTATATGTATGTATTTTAGTTTCCCCCACAGCCCTCCCCTCTCCTTGGCTTTACTTCTCTCTCCCTCTCCCTATCTTTTGCCCTGTCTCTATCAGTTTCTCTGTTTGTCTCTCTCTCCTTCTCACACACACAGACACACACACACATCTTGGGTGTGGTGATTGATTATCCTAGCAGGACTGTCTGGCGCATTTTTGATCCTTTTGAAATTTAATCTCTGAGAGCAGTACAGGGAGTGTCTCGTCACATGTGTGCACACGTACACACATACTCGCACATACACGTATAGGCCACACACACACACACACACACACACACACACACACACACACACACACACACACACACACACACACACACACACACACACACACACACACACACACACAAACTCTCTGTCTCCTGGGAGGAGGAGGAGAAGTAAGCAAGTTTTGGAAAGGCAGACAAGAAGTGCAGGGGGTTCTTAGCACCATATTTCAAGTTGTATACACAAACAGCTTCATCAAAAGTTAGAGGGTAAAATGGGAACACAACAACTTGCAAAACGCAGCTCTTAGCTTTGTGTACAATTACAAAGAAAACTGAAGTATGAAACAACACACAGATTCCTGACTGACATCCTGACAGATCAGAATCCCAGAACCAGGGCTGAAACCTGGACCCAGAGGGTGAACAACACTTATTATTCCTTACATCAACGAAGGCATGTGTTCATAAGTGAAACAGCTCAGCTGCTCAGTGGACAGCAGTGAAGTACTGTGTATGAACAGTGTGTTTCAAGCCCAAAGTCATTTGGCTGATTTTAAAACCGCTGGATGTCATTTTACCAGTTTGCAGTTGTAGTATAATAGCTGCATGCTATTATTGTTCTTTTATTGTCCATGAAGAACCATTGTTAAAGTTAATAACTGAAATACTGAAGTGCTTCACATGAAAATAGACTTATAATGAACATAAAAACAGAGATAGAACACCTAAGTAATGTGACATAATATTGAAAATAAAAACCACTTGACAATAACAATAAAAATATGATACAAATAAAGACAATAGAATGCATATCATAAGATCCCACTGAATAACCCACTGAATAATAATAATAATGTCAATAAACTGTTAAAAATAGAATACTTAGAATGCATAAAATCAATTATAGCATAAAAGCATTTTAAAAGTAGTGCATAAGTGCAAAGCAAAGTGCCAAAAAGAATTTCAGGCCTGTATCAGGACAGTCAAAGCTAGTTAAAAGCTAAACTGAAGAGATAAGTTTTTATCTTTCTTTTCAAAACATTAAGGGAGTTGGCTTCTCTGATTTCCACAGGTAGTGTGTCTCAGATTTTCTTTCAGCTGTTGCTGGAAACCTCCAATAAAACAGATGATCATGTTCTAGAAGGCATATAGTTACAATGGAGTTAGCAATGTAGCTTGGTCCTAGCCCAACAAATGTTTGGTTTATAAAGAGGAGGACTTTAAACTAATAATTTCTGAATGTTACAGGAAGCCAGTGTAGAGCTACAACTGGACTAATGTGCTCTCTCCTCTTGGTTCTGAGCTGCAGAGTTTTGAATGAGCTGAAGTCTCTCTTTTTTTATGGGAGGGCATTAAAAAGTAAATTACAGCACTCGAGTCAGCTTGAAGTGAAGGCATGAATCAATCTTTCAGCAGCTTTTTTGGTTTATATATGGCTGTTTCTAGGCTGGAAAAACAATGTTTTCATCACCTTATTGATGTGGGACCTGAAACTCAGAAAGTCTAAGATAACACAGAGACTTGTAACCTGAGTTAATTTCCCCAGATTATTAAACAGCATTTCTCTTTTTGTTTTAGGGCTGAATAGTAGGATTTCAGTTTTCTCATTGTTTAACTTTAAGAACTTACCGCTCATATTTTAATCAATTTCCAAAAGACAGATAGTAATGGAGTTTACTGCTGCAGCATCAGAGCAGTGCAGCAGCAGAGATGTGCAGTTGTGTGTCATCTGCGTAACTATGGAAACATACATCGTGCTCTCTGATGATGTCACCAAGTTGTAGCGTGTACAGAGAGAATAATAATGGAACAAGGCAGCAACCCCTCTTTTTTTTTCATTTGCCCTGAGAGGTGCTGGACTAAACATTAGGGATCAAACTTGAGATATTTCAGTCTGAACCAAACACACTGACTGTTGCCATCCTGAGAGTCACTGGCTCTATCTTTGGCTGGCTGTTAATGCTTGTTATTGTTATTGTTATTACGATGAATGTATGATCTTGATATATGACATTGTTTTTAATATCACAGCAGTTGATTGGCTGAACACATCCATTACCCAGAAGGCTACTGCTCAGTCAATGGCATCACATAAGTAGAAGTAACCAACAAGGAGAAGAAAGGACACTGGCGCCAGTTGTTTATGGGAAGACTCTTTTATTACTGGACGGTGGAGTGGGTGGAGATTGAACAGGAACATACATTGCCTGAGCCTCTCTTACTTCAGGGCACTGTACTTGAGCTGTGTTTGCTATCGTTACTTCTTCTATTGTTCTCACTACCTCTAACACAAATGTTTTAAGTACCTCATCCCTGTTGCAGTGGGTCTCTATGGTCTGACTACATAATGATGTTCAGAATATCCTGTACACTTGTGCAGTGTTATTTTTGAGCCTGATATGACAATGCATGGAAACAGCTCATCCTGGCTGTGAAGTTAACTGGGATGTGAGGTAATAAGGGTAAATGGTAAATGTATGTAAACACACTCAGCTCAAGGAGGACAGTGGAAGGGAAGAAGGCTCCACTCTGTCATTTGTTTTCTGCAGACTGACCTGCTGAATCTGGATCATTATCTCCCTCCTCCACCTGGGATTTGTCTCTGCTTTGTAATAAATGATAAATGAAATTATAGAGTGCTGAGTGTGTGTGTGTGTGTGTGTGTGTGTGTGTGTTTGTGTGTGTACATATATCGATGGTTGATCTGTGTTTAGTCCCTGAGGTCATCGATCATAGGCAGGCATTCATCCATAATGGGCCCTATATCTGTCTGTCTCTCAGCAGGGGGACTGGGACCACAATGAGACATACATGAATCAGATACAAAAAGGACCATTACACACAACCTTATCAATACTCACTTCTGAGAAACTACTTTCCTTCCTTTCTCAAGGGAAAGATCTGCTGGCTGCCTGATTCGTAACAGCCAGAGCCACTGGTAGAGTTCAGCAAAGGGTTGTACAACAGAGTTAGTTACAGTTTATCATCCTTTATTGGATTGTATGTTTATTTTCATTTACACTGTAACGTCGGCAAAGATGTAGTAACATATCAAGAATTATATTTCAAAACTATATGAATGTGTTGTCAGTATCTGCAGCACGTGTTCTGATGTTTTCTGAATTTGTCTGTGCTGCGTCTGTTTTTATGTCTGTCCGTCCCTGCATCCCATTCTCATGGACGTGATATCTCAGAAACACCTCGACAGAACTTCTTCACATTTGGCACAAACATTCACTCGGCCTAAAGGACGAACTGATTAGATTTTGGTGTCTAAAGGTGAAAGGTCAAGGTGACCTCACAAAAAATGATTTTGGACTTGTGAACGCAATATCTCCATAACACCTCGAGGGAATTTCTTTAAATTTGGTACAAACCTTCACTTGGACTCGAGGATGAACTGATTGGATTTTTGTGGTGAAAGGTCAAAGGTCGTGGTTACCTCGCAAAACACAGTTTCGGCCTTGTGAACGTGATATCTCTGTAACATCTTGAAGGAAACTCTTCAAATTTGGCAGAAACATTTACTTGGACTAAAGGACAAACTGATTCGATTTTGTTGGTCAAGGTCAAGGTCAGTGTGACCTCACAAAACACTTCTACTCAAGACACGCAGCACTTATGACAAAATTTCACACAAATTGTTAATACTGACTCTGGGTAAAGAGGGATGTAATCTGAAACCTGTTGCAGTGGTGGAGGCATACAACCACAAGGAGGTGATTCTAGTCTTAACTTGCAGTGCGTTGAGCTCTCAGGGCCACTGTAAATAGGCCTACAAACTGTCTACAGTGGTAACATGCTGCTTACACTGATAATAATAATGTATCAGTCAGACCAAACCAGTAATTTTACTTTAAATACATTTTGCTGCTAACACTCATTACTGTTTTTACTTAAGAAGGATTTTTCATGCTGGACTTTGATTGAGACAGAGTATTTTTACTTTTACTTAAGTAAAAGATTCGAAGATTTCTTCCCTCACTGCCAGACTACAGATCATTTATGATTACACTCTAATTTTCAAACTCTTGTGGTGTAGCAATGCTAGTGGAGGCAAAACGGAGCAGCAGAGTAAATGATTTATGAAGGACACATGGACGATGTTTATGTCTGTTGACCAAATTCCTCGGCGTATTCCCTTTAACATTCCCAACATTAGACACTGACTTGTGTCCTCCAACAGGTCTCCAGCTGAGTCTCTGTGTCAGGCAGTCACACAGATTGAGACAGTGATAGTACAGACAGAAACAGATGATGATCTATAGGTCACCACAGATATGTGGACTGTGCATAATCACACAGTCTCATGTTCAGCCGGTTTACCACAGCTAGACCCAGGCACACACTTTCCCATGGTACACTCTGTTAGAGCGAAATCCTCGTGGGGGAGTCACGGTCTGAGCTCCAAACTATATGCTAACTATATACAACTGCTTTTTAAGACTCTATCACGCAGAAAAATCTACACCGCCAAGTTATTTCTAACATGTGGATGGACAGACAACAATGGGACTTTCCTGTAAGATGAACCGATATATTTGTGTGTGTGACAGTCTTAGCTGCTGTAGAGACCCTGTTGGCTGTGGTTTTTGATGGCTCGTATTGGAAATGAGGCAGTATTATAATATTATAATATAATAACACCTCACAGCAGTAGGTGTGTGTCGGTGGTGCTGTGGATTCAAATCCAGCATAATGCCATTCTTCAATTTCATCTCACCAAAGACCTCTGGGGATTTAAAGCTGCAACCTCCGGGACAGAAACTCAATTCTTTACAAGTTAATTAACCAAAACCACATTTGCTCAGATTCAATGAACTTCTATTGCACAGGGTGGAAGCAGACGTCTCAGAGTGACTTATGTAAAAATCTCAACAAACAACTCATTGTTAAAAAATACTGACACAAGCTTTTATTGTGTTATACTTTAAAATTACTACTCATTGTTGAACACTCTGTAACTCTGTTTAGAAAAGCCCTGTAAAAATAAAGTTGTTATTGTCTTTTTCTGGAGCCTTCAATCACACCTCACAGTCTTCTTCTGCAAATGTAGTGTGGGTGTCAGATGTAAGTCATTTTGGAACAGAGAGATTAAAACCTCCTGCATATATGACCACTCCCATTATTATATCCCATTATTTTTGTCACATAATTGTACCTTTGAAGGTATAAAAGGGCGCTGTAAGGTATACTGCCCCAGTGACAAACTTTTCACCTGGAGAGGAACTTGTCTATGAATTTATGGAGAGTAAAAAGTTAAACGTTGTCCTAAAGAGAGCGGCAGATTCAGTTCCGACCGAAAGGCAACTGAACAGCATGAAAGTGCGTATGAAAGTGTGTGTGTGTGTGTGTGAAAGTTAGTGTCAGCTTTTAGACATTCTCACCCAGTCCCCTAAACTTTATCACTGGTGTAGAGGCTGCCACAGAATTTAAAGTACTAAAGAACACCCCTCCCCACCTCCCTTCCCCTATTTGATCTTGTCTCCTCTCTTTTCCCACATTTCCTTTCTTTTCCTCTCCTCTCCTCTCCTCTCCTCTCCTCTCCTCATCCATCTCCTGACTGGGCCAGTCAGTGGCAGCTCCATTGATAGGGTAATCCAGGCCTGATTAATGACCCAATAATCAGAGGGATCCTCAGATCAATCATGGGCGTGATCGATAACCCTCGGCCAAGGCGATCATTAGCCTGCTAGAGTGCATCCTCCATTAGACCCACAAACCAAAACAAAGGATGTAAAAGAAAGAGAGGAGATACAGGGAGTGAAGGGTGGAGGAGGGGAGGCAGGAGAGTTTTTGTAAGATGATAAGGAAACGGAGGAAGAGCAAGAAACAGACTTATCTCATTTATATTCATGTGTAGGTTAGGAGACATAGAATCCATTAAAAATATATATATACTCACATCGCAGCAGCAGGAGCTAATAGGAAGTTAAAATGTGTGTGTAACCATGCAAAAAGAATCATGTGTCTGAGAGTGTGTGTGAACCTGTGTCATGCTGTGCACATACATGTCTGCGTGTTTGTGTGTGCAATATGTAAACATGCATCTCTGCGTGTGTAAAAATATACATGTGTCCCTGCTGTTCTGTGTGTGTGTTTCTGGGCACTTGCTTGTGTGTGTATCCATGTATGTGTGTGTGTGTGTGTGTGTGTGTGTGTGTGTGTCAGCAGGGTGTGATGGCCTCTGATTTATGGACTGTGTCCCTCAGTGCCAGCTCTCTGTCTGCTCTAGCATGGAGGATGAATGGACCTCTGTCAGCCCAGCCAGAACCCCCCTCCCCCTCTGTCTCCCAACTTCACCCAACCCTCTGCCCCCCCCCCCCTCCCTTCTCTCTCGATACCATTTTGCAATTAGACGCAAACAAACTCAGACCAACTGTTTACTTGTTACTATAAATGTTGTCTTTGACAGCTGGCAACATAACTGATATGGGTAAATAACCTCACGCTAAGCAGAGACTGAGTGATTCATGTCCATTAGAATAAGCCTGTCTGTTGTCAGCAGCACAGTCTGGCACGCCCCTGGTCTGGGACATGGAAAGAGAGAGAAATATTCAGCTGTGGAAAACAATCAGAGATTCAGGGTCAGAAGTTTCAGTTTAGTTAACACCTTAAGTGATAATTCAACAAGCAAGATCTTATTGTCATATTGCTTGAGTCTAAGCAACTAAAAGGAAGAAAATGAACCAATATTGACTTTTTGTCAAGAGACGGGGGGTTAGTTTTAATCATTTGCATAAAGAGTCATGAGGGTTCAATATGTGGTGGTGTGGATCACTCTTGATAAAAGAAACAGCTGGATGGAGATGGATTAACTTTTTAAGCAGCACCTTTATTTTTTTCCGCATCACAACAACACTTCCTGTCTCTAAGTCACATGATACTAAACTAACCAATCAGAGGCTAGGAGGACTTAGACTGAGGCAAATAAGACCAAAACTACAGAGATTGATTCTGTTTTTAAAGATGCAGATATACATTTTTAAACTTGTAAATATGTAAATAATAATTGTGTAAACACAAATATGTAAATAGACAACTGTGTGAACATAAACGTGTAAATAATGAACTGTATAAACAGTGTAAATATATTTTTAGCGAATTAACTCAAATGTACAGTATGAATCAACATATAACCCTGACACAATGAATAAATGCAGTGAGGACACGCTCTGTATGGTCAGTGCTATACTATGACATACACTATTGACAGCTATTGTTACCATTAGCTTGTTTATATGAGTGTATGACTTAACGTGTGTGATGGTTTTGTCGAAACAACTTGTTTTATGTTGTGTCCAAAATTTTAGAAGAAGCAACTCACAGAGGTGGAGTTAGAGCTGAGGCTATAATGAATACATCCAGCTGTCTGTGTGTGGGAGTGTGTATATGTGTATGTTCATGAGAGAGAGAGTGTGTGTGTGTGTGTGTGTGTGTGTGTGTGTGTGTGTGTGTGAAATACACTAACACAGGAAATGCATACTCCAATGTGTTTTTGCTTATGTCAGCTTATATGTTTGTTAAGGATATTTGTATACATTCATATATTATGCATGCGTGTGTCTGCACGTATCCATATGGGGATGTGTTTGTCAGTTTGGGTGCGTGTGTGTGTGTGTGTGTGTGTATGTATGTGTGTGCGCACGTGTGGGTGCCACCGCTCTCTGATGTGGCAGCCTGCTGTGTGTACTCATTTATGTGTAATGAATGTTTATGAGGGTAAACAGATGGTGTGTTAACATGGTAAAATATGATCTGCTGCCAGACAATATGGTGGCACGCTGGTGTTTACAACACACACACTACACCGTGGGACAGCAGAGCAGCTTTAGAGCAGCCTGGCTTTTCTTAACAGATCTGAGTGGAATGAAAATGCCTTCCACATACTTTCATCCAAGTTGTTAATTATCTGTCGGAGGCAACACTTTGTTTGGTGACAGTCAAATCTATTAATCTGAAATCATGACAAACAGACACATGTTTTAATGGAACAAGTTACTAGTGTGAATCTTCTTAAAGGAATAATACACTATATTTACTGTGTTAAAACCACTATATATGCGAGCACAGAGAGGGGGAGAGAAGCAAACAGATAAAAGGCTGAAACAAGCTGACATGTGGTAGAATGCAAATACGATGAGATATCAGTTGTTTACAGCGGATCCACAACAGTTTTCAACCACGTCCTCAGTTTTGCACATTGACCATACACAGTCCAGTTTTTCTTCTATTAAAGGTCCAGGAAGCCTATTTAATTCTTCTTATGAGTCATGGAGACCCACATGATGAAGTTAAGACAGTTTGGGTTTTTCCGCAGGAGAGATTTCTGTATGTGTTTTTCTTCTTGATTCTTTCACTGATTTCATGCAGGCAGAGCTCAGTTGGAAAAAGGTGAGATCGCATAGTTGTGAGCACCAGAGGGGGCCATGGCTCAGGTGGTAGAGCAGGTTGGCCCCTGATCCCTGGGTTGATGGTTCAATGCTCAGCTCCCCTGGACTCAGGTTCCATCAGGAAGGGCATCCAGGAGATACAGTTAATGGCTGTGGCGACCTCTCACGGGAGCAGCTGAAAGACAACAGCGTAGAGGATTTAGTTAAATCTGATGACATCTAACTAAGGTTTCTTTTTCCCAAACTTTAACTATTGCTTATTAAGCCAGAAATATTCAATACTATAGACTAATCCCAGCAAAGCAGCAAAAGAGTTTCCTTCTGTTTATTTAAAGTATGTACTGTAGGTGCTGTTACTATGCATATGAAAATTAAACTTAAAGGTCCCACATTGTATAAAGTGAGATTTCCATGTCTTGTTTGATTAGAAAAGCAGGTTCTGGTGCTATATAATACAAAATAATATGAAAGTATTAAAATGCTCACAACCAATATTCAGAAACTGAGCCTTAAAAGAGCCATCAGGACCTCTGTAACTTTGTGATGTCACAACAAAACAGTCACCACTCTCAGCCATGCCCCAAGCCTGGCCCAGCTGGACCCAGCATCCCAGAGTTTACCTGAAATGTGCTAAATTTTTATTCAATAACTCAGAAAACCTGTTGTTGCTAGAGCTCCAGAGAAAAGCCTGAGGGTAAAACTACATTGAGATGGTTTTTGGTACTTAAAACAAATATATCATCTTATGGATATCAAAACTTCAAATAAAACACCAGAAAAGTGTAAAATATGGGACCTTTAATTTGGTTTACCCACATTTTCAAGGTCAGATAAATCTTCCTGCTGCTGGAACCTTCATATGGGTCGTGTCCAAGGGTAGAGACAAATGAAAACTTCACTGGATAAGTCTCTGGTTAAGTAGTGCCACAAGTGATTAACAACTCATTCATCAGTCTATAGCTTAAGGTGTAGAGCATGATGTTAATAATGACAAGAGTTTACAGTTTGATTCTCTGTGTCAACACTAAACTAAAATAGTTTATTTGTTCCTTTTCAAAAAGGGAATTGTAAAATATGACTTTGGTATAAGTTTATGAGGACGTGTAGTTAAATGAAAGCTCAGGGTGAAAGATCCTCTGCCCCCATGACACCCACTCATACAAACACACAGACACACATAACACACACTCCTTTCTGTGACCCTGTGGCCCAGCTGTCCATGACGAACGATGACAGAGGTGTGACAGAAGAAGCCAGGCTATCTATCAGTCCCACACACACACACACACACACACACACACACACACACACACACACACACACACACACACACACACACACACACACACAGGTAATGACAGATGGTTCTGCCCACTCCTTTGTCTCTCGTGCACTCTGCTAGCCTCATAATATTCCTACCAGTATTCTCCTTTTGGTGCAGCCGAGAAATACAACTTACAACCACAACCTCCCTGTAGGTGTTCCATATAAAGTACTAAGTGTTGTTTCTTCACAAACCACTGCTCAGTGCTCATTTTTGTCATCACTGCCTGTTCCAAACCATTTGACTCCCTCCACCTCACAGCCTCCTCCAGTATTAGCACTTAGTGTTTATATGAATTCTGCATGTTTGTTCAATCATTACCGGCCTTGACAGCCGCTGGTATTGTTATCACATTGTGAGTCTGTGTGTGTGTGTGTGTGTGTGTGTGTGTGTGTGTGTGTGTGTGTGTGTGTGTGTGTGTGTGTGTGTGTGTGTGTGTGTGTGTGTCATTATGGCAAAATGTGGTCCTGGATACAGTTACTGTAGAAGGAACCACCACTTTATCAGCACAATAGTGTAACAACTTTGCAAGATACAGTCATTAAACTTTACAGGTGTGTGAGATCAAAAAAAAGGCAGAGTTCAAAGATTGGTGTGGTCCAACCCATGAGTGCTGACTACTCACGTAATAATGTATTATTACGTGAGTAGTCAGCTCAGACTCATGGGTTCACAATGACAAAATGTTGACGGGTGTTGCAGCTGGTATGATCCCATTCCAAGATGGTCTCTATTTGCGAGTTTGTCTTCCTTGTATTGTTGTTGTCCCAAGTCTTTGAGAGTCTTTATTGAACTTTTTCTGTGGTAACCTGCTAAAGTTGACCTTGGCTAATTTGAAAATTCTGCTTTATTACAACTTTTTCTTATTATTTTTGTAGTTTGGGCCTTTATTCCTATCAGTAATGATAACATTTTGTACCTTGTTCAATCATCTTCCTTGCCCCATCTGATTCATTTTTAGAAATGTTTCTGCATTCCCAGATCTCTGCAATTACTTTAGTTGATGAATAATGGATTTATTTGTAGTTTAGCTTTTGAAATCACACACAATCAAAAGTGGTTGCTTTCACACCATACCAGGGTCCGCTTGGAAATGAACTGAGACCCTCCTTTTCAAACAGCGTTGTTCTGATCACTTGACAGCTTTCACACCAGCCCAAAAGAACCATAGTGATCAGGGAACTGCAGTTCAAGTTCAAACCAAACAGGTTAGGTATGCAAGCACACTAAGGTACATTGTTAGCAGCAGGATAGGCTCATGTTAGCAAAGCAATCTAGATGCACTTTTAGCCTGGAACCAATCTAAAAGTTTGGAGCATTATCATTCCTACTCACTCTCCCCCTAAAGAGAAAATCCTTTTCAAAATAATTTAGACATAAATAGTCATTCCCTAAAAACATGAAATCTAGATACAGTATCTGAAACTTATTAGTTGCCTTTATAATTTTATGACTCCTTCTGTAATGTTTTCACTCCAAAGCTGCAAAAAGCCCCACCCATGCTTCCTGATTGGCTGACGTCCTCACCTTGCGTAACCCCAGTTTAGTAACATGTAACTCATGACGAGCCAGTGGGGCCACAGACAATCCTGTCAAACGATGATTGGGTTTAAAACTGTTTGTCTTTGAGAGTAAAGATTCCTTTATGTTATTTTGGTGCCAGAGAGGCAACAGGGGACGGGTGTTTACAGTGATTTAAAACAGAAAAACAGCACGGCTACACAGGCTTGGCTGGGCTGCACAGGCCTCTATTGACGGATGCCAACCCAAAACTAGCAAGGCCTGGATTCTGTCAGCAAACACACTGACAGTGAAAGCTGACAGGGACACACACATCCACACACACACACACACACACACACACACACACACACACACACACACACACACACACACACACACACTCCCTGCCACCACGCAATCTGGACCGATCTCACCCCATGTAGCATTTTACTGTGCAATCATCAAAGCACCATTAAATCAGAAGTGACTGCCAATAAAGGGAGGAAATTGCGGGCAGGGATTACGATGTTTGCATGATAAGGGGTGTGTGTGTGTGGGGAGAGCAGGGGGGATGTAATCGGGGGGCGTCACAAGATTTATGTAGAATTTACTGTGGAGCAAGTCGTAAAGTGTAATTACAGGGGGGGTCGACACACCGCAGAGCCACAGCCCAGCAGGCAGACTGGCAGGAAGGCAAGGAGACAAGTGATCACGGCCTATTCATCCACACCATCTTTCCGTTTGTCTCTTCTCTCTTTCTCTCTGTCTGTCTCAGCAGCTCCAGACTCATAAATCAGCTGCAACAAGTCCAAGCTTCAGTGTCAAAACAGCTGAGCCCTCTGACATGAAATGCTTCATGGGAACAACACGGTGTGGGCGGAGACTGACTGACCAGCGCCTCCACAAAAAGACACAAACAGAGATCAGAGCAGCTCAGAGACAAAGGACGACTTTTTTCTTCACCCGATGTTTGTCATTGTTGGAAAAAGGTCCTACATTTCTCAGCTAGTTCCTTTGTTTAAATGAATCATCTTTATGAATCATTCTGTAACCTCCTCTGATAAGTTGTTTCTTCTACTATTAGTAGCAGTTTGACCTTGATTTTTGTGTTGGGTCGTAAGTTTAAAGCATGTGAAGCTTCATTAGTTCTGTACTTGTGGCCACTTGGTGGCAGCAAAAATAAGCTGCGAACAGACATAGAATCATCTTGAAAACCTAATTTGGCAAACTTGTTAACAAATATTTGCTCAATTACTCATCCAGCAGATATGGAGCAAGAATAACATTTGGAGTTGTGTTTCTGGCTATCTAGTGTGTAAGGTCAATGTTCACTCTCCATTTAGCTTCTGAGGGAAATATCTAGAGCATTATGGTCACCAGCTAACTTTGTGTTTATGTCGAATGGTGCAGGACACGGAGACAAAAAAAAGCAAAGCTGCCTTCTATGGTTGAAAACGTTGATGAAAATTGTGAGTGAAACAAAACAGTAAAATTGTGGGTTGTAAAGCTAAAACAATGAGCTCAAAGATGCTAAACTGTGCCAGAGTCAAGCTATAGTGGAGCTATCTGTAAGTTTTGCTATTGCTGCGTAGCTAGCATTAGCATTAACAGCTGTTTACTTACCAGTCTAGAAGAAATGTTGGAGTTCAGCATCAAACTTTGTTCCTTTACTCACCAAGAGCTGTCTCCAGCAGTGGAAAGTTAACTCTTGCCTCTATCACGTCTTTTCTTCTACTGAAGTTAGTATGCTAACCAGCTAGCAACTAGATAGTGACTCATTGTAGCCTACAATCTGCCCTTAAGAGGACGTATTATAACCTCTTGTCTTTTAAACGTAGCGATAGCCGAAGCCCTTGTCAAGCAACAACCACCACCACCTGCTCCTGGCAAGAAACCACATTTGGTGGAAGAGAAAACTTACAAATATTCCTTTTAAGGTACCTTCAGAAAGTTAACCTAATTTGTTTGCATTTTAATTTGACCACTAGAGTATTTTTCCAGTCTGTGTTTATTTGCCCCAAACAGCCATTATAGCAGGCGTACAGCCGTTAGCTGTAGGTGATTAGCGACAAACCTATAGTTTGTCACCTCAGTTCATGCATATTCATGTTCACCCACCTGCTTAAATCATTGACTCTATATGCAGTAGCTCTAAAATTTGTGTTGCATTCAGTCTGGACACACTTTTATTGTAACCTTTTACAGTGAAACCAAAAGACACTGCTGTCTGATTGTATTCAAAGAATAAGGAGGACATTAATCTGGAAACAGTGATGGAAACTCCCTTTACCACAGTGACAAGTGACTGCTAAAGAAAACTGATGGTCATCCCAAATGTTATCACATCGTTTTGAAGTTTTAGAGTGGGAGTGGAGAGTTTGGTAGTTTGTCTTTTTGCTTGTCTTCTGCTGTACGGGACACGTGGGTTTGTTTACAAGACATTTTGTGTTGATTCTCAGGGGAATGAGGGAGGAGAGACTGTATGAGAGAGAGCTAAAGTGAGAGAGCTGCAATTTGCAATTGCGAAAATCCCTTGAGATTTATGTCAATGTTTACCATTCCTCTTCCAGCCCTCTGCTTAAAGAGGGAGCACTCGGACAATAAATCATCCCCTTATAAATGGATGGGATGCTGAGAACCTTTTGAACTGAGCCTAATTTGCCTGGTAGCTTTCAAAAGGAGAGACCCCCCTCAGTTAGTATATGTCAGGGACGTCAGTGAAGTGCATTGGCATTACACCAGATGTTAAACAGGGTGATGGTGTGTGTGTTTCACTTTGTGTCTCCGTACTCTGTTCTTCCTTTCTAAAAGAAAAGTCCAGGTTTTGTAGAGGCCTGATCAAAACTAGAATGGAAGTTCAAAGCTGCCAATATGAAAACAAAACTGGATTTAAATTAAAAATTTCATTTGTATGCACATGAAGTAAGATAACTATTTTTATTTGTCTAAAAAATGTAGGTATTCCCCTGGGAAACTGGTCGGTGCTGATCCCCAGATATATGATACTCTGAATTTACCTGTCTCCTCTGATTGGTTCCTTTCAGCTAGTTCAGTGCTACACAGTATAAATCCAACCAAAGCTGTTGATGGTTGATTTTCAAAAGAGTCTTTACCATAATGAAAATGGTCCTGAAAGCCAATAGCCCATTGCATTTAAATGTAGTTGACTATAAGTTAAATCAGGACATGATGTATACGCTTACTTTGACTGTTTTCTACCAGTTTCAAAGTGAAAAGTCATTTTCAAGCAGTGTTATGTTAACAGTAACTACAGTGAAAATTAAATGTCAAAGGAGTTTTTATTTGAATATTTGTCAGTGATAATGCATCAAACATGAAAATGAAAATTGTATTATTGAATTAGAATTTGGGCATATATCATGGAGACACAAATGGAAGATAAATCTCACCCCATTGAAATGAGCTGTCTTGTTAAGGAAGGGGTCAAACACGCATGCACATCTCCTTGCATTGTTTTAATGTTTTAATTGATCAGCTAGCTATGCTACCAAGCCACTTTGTGAGTATTAAAATACAAGAGGAGAAAAATTTTGTACTGTGAAGAAAAATAACCCAAATAAAATTTAAATGTCAGCACAAACCCTTTTTGTCCCTTTGTAACTCTTTCTAGTCCACTCTTCAACCTGCCCAGTGCAGGGTCAGAGAGAGATCAGAGGGGTCATTTTAAGGTCAGCGTCAGTTCAAGAAGCCATTGAGTCTGCCCTTCTTCCTCCTCCTCCTCCTGACACATGAATCATTTCTCTCCTCCCACTGTCCTCCTCACCCAGGCCGTCCCAGGCTGCACATGCTGTTTTTCTCTATTTGCTGTCATCAGTCACACACACACACACACACACACACACACACACACACACACACACACACACACACACACACACACACTGAAGGACACTGCTGGCCCTGCTGTTCAGTAATGTCACAACTGTCAGGGAGCTCAGAGAGTGAGAGAGCCTTTCAACACATAAACATACAGGTAGTGAGAGAGACAGAATTAACCTGCTGTTTGTCTTGTCATTAGTCTACTGGGTGGCAGCTCAGGACTGATATCACACACACACACACACACACACCACACACACACACACACACACACACACCAACACACACACACACACACACACACACACACACAGAGCTGGTATGTAGACAAAACAGCTAAGGCCAAATCTCTCTCCAAACACAGCACTCATCTGCTGTCATCACCCCTATTCTCACACCTCCGCTCTCTCAACACACACACACACACACACATACAAAACACACTCTCTCTCTGTCTCTCTCTCTTTCTCTCTCTCTCTTGCTCTAACACACATACACACACACACACACACACACACAAATGAAGATACAGCGTCCCAATAACAACAGGCTTGAGGAAGCAGCCATATTTGGGTGAAAGAGCTCCAATGGGCAGGCCTTTGTGTGTTCTAAGTTCATCATGGAGTCAAACAGCACAATTCAGCAGGAACACTTTCCTTATGTTGCACAATCCAATGTTACACTGAGTTTAAGGCTTCAGTACTCCTCATTCCAGAAGTCTAATACCACACGACACACTCAAATACTAAGTAAGGGAGTAAGGGAAGGTTTGTTGATAGAGAGGTCACACAGCAAAAAAAAAAAAAACTGCATTTTGTAACTTGTCATTTGTTAGCAAACAGATAACACACAGAGATACATAATAACATAAGACTTTATGTGGAGTTGTGTTTATTGTGGTCTAATGAATTTAAGTACAACATTCACTCTTCTTCTATTTCTGTTTTTGGTCTCCACCTACTCCTGAGAGAAATATCTGCTTAATGTTCACCAGCTAGTGGCTAACTCGTTCTGTCTGTCTTTGGTGCTAAGTAGAGTAATGTAGAGTGCATTTTTTTAGGATTTATTGGGATGTACATGCATATCAAATTTTATGATGTGATTTGGACTACTTGGCCTCCAGGTAGAGTTTTCACCTGTGCTGCGGCAACCTGCAGGGCTGAAAAATGAAGCTGACACGGAAAACTGCAGTTCCTCGAAGGACCACTTGAGTCGGTTTCAGTCTCTGTGGCTAATGTCCTCCTTCATGACAACTTTACAGGAGGAGAATTCTTATATAACTCACTAATTTTATTAAGACTTAAAGTTATGTATAATTGAGGGTTTAAAGCTTTGAGTGACAGGTGGGTGAGCGTATGCTTGCCACAAACCGGCATTCAATGAAGCCTCAGCTTCCACACATGCCCCACCTCTTTGTCCATTTTTGAATTAGCTGGGAGCTAAGCGAAGTCAGGCGCTGCCAAGATGGCAACGGTGGAGGTTCAGAACTGCTCTCCAGAATCCAATGGGTGACGTCAAGGAGGCTACATCCATCTTTATATACAGTCTATGGCGCCAACACTCCGATAACTCAGTACGTTCACTCAGTTTCAGACATGTGCAATCATCAACAGATTTTGACTCAGTTTCCTTGTTCCTTGCAGACACACTGGCTCCGACTGCAGGAGTCAAATATCTGCTTTAATGTTTCATTGCAACAAGATCCTTTGCATTCAGCTCAACAGTGCTCAGCAACATTTACCACTTCTGCCCAAAATGTTACACTATGAAGCCCTAATCTGGAGGTACTAAGCAGATTTGGTTCAGTGTTTTGCTCAAGGACACTTCAGCGGGGCAGATGTTTGAAAACACAGATTTCTTCCTCTTCTCAGCGCCATTTTGTTGCTGAGCACCCTTGAACAAGAACCAGTGAGGTGACACGCAGTGATGAGACAATAAATGTGACAAATATTCTTGTGGTCCTATAATGTTACTGTTTAATAAAGAAGTACCAGTTTTACTGTCTGACTGCGTCTGATTGATTGTCTGTCAGGGAAGGTATTCTGTGTCTGAGAGCGATGCCAGCAGACAAGGCCACGACATGAACATGATGAATCCCACACTCATTTAATTGCTGTTTTACAGTTCAGTGACAGCCATCAGCTAAATAAGCTGTCACACACACAATGTAACGACTGACTCGCAATTATTTTACTGAGGCAAAGAACAGTGTTTTTTTTTTCTTCTTTTCTTCACATTCCTGGTTTTCACTAAAGTGCAGTGTGTCTGTGATGTTCATAGAAGAAGCTACTGTGCTGTAGCTGCAGCTAAAAAGAGAGGTCATATTACCACTGAATGTAGCTCTAACACCTTATGCAATGTTATAAAAAAGATTAATTAGATTACAAGTTTTACAACAGGCAGAGACAGATTTAAACTGTGATTACAAGTGAAGATGTCACATTTATACACAGAATAAACATTTAACATTCATATACATGTTTGAAGCATGTCATGTTATTGAATAAATCTGTAAAAAAATAAAACTCAAATAGGCTCAAACTACAAAAGTTATACATTCCTTATTATTGTTATTATTATTTCATTTATTTAGACTATAAATGAAACTCATCTGAACTTGAAATCTTAATTTAGAAACCTAAGGATAAACCACTAACAGATCACAAATTACATTTACCCCACTGGAAACCTTTTAACCTTTTGTTGTGGTCATGTGGTTGAGAGGGGTCAGCAGTAACAACGACTCTGCACCTTGCTCTCCCCATTTCTTACAGTGTAGTTGCTCTGCAAAGCCATATCTGTATAAATCTATATATCCATACATAGCCTATATATATCAAAGCCAGCAGAAAGGGGAGAAGTTATTGTGGCCAGCATAATGTGCCGTGTTAGAATAGTATTAAGAAAGATTTGGGAAATGCTAACCTGTCCTTTACTTTGAAGAGGTGAAGCAGAGAGTAACAAAAAGCTTCTGAACCAGAGGTGTACCCAAGATACTTCAGCCACGTACTTGTGCACACTTTGAATAATCATTACTGTTCAACAGAAACACTCAAAATGTACAAGTTGTCTGTGAACCTCGCATCACCACCTCGCTGCAAGCTGGCAGTGGGTGTTTGAGAAGAGGAAATGAGAGGAGCAGCAGCAGCAGCAGGAGGAGGAGGAGGAAGTGGAGAGGAGAAGGGGCGGATTGTCATAGGAGTCATCAGTAACTGTCGCCACCGTGCTGCAGGCTTAATTAACTAGCTTGCTCGTTAGCATTGCTGCCCTCTTTTCTCTCCCTCCCTCTCCTCTCGCTCGCTGCTCTGAATGGGGACGCCTGATTATTCTGCACCGCAGTCGCAGCCAATTACAGGCTCCAAATGGAACAACATTAATCAAATCTTTAGTATGGTGGCAAACTCAGAGGTATCAGATTGCAGAGGGACGCAAAACTAATATGTCACTGTCACCGGCGGTTGCGCAGGCATTTAGCAGCTAGCATTAGGGAGACGGGTGAGACGGGCTATCGCCTGGGTGTAATATGGAGCCTGATCTGGAAACCATTAGCATGACATGGCAGCAGCAGCGCAGAGCCTTTCCTCACCCTACACTCATTTTTTACCTCCCACTCACCAATGTCTTTCTCCTCCTCCTTCCTCTGTTCATTCTCCTCAGTAGTCCGACAAGTGAGGAGTAGAGGAGGATAAATTGGAGGAAGGAAGGGGACAAAGTGGATGAATAAAGAAAAGGAGACGTGGAGGGGTAACCAGAGGTAAACAGATGGAAACGCACTGAGAGGAGCAGCGAGGGCTTTTCGTGATCTTTCGAAGGGAAGAGGAAGATAAAGGAAGAGACGTGACGTTTTCTGCCAGCGTGGCTGATGTGAGTCTTGCTGGACGAGAACACCCAGAACTAAATGCTGCCATTCAGACTCTGGCCTCCCAGAGAGTGGCACTGGATCTGGAGCAGGACACACACACACACACACACACACACACACACACACACACACACACACACACACACACACACACACATAGGACCATGACCCAGCAAACTGTGTCTTGCCACCTCACTGGCTTCCCAGGGCTTGGCCCGCACCATCAAGCCACAGTCAGAGCCAGCCAAAGGACACCACTGCATAATGGCCTCATTAGGACAAATGATTAAAGCCCAACTGAAATGTGCTAAATGCCTGTGTCACTGAAGTGGCCTTTAAACGGGCATAAATAAACAAGAGTTATGCCGAAGGTTTGGGTGTGCACCCTGGCAGCATAATAAATTACAGGGTAATGATATTAAAAGCACAGAGTCGTTAAGATGCCAAGCGGAGACGCCATAAATCCAGGCGCGGGCTCCCACTGGCTGTCCCCACGCCGAGTAATTAAAGCAGATTTATGAGGCGCATTACATCAGTGCTAGATAGTTCATATATCGGCCTCCTTTATTGGACAGCCTGACAGGCGCCAAAAAATATTGTTTCGAGTTCCCCGGCCCCTCGCAGCCGAGAGGCCTCTCCCAGCACTCCATCTTTTGTTGTGTCAGTCCTGCGTGGTCATGATGGATGGACCGATCCACTCCTCCGTCGCTCCCCACGCTTGTTCAGCCCCCCCCTCCATCCTTCCTCAATGGGAGACTTGTGACAGTACCAAATAGCTTTATCTTCACACGGCAGCTCTTTCACACACCCTCTCCCCCCCCCCCCCCCCACCCCGTTCTCTCCTTTCTGCACTGGACAAAAAACAAAAAAGCAACGACACAAGGTGTAACGCCCGAGATGGACGGCAGGAGAAAGGGAGACAAAAAATGGAAAAACGAAAGAATGAAAAGAGACAGAAAGGTAAAGAGTGAAAACCTTACTCCACGTTCTGCCTCATATCCTCCAGGGTTGAATCAACGTGTTGATTTGACAATAACTTAGGACAGACAGGCTGTGATGCTGGAGACTGGTTTGTCACTGCTCCCCACCTCTGACATTTTTCTAACATTATTTCAGATGTATGTAACTCTACATTACGTCCCAAGTTACAAGCCATATAAAACGCTTGTTACTATTCTGAGTTACAGCGCAGGGCTCTTAAAATGTTAAACTGTTCAGCACAATGTAATTTTGTGTATGTGGCTTTTCAGCTCTGAACAAGAACCTTAGAGTTTCTTTATCAGCCATCGCCTCAGGGTTCGAGGCTTCAAACATCCCGTGGATGTCCCTGCTTTACAACTTCTTTCCAGCCCCATGCATTTACATACAGTATTTACAGCAATGCAGGCCATTTGGTCAGGTAGTGGGCAGCACTTTGGCTCAGCATGTGGGGGGATGAAAAACAAATTGATAATGCATGCAAACTGCAACAATTGTGGGGATAAAATATGGGAATAAATTAGGACCACAAAAAAAAGGCTGGACGCTGTTTTGGTCCTCCGACCAGTTTGTATTTCCCAACAGAAATACAAAGATAAACCAATCACTGAATCCTTATGTGTTTTTAAAAGTTCTGCTTTTCTACAAGAACCGGTATGAGTCCGAGGAGAACGCTTTCACCAAATTCTGCTCACTGGTTGTTAAGTTCAGTGGAAAACCACAATAAGAGGCAAATGGGAGACCACAATATTTGTATTTGTGTCCACTGTATATATTTTCTTTACTATTATTTTTTACTTGTTTGTTTTCTAATTTTTTTATCATTCTTTATTATTATTATTACTACTGTATTGTTATTATTTTCCCCTTTCTTTCTTTTCTAATTTTGTATGATCTAAATGTTTTTATGTTGAGCTGAGGTTTAACATAAGCACTAGAGGGGTTTCCTACCTCACCTGCACATCCACTTCATAAGAAAAACTACATACAATGTGTTTGTGATGTTTTATGTGTGCGAAATAATAAATAGAATCAAATCAAATCAAAATTAAAGCACATGAAGGAGAGTGAGTGAGGAAACGCACACTTCACCCAACAAAGATCAAACCAAGGCCAGAGGTCAACTTTCTATATATTCCTCCACCTTGATTCAAAGAACACAGCTGATATCTGCTCTTTGTCAGATATTCTACTAATCAAAATGACTTTCTTACAGTGTCTGATATTATACTATAAAACTGCAAAATCAGAAAGTCACATCATTTGTTTAATGTCTAAATGTGGCTGATTAATTCTCCAATATGACAATTATCACTCCTGCCAAAGTGCAATCTTGTGTATGTGTTTCTGTCCATCCAGCTGTACCTCCTCTTAAAAATAAACACCATGCATATACAGTTGTATAGTTACATGTTGTAAAGGTTCACTTATGATCTTCTGTATATCTCAATAAAATCACTGCGCTCCTAAACTGCTGATGAACCTTAAATGCCCCCACAGGAAACACACTCCGAGAGCCAGACAACTTAATTGGTTTGGCTGCATGTAATTTTAATAGCTCCTGTAATTAGGTTGCTTATTATAAGGAATCTAGCCATAAATCATGCGAAACACAGTTACATACACATTTCCTGTCATTACAAAATATTTTTCCAGTGCTGCGAGTGTGCCTCTAAAGAGTCACATGCAGGAAACTGGAGCGTCCTGTTGTTCAGGACCGGTCTGAGAGGATGAGAAAGAAAAACAAGGGAGGAGAAAATGATACTAACGATCTCTGACACCTTTATTATCATTATTAATTAGTACTTTTTCAAGCAACACATTTAAATCAATATGAAGGAGTGAAACAAATTTCGGCGACCATTCGGATCAATCTGTCAGTAAATTCAAGCCATTACCGCGGAGCTGGCAGGCTGGAAGATTGGTTTGATTTCTAATTAGAAGGACATGAAGTGACTCGCCATCAGTCTTCTCTCATCTGCAGTGCGAGCACATTCACCATTCATGTTTTCCCCTTTTACATTTCTCTATATTCCTTGTTGATGAGACTCTGTCTTGCTCAATCTTCCCAAACGTAGTGTCTCACAACTTCCTTCAGTTAAACAGTAACAAGTCTGAAGTAGTTATATTTGGCCCCTCTAAATCTAGAGCCAAACTAAGTTATCTTGAACACCTCATCCCATATGTGAAGCCTCAGGCTAAACACCTGGGTGTAACCCTTGACTCCGAGCTCCGCCTTGACAAACATATCACCTCTGTTGTTGAAAGTAGTTACTTCGAGTTAAGAACCATCTCCAAACTGAAGCCGATTCTGTCCTTCACTGACCTGGAAAAAGTAAGCCACGCCTTTATCACTTTTCTCTGTATTTAGGCCTCACTCAAACCTCACTATCCCGATAACAGGTGGTCCAGAATGCAGCTGCCAGGATGTTGACTGGCACTAAAAAAACATGAGCACATCACCGGCTTCCTGTTCACTTCAGAATTCAATTCAAGACCACTGCTGATTACCTTCAAGGCTCTCAATGGTTACGCCCCACCTTACATCTCAGATCTCATCCACTGGCACTCAGCCCCTAGATCTCTCAGATCTCAAAGTTCATCCCTTTTACATGTCTTTCTCCATTGTTTCTTTCTCTGTAAAGCGGCCTTGGGTACCTTGAAAGGTGCATTAAAAATCCAAGCTATTATTATTATCATTATTTTTATTATTATTATGTCCCACAATCTCATCTAAAACTAAAAGGTGACAGAGCTTTCGCAGTTGCAGCTCCAAAACTTTGGAACCTCCTGGCATTTTCAGATCCATTTTTAAATCTAGGTTGGAGACATATTTTTATTCACTGGCCTTTAGCTCACTAACCTCCTAGTCTATTGTCATGTTCATGTCCACAGTATTTGCATCTTGTTGTCTACTTGTTTGTGTTATCATACTTATTTGTCTCTTATGTACTGCATGACTTTGTTTTACCTGCTTATTCTATTTATTGTAATGGCTCTTTGTACAGCACTCTGGTCAGCTCAAGCTGTGTTTAAATGTGCTATAGAAATGAAGTTGACTTGACCTGAACCAAACTTACCCTTACCCCAGAACATGCAGCATGTACAGGTTAACCACAAGCAAAACCCACACTACAGTTAAACACACACACACACACACACACACACACACACACACACACACACACACACACACACACACACACACACACACACACTCCTGCTGTGTGTGCCCTTTTCTCCACAGGTGTTACCCCTGGTGCAGCATCGCCATCTCCCCACAACCACCAGCGCCAGTTTGGGAGCTCTATCTGTGCGACACTCATCTCTGCCCCCCCCTTGCCACCAACCCCCTAAATTAACTGCTGTGACAACTGTTCCACCCAGCGCTCTATAGGGGCAGAAAGAGAAAGTAGGTGTGTGTGTGTGTGTGTGTGTGTGTGTGTGTGTAGGGGAGTGAGGTGGGGGATCTAGCCAGCAGCGACGAACGCCTGCTTTGTCCTTTAGAATAATAGTCCAGGGCTGTATTTTTTAAAGCATAGCATGGCCCTCATTAATTTTAATATCTGATGATGAGTTAATTTATCAAAGACTTGTTCTTTTCAGCAGGGAATGTGGAGCAAGTGTGCTGGCACTCCTGTTTGGTCACTTATCACCTCAGTGGGGTGGGGAACAGGGAGTGGGGCGCACAGACATACTGTATATATACTGCACAAGGGGAACACATCTTTCATCTGACTTCCTCTAATAACCTACAAACTTTGAGCTTCAGCCGAAGGTAAAAAAACAAGATGAAAAAGATGAAAGAATAACCTGGTTTATAGTCATTTCTATTTCATAGAAACCGTCATGTATGTCTGGGACTGTACTTCAACCTCAGAATAGGACAAAACATTTCACAAGTGGGTTAGGGGTCTTACTGAAGCTGAACCACCAATCAATAAAGTTAAATCTCATCTAGCTGCTATTGGAAGTTTCCAAGGTGTTCCCAGATCAGGTAGGATTATGCCATCCCTTTAGTGTGTTCTGGGTTTGTTGTGCGATGTCGTTTCAAGTGGACGTAGAAAAAGCGAGGTGTCCTGGAGGCTTGATCCAACCCTCGCCATCGCCGGACAGAGCGGTGATATTGGACGCATCTGTGAAACCCCAGATCACATCAGGGTTATCCACTGTGTTCATTGTTTCTTTAAGCGATTACAAACATTCGGTCATGGTTAGAGAAAGATGGAGGTTATGGTTTAAGAAATAGAGTTGGGTAGAGTCAGGTTTGGCGGTTAGGGTTGGCTAATCAGTGTTGGCTAATAATAGATAGTATAATAGTCAATATTAACTCTTGGATTGTGACATAACACAAACTCTAAACACAAAACCCCCTTGCATGAACATTTGATGTGCTACCGACCCTTTCAATACCCCCACTCACACACTCCTAGTTTCCACTTTGCTTCATGAATGGCACAGTACTGTTTGTCCTGCGACACCGGGCTACCTAAAATAAAAGGGCAGATGTCACTTCGGAACTCATCGACCTACACTGGCTACCAATGGCTGCCCGAATCAAATTCACTCACTACAGCTGCCTTCAGAGAGACTTCTGGGTCTGCCCCATCTACTTAAACTGGATCATACAGGCCACTGCCTTCCTCCAAAGAAATTACCATCCCTGCACACAGGACAATCTCAGTCCAGACTGTTCTGGTCTGTAGTTCCCTGATGGTGGAACAAGCTACCAGATGCTATCAGAGCAGGAGCATCGCTATCTGTCTTCAAGAATCTCTTCTGAGAGCGCCTCCTCTCCTCACACCTCTAACACCCTAACTAACACTAACTATGAACTTTCAGTGCACTGCTGCACTTATTGAATTGATGTAGTACTTTGAACTTACATCAATGTCTCCTACTGCTCTAAAGCTTTAGTGCTGTCCTTTACTTGTAAGTCCCTTTGAATAAAGGCATCTGCCAAATGAGTGAATGTAATGTAATGTAAATTGTTTTCTTCTAATGCAAAGTGGCGGAAGTTGTACTCGAAGTTCCTCCTGCACATCTGAGCTCCTCAGAGTGTTACTTGTACGTTGTTTACAATCATAACTTAAAAATGTTTTACTCTTGTTTGTTGGTCATGAGCACAAGCTCAGGATTGTGTCAAAACCATGCAAACTGAAAGATTAATTATACCTCAATGGGGAAATGTGTTTGGCTTCTTAAAGTAAATAAATCATATAAAACCCAAATCAAATCATTTAAATTGTCTGATAAATGTATTTGTCACAAAACTTAAATCATGCCCATTCTTCTTTGCTCGTGACTAGAAGAAGTTTGGGAAATACGTGGTTTTCATCGCACAGTAACAACAGCATTGTGGGTGGCAAGAAGAACATTTTATTACAGGGACAACTTCTTTCCCCTCGATGTTCCTCTATACTCCTATATACTGTGTTTTATACATAGTGCTAATTATTCTTTCATGCATTATTATTGACCCTCAGGTACAATAATAGGTTGACTCTGAGTTTGACCTGTGTTGTACGTATTCAAACCCAGTTATTAGAGGTTGATGTACAG
This sequence comes from Seriola dumerili, assembly GCF_002260705.1. Taxonomy (NCBI): domain Eukaryota; kingdom Metazoa; phylum Chordata; class Actinopteri; order Carangiformes; family Carangidae; genus Seriola; species Seriola dumerili. Next base: position 10,045,642 of record NW_019174272.1, on the reverse strand, counting down.
ATGCATGTAAACGCAGCCTCGACATTCTGCAGGTGTTTGAGTGTTGACTGTGCATGAATCTGTTTGTGTGTGTGAAGACTGATGTTTTTGTCCTAGCAGGCTACAGTATGATTAGTGTGTGTGTATGTATATAGAGCAGTAGTGTTTCTCTTGCTGTTGGCGGTGAGCTTTATTCTGTTTACTGTGCAGATTCTTTATGTTATCTGCGGGCTGCGGCGCAGTTTAGTAGGAGAGACGAATCCGGCCGACGTGTGTTTGAGAAGCGGCGTGTCTCCGTCCCTGTCTGTGTGTCTGAACAGGTGGAGAATGAGAATGAGAGCAAACAGCAGTGTGCAGTCAAGAGTAGCACAGCCACTCCATCACCATGATAGGCCTTGTCATCTCTCTCTCTCTCCTCCCCCCTCTCTCCTACTCCAGCACCCTCTGTCTCCCTCCCTTTCACTCCCAGTGGTAAGGACGGGGTGTAAAGTTCACTCCTGCCTAATTCATCAACCACCCTCCCTCCGCAGGCCTGTACAGTCATTAGCTACACACACTGACACAGCACCCCGGCCCACACCCTACACTCATTTATTGTCTTTTTACAGCAAGGAAGCAGCATCAATTAATTAAAGGCTAAATTGCCCTGTGTCCCCAGGATATGCAGGGGGGGGGGGGGTCAAGGTGCTTTCATGTGGGGTAGGTGGGGTTTGGTTGGTTTGGGTGGGGTTATGAGGTTGGGTGTGCTGGTGCTTGAAAGACGTTGCATAATTAAGTTAGAGTTGGGGGTCTTTTACTTTAACCGTTTCACACCACCAGTCTTTTTTTGGGAGGGTCTGCTTAAATTAAACTTGTTAGTCCCTGGCGATAAATTTAGACATTTAACATTTTCAAAGATTTATTATGTTGTTGTATTTCCAGACTGTTTTGAAGGGAGTCTGACTCCACATTTTTATAGGCTAACTAAAGAAGAATGTGGAGGAGAGAGAGCACAAAGGCCAATGCTCCTTGTCTAATGTTGATGAGGACGAGTGACATAGTCTTTTTCACGAGTTGCGCAACATTTTTGGCTACGCCCTGTGAATATTGATCCATTAGTTGTATTTTTGGTATCCATAACGCCAAGTCACTGCAGCATTGAAGAGGGTTTTTTTTTTAAATGCTTTATCTGCTGAATGGTGCATGTCCTCAGGAGACAATGGACGGATTGCCAAACAGGGGTAAACCTAAAAATGTAAATACAATAAATAAACAATAATACAATAACTGGGGGTCGTCCCTGGGGTGGAAGGTACCGCATGGGTGCAGGAGTGGGGTGCTGATGTGCGGGAGCTGGGTGCACAGATGCGGAAGCTGGTATTTGTGGAATCAGGTTCTGCAGAAGTGAGGCCTGACTCTGCATCTCACGCACGAATCTCTCGGAACAAGTTGCTGAAGACATTCATCGGCTCTGCTCGCTCCTGTCCTTCAGCCTCCTGTGTCTCTCTCCTCATCTGCTCTTCATGGGATCTTTGTCTTTACATTTCAAGGTGGTCCCTCCTTATCTTCATGGTCCATTGCCAGCAATAGGTCCTTTATTTCTTTAGCCACCACGCGGCTTTTGTTGATTTCTTTTCTGCAGGGGTGGACTTTCTAGAGAATAGAACATGACAGTGACATTAGAGAAAATTGCTTTTTATGGGCAAACACACTATTTAAAAAAAACCCCACATTAATCACAATCAAAAAAGTTTTTTTTTTTCCATTTCTACTGCTGTGCAAGGTGCTGGCGTCTCAGGAGTCACTGCTGTCGTTGCAGGAGGTAGATGCCGGAGCTGTCTCAGAAAGAGCAGGCTCCACCAAGTTGCTCAGTAGAGCAGCTGGGTTAGCAGAGTGGCAGGGCCCCCAAATCCAATGGCACGAGTTGAAATATGGCCTGCTCTTGAAGCTTTCTTGCAGGTCTTTCTGAGAACGGGCCATCCTTTACCATCCCTGTTATTCGGCAGGTGATTTGCCCTCTGCTCGGAGGGTAAGGAACTCCCAGACTTTACTGTCTCTCCAGTTCACACACATTTTGGACAGTGGCGTCTTGGTTCCTGTAGGTTAACTGCCAACTGTTTCTTCAGAGTTTTTTGTGTCCACCAGAGGCATGTCAAACAAAACATCACACCCCTTTCTCACCGTGCCGGCTCTCCCTGTTACAGAGATGTCAATCTGGCTCTGTGACTACATTCACTGTTTATTATTGAATAACAATGCCCCCTAATCCATGTTCATACCTTTCATACAGAACGACAAGCCATGAAGGAAGGAGTAATGGAGTTTATTTTGGCTTAGGTGATAATGAATGGGACAGAACATGATAAACATCTATGTAAGCGCTGAAAACAACATCATAGTTATCATTTTAATTGTTATGAAAATCTGCAAATGTGGTTGTGAATGTTGGAAACCGGGACATTTTAGTGTTTTACAGATATTTGTTAAGGGACAATACCAGACAAACCGGGACGTCTGGTCACGGCAGATTGCTGGTGCAACAGGGTACACTTCTTATCACACATCCAACTGCAGTAGCTCACAGCACTGCTGGTGCTCTGTTGAGGAATAGTATTGAGTTGTAGGTCACCGGCATTTCAGCAGCACTCAGGGCCAAATACACAGTTACTGTGTACCGACTAGAATACACCTCTAGTCATGTTTACATGTGTAGCATGAGTAAAAAGCAGACTGTAGACAGCTAGACTGATTAAAATAAGAGCGAAAGGATGACTGAAAATTGTGGCTGAAACACTACACTACACTTTTCTCATTTATCTTGAAAATGACCATAAATACTGCAGTAGGCCTAAAAACTACTGATACATACTGTTCATATTGAACAAATTATCATGGTACTATCACTCCATCAGTACTCTACATCGTGCTTGTATCCTGTAGGTGGAACAAAAGGTGATAAAAGGTTAATGGAACAATAGTCTCTTCATATGAATGAAGCTTTTAACTGTCATCAAGATGCTTTTTATCTTACTTACTGAAAAGTTTCTTTTTGGAGAAGCAAGGTTTTTGCAGTGACAGGAAATAAAGTTGAGAGTCTCTAAGCTTCCAATCAAGAATGTACAATATTATATACATGACAAATTACAGAAGAGAAGAGAAGAGATAAATTAGAAAGCCGCTCTGTTTTTGACCTAAATATTGACTAATTAGTTCTGAGTTTATGTTTCATAGTAGCATTGCAGGCCAGGTGACCAATATACCCCCAGTGTGTCCTAACAGGTGCTTCAGGCTCAGTGCCCTTGTAAGGGCACGCTCTGCAGTGCACTGCTCTGCTGTTTACTCTCTCAGTCAACCAGCTGCACTGCACGTTTATAATACTCTCATAAGTACGCTACAGATGGATATGGGTTCCCTCGCCACCGCTCCCTGGCTTATGATTAATGAGTAGCACTTGGAGCCGCATGTGTTGCTGCCTCGCAGCTCCGACATGTCTTTCCGGACCCGACATTTTGTATCCTCTGTGAAAAATGAGCTCCTTGGTGTCGTTCATTACACTGTTCCACTGCCAGGAGTCTCCAATGCATATTCCTGTTCACTAAGCCCTGTGCCATGCTTGTGCTGCGTGTGGGTGTCCGTGTCACTTTGCATCTAACTCACTTATCGAGACAGCTATCCAGTGAAATGCATGCCAAGGGAATGACTTGACTGTAATTTGGGACCGTTACAAAAGGAGACAAGTCAATGGAGAGAGACCTGACAGCCAAAGAAGGAAGGATTTCAGGGCTCCCATAGAGGACACGCTGCATAAGAAGCCCTGGCACAGCAGGAAAGAAGCCACTTTTCTGCTGTGCAGGCACCCTGATATGACAATGGCCTAGTAATCATTGTTCCTCCTCTGAAGTTATAGCTGTAATTTGGTCTGTCGGAGAATGGAGTCCATTTGTCTGACAATGCTAGCCACAGTCAGTCCACACACTCGCGCAGTAGCAGACACACACAAAAAAGGTACCACAACCCACACAGACACACAACAAACACTCATACGCCTTCATATAAACACACACAGCACTGTCACACACAGATAAACACACTCCCTACTACTCAGCACTCTCTCAAGGGCACGTTCCAATAAAGCAGCATTGGAAAACAGCCATCTGATGGATTGGACCTGGAGACGGCAGCACAGGCAAATCCCCTAATGTGGCATAAATAAGGCTGCCGTGCTCCGATCGCTCTCTACAGACAATGTAAATTATATTGTCAGGCGCAGTCACTTCCCCACTCGCTGTGCAACTAACAAGAGTCACCCGCCAAATCTCGACAAGGAGAGGAGGAGCTACCAGTGGGAAGGGATAGGGGAATTAATTAAAGTGGCAACCCACTAACACCACACACACACACACACACAGATATGAGCATGCGTACACACATATAAACAGATGTATTCACACACTGAGCCACACATATAGGTAGTGGATATAGTTTGATTCATTGCCCTTGCTCCCCCCCCCCCCATTCCTCTCCTGTGGCTCTCAGTGAAGGTCGATGCGACAGCTTTGCCGAGGAACAGAGGTGATACTGCTCAGCCATTTTGGAACTAAACTCCCTGCATGTCTGCCTGAGGCCTGCAGAGTCTCAGGGGGCTGACAAACTCAACACTGAGGTCTGTGAATAATGTCAAGTGTGATACATTGACTTCTATCACTTCAGAACTTCCCACAGCCGCCTCAGACTGATTAAATGCAGAGCCAAGGACGAGAGATTTAGTGTCAGTATTAACCTTCGTGGGCTGCTCCTTGTCTTCCTCCTCTCTTCACACGGTCTTTTACCAAAATTGTCCTTCCTGTCTCTCGCTCTCCATGCAGCTGTTTTTCGTCAGGCTGGTTCCAAGACTTTGTCAGAACACAGCTGTTTCATCCTCGCCAACTTTCTGTCTTCACAACAAGGCTCCGTTGCTATGGAGGAAATCAATAAAACCTGTCAAATGATTCTGCTTGGGTATCCTGCCACTCCTTGTAAAATGTAGTGACTCTTTGTAAAATGTAGTGACGATGCTAATGACAAGCCTCTATAGCTTCCTAGAAATAGCATGTCCCGATGACAGAGCAATAAACAGACTTCACAGGCTTCATTGGCAAACAGTTAAACAGAGCATGCAGCACATGTAAATGTTTCTCTAAAGCAGGGAGCCTAAAGCTACAGTAGACTGTGCAACCCTTGCAATTATGGCGCCATAAGTGGGCACATTCATAAGATGAGAAATGCTTAAAACAAACAGCATCTTTCACACACTCGTATTCTCACAAACACTGAAACCCACAAGTGCTCCTTCCTCGCAAGCTACCATGCATAGAAACAGCTTTGCCCTCTCTCTGTCAAACATTTCCTCCCATAGCCGGCTAAAAAAGTGTTTCCCAATGCTGACAGGGAGAATGGATGGCCTCCATTACGCCTGGCTACAAACACATTCCGCCAGGATGAAGGGGCTGTAAATTATCCTGCGAGCGAGCAGCCCAGGCCACAGCCGAGCCAACAACCCCCCCTCGCTTCTAATGGGGTTGGCCCATCCACAGCCTGCACCGCACTGAATCACACACCCTATACCCAAACATACACTGTCTCCTGTGTGTGTATATATACAGTATGTGTGTGTGTGTGTGCATGTCGCTGAAACAGAGGGGGTTCGTTGAGTCAAACACCTGGGAAGAAGTCCTTGAACCCATCATCTGAATAAGTCCGATTTCACCAAGACATGCATGCGTGGTTGGGATCTCTCACGATGGGGGGGGGGCACAAAGACTTGTGCTAAATTACAGCACAATAACTGTGTGACGGTCTGCACACTGACAGGTCTAACGCTGTAGAAACATCAGTAGAATGTTGGGTCAAATTCAGTTCACATGACACATGTGATGTTGGCAGCTGGAAAGCCATCAAATTGGCCGAGACATTGCCCCGTGGCATGGTTAAATGCTAAGTATGTGCGCTTAAATCATTACATGCAAATACTAAAATGTCATGCTACATTGAGTTCTCACTAGGCAAAGCTTTTTCTTCTTGTGAGACAGTCCCCTACCATTCTCACCCTGCAGCTCTGATAAGAATCCAGGTCCTCTCTTTTGGCAGTTGACAACAAAATCCCCAAAGGAGAAATCTTCCCACTGTAACTACCTCTCTCTCTTCTTTCTCATGACATTTCATCCACACGTTTGTCTCTGCTGTTTCTTTTCATGCTGCCAGGAGATTCCTGCGTGGCCTGTTGTTTAATAAATGGGGTCACAAGCTAGGCACTTTTTTTTTTGTAGCTCAGACAAGTTTGTTTGTCCTCGCAAGTTTCTGGGTGTGTGTTTCTGGATGTACATTTTGATTTTAGGGCAACTTTGTGTTCACATGAAAGTATCAATCCCTTTGCATACTCCAGTATTTCTTTTATCAAGATATTTATGGACATAGATAGAAGATATAGAGATGTAAGATTATAAGTATGAATAAATGGTCATGTCGATGTTTTTATCATTCACCGAAATGCTTCTATTGAATATGTCTGACATCCAATACCACCCATGCTCCTGCAATTAAGTTTCTTCATGCAGTTTATGTAACGGTGGGTTCATCCAAATGGCAAAAAAACATATTTTGAACTGCTCATACACCCTGTGCTTCTTTCCAGGAAAAGTGTCCCTGTGTTCCTTTTTCGTTTCTTTTCCTTTCTTTTCAGCTACTTGTCTTTATTTGGCTTTAGCTTTAGCCAACATTTCCCAGGTTAGGTAATGTTAGCATTAGCATTTTTTTTCTCAAATCATACCCCTGCTAGCCAGAAGCTGAGAGGTTGGCTTGCTGTTACAAGTACCTAAGTTAAAAAATAACCAGTTATATAATACCCAGTTTCTTTTAACTAGTTGAAAGTTTAACTTTTTCAGACTTTAACACAAATTTAGGAAAATATTTGTCAGAGTAAATTGAAAATAGTTAAATTTGATTGACAAAAATTGTGCTTAATCAAACGTTTTGCTTTTGCTTCATAGCCAACGTTAGCATTAACAGCTGTTTTCTTACCAGTCTAGAGGCAACGACACCAAGAGCTGTCTCCAGCAGTGGAAAGCAACCCTCTTGCTTTGCTTGTATTTCTGTCTCCTCTTCTCTTGCTCTGAGTTAGAATGCTAACCAGCTAGCTTTGGTCTGGTTGGACTGTGTTGTCACTTCAATATCACTGAGGGTCCAGTCTGCCCTAAAGAAGTAGCGCTGCTCAGAGGGCGTATTATGACCTCGTCTTGTAAACGCAATGATGACTGAAGCTCTTGCCAAGACTGGTAAGTAAACAGCTGTTAATGTTAACAACTGTCTATGTAGCAATAGCAAAACTTACAAATAGCTCCTTTAATCTCGAGGCCTTTCGATTGTACATTGACAAGAGGAAAACTATTGTATGCAGTACTATAGCAATGAGAAGCAAAATAGCTGTTTCTTTTGAATTTTTATTTGTAAATTTTTGTTGTAGCACCACCAAAAAAATTCCATTCACCTCAGTTGTAAAGGGATAGAAACAGAAATCTCAAAACCTGGGCAAATAAAATAAATAAAAGCTTATTAAAGGGCTAGACACCACTAGGGATGTCACAATTTGGGTGAACTGACCCTTTAAAATTTCCTCTTGACTTATCAGTGCCCCTGCACACTGAACTCTTACCTGAACCACACAACCTGACAGAATGACCCCGCTCCTCGCCACGGGGCAGCCAGCTGCAGGGTCCTGCCTGAGGTGGAATAGGCCTTGGTGACAGGTCACATTACACCTGGGTGCTGACAGGGGGAAAGGGGTCATTCCTGCTGTCAGGGCCAAGAGGTAACAGAGGAGGTGACCAAACGGGAGGAGGAGGAGGAGGAATGGAGCTCCTTTCAGCGGGCCCTTTCCTGAGTGACAGGCAGCACAGCTGTGACAGTGATGGTGCATACCAGCACACATGGGCTTGAGTCCACACATACAGAGGTGGGAAGAGTACCACAGGAATGTAGTGGAGACCCAGCACCCAGAACCGTGTTTACCCATCATTTAAATTGCTGAATAGGTTTTACCACCTTGTAAAGCTGACATAAATCTTATTGACACAAAATTCTAGCCATGGTTAAAAGTGTTAATTCATGAAAATGCAGTCTTTCACAGTAAAAAGAAAAAAAAAGTACTTTTTAATAATCATTTTTTATTTCTATGATACACACTATATGAAATATTCAACAGATATAAAAAAAAGAGTTTTGTAGATTATAAAATGTATTCAAAGAAAGTTACTAAATAGTAACTGGGAAAAGTTATTTAAAAACAAATTGTTACTTGCATGAGAATAATCAGACCATATTTCATGGAAAGTAAAGAGAATGAGGCTTTAATATGTGATATTAAACTCCTGTTATAATCACAAATAAATGACCCATAAAATAAATTTTATTCAGTAAAGCTAACAACATATATCTTTTGCTAGGCTATTAATTATCCAACTAGCTAGTAAGACCAATAAATATAGCAGTGCAACAACTTTGCTAACATAATATACAGCCTCACACTGTGAGTTGATAGCGTTTTGACTGTTACCTGTGGAAACATTTTAGCAATTAATAAGTAACAGAGTAACAGTGTTTTGTACTATTTTTCGGTGAACTACAACAATGAACTTCTATTATAAACATTTGAGCCCAAATATGCTGAGCACTGTATTTTTCATTAGCCTGGGCTCAGTTCACCATTCAGCAGCTGGTGTTTGGCAGCCTTGTTCAACATCAAAGGTTTTAGATACATTAACTGATAAAAATGTTCCTGTCGTCAGTGAAAAGAGAAGTTTGAGTCACTCAAAAAGATTCGAGACACTCCCCTCTGTGCACTGTTTCATTAACTTATTAAGTCATTATCTCATTAACCAATTTCACCAACACTCCTGCCCTTTTCTCTTCATGCCTGTGTTACTTTAATGAGTCTAAATTATTAGTTGTTACACGACACCATTTGCTAGAATTTCATTTTCATATTTCAGTCCGCTCAAATGGGATTATCCCTATATTTCTACATGGAGTCAAAAAGACATGAGTATATCTGAGTCAAGATGTTGTAACTCCTCATTTTCGACGTGCTGACACACACATACATTTGTGTGTGTGTGTGTGTGTGTGTGTGTGTGTCAGGCTGTCTGCCTCAGTGTTTGGACTCTGTGTCTTCTCCTTTCCTCCCCTGGCTGTGGAGTAGAGACTGGCCACCACAGTCATCCCTTTCCTGTCAGCACTGTCGCCCCATTTACCCTGCACCCATTCATCAGCCTGTAAATGAAGTAGCAGGTTTATTAGGCTGCGGTAAAACAATCCACCCTCCCACCACCATCCAAAGCCAGCATGCAGAGACAGCCAGCTCCCTGCTGGCTGGACTCTGCTGACAAAGCTAGTGTGCCTCTTTGTATGAGACTGTGAGTGTGCACCAGGTGAGCAAACCACGATGGCCAGTTGGCAATCATCCTAAAGCAAACAAGCCGCAGTGTGAGCAAAAATCAGTTTGTTTAGTCTTGATTCTCTCTTGGTATCTGTATTATGAACAGCATACATAATATTTCACTATGTAAAAGATGTATTCTAATATATATATGTATAATAATATAATATAAGAAGTGGGATGTAAAGATTAACCGATGTATGATACAACAGAATTACTCTCTCGCACTTCTGTGTGAGCGTGTAAACTGCTGCTGTACTTGCTTGCATCCACAACGTCACGACGCCCACACTGAAAGAAATGTTGGACAATTTTGTACACCTGTGCATTACATCTTTCCATTGTATTAACAGTCTTCAAAAATGCACATTTGTATCATAAATTTGCCAACAGGACCTAGAATCCCACTGCTAATTTAAGAAGGTGTGAGTGTGTCTGTGTGTGTGTATGTGTGTGTGTGTCAGTGCATGTGTCCTGCCCCTCTCCAGCTAGCTAGCAACATTTTCAAGCCATACACATCACTCCAACGTTGAAAGAAATGCTGGATGACTCTGTACAACACCATTGCATCAGCAGTCTTTAAAATTTGCAGTTATATCGTAAAATAAGTCAGTGGCACCTCAACCTCATCACTAATTTAAGAAAGTGACTGTTATTTTCCATAGTGAGCGTGATCATCCTCCTTGGAAAAATATGTGCTGAAATGATGGGTGGTGATAAAATACAAAGATATTTTGAATTCACTTTAGTCACACTTTAAACTAATGAAAATCCACAATAATATCAAATGGTAATGTCTGAGCCTCTGTCGTATTGTTACAGATGTATCTGTGTCATAAATACATACTGTGGGAGAAGTACTGTGGTGACCGCCTTGTGTGCTCATGTGTGTGTCCCTGCTGCTGTGGTGTGTGTGGGAGGTGTCCTGTAGCAGGGTGTCAAGCAGTGAGGCGTTGATGGTGATTCTTGGTGACCAGCCTGTCTCCACTGGAGCCGCTCTGCTGTCTCTGCGCAGACCTCTCACTGTCAGCGAGATCTGAGCTGTGCCTGCTGGATAGATGCTCACAACAAACAAATGATTTTGACAACAGGAATCAAAGCCACGGAGGAGGAGGGTCTCTGCTGTCTTTTCACTCCTCAAATCAAAGTACAGAGACGCTGACCTCTTAAAGTCCTTTAATTTCTCCCTTTCTTTCTCTCTATTACTCTCCTTCACACACTGCCACCATTTGACATGTTCACCATGATGACAAGCTAGTTAACATCCCCCTGCTCACATGACATTTGCACAGTCTCATCTTGCTGGTGTTGTTGAGCCCTCACTAATAACCACACACACACACACACACACACACACACACACACACACACACACACACACACACACACACACACACACACACACACACACACACACACAGCGTAGGGGATAGATATCGCTGAGCTATTTGGGTATGTCAGTCCGATGTGCAGAGCAGTTTGTTGGCTCGCCAGGCAGGATTACATCAAACAGACAGGCCTCTTCTATGGAGGTCTGGCCTCTCTCTCACGAACACATACACACACACACACATACACGCGCGCACACATATACACTCTGTCCTGCAGGTAATTAGAAGCTGGAGGTCTTCCATCAAACACAAACTCACCCTCTTGACTCAACAAATATTGATAAAGAGTCCGTCCACAGTGATTCAAGAGCAACCACGCAGAAAAAAAGTGTCTCCATCAAGGTGTTGTTTGCCCTATTTGATGTCATAAATACACAGCCATGAATACATAGCCCCCATTGTGTGTGTTCATAGGTAGATAAAGGCCTGCAGGTACAGCACATCTGTGTATGAGGACAAACACATGTGCCACACAAACACACACCCAAAGTGAGTTCAAGACACAGGCAGCCAAGTATTAGTGTGAAGCCAAGCGTGAGGCATGAGTGTCAGTCAGGGCAGATCATCCTATCTTCTTTGTCTGTCTGTCTGTCTGTCTGTTCACCTGTGTGTGTTTGTGTGTGTGTGTGTGTGTGTGAGAGAGAGAGAGAGAGTCTGGCTGGCTGTTTCTAGCTCAGCCTGGAGTCTATCCAGGCCATCACTCACACTTTACCCAAGGAGAGGGTGTCGGACAGGTTTTATTAAAACTCTGTCAGAGGGTGTGTGTGTATGTCTGTGTGTGCGTGAGTGAGTAAGTGAGTGTGTGTGCATGTGCATGCATCTGCCTCAGGCTCAGAAGAGATATCATCTCTCCCTTGACATGTTCTTTCATCTTGCCTTTTTTCTTCTTGACAGACACCATTTTGGTTGCCAGTCATTTTTTTTTTTCACTCAGGCCTTTCCGCAAGGCTGACTTAATCCATTGTATTGTGTGCGGCAGCGCCTGGATTACTGTGTAATGCCATTTCAGTCATATCATCAGCAGAAACGAATACTCAAACGCACTGCTAGTCAATCATAAAATCAAGACCTTAAAGGACAGGGTTAGATTTTTAAGTTTATCTTAATATAATGCTCACATGCCACATGTACTGAATGTTGAAAAGGTTATTAGGCTCTGTAATAATTCCTCCTGCCCTTGAAGTGATCCCCGCCAATCACCACTATGCTGCCATCTTTAGCTAATATGAAGCTTTAGCAGTTTGAATTAGCCAAATCTAGTTACTACTTTCTTTTTTAGAACAAAATTCCCTGTTTCTCTTTTACACACACATACATAGAGGACAAAACACTCCAGCACAAAAATCTGAATACAGCAAGGGAAAGAAAGCTTTCTTTCTGTTCATTTTGAGCACATCTAAGCTGTGTCCCAATTTACAGTCAGTATCCATCGGAGAACTCGAAGGCTGAATCAAAAGGAGATGGTTTGGCGTACAGAGTATCTCCTCTTTGCATCACTAGCAGTGTCCACCTTACCACTGAGCGCCACTCCTGTCACCAGGCAACCTTGGCAACACGTAACTTTTTTTTATTTTATTTTTTTAACAAAAAGTGGCTTTTTAACAGTTGTACCGTTAGCTGTTCAGCTGAACTGAAACCCAATACTTACATTTAAAAGTGCAATCCTCAGTTGGCGTTGTTTGCTGCCATATTATTTTTGTTACTGGTGTGCAATGAATCTTGGGATAGATTGGCCCATGAGGGGATCCACTCATTAGAGCCTTCGTTGTCCATGAAAAGAAGGCCACATTTCTCGGCTGCATTTGAAGGAGCCTTCGAAATGGGACAGCCTAGTTGTGCCAATGTGATGTAATGGGTTTTCAAATGCAGCCTCTGAAGGATGTGGTCCCTGAATTGGGTCACATCTCTAGTAAGTCAGTTCCTTCAACAAAATTTCAGCACATGCAACCACCAGGGAGTAGCTAGTATCTAAAAAGACCTAGCTAGCTAGTTAGCTAGCTTAGTTCAGGCAAACTCCACAAGAAATACTGTCCAGAGATGCACAAAATGACCCAGCTAGCTAGTTAGCTAGCTTAGTTCTTGCTCAGTTCTAGCTTGTTAATGACAAACTCTGTGTTTTGGAAAAAAAAGACTGAATCAACATGTTTTAATGTTTTATTTTTAATCTAAGACTACACATATTAGCTTTGACTGACCTTTCACAGTACAACTGTTAATTCTGTAGCTGCACTAGAACCATGTGCATTATGGACAGGGAAATATTATGGGAACCAATGATGTATCAAGACAGACTTGAAAAAATCAAACACACCTATAAATGATCAAAACAGCACAGAAAGGCAAAGTGGTGGGATAAAGGTACGTCCAGTGATGGTTTTTGTTTTCACCTGGATGCCGTCAGCTATGAGCCACAAAGTTGTAATGCAGCACATCATAAAAATAACACATCGAGCTGCTGCTGATAGAGGTGTCTCCACAAATGAATTACTTCTTATTGCTACATGAAGAAGAGGAGAGAAAGCCACACACACAGCAGGCACAGTAATTAAAACGCTGAGACAAGGCTTTCCCTGTACGATAGGCTCTCTCCCCCTCCCCAGCTCCCACCCTCCCTTCTGAGCTGCTCGCTCCCATCAACAGGCCGTAAGTTTTTAATCATGTTGAAATGATTTATTTAAACGTCAGGCAATGTGTCACCTCTCTTCCTTTCATTTTTCAAAATGTTTGTGTTCTTTGCTGGATGATAAATTTATCTTCAGACAACCCCAATATGACTAATTAACTTTGAAATATCAGAACCAGATGTCGAGCTGAAGGAAGTTCTTAACAGGCAGCCAAGAGAGCCGGCTCACCTCCTGCCTCCCTCCTCCAACAACAGCCCTCCTCCTCTTTCCTCACCCCTACCCCCTCCCCTCAAACAACACCAGCCTCCTCCAACCTGCTCCTGCCCTCCACCGTACTCTTGGCCTCAGTTTTTTTTTTTTTTTTTATAACACACCTTCCTTAGAAGTCGGAGCTGTTGAGAACCAACACGTTGCAGAGGGTCATAAATCTGGCAGTGTGAAGTTAACCTGCACATGCCCTGTGTTTACCTCCTCCTCCTTTTCCCCTCTGTGTCACTCAGCACCTCCACCTAATTTATTCTCCTCCCTCCCTACTGGCTCACTTTTCTCACTCAAGCTCCAAAGATCCAGGTTTTAGAGAAATATTGAGCTTATGCCCAGAAAGTGTAACCAGACCAAATTTATGCTCTCAGACCCTCAAAAAAGTCCAGATACTACTTTTAAACTTATTCCCCTCTTTTTTTTTTTTTTTTGCAGCTAATCTCAGACAAATGTACTTTTTCATGATTTATGTCACTCTTTATTTCCGCCTAATGTCAAAAATGTTTGGATCAAGAGACTTAAGTGGGATATGAATTCTGTTCCTCCGTATTCTGGCTCACACAGCGATAATGTTTTGAGTTGGAGCGGTGGTGAAAAATCTTCTGTCCCTGCAGAAATGCCTAGAAAAAGCAAAGGGCCCCTGCAGGAACATTGCAGCACTGACACTTTGACAGTTTGCCATGAGTGACGTCTGATCTGTACAAATTTCAGGACTAATAAATCTACCTGTCAGAGCTTGGGACTTGAAAGGGCCGCAGCCCTGCGGCACAGCTTTAACACAACTTGTGTTGATGAAATTCTGTAGGCTGGAGAATTATAGCTGTCAGAAAAACGCCCACATCAAACCTGAAGCCTTGGCGTTCTTTCTTTTTTCCCCTCCACTCTCTCAACACTCATATATTGCTCATATTCACTTCCCTCCCTCTCTCCTTCCCTCCCTCCCTGCTGCCTCTCCCTTCCAGACATCTCTCTTTTCCTTCCTGCTGTTCTTTCTCAATGCTTGGAAAATGAAACATAGGCGTCCTTTCATGGCTTGGTGACCATCATTACATCATTTTGACACCCCGAAGACCCTCCCCCCTCCTACACACACACTTCCTAGTTCTTTTAATCGCTTGCTCTGCTAATGCAAAAAGTTCGCGCACAGATAATAAGTTGTCAGGGGTAACGGCTGGGCGTGTCTCGCCGGCTATCATGCTCTGAACTCTCTCCTGGCATCTGGCCATCATGGAGGACAAGAAGGAGAAGTGATCCCCTTGGCTAGCCCAGGTTAAAAATGTGGCTCTGTCACCAGAGAATCAGAGTCACCAGCCGGGGCTTAAATGGACCTGAAAGGTGGGAAAGCGACACATGATTTCACAAGAAGGGGTGTTGTATGTGGGTGATTTAAACACCAAAAGGCCCATAAATCAGCTACCCACGACTCCCCTCTTGCCACCTCCTCCCATTTCCACATCCTTCCAGGCCCGCTGCCCACTCCTCTCCCTCCCCTTTTCACTGGATTTATTCCTGTTTATCTTTGATCCCAGACCGGTTTGCTGCTCATGTCCTTTCAACCCGAGCCGATGTATCCTGTGGGTGATAAATCATCTGCGATTGTTTGGATACTTTGCTGCCGCCGCTGATTTTCCTGTAAACGTTTTGAGAGGGGTGGATCATATTTGCATTCTACAAAGCGCTGTTGTCGGTGTTAAAAGTTCACTGGAGGCCTGGGGACGAATGGCAGCCCGAGCTTATTGATTTAAATGTCAAAAGGTGTGCCTTTTGCATAAGGTTGGGACACCCGGTGCAGTGTGATCACTCATTGACAGCTGAGTCAAAGAGCCTGTGCAGATGCTCTGCTTTATCTTTTAAATGATTCAGTCAACTGTGTGAGCTTGCTAGCTTTTACGTATATGGGCAGGCAAAGTGGAATAAATATGAAATCACACTTGGAGAAAGGGTGTCATATAGTGGTTAGAGAGGCTGTCACACAGCCAAAAGTTCACACATTCAGTCGCTGTAACAGCCACTTTGTGCCTGTCATGCATGACTCACTCCTTTCACACTGTCATTTTAAATACCTAAATTGCAAATCAGATTGCATTCCATGACTTTAATTCACTTTGATCACCTAAGCTATTTTTCATCAGTCATATCACATAAAAGAGTGACAATGGAAATATCTTTGTTCATTAGCCCCATGCTGAAACAGCAGCAGTCATTTACACTACACACACAGTCACCGCAGCAATCTGTCAGTCCATGTGCTTGTCAATCACTCCGTGTCTCTGTGGGAAGCCGGCTCTGACTGACAGGCCGTGTGATCTCTCCCAAGGGCTGGCAGGAAGGCAACAAAAGGCCCGGCTACAGTAATTGGCAAGATAAAGACATCCCGCCAAAGCAGCACTGTCACTCATTTGGTTCCAGAGCAACGAATCAACATGAAACACGCCACACCAGTTAACCAAAGGGAAAGTATGCTTGTCGCCTAACTGGTTACCAATCAGAGGGCCAGCCCGGGGTCACTTCCCTTGGTGACTGGCTGAGAGGTGACCTGTTTAAACTAACACACCACAGCCCCCCCCCCCCCCCCCCCCCCCCCCCAATTCACTCGCTAACCTTCTCACCTCCACTCTCCCCTCCCGTGTACACCCTGACCCCTGACTGACCTGCCGGCCCTTTGCTTAGGTCAGCTTACAACATAAACGCCCCCACCCCCCACCCCCGTCTGCTCAATCTTACCCCTATCCTTCACACACCTGGTTCTCATTCCTCACATTTCACTTTCCATCAGTGCTGCGGGAGGGATGCCATGTGTCTGTCTGTCTGTGTGGAGGCAGCGGCAGGAGAGCGTTCAGCTGCCAACGTGAAATAAACCATTACTGAGCCAGAACCTTTAACTGTTAGACTAGTGAGTCAGATTTAAATGTAGATAAGGTTTTCTTTGACAAGGAAGGCTCTTTGTATAAGAGATAGTCTGTCCCAGATAAGGACTGAAATGTCACAACTCAAACATGGTGAATTACCCTGTAGAGTTATTTTAGTGTGGAGTAAAACAGTCCTTTGCTGGTGTCACAGTCCACTCAGGGAGGTCACAGAGGGTATCTTTGACTTCCAAAGAGGTCCTGTCACAGTGTGTGTGGGTTACTGAGGTTGTCTCCTGATGCCCTGTGTATGACCTCCCTCTCTGTCCTCTCTCAATCACCCCTGTCTCCTCAGACACCTCTCCTCCTCCTCCTCCTCCTCTTCTTCTGCTGCAACAGGAGAGCAGACCAAGCAGGGGGGCTCCCTCTCACTGAAAGCCTCCAAAGAGGGACCCCCTGCGCAGCATGTAAAAGCCCTCTCTCATACATTCACATACATGGGGATCCCGTGTCGGCCTGCCTGACTCTTCATAGGGTAGTCATTAGTCATCAGGCAGATCAAAGGACAACCGCAGGAAGTGAAAGGACCCTGACAAGGAGGAGTCCATCTGGCTGGCAGGCCATCGCTCATCCTCAGCTGACAGGGAGGCACACTCTCCATCCGACTGCTGTCTCTGCTCCGGGCCTGTGCCTGAAATCTGGCTCATTTCTCAGGGAGAAGTTAGTCTTAGATTAAAGCTAAAGTGGCTGATTTGACTTCACTGTGATAGAAGACGTGAACTTCAGTCCCACAGGTCTCTCCATACTGTGAAATAATTCATATTTCTGCCCAGTATAGTATTAATTCAACAGTTAGTCATACTAAGATGTGGTAAAAGTTATGACACACACAGATCCTTTCTTTTAGTTTAGAAAACTGACAGCCCAGGAGTCTCATGGTGTAACTATTTCATCAAGAACAACTATTTTTAAGGTTCACTCAGGGCTTCTGTGCAAAGTCTCAAGGTTGGTGTATTTTTAAACGTTGGACAGAGCCAGGTCAGCTGTGTCTCCTGCTTTCAGTCTTTACGCTAAGTGAAGCTAATCGCCTCCTGTTCTAGCTCCCCACGTAACACACGGACATAAGGGCGGTGTCAATCTAACTCATCTAACTCATGACGAAGTGAATCAGTGTATTTCCTGAAATGTTGAACTATTCCTTTGGGGGTTTTTAGCACCATGAGAACCTGCAAGACCCACAACAGGTTTAAGAGCTGATGTTATCGCTCTTTGTTGTTTTCATGCACATCAATGGAAATGTTTCAACAGGTGTTGAACCACTGAGATCAGTGAGGTTGAAAAATGTAATACAAGTGACAACCTGTGTGTTTGATCATTACTCATCATCATCAGTCATGTCTTAACTTCCTGTGTTAGAGAAAAACTAAACCGACTGGTCTATATATCACATATTACACACTTTACACTTAATTACCCCCAAAACTGCAACTAACCAGCGTCCTGAGCCTCTTTGTACAGAGACCCGTTATATTGCTGTTAAGAAGACCCCTCATTGTGACGCTTTCCCTTGTTTACACTGACCCAAACACAGCTGGCATGATGCCGCCACAGATGGCATGCTGGCTTTGCAGAATCAGAGACGCAATGTCCTTACCAGCTCGCCCCCTTTACAAAGATGTCAACCCGCCTCTGTGACTGCCTCCACTGTGAGCATCAAGGTGGAACAACAATGCCCCCCCCCCCACGATTTCTTATTTGTACCATTTCTGCAGAACAGTGAGGTGGAATAAAGGTGCAACATTCCCACCATGAGCAGGGTGTGCAGAAAGGGGCGATAGTCACAGTGACCTATCAAATTTCACCTCCTCCTCTTGACTTAAACATCAATCTGTCCAAATCCCAGTGCCACAGCTGCCTCCATGCTGTCCAATGTATTTTCACTTCAACTCATAAGAAATCCACAGCCCTGCATAATGTGAGGTCAAAGACTGAACTGACTCTTCAGCTGATCGATGCAAGTAAAGTCATGAGGTGAAACAGGTGATTATCATCATGTAATGGACCATATTGATTCATATAAATAACATAATAACATAGATAAATAACATTTGAATTAATAACAGAAAGAAATATTTGACTGATATGATATACTGTATTAACAACAGTTACTGTGTGTCTTGGATCCAACTATGTCAGTGACCTCTTAACCCCGCACAGAGCTCATTTGGAGAACCTCAGGCAGGTTCCTGTCTCTTCTATCACAGCCTGTGGAATAACTCATACAGATATTTTAGAAACATACTGTATATATTTTAAATATCTCATGTATGTACTTTGCTTCTACCTGGAAGGGTCACTCTACTTAGGGCTTACTTGTTCCTTACTGACATACTTTGTAGACAGTGACATAAATATACGTAGTTGTTGGTAGTACTGAAGATAGTGATTATGAGTGTTGTTGTTATTGCATAAAAGAGTTACGCAGCATGCTAAAGCAACAGCAGCGAAAAATGACCATGGTGGTTTTACAATAAGTGAGGGCAACGCGAGAGCTGATGCCCATCCACCGTCATCCCTCAGCCCTCCCCACCCACTCTGGCCTGTCTGCAGGGTGACCCTTCCCTTTCGCTGCGTGACTGAGCGCCTCTCCTGCCGCACAGGAGGCATCAATTACAGGCCCCGGCTGTCCCGGTGTCACTGCTCTGTAATTAATGGGCTCTCCCGGCGCTGCGCCATGGGGCCTGGCCTCACCGTGAACTCCACAGGAATTCAGAGACAAACACACACACACACACTCAAAGTTGTACACACACAACAAAACACACACACACACACACACTCTCACATGCTGTGTGCAAGTTTCATGTTGCTTGTGAATCACTGGATACCACCTGCTTATGTGATTTTTAAATGTGCACTTAAACATGTTTAAAAATACCGGTCACACATGTTCACAAACATTAACACGCGCATGCATACGTACTGAAGAACTCACACCTAATAATTCACAAATACCTGTTCCAGAAATACCCTCCTGTTCCTTATACAGACACACACACACACACACACAGAGGCCCAGCCCCCTGGTGCCTGCCCCTTCATTTGTCAATCAGCCAGACAAACAGAAGCACAAGGTCCCCCAGGTCATAGGGTCATGGGATCCTGTGATTCCTTTGCTACCCTAGATCTCAACACACACACACACACACACACACACACACACACACACACACACACACACACACACACACACACACACACACACACAAGAGCCACCACCCAGTCATACTAATCCACAAAATGATGTCAGCTCCCTTTTTTCAACACCATGAATCCTGTTGACTTTTAAATGGTTTCTCTAGTTTTGTTGTTGAGTGCAGATTCTTCCTGTGGCAAACATGCTTGCTATTACTACTCTGAGCTTTTCCTCTCCCCTTCAGTTCCTGCTTTTATTCCCCCCCACCCCACCGCTTTCCTCTTGCCCTCCCTCTTTTTTTTTCTTTCTTTCTATCTTTCCCCTCGCTCCCTCCTTCAAACATCACGCCTGGAGCTGACACTGAGCGTGACCCTGCCTTTATTGTTGCAGCGGGGCAGAGGCGCAAACACAGGGCAGGGACTGTCACCCCAGTGATTAAAGAGCGCATGTTTTCAGTCAAACGCCTCAGAGGGGAGTGATCCCAGAGAAAGAGAGGGAGGGAGGGAGGGAGGGAGGGAGGAGAGGGCGGGGGAGAGGCTCAGAGTTGAGCGGGGAGATAAAGAGCTTCTAACGTTTTCACAGATGAGGAATAAAAGCGTTTTGGAAAGTCAAATGGCACAAAAGTGACATTTGCAGAGGGGTTTGGCTACATTGTGCTGATTGTGGCATTTTATTAACATTAATACATATCAGTTTTCCACAGGTTATATGATAAAGGAGTCTGTTTAACAGCTTTCGGGGGGTGACAACGTGAAAAACATGCACTGAACTTTGTGTCACCATGCCTTAAGGAGCTGTTAACCCACTGAAAGATTCAATTAGTCTGGAATTTTAACATCACATGACGGTCCAAGAGCTGTTTCAGAAGCCTTTTCTGCTCTAAACCTGTCATTTTTCAGGCTGTTAACAGGCGAAAAATATATTGACATTGTCATCTAGGCTCCATAAACCCTAATTTGGACCACCACATGTGTGCAGGCAGGACCAACAAAATGCTGCTATAGGGAGATTTGTCCTTGGCAGCTCAGAATGAGGCAAATAAAAGAGCGGCTTGTTGAGTTATGGCTCCGGGTAGGAAAAAGAGAGAGTCATAGATGTGACATTTTGACCATTAGACCTTGCTCCGCAAAATATTATTTTTATTAATGTGAACAGGAATCGGTTTCTCCTACAACACTCGCGAGGATTAAAACAAATAGGGCCAAGAAAGCGCCAGGCAGGGAAAGAAATAAATAAATAGCAGGGCTGCCTCCATATTTCATGTAACAGTCACCTCCAAGAGCCTTGGGCCTCTGTGTTAGGCGTCCAAGCTAAACACTTGGAAGTTTGCTCAGTCATAAATTAACGACTTGACAGTCAAAAGTGTTCAAACTAATTTGTCAAATCTTGCTCGCTTTTTTTTTTCCACCGTTTAAATTCATTACAGCAGTTTTTCTTTCTTTCCACAACTCTCCCAGAAATGTGATTCCCAGTACCTCGCAGTCCTCTGAAAAGATAATTCTGGAAACTGAAATCATTCGACTGTACATCACATGTGCTCAGACCAAAATACATCAATTCCCCTGCACAGAAATAGGTTTGAATTAATTCCCACCCAAGTACAATTTATCTCCACGGGTTGCTGTCAAGGGATTGGGCTGTGAGGAACCTCCAGGCATCAGATCAACATTCATGGCGCATCAGCTCAACAACTTGTATTTCTGTTAATTCAGCAGTCGTGTTCTGCTAAAGTGGGATAATTACTATTGACAAGTTTTTGCCAAACATGCCAGCGCAGAGTAAATACAGATGATGCCTTTGGCTCAAAACGTCAGATAAACAGACAACGCTGCTGCATGAGGGCTGTGCAGCAGAGTACCCATAATGCACTGTAACTTTTCCTGCAACTGATTCCCTGTGACAGTGTGCACAGGGTAAACATAGACCCCCTTTCTTTACTCTCTTCCTCACACACTTGTCCTAATTCCCAACCAGGAGCCCAGATGGTTATGAGCCAGGCTAACTGTTTCCTCCTGCTTCCAGTCCTCATGCTAAGCTTCTCTGACTGTCTCCTGGATGCAGCTTCATTTTTAATGGGCACATATGAAAGTGGTATCGAATCTCTCATTTTACTTTATTTCCCCAAATTTTTAACCATTCCTATAACTTTCCGTAGTCACCTCAACAAGCGTTAAAGATAAATTATTAGGATTAAAAACCAAGTTTAAAATCAAGCTGCTTCGAAATAAAACAGAATCATATTATTACCATGAAGTCCATGACAAGCCTTTTGTTTTGGTGTTGCACATCTTCACAGCCTATGGGAACAGAAACCCACCATGGTCCTTGTTCAAACCTCCTCCTCTCTGCACCCAACCCTCTGATCCAGTGCCTGACACATGCCAGCTCCCATCTCTCATCATCACTTCCACAGTCAC
The DNA here is from genome assembly GCF_002260705.1 of Seriola dumerili. Taxonomy (NCBI): domain Eukaryota; kingdom Metazoa; phylum Chordata; class Actinopteri; order Carangiformes; family Carangidae; genus Seriola; species Seriola dumerili. Next base: position 10,023,480 of record NW_019174272.1, on the reverse strand, counting down.
ATACGGATCCATTTTCCCTCCCCGCTCCCTCGCGTGCACGTGTGTGTGGCCTGTGTGATTGTGAATGCATATGAGCGTGCGTGTGTGTGTGCTGTACGCAAAGAGACAGACAGGCACACGAGCATGAAATCCACCAAACCTCCTCTAATTCCCCCTGTAATTTATGGCTCTCAGATACATGTCATACTTAGGCTAAACAAACGGTCCTTTGTCACTGACAGCAGCCTTTGATCAGGAAGAATCGGATTCGCTGTCTTTGCTGCTGCACCGGATCTGCCCTGCACTGCTGCTACTGTGCAAGGATTTCTACTCACACACACACACACACACGTACGGCCTAATGGTGCTGAAAGTTTTCCACTCACACCTCAGCACACACACGTTCTCTCTAAACTCAAAGCACGACTCCCCTCATCAGTTTACTCTGAACTTGTGACCCGCGGCTAACACCCCGTCCTCCTCCCACATACCCAGTCACTCTGCAGGACGTCTTTACAGCAGGCCCCACTGGGTGATTGACAGTCGAGGGGGAATTATTGAGCTGCGGGAGGACAGAGGGAGGGAGGTGAACTTCTGGGGTCAGGCAAAAGCAAGAAGCAGTAGAGAGTTCAACATCTGTAAAGTCACAGCGGCTGACGTGAACCCTGTACAAACTGCCAGGGCCCCTGCCAGGCAGGTTCGCGCACACACACACACACACGGATACACACGTTCTCACCTGTTGGCAGCCATGTTGGAAGCCACTCACTGCAGATTCCATCCAAATGAAAACATAAGGTTTTGGCTGGGATGTTTTGAAATGTGTGGCGAGGTGGGATTCTTTTTAAGCTGTCAGCCAGAGGGACTTGCAAATGAATGTGTGTGTGTGTGTGTGTGTGTGGAGTAGCAGTATAGAGTGATTAAGCACGTCAGTGCTGGCCTGTGGGATTGACAGTAACGCCGGCTGACTTGGGCACACAAGGGGGAGAAAGACTGGGGGCACTTGTGTAACAGAGACACACAGGCAGGTACTGTTCTCCCGCCGAGCTCGAAACAAACCGCTGTTGACATCCCTGTCACCAACACTCATTTCTAGCGCTCAACGAGATTAGAGTCAACTGGCGGCGGTAGAGACAGAGGCATCAAATTAAGCGAAAGCGGCTGACAGCGAGCATGTTCAGCGCGCTGGCTTTCTGCAGGCTGTTTTCTTCCGCTTTGCCTTGCATGAAATGTTATCTTTCAGCCTGCATTCCAAGAGGAGGGATCAAAGATTAAATTCGGGGTAGATTTGGGGAGCCGTTTGAAGAGCGAGCACACCAAAAGGAAAAGTGTGGGTTCAAAAAAGGTGAACTTTGAGGCAGAGATGTGTTCAAGACATGCCTGGTAGACAGAGTTCATCATTTGGTTTCAACTTTTGCAGACTTTATTGTCATGACATGGGAATAATTCATCTCTCCCTCTCTGTTACACACATGTAGATATCGTGTTCCCCACCCATTCACTCACCCACCCACCCACATACACTTTGAGACATCTTATCCCTCACACACACGCGCACACACAAACAAACACACTATCCCCACCCACCTACCTACCCATGTGCTCACACGTAGGCTTTTTGACAGAGTGAAGTTGTCAGGGAAATGGAGAGGAAATGACACAGGGCATATTTTCACAAATCTCCCCTGTTGGCATACTCCGCTCTGGCACAGGGCCTGTCAGCGGCTTGTCTCCTCAGTTTAGCCATCAGACACAGTCAGAGTGCCAAACACACTGGGACACGCTTGTCCTTAGACAGGAGGGAAGACAGAGAGAAATGTCAACGCAGAGAAACAGAGAGGTGTGTGTGTATGTGTGTGTGTGTGTGTGTGTGTGTGTGTGTGTGTGGAGAGGTTTGAGAAAGAGATGTTGAAGAGGAGACAGAAACTGAAGTGGAGAGGGAAAATGCAAAGTGAGAGAGGCAGAGAATAAGAGACGCATGGTCAAAGGAAAAAGGGTTAAACTTATGTAGTGTTGAAGAAATTTCACATGCACAGAAAGATGTGAAGTCCAACACTACCCCTGCCCCTCTAACTGCCGCTCCCCCTAACAGAAATGTCAAACGCCAGGCCATTATCCCTTTTACCGGTACTGTAACATAAACCATGGGGCTCGGGGCACCGTGTGTCACTGCGACTTTGGGAAAGTGACTTTGACGAGGTGGCGGCCGGCCAAGGCAGGCGGTCCGCACATCTACCTGTTTCACTGGAGGCACTGCATTGGCCCTGATGGCTGTCTCCCACAACCCCCTGCTCTGCTGCTGCCGCCGCTTCCCCAAACACACGCACTCCCCAGCTGCGTACGCCATCCAACGGCTGCAACAGACAGTCTGCTGTTCTGCTGCACACCTCGGGGCTAACACAGCCTCCTGTCACAGAGCCCAACTAATTATCTTGGCATTAAGAGGAAAAACACCAACAGGAGATGTTGCACATATTTCAAACAAATGTTGAGACCGTGTATCCTGGATGACAGGCATAGCAGAGGCCATGGTTCAGGCTATTGCACCAGTTACTTGAAAGCAGGTGTCTCAAACTGTCGTCTACGAGGCAATTTCATAACTAAACTGCTCATTGGTAAATCCTTTTTTTTACATTTTTATTTTTCCCAGCCCCCTACTTCATTTTAGAATAATCGTTTATTCTTCTACAGTAGCAATGCTGCTAGCAAACCGGCTAATAAATTAACAAGCTGTGCAATTTGTCAATAAACACTTTAGCCAGGATCAACAGCATGTGAATTAGCGTGGTGGTCCTGACCCCCAAAAACCAAAACAAGATTCTCTGAGCTAAAAGGAAGGTCAATCTAGAGCACCGGAAGTAAAAGTCTTGCTCATCCTCTGCATAGAAAGTATTAGAGGACTTGTCGTTGAGGTGTTTTCAAAGCTTAAATGGGTGTAAAACTGCACATTGTAGAAATCCAATAATAAATTGACCAGTATGAACAATTTAATTTGAATTCTAGGTCGGTTTTGGATGAGTTCAGTAACTATGTGATGGTATTTTTTTCCAATTGCAATGACAAATTTGATAAAGCTTTGAATCGCACCTCCAACTGGCTTCATCTCTGTTGCAACAATAGCAGTGGCTCATGGGTATCGTAGTATAAACCACAATCTATTTTGTACTAAAGAGAAGAAAGTCAAAATACTTAAAATGATAGTTCGGGTTATTTGATGCCGGGTAGTGTGAGCTACTTATCGTTGGAACTACATTTTCTTCAACTGTTTAACCACTGTATTCTTACGCACAAGCGCTACTACACTTCGCTCCTTCTGACTCAAAGAGCAGCTCGAGTAATACAGTGCATGCCGTTGTTGTGCGTAGGAATACGGCAGTTCAACAGTTCACAAGCTGTGGTCCCAAAGGAAAGTGCTGTTTGACGGCAGGGTAAAGCGGTCCTGGCCCGGTCCACAGCTGCACATCACTCAGTCTGCTTCTCTGAACTGGTAACTACCTCACACAACCCCACGTTAAATAAAATGAACTTTCCCTTTAATCCTGGTGAACCACAACGTAAAGGGTCCTTAACTTTGTCAAAGACGTGTTTCTATATTGAAAAACACTGAGGATATTAAAAAACAACTGTGGGATTTTACTCTCAAGTTGAGGCTCTTCCCACGTCACAGCTGTAACTGAATGATCGCTTCATCAGTCGTCTTTAGAGCACGTCAACACCACAGTAGTTGGTGACATTCATGTTGAAGGGTAAACAGCTGAAGGAGAGTGGAGGTCAGCCTGCTGCTGTCGGGCTGCATGAAAGCCTCATGGGAAAGACCTGAGGCCAGAGCCACCTTTCACCACCACCCTGTCTACAACAGGGACAGCACCAGGAGTACAACCAAGGACACGTATGTCTGCTGCTGATTCCTCTGTGTGTGTGTATGTGTGTTTGTTTACATCATTCTGCTGGTTTCTGCCAAGGGACTTTTGATTATCCTGTCCTGAGGGAGCCGTCTCCCTGGGGAGCGTGGGTGATTAGCTTGTGGCTATAGCCTGTCACTGCTTCCCCCCACTTCACTGCACACACACACACACAAAGTTCCTCACACATATTGCACACACTGGGAAGGGGAGATACGGTTAACATGTACTCCCTAGGCAGTGTGAGGTCACCCAGTTCTCTATTTCAAAGGATACAGGGTCGCCGCCGAGCCAGCCGAGGCCCCGTGGAAGCAACCAGTCATGTGTGATTTTCCAGTCCAGTGCTCCGTGATGAGCAGGTCTGGCCATGGCTCAGCCCCCAGGGCCCGGCCCACAGAGAGACTGGCGGGATTGGAGCTTGTCCACCTTCTGCTCTGGCCTTGTCGTATCATTGAGAATCAAGGCTCATCATCGCCTGCCAACCGGCGCTGCAGTCATCATTCTCCTCTGCTCTCTCTGCCTCACTGGGGCCCCAGCCCTGGTAAATTATGCTTACCCACACCATTATTAGACTCATTATAGACCCATTTGAGTGGCTTTCAGCCTGTCACAGGCACTCAACTATGTCTTCAGCTTGACTTGATTTCCTCTGACAGGCTTTTCTTAAACTAAAAGGCTAGGGAGGGGAGTTGGTGAGATGGGAGACTGGAGAAAAGGAGGAAAATGCATCTTGAAGGAGTCAAGCAAGGGGCTTGGAGGCTGGTGTCGAACATTCATTTGCTTTTATGATGAGGCACGTATTTCAGGTTTTGGCATGGCTCACCATATCTAAAAGAATAGTTTTTACATTTCATTTGGAAGCAAAAAGATATTAATGTTTTGAGGGGCATAAAAACTGGCAGGTTGAGTCCATCTTTCTGGTTGTTGACACATGTTTAAACACAGTTGAGAAATGACCTTCATTTCTGGAAACCTAAAGCCTTTCAATTTTACTGTGCTTGGCAAACCGATGCAGCTCACTTGGATTCCCAATTGCCTGTCAACTTCTGGGCCTGCCATCCATTCATTTCCAAAGTCGTGTCCCCACTAAGCCCTTCGCTACATCTTTCATTCTGTCATCGCTAACATGATAGGGAATTCCCCGGGAGAAAGGGAAACTTCATTGGGAAAGGCTTGGAGAAGTGTGTACCAGCTCCCCTCCACGCTGAACTCAAACAGAGCCAAGATCTCTCAATCTGTGACGGCTCATTTGGAAATGTGGCCCTGGGATCTTGTTCCCTTGCACCTTTGCCAAATACAATAATTCTTTTTCATTTCTTCAGCTCAATTTTAGAATTTTGTGATTTTTCACTGTCAGCTACGATCTTTTGAAGTACTTTATTGAATTTCCTGCTGGACTCAGCCCTGAAGTCCATTTTATGTTTTGCCCCAGCTTAGCTCCCTACTGCTGTTTCACTTTTCTGTCTCTGAGAGTCTTTTCCAACATGGTCACAACCTCTGAAGTTCACTTTCCAGTCTTAAAGCCACTTTTAAAAAAAAATCCTCCTGCTGCATCAGTCGCAATCATTACTTCTTCATCTGGATTTCTCATTATTTTCACCGATATATCTTTGCATTTCACCTCTCGACTCTGTCAAGAGTAGCTGTGGGTGATATCACTGTCATGTCACTGCTCATTTACATCACATGGATTGACAGGAGGGCCCAGGCCAGCTCTGCTTCTGATAATGGCTGATCTAATCCATACCACTGTGTACTTTCTCCCACTCAGCTCCTCTGTTCTTGGCATCGATGCCTTTAAACCCAAAAAGCCTCTCTCGCTCACCCCCCTACATGTGTTTGCAATTCCCCTCCGGGGGGTTATGATTCAACAGCAGCATCATCTCAATTCGTCTCAAAGCATGAAGCATCGCAAGAGAAACTAAAGTGGGAGACAAGACGGCCCTCTCTGCCCCCCTTTTAGAGGCAAGAGCCTGAGTGTGTTTGGCGGAGTTGGACGTGAGGCTCGCTCTTTGGGATGTGGGAGTTTAAGAAGAGAGTGCCACGCTGGCCTAATCACATTACGGGTGCCATATTATGTGTCAAGCTGTCACTTTCAATTTGAGCCACCGCACTGCAGCAGCGGGCCCTGGCTTTTCTTCATATTTCTGTTTTGATTGGGGCTTGATAGTGACTACGCTGGAACTGGTTGTACATAGCAAGCAGGGGAGACGCCATTTCACTGCGCTAGAGAGCGCTGATCATATGTTTACAATTAGTATTGGTCGGGGTGTGGATGGAGGGTATGTGTCTATGGGGGCTGGGGCAATCGCTCCCACTGACCTCTTCACACTGAATCACATGTCTAATCTTATTCTTGTCTCCTGTTTGAACTGATGTCATGTGTCTCATCGTCCAATCTGTCACACTGGTTGACGTGGAGACCGTGTCGAAAAGGCTCGGGGTGGGGGTTTGTGCAGGAAAAGTCTGTGTATTCGCTCAACTCCATGAGCAGGGCAAATTGAGGAGATACAGACTGACAAGAGGGAAAGAGAGGGTAGGAGGGGTTATGGGATGGGGGGAGCAGGGCGTGAGTTCAGTCAAAGCCAATTGTCCTCCAATTGAGTGGAATGACTCAGAGGAATTGTTAGAAGTTGGGTCTTTTGTGTGTAAACGGCTGAAACATTTGAGTGATTGGGTTGAAATCCCCCCAGTTTTTCTACTCCAAAGAGTCTGTTTTCATAGCCATTGAGATCCAGCTTCTCTGGAGCAATCACTGTCCTCCCTTTCTCTCTCCCTCTTTACCACCCTCCATTTATCTATCTCTCACTTCATCTCTCCATCTGTCTCTGTCCGATAGATCATCGGCTTGGAGATAAAGCCCAGCAACCTGTCAAGGCTGAAGGCTTTGAGCTGCTCTTTCAGACGAAGCTTCGGTATCAGTCGACAGAAGAAACAAAAATAAGTGGAGATGAGAGACAGAGGGGGAGGGAGGGGGGTAGGTGGAGAGAAAGTGAAGGGAAGAGTTGGGCCTTGGTGTCCATGCTGACATCCTCAGACATCCAGCTGGGAATCTGTCATTTCTAATGGACTTTCATCTCCATCTTCTCTGTAAATGCTAAATATTGCCTGCTTTCAGAGAGCTGTGTTTTGGCCTGTAGATGATCCAGTGACAAAATATCATTCTTGCCAAAGCCAAATTTCAATTTTTTCAAGTAGTGTGTGACCTTGTAGGCAACAGTAGCATTGCAATGCCATCATAGTTCAGGATTGTAGTGTGATTTAACCAGTGTGGCGTGACTGGGAAAAGTTACAAGAGACTGTATAATGTAGGATTCTTTTATTTTGAAAGTGCGAGTTATATTTTGTAATTCCTGTGAGCGAGGCTGGTGAGGTCATTTCTTGTTGAGCTGCAGTTGCGGCCATTTTTGAAGATGTCAGAGCACAGGTTCTAGTCATTACCACCTCTATCCATCCATCTTCATTTGTTTGTGGGGCATTGCCAGTGAGTATATTTGATTTAACAATCTAAGAGATCATTATGGAACAATATTATTATTTGCATGATATTTGTTTTGTGCGGTATTTATTTATTTGTTTACTTACCTGTACTTAGCTTATTACTCACCTGTATCTTAATTTACTAGCCTAAGTAACCTGTAAAGGGGAAAGAAAGATTTGTTGGTTAATTAGTAATACATAAAATACTTACCTGTATTTTTGTTATGTGTTTTTTTATTTCAGTTTTACCTTTTCTCCATTAAAATTACCTGCCAAGTACAACACGTCGCCTGTTCATTGGAGGAATGAGTTTAGCTTGCTGTTTCATGCTTGATGAGAACAGTATAACCAGAAAAATGGAAAATTTGAGGAATCTTTGTTAGCTACTTCTAATCATTTGGGTGAAGTGGAAGCATAAGAATGTTGTGGTTTTGTAACAGTCTTTCCAGAATGGTTATACATGCAGTTGTTAGCTAACACTTTTCTTGTTCAAAGCCAGTTGTTTAACTACGCAAGTGTAGAAAATTATCATCACTGTATTAGCATGTTAGCATTGTGACCTACTGAAATGCCAAAGTTTTGTGTCAGAGTTTTATGGTGCTAGATTGGTCCTACAACATGGAATGGTGCAGTTGACGTGCTAGCTAGTTAGCCATTGTACTAAAGTAAATTGTTAATCCTTCATAGTGCATTAGCTGACTGTGGGAAGCCAAGTATGATTCTCCAGAGGATTTATTCTGTACAATGCATACTAAAATCAAGCCTCCTGTCCATTATTCCTTTACACAGCTCAATAGCATGCAGAGACAAAGGGTTTCTGAACTAACCAGCTACAACAGTGTCTGGCAGAAAGACTTAATTACCAGTTAGCAGTTGTGTAGCTGCTTGCAGTTTAGAAAAATCAGGACATGCACGTACATAACATGCCAGAGCAAAGCTGCCAGGTAGGTGCATAAAAAAATGTTGCAGTTCCGTCTTGAACTACTCATTATATACTCATTATAGACTTTCAGTCCTAAAGAGATATTTGCCTGTCAGTACATAGGTAGACACCAGAATGCCAGAGGCAGGGTTTCCATTTCATATGTAGCTGAGTCGTACAAATGGAGCGCTGCAGTCACACTGCGAGTTTTCTTCCTAATTGTTAACAAATCCTGTATGTCTCATGCTTCTATAAGGCACTTTGAACAATTAATTCCTGTCACTTTGTTGTTAATGCAAGACTAATCCTTTGAAGGGCTAGACATCCATCGGACATCAACATTATTCATGCTTATTTCGAGTATGATGCTGGCCAAATTACAAAGGACAAATGATACAGCACAAGGACCTGATTATCCAAATGCAGTTACCAAGGCATCCATATAAGTGCAAGTAACTTGTCATGCTCTGAGTGTTTCATCTGACTTGATTTATTATGCCTCATTTACATTCCAGTTTCTCATAGAGCTAATGGTCCATAAATCCTGTGTAGATAATGTCCATAGATTAAAGTGAAATAACAGGCAGTATAAATCAATCCCAGAACAGAGGGATCTGTTGTTTCAATAATGTGCACCATTAGTTTGAAAACCAGACCTCTGACACACATACATTCACAACACGTTATTCCTCTCTCTCAGGCTCTTTTTCTCTCCCTGACTCTTTTCACACATGAAAGATGGTATTGCTGGTTAAATGACTGTGTAAATCCATGGGTTTTGGCATTCACACTTTGGTCTCTTATATGAACAATTCCATGTTGAGTCTTTTCACCCATGACATGACTGATCTGGATAAGATTACCAATTTTTCCTTTTCACAATAATGTCTGAGCAGCTGTGTAACAGTGGTGCGTTGAAAAATAATGGTACCAATGAGAGGGTGTTCCATCTTCTCACACTCAGACACAAAGGTGAATTTAAAAATAAATACATTTTTAAAATTAATGTTTTTTGCACTTGAATTACTGTTTATCCCCCCTGGCTTGACTACTAGACCCACCCACTACTAGACCCCCTTTAGTCGACCCTCTGGTTATCATAATATTACGACTGTTTTATCTACAACTGAGCTGTAGAAAGAAGGTTCAAAATTTTACTAGAACCTGTTTCTACTGTACTATTGTGCAAACATAATGGTGAAAATGTGGATTTCATTTAGGGAGTAAAGGGGTTTATCTTTATTTTGACCTTTGTGGCAACCAGTGCTCGCTAAATGTCGAGCACAGGTTGTAGCTGTGTGATGTCATCACAACAAACTACACCATGATAGTTTCTGGGTCCTCTGGAAGTACTCCTAGAGCACAGATGTTTGATTTGTTTTTGATCAAACTGTTTCAGGTATTCAGGAGTCACAGCAACTAAACCAAGAAGTGAAACTGAAAACTTACAAAAGCCTGTCTCCAAAGTAGCAACATTAGCTTCGTGTATGACTAATCACCAGTCTTCAGCCCCACCTAGATCATTCCTGAACCTTTGAAAAGTAATACCCACAGAGCAGGGACTTTTCTGGCACCAGGAACTATTACAGAGGAGCTAAAGCCACGTTTCCACCGCAGGAACTTTCCCCAGGAACCTTTTGAGGAACTATTGACCACAGGAACCAGGGTCTAAATTTAGTCCTGGGGTAATTCATTGACCCCCAAAAAGGTACCTGGTCGGGGGGTAGTACTTTCCAAAGGTTCAGAAACTTTGGGGGGGGGGGGTCTGCAGTGCTGAACATTTCTGATTGGTTGAGTACTTGCTGCATTTTATTTCACCAGTTTAATAGTTCGCAGGGAGCAAGCACTGAGTGAACACATTTTCCACACCCTGAAACACGTCCGGGAGAAGGTGAAAAAACTGAAACAGGACAACAAAAAAAAAGGAAGAATCACAACAACCAGAGGGACTAGGGTTGCCACCCGTCACGTATAATACGGGATCGTCCCGTATTTGAAAAATAAAATGCTGCGTCCTGTATCGAATGAAAATACGGGACAAATTGCGTCCCGTATTTTCGTTCATGTTATGTCCTCAAAGTGCTGTGAATAATGTAATGTCAAGTAAAACAGAACCAGTTACAGCCTACAAGTGGATTGTAGAAGTTTATCAATGAGCAACACACTGACAAGCTCCATGTGCTGTGAAAACTGCAGAAGACAGCAGTACGGCGCTCTGGTGGTTTACCTGGTAGAGAGCACGTCATTAAGGCTTAATCCAAATTGCAGTGGTGTGGGTTCGAGTCCGACCTGTGAACCTATGATGCATGTCATCATCTCTCCCAGGTTGTTTATATGTTGTTTAGCCTTTGTCTTCTTCTTACCGCTACCTACGGGACTGGAGGTGTAGTGCATTTACCTCCATTGCTTTTCCATATGTTATCGGCCTGATTTGCATAATCTTCCTGGGACTTTAGGCCGCGGTGGAAACACAGACAACAATGGGCAACAGGAACCATTTAGTTCCTGAAGAAAAGTACCTGCAACTACAAGTTCCTGGTACTTTTTGGTCGAAAGGCGGCTTAAGTTTATTAGTCCCTGGTTTCATTCCTGAGTTCCTCCAAAGGTTCTTGGCCAATTGGAAAGTTACACTAACTACTTTATAGTAGTTTCGTCCAGTGTTTCCTTACTGTGCAAATCAATGTTTAGCACATATTTTAGCAGCCTGGGGTTAGGGTTTCATAACTCAGTGGTCTTCAGCATCATGAGTTTGCCCTGGTAGATCCTGGGTCTTTGGAAAACACTACCGCCTGAGAAGGGACATTTTGACAGGCCCAGAACTGTGTCCTGGGACTTAGATTTAGAACCTGTTTCCGCTCAGGTTCTTGGGTTTCTCCTATGTTTTGAGAAAAGTGTCAAAGACTCATACTTACACTGATTTGTGAACACCCATCCACCACAAAGACGCAACAGTCACGCTCATATAATCACAAATACTGACACATACACTCACAAACATGCCGACTGACAAACACATTTACTCTAGTATCTAAGGGGGGAGTGAAAGACAACATGTGCGCTGGTTTATGAACATACTCGGCAGTTCCCAGCACAAGTAGAGGGTTTAATATTTTACGATGGAGCAAACGTTATGGACTCTAATAAATATGAACACGTGCTGCTTGTGCAGAGTTATTGGCACTGGCAGGCCACATTAATATGTCACATTAAAGTAGACCGCCTGTTGACAAGCCCTGTTTGACCCTGTCAGCGTGCACGCACCACACACACACACACACACACACACACACACACACACACATTACATCCTCAGTGCCGCTGCTTGCCTTCAGCGATCTGTATTTTAAAGAATTGTTATGCACTTGTATCCTAAAACTCGTGGCAGAATACATTATCTCTCCTCAGGTTCAAACTGAATAATGCAATGCAGATCTTGATATGTGTCAACCACCAATGAGAGGAGGTAGCAGCACTGAGAGACTACAGAGAGAAGTAAAAGTAAGAAAGAAATTTAGAGAGACAGAGGGAGAGAGACATCAAAGGCCAAGTGTTTTCCATACAAGAGGGCGAGCAGGGCTTTAGATCAGACAAGCTCTTCTGTAAACAGCCTCCTCAGATCCTGCCAGCAGGAGGTTCCCCTTCAGCACGCTGCTTTGTCTATCAAAGTGCTCCCATAGTATTGAGGGGGCACTGGAGCAGTGCTCCTTGCCACTTCCCTCCCTCCCTCCTCATATAAGAAAGCCGGGCTGCTACACCCCCCCTGACACTGAATCACAAAATAAAGGTGATTTTCTCCTCCCAACCCCACCAGCACTTCCATCTCCTTTCCCCTTTTTCCTACCTCCAGCTCCTCATTCTCTGTGTTCTCCTTCATGTGCGCTTCAAAGGTTCCTCTTTTAAAAACTTCCTCTTTCACCCCATCTCCTCCTGCTTCTCCTCCTCCTCTTCCCTCCTCTGCCACCCTTCAAACAGTTGTTTTGTTCTCGGTTAAAAACACTTTTTACTAAAGGTATACTTTTACTAAATTTTTGTCTTTTGACCTTGGCGTATTTTCCAGCGAATGAGGCAACTACTGGGAGAAAAAAAAAACAGTAAGGGAACCAACAAAGGAAAGTGTAACCATGAAGGCCAGAAAAGAATAAAGCCCATGCCATACTTATTAACAAGAATACTGTTTCTCCTCTGAGCCTAAGTGGAAAGTAATTGTGGGGCTGATTTTCTTCTTCTTCTTCTTCTTCCACCCTTTTCAATGGGCTTCAGGAGCCAGCTTTACAAGCTCTCCCTGCTCTCATCCTCCACTGATCAAAGCCCGCTCACACAGATATATTTCCCCTCACAGACAATGCCTCTTCTCAAGGTGCTGTCAGGTTCCCTTCTTTGCTTTAATTTCATCTCTTAAACTTTTTTTTAATCCCCGTACCCCCTGCCTCCCTTCCCTCTCCTTCTTTTGTGAGGGCTGTCAGCCGTGACAGTTTGTTGCCAGGAGGGACTTGTGGGATGAGAAGGTAGGTGCACTTTTACAAAGAGCCGCCGCCTGGCTGCACCTCACTCACACTGTCACTCAAAATAGCCTGACTCGCGCTCATACACACACACACACACATACACACACACGCACACATGTGCGTACACACAGGCAAGGTGACACACTCAGCTTTCATGCATCGGCGCCAGCAACAACGCCACGCTCACACATTCGTACTCAAACCCAGGCGGTGAAACATGACAGACACCTTGACCTTGTGTTTGTTGTGTCACGTAAGGTATCGGCGCTGAGTAAAAGGGGCTGGGGAGGTGGTGAGTCGGGCTGTGAAGCCAGTTGCACTGTCTGGGTGTCTCAGATCATAAGCCAGAAGGAAACTCGGAGCGACAGAGCCGTGATGGAGCGCTGGCAGAGCCGGCGCTGACAGGGCTTAGATGACAGACAGAGGCTGACAGACGCTGACATCTTCCTGTCGCCCCGGGGAGACACGCGGCCCTGAGTGAAACCTGAGGAGTCCTCCCTGCGGCCATAACTACCAGCCAGCCCTCGCAAGCCTAATCCCTAAAGTTCACACAAAGACGCCCTGGTGACAGAAGGGCAGAAGCAAAAAGGAAGACAAGAGGAGTATCATTTAATTTTCTGAAAGAGCGAGATGATGAGCGGAGACTTTGCCTTGAGGGAAAGGATTGAGTTTGTGAAACATTAATTACACCTTTCCCCACCCCCACCCATCATCAATCCCTGCCTATCTGTCTTCATTCTGGCAGTGCTGGGGCAGCTCAGAGCAGGTGAATAGCTTCATCTGTTCTTGTAAAGGCAGTTACAGGCAAGCTGAGGAATTATTCTGATGTTTTCTCAAAACTCTTTTGTCTAGGCTTCAACTAATATAATATTAACAGAGTATTTTGTGGCGATATCCAGCATCTCAGTCATGTCCGTGGCAAAGGATTCCTGTGGGTGAGCTAAGCTAGTTATTTGATATTAAATATCCGCCTCCTCCTACTCTGGCTACATGAGTCTAAATTTGAAATATTCCTCTTAGGCCCTTCTCATGCTATTAACAGTTTCCCCTTTAATGTGGGAAGCCTTTCTGCTGATGTTAAGTCTGCTGCCTATGGTTCAGCTGTCACTGGTGATTTTGACCTTTCCTTTGATGGTCATGTAACAAAGGTTGTGCAATCACTACAGCAGGAAAATTCCCTTCACATACGAACAAAGTGCGTGTTTCCAGGTTGATTTAGAAAAGTTCTCAGACTGATGAGAAATCTGGTAAAAAAAAAAAATGGGTTGGTACTCCTGCAGTGTCAGAGCCTGCATGTGAGACGCTTCCATCAGAGATTGTGACTGCAGCACACTGTCAGTGGAAGGTGAAGCCGCAGTGTTACTGGTTTAACGGCAGCGTGCTGCGCAGGTGGCGGGTCTGTTTGCACAGAAAAAAAAGACAGAAAAAAAAAAGTATGTGTTCATCCGAGTGTCGTGTTTACATCACTGCCAATCGGAGCTGAAGCCAATAAATACCTGTGAATACTACACAGTCTTTTGACCCGGGAGTGAATGCTGGTTGTCTCCTTTCACTTTGACAACAAAAGCCTGATGCTAACGGTGTTGACGGGTGTTTGTCCATTGTATAAGGGGCATACACTGAAATTAGCAAGTGGTATTTAAAGGCCTCTGAGAAAAAAACTCTCATGCTGTTATTAGGCTATTCTCACGCTACAAGGCATCACTTTGTTACGTTTATACATGGCATCCACACTATACTCCCAAGTTTTTGAGCATCTAAAACCTGAAATGCTGCTGGCTCCAGGACTGCGTTTTAGTCTGGACAGACATTTAGAAACGATGAAGCAGAGACCCACGTTTGCAGAAACCTTTGGTAAGATAAATATAAACTAAAATCACTGGCTCATCCAGCTGAAGGCTTGCTCAACATTTGCTCCGATGTAATTCAATATCACCCAGCAAGGCACTGCGTAAGCCAGTCAAATACCAGGTTCTGCTGTCACCTTTAAATGGTGGAAACAGTAGAGGAAATGACTGCTGCCATGTGAACAGATGCAGTACTATTGTGTTCTGTTGTCTCACTGATACCTGAAAGGTTTTACATTTTAACTTGCTTTAGATCAGGGTATTACATTGCTTTAAACAAGGATGGTGGTAGCTGTAGCTGTTTGAACCTGATGTTGAATTTGTAGAATCAAAGGCAACAAGGAGAAAGCATGAAAAGCAGCAAAAGTTCCTGTCTTCAAAAATAAGAATTCAACAATGAAACTGACTTTATAATTTTTGAGTCGTTGGAGGAATTTTACATTTTCGGGGGAAAATTCTAATTAGGCAGCTTTTAGAAAATGATCTGAAAGTGCTGGTATGGATAGAAGAGTCAACGCATGAATGGTATTTGCAGATTGATCCGCATTAGTATGGATAAATTTCCATTCCCCCCCCCCCTGTCTGTGGGCTTTCCTCACCTCCGGGACCCCCTCTGTCAGTGCTGCTGAATAGGCAGCTAGCTGTGTGCTATAAAATCACCTGAAGCACTCAGTAACCTTCAGTGTTGAGTGTCATGGCTTAAGAGATGATTGCGCTGTCTTTGATGAGCGAAGGTGCTTCATCTCACACCTCCCTCTTAAACTTCAAGGGACGACCACTCAGCTCCCAGGAATGAGGATATTAGCTTGTCAGTGGGGTGACAAGTTTAGCACAATGGGGTTGTTTGGCTGGAGTGGATATATTGGGCTAGTCAAAGGGGTCGCAGAGGACCAGTCACAAGCTATTAGGCTCATGCTGGTTAATTTTACAGAGGAAATAGAGGAAAACTTGTTTTTTTTTTTTTGTGGGTTCAGAGAATGTTAGTGTCCTCATTTTAGCCTTACTATCTGAAATGAAACAATTTGGGGTGTGAAACGGCATGCTCTGTCTGTATGTCCAATCAGTTGTTTACAGTTCCAGTTTGTTTGTTTTTTTTTTTTTTGTTTTTTTGGCTTGTACGCAGAAAAACTTTGACAAAAACCAAATTATGTCTCCACGTGGTTTTAGAAAGTTGGTATCAAGAGCTATTTTCATTTCAGCGTCTCCCAAAGGCAACAACACGGGTTAAAATGGAGCTGCAGTGTTTCAGATCATGTGTGTGACGTTTGAGTTTGGAAGGCTGGTACACCGGTGCATCTATTTTGCCTCCTTCAAAGTTATCACTTGTGATCTCAGGCGTGAATACTGAGTGAGTATCTATAAGACATAATGTATTCTCCACACTTATAACCCCCCCCACCCCCGTCTCTCTCCCAGTTTCTCCAGTGGCAAACAACACATTACTTTGACTGACAGCTCCAATCATTCCACTGTGTTTGCTTGGCAAGTTCAAAATGTGACTGACACTCAGCTCATTGGATAGAGGGGGTGTCAGGAAGGGAGGGAAGGGGACAAGAAATTAAACAGAAAACAAAATCCTCCCTGCGTGACAACTCCCCCCTCCCTCTGCCATCTTCAATCCCCCCCGCCTCCACTCCTTCTCTTCCTCTTCTCCATCCTTTTCCATCATCTTTCCATTCCTGTCATTCCTTTTTTCCTCAAAATCCGTTTTGATAGCAAATCACCACGGGCCCGCCAAATGACAGATAATCCTTCACAGTTTTATCACTAAACCCTCTTCTTCTTATTTTGTCTCACAGCATGTACAGTACGTACAGCTGCCGTGTTTGCTGATACAATCTGCCAGCCATCGCCAGCCGTGGCAGATCACACAGAAGAGTGGAGGAAGCTCGCCTCCACAGCCACAGATAAATCATACTAATATTCCTTATTTTTATTCAAAAGAGAAGAGGCATTTACATGAGTTTAAGACCCGGTGTTCGCTTCAGGCTTCCAGTTTTCTTCATTTATCCCTCCTCCCACCTCATCCATCCTCACTCCCACTTAAATAGGTACATAAATAGATTGATACATATAAGAGAGGGCATGGTACGTTTACATGAATAAAGGTTATATAATGTATGTGATGGTGTAATTCGCTCCTGCACTACACAAAATAGTTTCAATTTCCCTCATATTAAGTCAGAAAATCTCACATATAGGCCTATTAAATAAAAGCCAAGGTAGATGTGTTGTTACAAGTTTAAACTGAACTGAATTTTGAATCCTGCTCACTTTTTGTGTTAACTTTTTTAGGCTAACTTTAGCTAATTTAAGCGTTCTCTCTTTTCTGGGTCCAGTTGAGGAAAAATGACAACAGTCACAGCTACAGGGAGTCGCATAACCTCAGCATTTGTTAACGCTTCCATGTGACCACGATTCGAATCACAACACAGAGTAATGTCAGGGTAAGATGCTCAACTCACAGATGGGAGTAAGTATACTTACATTATAATGGCCACAGGTCAACTGTGCCTGCTCACGTGTACACCTGATTTCTATTATATATAGAAACGTGATCATGTCCACAAACTAGTCCGCAGCCGTGTGCATCCGCATTCTCATCCATACTGGGGTATGATCAAGGCTTAACTCCCAGGTTAACTGTCTGTGTGCTCATTGGAACTGAAATGGTTCAACACCTCAGGCCTGCCCACATGTAACACTGATATTACAAATACTGACATTGTCAGTCTGAACCGAAATTTCACATCCCTTCAGAACACAAAAGAATTGGAAATTTGAAATCAAATTCTAATTATTTGCCATGTAAGTACACAAGACAAACAAACACCAAGGATTAGTGAATTTAATTCAGTTGGATCTCAAATTAGTGAAACTACATTCAAACAAGTTCATCTTTTTCCCAACCCAGTTTTCTTTCATCTTAAGAAAAGTAAGATTAATATATGTTTAAATAAAACAATTTGTGACTCGTTAAAAGAGGATGTCGAAAGGACTAACTAATAACAAAAACACAACAAGCTACTGTGAAACAACCTCAAACAGGCAACAACAGCTATGACAGCGCGTTTAAATGCCCCTGTAATTTACCTGTGAGGAGTCAATTATCTGTATTAAAAATGTGGAACATGTTTTGCACCATATCTACATAATAACTGATCATAAGCAAACTGTAATTTATTGTTGTCAGTCTCACGACAAGTCGGCCTGGCTGCCTCATCAAAGGGAGCAACGCCTCAAAGCGACGTTGATGACAAATACGGGCGGTGAGAAAAGTAAGGCGAGGAATTAAGCAGATGATTTACACCGGAAAGCTCTGCCTCCAATAATGGGTCGGCCTGAGGGATGACTCAGATCCAGCGGAGAGAAAGAAAGAATGAGAATAAAGACAGTAGAGAGCCGCGATTCCTCTTCATTGTTTCGAACATTTACCCTCCAATGTTAAATTCCTCATCTGATGAAGAGGTAAATCCTGCCAGTCTTTTATTCAGAGCTCCGTACAAAGGAGGGTGAGCCTGAGAAGTCATTCATACACCTGCACAGGGCGTAATGCCTCCATCCTTCTCCCTCAGGGTCAAACAGGCAGTAAATCTCTTTGCAGAATAACTTCCTTTCAGCGGCCTCATAGCAGATGCGCTTCTATAATTCTTATACAGATACAGATGATGTCCTCGGAGACGGCGGGAATGTCAAAGAGCACAAAACAATAAAGGAGGAGGAAGAGAGGCGAAGAGGAAGCGCAGAGAGGATCAGTGTGGAGAAACGTAAAGGCAGAGGAGGTTGGAAGCAAAGTTGAGAACAGGATTTTAGATGTGGTTTGATGTCGATATTACTGGGAGCAAAGTGAAAGGTTGTGTAATAAGTAACATATGATGAAAGGAAGAAAAATGAGTTAAACAATTATAACACACTGAATTCTCACCACATCATAGAGGTATTAAATAATGAGCTTAAGGTGTGTGTGTGTGTGTGTGTGTGTGTGTGTGTGTGTGTGTCACAAACACACATAGAGGGATATTTGTTTGATCTATGTGGCTGTGAGAGTGTAAGTACAGTATGCTCCCCAGTGTGTGTGCTCATGCCGGTGTGTATAAGAGAGAGAGAGAGAAAGTGAGTGTTGTATTGGATTTGCAGGGAAACATGATTTATGTTGTGGAACTTTGATCTTCTAAAAGGCTTTGGGATTTTACACAACAATAATTCTCCTTGGCCTGAGCTTAAATAAATGATGTGCCTGTGGCAAGTGTCCAGAATAGGTTTTAATAGACTTATCGGTGTTGGACACAGACACAGAAGTGGGGGAGAGAAGGGCTGTGGCTACACTTGACATTTCTGCAGGTTTTTTTGGAGACCTCATTTCAAAGGTGGGATGTTATGAGATCACATTACTTTATGTCAAAACAGGGCCTATGAATGGAAGGTGTAGGTCCTCTGAGGCTCCATTTATTTGGAGGTCATGATGCATTTTTAGATAAACACGACTGTCTTGCTCCTGTCTATAAGGACAAACTGATACAATGCTCATGATGGCTGTTAAATTTAGATTTAACATTCATGGCAACAGCAATACAGATGATCACGCAACACCAAACATGGACACACAAGAGGATCTCTGTCTGCACAACCTTATCCGACCTGCCAGACTTCTTTACGCTGAAGCCTGTATGCACTGATGCAATCAATGCAGAAAATCAAAGTTAAACTGAAAGAACAATTGAGTGTTCACTAAGTCCCACCCCTTAGTTACTGTTGCTATGCCACTCGAACTTTCTGTTCTTACATACGGAACAATTTTAACATAACAGTGGCAGATTTGTCAAAGTTTGTTGCAATTTTAGAAACAATGTGTCTGTGATTTCACGCAGTGAACCTTGTACCTTATAGTCCACAACCATCAACTTGGCTGTTGGTTGCATATTATCATATCATATCAATCATATCAATGCTGCACATTATATCACACACATGTATTTTTTTGTCAGTGGCTCTGTGAGTTGGTTGAAAACTCCATGTCAAGATGAAGTATGCTTTAAAAAGTTCTTACATTTGATGGCTACATGCTACATTTGAGGCTAAAGTTACATCCACACTAATACGTTTTAGTTTTAAAATATATCACCTCTGCTACGTTTATGCCAAGCGGCAACCTCTGAGGCTGAAAAATGAAGTCAACACTGAAGTACCAAAAACTGCAGTTCTGCGATTGGCCACTTGAGTCTGGCTCCAAAAGCGAGTCAATCCCCATAGACTCCCATGTTAAAATGTCCAACTTTACAATGGAAATAAAAATGTTTACAGCCTGGTGCTAAAACCAGTTTTGGTCTCTAAGGCTAATTTCCCCCTTCATGACAAAGTCCTGCATAATTGAGGGCATGCCATTTTGAGTGACAGGCCGGTGAGTGTATGCCTGCCTAGAGCCAGCATGCATCGAAGTATTGGCTCCACACATGCCCCACCTCTTTGCCCGTTTTTGGAGTTGCCCAGAGTTCAGCGGAGTCAGGTACTTGCAAGATGGCGACGACGGAACAACCCACTTTGAGCTTCAAAACCACTCTTCAGAAACCTGTGGGTGACGTCACGTAACGCTATCTCCATCTTTATTTACAGTCTATGGTTTACGCATGGTGTTCACACTACTCCCGGAAACACTGCTAACCTTGTTTTAGTTTGAAACTCGATGACACAGACACACATTCGCTTCCTGATTGGGTCTTATTGGTCATGACTACCAGTGGTGAATACAACATGGATAACAACATACAAGCATTACTGACCTTGTTGTCTTTGCTAGCAGCTGTTGTTCAGTTAAATTCTGAGTAGAAAATCTGCTTCCTGTGTACACTGGCACATGCTCAGTGTTCATGAATGGTCATTTAATATCTGTTTTCAGGTGTGATAGTATGGACGGAGATTATTTCTGATACGGAGCTAAAACACTTGTCTGGATGGCTCGTTTCCGTTTTAACAAGCTGTTTCAACACCAGCTGATCCATGTAGAAGAAATGGAAACAAAGAAGCAGAATTGTTATTGTACTTTTGTAGTCAGTCAGCTAGCACTGGATGATACAGTACAGTATGATAGGGGAGAATTCAAGATCGGAGGTCATTTTTTCTCTCTGACTTAACCTTGTTTGGATATTTACAGAAAACAACACAGAGGTTTCCATGGTTACATTGTGTTTCCTCAGTTTTGTTCTTGTGGTTTTGGTTTTGTAAAGGCTGTAGAGACGGACGACCTCTGTATACTTTGATATTGCTACAGCACCGCACATCTTCAATGTAGAGTATAGAGAAATCATAACAAAAAGGTCAGAAAATCAGAGACACACACAAACACACATGCAGCTGGTCATGGAAGGGAAATGTGTTTTCTTTTTCTATTCACTTGCCCCCAGTTCTGAGAAGGTCAGAGGTCATTTTCAGCCACAGAGCCGCAGCCCTGAAGCTGGGAGGGACTCTGTGCCTTTGCTCTAGGGCACTTCAGCAAGAGCGTATGTTTGCTGACTCCTGGGCCCTGGTCGTCCTGTTGAAGGGCAGATTCTCCGCACTCACTACAGATAAACATATACAGTACACCAGCTCACCACCACAAAACAGGAAACACAATGTGAAGCCTTGTCTCTGCTGGAAACGAATGAGTTTACAAAAAAAAGGCCTTAAATGATTTCCAGAGAAGTGGGATTTGTGTTTGTGTGTGTGAGAGAACGAGGTCTGTGTTTCTCATTATGTTTTGTGTTATAAGGAGTGATGAAATTGCTGCTGCCTGCTGACTGCTCTCCAGGTGTGTCCATGCACCACACACTCACTTTTACAGCTGTGTTATACGATGAGGTCACCTACAAATGAGCACACACTCTCATAATGTACCATATAAGGTCAAGACTGCTGACAGAAATTAAAGTCACTTAAAGTCAGATTTCTTCAATGGAGACATTACATATGAGTAAAACACTGAAACGAGCACAGACACAAAAACATTGACACTATATATTATATATAAGTAGACACACACACACGCACACACATAAACACGTCTGAGGTCTGACGTAAAATATTCTCCTCAGTAGGAGGTAGACATGTAGCTAAAGGTAAGGACAGGTCTACTTAGCAAACACAATAACAACGACTTCCTCACTTTCTGTCAAACTACTGTTTGACTTCCACCTCCTGTTTCACTCAATTTGTAGGTTATCATGTAAAATTACACTACATTGCTTTCAGGAAGCATAACTATAAATCTGATGCAAGGACAGGTTGATGCATATACATGTGCACGCTTTAATTTTCTCCTGTCTATCATTTTCCCCTCTTATTGAAAGAACAGGCGGTCTGTCAGTAGAAGAATTCCTCCCTGCAGGACTTCTGAAACGAACGACCTTGGCCAGGCCATGGATTTGGTTTTAATAGTGGCTCACACAAACACTGTAAATTTACAGCTGGGAACCGCTCACTGAAAAGAACTTCAAATTTGCCAAAGCCGTAAGTCCAGTCAGCAGTCTCTTTCTCTAACCGTGTCTCCGTCCTGTTCTTTCTCATTCCTTCAATCACCCTCTCTCTCTTTTTCTCTCTGGCTTACAAAAAGGATTCAATCTGCATATGGCCATCCATACCAGGCAGCGATAGCGATGGCCACTTTAGCTCAGGTGATCTCATTTGTTACCATGAAATCTTATACACACTCGTGGTCCTCAGAGGATGAATCCTTCTAACTTTTTCATGATCCCCTCAGGATGAATTCTAACCTGATCTCTTTAGCACCTTCATCTGGCCACAGTTTGTCCAAATACCTGCAAAACTATTCCCATCAGCCTCAGCTGTACTTTCTGAGTAGTGCTAATCAGCAAATGTTGACTGACTAAACTGAGATGATGGACATGGTAGCAACAATATTACACCTGCTAAACATCACGTTAGCTGTCAGTTAGCATTGTCCTTGTGCACATGTTAGCATGCTAATGTTAGCATTTAGCTCAAACTACAGCCTGACAGAGCTGCTAGCATGGCTACAGCCAGTTTAAAGCAGAACAGTTTGAGACAAATGAAAGTGATGTAAGTGGCTGCTATTATCTATGACAGTAGGGTTATTGCTTTTAAAGTAGCAAGAGTAACCCTTCTGTTACATCCCCATTGTAGTGGTAGCCCATGTCCATGTATTTGCAGTGTGGTCAGCCCCCACCAACCATTGCAATGACAGGACAGTGTGTTCTGTCACTAACCTTACTGACAGGTGCGATCAAAGTAATGCAACTGTAAAATAAATCTGAGCAGCCTCAGTGAGAGTTCACAATGTTCTACTTCTGTCGACTTCTTGTTTCTTTTGTTGTGACCACCCATGGTGAATATCATATTTTGTGATGAATGACTCAAAGCCAGAATGTTTTCCATATAGAAAACACCACAAAACCCATCAACAGAACAGGCCGAATTTTGGGCTCCATGTGTTAAAGGAGTTTCTCTGTGTTTCCTCGTCGCTGGCAGCTGGAGGTACTCAGCACTGACTCTAACATAGAGCTTTGAAATAGCAATCAATGCCTTTATACTGCAGGGAGGGCTCGTAAAAGTGTCGTTGGGAGGAATATATGATGTCGTATTTCACCCTCCCCTCCCTATTTTTAAACACTGAGTTATGGCTGCAGAAATGTGTACCCATTAAAGGTGATATGATGTATTTTCTGCCTTGTTCAGAAACTCATTCATCACCATGGACCAAAGAAAACTGCACTTACTCTTTCACCCCCTCTCCTTCCTCTCCCATCTTTCCTACGCTCCTCACCCCGACATCCCCCCACTCCCCCCACCCCGTTCTTGTACGCTGTCTTGAGTAATTTACGATACACCAGTAGTGCAACCTTCTGGCAGTAGCTGCAAGAGCAGCTTGCTCTCTCTCCTGGCAACTAAATAACCTTTTATAAAAGACCAAACTTGGCCAAGTCATCTGCTGCTGCACATTAAGACAGACCAGAGCTGGACAGAGACTGCAGCAACATACAGGAAGAAGAAAAAGGGTGAAGAGGTGGCGTCCTGATGGCTAATGTGGATCCTTAATACTCTACTTCCTCAGCATTAGGGCACAGTGGAATGGCTGAAAAATAAAGGTCATGATAACTTGACTTTTATGAAAAACTGATTAAATTTCAGCTTAAATTTCCAATTGTTTACTGCCTTTGAAATTTTCAGAAAGACTGGACTTCTTTTTCTTGGATCGCATGACTGTGTAAGACGATTGTATTCAGGCTTGTTTGATTGTCCTTGGTAGTCCAAAGGTTCAAGTTTGAATTTTCATCTTGAATTGAGTGTCTGAATTTCACACTGGCTAGTCCTTCAACTTGATGGAAGCAAATGCAAAACTGCTTCAGTAATGTATTTTATGGAAAGTAAGCGCCAAGAAATCACTTACACTGTGTAAATTCAACGTGTAAGATGATGAATAAATAAATGAAACTGTACAGAAATAGTTACAGTTTTTTGTGTAGATTGAGGACAGCTGTATGTTTACATACTGATTGTGAGTCATGATATGTATGAGCATATGTCTGCAATGAGGTTAACTACCTAATATTTTGTTTGCTGAACTACATTTACAAAGGTCAACTGAAAGAGACTGTAACATGCAATTAAAACTAATGTATCAACTTGACTTTTTACAGGTTGTCAACTTAAAAACATTGTATTGATTCAGTGTAAAACATCATGCAAGAGTTTATTGAAATCAACTTATCTTTCTAAGTAAATATAAAGTTTTGTTAATTTCATGTTAATTCAACTTAAAATGTCTTGTTTTCATTTTCAGACCATTTCAGAACTTGAGTTCTTTTGACTGACCAGTGTCTTTTGACCAGAAATTATGAGATGAATGAATGAACTGCATTAAGTTTCAAGAGAAACATCATCAGCATATTAGCAGATTCTCCAGCCTGCAGCCAGCCTCTCCATAGAGCACTCTGTTGTGTAGTTTGAATAAAATTTTCCAGGTGGAAGTCGAAACAGATTGTGTAATCATGTTTAACTCTTGTGTTTATGCTTCCAGTTATTTAGTACATGATAGTCAATAACTCTTTTAAATGTAGTGGAAAAGCTTGTTCACCCTAGTTAAGGTCCTTAGTTGGTTCAACATAATTTCACCAGAACTCCAGAAGCCTAATGCAAACTGTTGCGTTAACATTTGTTTTCAGTGTGTGTGTGTGTGTGTGTGTGTGCGCGTGCTGATGCAGTCTGCTCCCAGAGTCTGCCGACAGAGGATTAATCTCCCCAGCTGAGGCAGTAGCTAAGGTCAGCAAGGGAAATATTTCATAAGTGTCAGCTTGGCCCGCAGCCCTCAGCACAGAGTTCGAAATGAGAATGCACAGTCGCATAACAAACAGCCGAGTGTGACTTTGTGAGGCTCACATGGAGCACATGGGGGGGGGGGTTGATATATCGCAGTGCTTCTCTTTCATGTATTCATCTGAGCTGGTGAATTACTGCCAGGAACAAGAACAGTGCTTTGTCACCACAAGGACCCAGTTGAGACAAATATTTTGGCCACACCAGGTCTGTGTCTGGAATGCCTTTTCCATTACTGCCTGTTCTCAAACGCCTGTTTTTTTTTTTTCTAATATGAGTAGAATTCATAAAAGTAAATACCAACTTCTTTTACACCACGTTTAGTTGAACTCAATAAAACAGAACAGTTTCGCAAAAAAAAAAAGAAAATTCCAGTTCATGTGTTGTTTTCCATTGGGTCTCAAAATGGTTTTATAAATGGACTTTGTCAGATTGGCTGCATTTAATACTCTCACTGTTGCAGGTTTTTCTGCTCCTGCGGTGACCCAGGGTTGTCAAGCGTATGCAGAGAGATTAATGGCTTGGGCGGGTAGCCTCAATAACCGTTTGTTTGATGTGTCAAGCATGAAAGGTACTGATTTACTTACACATTGATAGGCTTTTAATTGAGCGATGCCATCCCTTGTCACATCAAAGGCATGGCAGCTGACATGACTCGGCCTCACTGCGGGTTGCGGTGATTGACATGTACTGCTGAGCCCCGCCCGTCCCGTCCCTCATCATCATCCCCAGTTATGTTATGCTTGGCAGGAACTTTGTGGCTACCGCAGCCTCCAACTACTTCTGTTGTTTATCAGGTCATGAACGCAGGAGTCTTTCTCTTGGATAGGCTAATGGGGCTAAGTCTGAGAAGAATTGTCCTGATGAGAAAATGTGTTGTGGTTTTGATTTAATTGGAAAACACCATTGGTTTCAGAGAGAGAAAGACAGAATCTATGTTCCCAGCCGCCGCCCCCTGACAAAGGTTGGATGATGAAGACACAGACGCACTGACTCTGACCGTGAGTGGAGGAAGCAGAACTGACTTTAACAAGCGTGAGGAATGTGCCGGGGAGATTTTCTTTGCACGGCTTGTTGTTGTTCCTTCAACCAGACCTGTCATGGGTCCAGCTCGTGAATACCTTGATTGTGCTTCTATCAAAATGACCCCCCTCCGTTTTCAGACCAGTGGAACATAAAACATCTTTTGATGTCATCTGAAATTTCACACAACAATGCAGGATGATCTGATTTGAGGCAGACGCTGTCTGGCAGTGCGGGCCAGTTCTTCCCTCCTCTCCTCCTCCTCTCCCCGTGCTCTCGATAACTTCTCCGTGTGGAGGACAATGGCAGCTTTTGTTTCCCCGTGAGGAGAGGACTTCGGGTTGCACGGGTGTGGGCGGTGTGCATCCTACGTGCCTGTCTGTGAATGCGTTTCAGGTGTAGCGAGTACGACAAGGCGGAACCCTACATGCTGTAGGATTCGGAAATAAAAGTGCCAATCTGCGAACACAGAGAGAAGCCTATTATCCCGGTGTGATTATAATGCAGACAGATAGACGACAGGTAGGCAGAGTGGATAAGAGCGCTAGCTTGCGAGACGCGATGAGCTGACAAGAGAGACAATCTCTCTCCTAAACTGGAGAGATAAGGTTGTCAGCCGCAGCTCTGACTCTGACACACACACACACACACACACGCACACACACACACACACACACACACACAGATATATTATGTAGGCAGTCAGATAGATGATACTGCATGAGAACTACAAGAACACACACTTTCTAAGAGAGTAGATACTATCATGCACAGGATGGCCTGCCTGTTTGTGTTTGTGTGCACAGGCTACATTTTCATGTGTTAGTGCACGCACATTCAGCTGTGAAAGGATTAGTATGTGTATGTCAAAGACAGAGGGAGAAGCAACCACAGAAAGATAAACGAGGAAGTGTGAATACATTAAGTACACTGTGTAGATATTGTTTGTGGACCTTTCAGCTCAAGGAAATCCTTGTTTCAACATTATGTCCTGGCTGGAATGTTGCCTGCGAGGCTCTTTTTAAGTGTTTGGTCTAAATGCCATGTCTGCTACACCCCATGAAACTGTCTTAATCCACTTTTTTCCCTTGGTTTTATTACTGCTGGAGAACACACTAGGGGTAGAGCAGAGCCCCAGCCTCAGGCCTCTATTGCCATTCCACACACCCCATAAGTCAGTCACAGATAATTAAATAGGAGTTATTTACACTCGTTTTCCCTCCTCTGCCTCTCTGGCGCTTTTATCATTTCTCTCTCCTTCTCTTTGTACAGTACTGCACACAGCCAGACCTTGTCAAAGACTGGCTGACACCAGTGAAGGCCTGTAAAAGTATAATAACTTGAAGAGAAAAAGAAAAGAAGAAAAAAAACGAGACTCTTATGAGCTCACATGAATGTCAGCCCCTCATTAAACAATCACACGGAGCATCTACACAACACTAATCCCAGTGTGCACCGCAAAATGCCTCAGCACTTCCAAACATGGAGCAAAAGACAAACGAGCAGATGAGGATTTGCTTGAGCCAGGTTTGAAAAAGTCAGCTGCCTAATGTCAGCGTTATATATTTACTCTGGAGTCAGGCAAACAGCAGCTTTTCAACACGGGGATGAATTAGGCCCCGCCACAGAGCTATGGCGTCTATTACAGGCCTCAGCGGCTCTATAAATCACAGGATCACAGGGGCATG
The DNA here is from genome assembly GCF_002260705.1 of Seriola dumerili. Lineage (NCBI taxonomy): Eukaryota > Metazoa > Chordata > Actinopteri > Carangiformes > Carangidae > Seriola > Seriola dumerili. Next base: position 9,995,808 of record NW_019174272.1, on the reverse strand, counting down.
TGGGGTCTGCTCCTCCTCACTCCTCCTCAGCCCCTATCAGCCCCATCCTGGGGGTTTTGTTTGGCTGCTGTTCCAGCCAAACCCACCGCTTTGATACAGCCATGGAAAGGCATGGAAATGCCCCGAGGGCCAGCGGGACCTGGACATGCTGAGAAGCCTCTTTAACGGGAAAGCTGTCCCCTTAAAATATCCACAACAGGAAACAGCCATCAGTCATCGACACGCCAAAACAGCTGTTACCAGCCTACATCAAGGGGACACATGAAAGGAGCTGCTCCCTGTTGTTTGAGCCCTCCCTTGTTTCATTCTCTCGCTGCCTTTGTCTGGCTTTTCCCAGTGCCCTCCTCTTTGGTCTCCTTTTAAACGCCCCCCTTCCTTATGCAACCCCACCCACACTGCAGCGACTTACCCACTCACCCTTTTAACAAGTGGATGACTGTGTGATAAACAAGAGCACAATCGGAAACCTCAAATCTTAACTGGCAGTCTGCGCTGTAAAAAAAAAAAAAATGTTTGAGATTCCCTTTAAGCTCTCAGCGCTACCTTTAAATCTCATGGCGAGAAAGCAGTTGTTATGCGTCACCTGTTTATGTGTCTCGGCCCGAGGTGGCGACAGACAGTTTTAAACAAACAGACAAGGATTCAAAAGAAGATTGTGCTGCACTTAGCACAGCGGCGTGCACATTTGCGTTCACATATTCTTCTTCTCTCTGCAGGTCACTGGAGCGTGAGTGGCAGTGCGTGGGTGATGAGTGACGGCTAAGCCTAATGATGACAGGTCAAACAGTGAATCTGTTGAGTGAGGCTGAAGTGACTTCATCCTCATCACGCCGCCTTTCCTCTCAGCTGCAGATAAACGCTGGCAGCCATTACAATCAAGGAACAGGCTGATGGCGGTACAGTTTGATAAGAGCCGCCTGTGTTGTGAAATGTCAAACAACTTTACCTATTAAACCTCAGAAGGAAAAAAAAAAAGCCCTGTTCTGGTTTTCTTTAGCTCCTGATCAATGATCTGTGACACCAATTTAAACAGACTTCATAGAAAAGTGTTGAATTATGGATCAGGTAGTTCAAGGCAAGCGATCAGATTACTTGGAGAGGCGGAAATCCCCATGAAACACAGCCTGTTGTTGTTTTGGAGAATGAAATAAAGTTATGAAAGTGGCAACCAAGGAGGAAGTACTGTACACTCTGAGAGAAAACTTTTAAAGTCGTATGGATGCAAATGCAAAGATAAAACATAATGTTGATGTTGTTTTTGGAGTGTGTGACTTTAAATGCCAAAACTAAAGATGTCATTTACCGTTACAGCACAAATACATAAAAACTGAATCATGTGAATTTGCTTTATGCTGGAAAAATTGAATTAAGTCCAGCAGCAGTGGCAGTTTGCTGCTGCTATAATACAATAAAGCCATTAACATACCAGAAATGTCCAAAGACAGCAGGTTATTATTTAGAATTAAATGCAGCTGTACAAAACTGTGAAAACTGTACACTCACAGTTAGCTCCCAGGTTGATCCTCACCAGGAATATTGTGTTTTATCTCTCAGTGAATAAAATGATGTCCCTGTCAAACCTGTGTTACAAAATTGAAATCTTTTAAGTGTAGTTTGTGTGTGGCTTATGGGGGTCACTGACACAGATTTCCTCACATACATTATAACCTGGGTATGAGTATGAGGGGTGAGGTCAGGAGACAAGCCGCGCCTCCTCCCATTGTCCCGCCCCTGCTTATGAATGCGGGCACTTGTGATTGGACGGCGGCTCATCGCTTTGAAATCCCTCCCCTCACGTCGCTAGTAGCCTATGTGGAAGAAGTGAGGTACTGTGAGGCTGCTGCAGAGGGAGAGATACGCACACCAGAGGACTGACTCACACACACACCATCCTCTGCGGGGATATTCCTTCACTTGCCCCGTATTTCGATGAGCAGTGACTACTTCTGGTGCTTTGTTTTTTTTGCTCTTTTTCAACACTGGATGAAGGAATATTTAGGAATAATTAGAGGGTGATATTGAAGGGCCCGATAAAGGATGACATTTCGGCGATTTGTTCGTCTTTAGAGACAGTTTGGGTCGGACACGGAGGACGCGCACTGCGCACATGCCCCTTTTGGATTACCGCACTCTCTTCGATTGAATCTATCATCATGAAACGTGCTGGTGAATGAATTTCAGACCCGCGTCCACTCGTTACATGCCGTCGTCCCTCCTCTACCCCCGATCCAGATGAGAGATCCCCCCGGTGGACCTGAACCGCTTTTACGCAGCCAGTCCCCGGAGCGCAGCGCCGCCGACGCCAGCGGCTTCCCATACCGGACAGGAGCGGAGAGACCGTCCGTTTCCACACCCACGTCGTCTTCTTCTCCCTCGGATCCCTCGCGTCAGGCCAAAAGGCTTCCCATCCGGATCGTTAAGATGTTGACGGCGCACAGCGGCCACTTGCTGCACCCGGAGTATCTCCAGCCTCTAACATCCGCGCCAGTCAGTATTGAAGTAAGTGGAAAAAACAAAAATGACATTTTCTCCAAGACCAGTCCGTATCGTGTGATATAACATTTTGCCTTCCTCTGTTATTCAGATAATATTTAACACATGGCGTCGGTTGCTATGGGAGTTATTCTGACCAAAATGTCAGGATATGCGCCATTTTACGCACAGCGATTTATTGGCAACTTTGCAAGATACCAGACTTTAGATATGAAAATTTACCGTGGTTATTGTACTGTTTTTAATTCTACGGATATAATATGATTTTATAGATGTGACATAATTAAATGTTCCCTTCATAAAATTTTATGTGGGTTTTTTTATTTCTTCCGTCTTTTCGTTCTTTCGTTCTTTCTTTCTTTCTTTCTTAAACTTGGCTTCAGCTTTGCATCTTCTCACGTCCTTTATTCATGTCAGATATAAATACAAAAAGCAGGTCTGATGTGGACTTCACTGATGTTTCTACTATAGATTTGGACATTGTTTGAACAGGAAAAAATACTGTCAGAAAATCACTTTCATTATTGAGTGTTATAGTGTTATCTGCAATAGTGTCAATATGAAGCTAAAATTGAATGAACTTTAAAAACAAACAGTTTGTTCACCTTCTTGCTCTCGTTTTTCCTCCTCAGCTGGATGCCAAGAAGAGTCCTTTGGCTCTGCTGGCCCAGACCTGCTCTCAAATTGGCAAACCAGACCCCCCCTCTTCTTCCAAGTTGGCCTCTCTCTCCTCCGGCAGCCTGGGAGACAAGGAGTCCTCCAGCCGGTCATCCAAGCCTGGAGAGCAGCACCAGTCCCTGGAGGACAAATCCAGCTTCAAGCCTTACTCCAAGTCATCAGGCGACTGTCGTAAAGACGTTCTAGTGACAAAGGGGCCTTCAGATAAAGCTGCTTTCAGGGTGCCAAATGGGAGCTCCGGTGGTGGCAGTGCTTCGTGTCCGTCCTTTCCTCCCCATTCCCAGTCACCCAGGTCCAGCTCTCCTCCACTGCACACTCAGAGCCAGCCCCACAGACAAAGCCATTCCCCCTCCACGCAGCCCCCGCCACACTCCCAGGCCCCGCACATGGACAACAAACCTGGGAGCTCAGAGCAGGCCAGCTCGGACGCTAACAACAACAGTGCTGGCAAAAAGGACTCAGATGGAGCTAAATCAGGGATGGATGGGGCTCAGTTAGCCAACTCCAGTCACGTACGGGCCAGCGCCAACTCCAGCAATGCCAGCTCTGCCAGCAGCCCGCGGCCGGAGAGCAAGGCTGACCCACAGGCCCCTTCACAGCCTGGCCTGGGCTCTGGGCACATTGCCCCTGTCTCCCCTTTCAAGCCAGGACATTCTGTCTTCCCCTTGCCTCCTGCTACCATGGGCTACCACGGCTCTATTGTGGGGGCCTATGCTGGCTACCCCTCCCAGTTTGTTCACGGTTTGGATCCTACCAAGTCTAGTTTGGGGATCGGACTTCCGGGGAAGCACTCCAGCTCCAGCCCACTCACTGGGGCCTCACCTCCGTCTCTGATGCAGGGCTTATGTCGGGACCCGTACTGTCTGACTTACCCCAATGCCCCCCACCTGGGTGGCAGTAACTGCTCCACCTGTGTCCATGACCCCTCAGCCCTCAAGTCTGGTTTCCCCCTGGTTTACCCTTCACATCATCTCCACTCCTTGCACTCCAGCTCCTTGTCCTCCAGCACCACCCCCTCCCTCTCCCACCCCCTCTACACCTACGGCTTCATGCTCCCCAATGAACCGCTGCCCCACGCCTGTAACTGGGTATCTGTCGGAGGTCCCTGTGACAAGCGTTTTGCCACATCAGAGGAGCTTCTAGCCCACTTGCGCACCCACACAGCCCTGCCTGGGATGGTGGACAGTAAGCTGTTGTCAGCCTACCCTTCATCGGTTTCATCGACAGCCTCCTGCCACCTCCACCTGCCCCCACCCAGCAGCCCAGGTACTCTGCCCAGCTCCTTCTCCCTCCGAGGCTCCCCTGGTTTGGGCCTGGCCCGGTATCACCCCTACAGCAAATCCCACCTGTCCGGAGCCCCAGGACTCCCCATGCCATCCCTCCCCTCCTCCTCAGCCTATTACTCCCCCTATGCCCTTTACAGTCAGAGACTGGGCTCAGCCTCAGCCCTTGGATACCAGTGATATCTGAAATAGTGTTGACGCCCACAGATCGCAGGCACCAGCTTGGACACTCCAGAGCAGCCCCGAAGATGGATTCTTGAGATTGGGGTCATCATCAGTGCAGGGCACCACGCCTGCCAGGACTAGCACCTGTTAGCCTCAGTATTGTGACTGGCGCTCCAAAGGCAAAACAGCCTGTGATGGATTGCCTCCATCACAGAACAGACTTTAGTGATTAAAGATGGCGGGAAGCAGAGCTTGAAATGATGAAAATTGTGGGATTATTTCAACAGTTTTGATTTTGTTTTGTTTTGTTTTGTTTTGTTGTTTTTCTTCATATCTGTCTCCTGGAACTGAAAGTCTGTATTTATTTTTTACTCAAGCGCTTGGTATTCAACTCTGGGGGGAAAATTTTGCTGTCCAAATAAATTGTTCTTAAGTATTCTAACTGAAAAAGAATGATTTAAGTATAGTACCATTATGCCTATCATACACTCTAAAAATAAAAATCTTGCACCACGATGAAGATGGACTGGGGACCTCTTTTTATCTCTTTTCCGTCTTTGCTGTTGTTTTTTTTTTTCCTTCTATTCCACTGAGCGTTTAGATTCTGGAGAATTGCATGTCCATGAGAATTATCTTGAACAATGCCATTATTTTTATTTGTAAATATGGAAAGATGTAATATTTTTTCAAACTTGGGGTCAGCAGGTTGGGGTCACTGATACAAATGGTACAACGATAAGATAAGATGACATAAATAAAAACAACTGATGATGGCTGTGCTATCCAACCAACAGGAAAAGGTCTTATTTTGTTAAATAAATGATACATGATTTTGACTTGTTTTTTCCTCGTTACTATATATAGAAACATCCTCTGTCACAAACGATGGAGTAAATCCTGCCAGACCGCTGCACTGCACTTATCTAGGCCTATCTATCATTATGGCTGTTACAGCCACGCTATATGTGGCTATGTGTAATATTTCATGGCTCATATCAGTTGACAGGGCTGTCCCTAGGAGGGCAGGCTGGGTCACATTAGCCCTGTTAGCTGGTCTCTGAGGACTTTCATTCCTCCTCCTCTCTCCATCACCCACATTGCTTTTGTTGTTGCGAGTGTAGCTTTTAATTGCTGATCCTTGTTTGTGAGACCTGAAAACAGCCTCCTCAGCAGAGTGGATGGCTGTGTGGAGTGGCCGCTGGGTCACTGGGACTTCAGTAATGACCTGAGGGAGATGTCGACCCAGGATCTCCTCACGGTCTGATGGATTGGGCTGCAACACAAAGGCCAGAGCTGACAATGGGAGGCGGTTAATAGAGAAATATTCATCAAAGTCCTGACACCTCCCCTGAGGAGAGCGGGCTCTCTTACAGGAACCACAAACATGGAGGCCTCCATCCTGATGTGAAGAGCCATTTTCTCCCTGCTGCCCTGTGGTTTACTGAAGTCAGCGTTCTCGACTGTTAGATACTAATTCGAAAGGAAGGAGTCGGTCTATCTTAAAGCAGCACCAGTGCCATTAGAGTGTTTCGGCCCTGATAATGTGTCTGTGTCTCCACTCTATTTGGTTGACAGGGTGTAGGTGGCACAGAGCAAAGAGGCTGTAGTCTCCGAGGCGGCTATTGACCCCGACTCCCAGACTCCTCTACTCTTGCGGTTCATTAGCACTCCAGACAGGGGAAAGGCGAGCACAGGTGTCACTTGACAGGACCATTAACAAAATGGATGACCCTCCCAAACCACATCCAGCCCCTGCCACACCAGCAAGGTCACGGTGCCCTGATCACCGCTCTGGGTTGCTCTTTGGGACACAGCACTTATTTTTCTTCTTTAGAAACTGGAGCTATGCGCGCACTTCTCTGAACGAGGACAGAATTACTTTCTTGTTGCTGCTTTTTTGATGATGGAGTTTAAAAAGTAGTCGAGACAAAATGGGTCAAGGATATTCCGGTTTTAACGCTGCATTGCACATATGTATTTCTTGCAATATATTTCTTTGCAACTTGCAGAGTTGTGCCACAAGGGATACACTGGATTGTGTTGCCCCCTAAAGTTGTGTTGGTGAAGTACAAGTGAAATCTGTAGCAGGTCAGGTACGTCTCTCTCACATGAACGGCACAGCTTCAGTGTTATCTTGATATGCATAAATGTGGATGTTGGGATGCTGTTTGACAAACTGTAGGTAGAGATTTGGGTACGTTGGCTTGGATTTAGAGGTCACGCAGAGGGGAGAACTTTCAATCTTGTCGGGGAGGTGGAATTAATTCCACTGCTGCCAGTTTACACTCGTTCATCAAATGCCTCACTATTCTCCCCATCCCCGGGCTCATCAATCTCCTCCATCTATCTTCTCACCCCCCCCACACACTCTCGCAGCTGAGTCAACACCCACACACTCCATTTATGTCGCCTGCGTGAGGCTGTGTGTGTGTGTGTGTGTGTGTAAGCATGTGTATTCAGGCCCAATCCTTTGTCCATGGTTGGTGACACATGAGGCTGAAATCTGCAGGTCTGTGGGAACACAAATGTTATTTTGCCTAAAAAATGCTGATGTTATTGTAGAATGGGGTGCAAAAGCTTCCAGTTTTAACATTTAACTTTAGTCACACTAAAAAAAATAAAAAGTTCAAAATCAGACTAAAAAACACAAAAGTTATCATCAGTTTATGAAGAAGGATTTAACTTTAGCATTTCTTCACATTTTAAGCCACATTTTGACTCTAGTTTGGATATGTGTTGATAGTGATGCTCCACTGCAAAAATACCAAGTATCCCCAAGTAACTTATCATTATATTATATTATTATTATATCATATAATTTATAAATAATTAGAAAGATATTTCAGTAGCACAGCAGTATTGTTTTCCAGTGCTGTTTTGCCTTTTTTCAAGGGTTTTATTGAAATAAATAATATCTAAAAACAAAGCAGAAAGCTGCATTTTCCTTTAAGAAATATAACTATTTATTTTTTCCTTCCATAAGGGAGGAAAGTACAAAAACTTAATTTGCCACATTACTGATATAAAGGAATAGTTTGACATTTTGGCAAATATATATAATATATATTATAAATTCTTGTCAAAAGTTAGATGAGATGATAGATACCTCCTCTCATATCTTTCTGTTAAATATGAAGCTACAGCCTGTTAGCTTAGCATAGCATAAAGGCTAAACAGCTAACCTGCCTTAACAAAATCTACCTAGCAGCACCTCTTAAAATTACAAATTTACACGTTATATCTCATTTAGTTTAACTCGTACAAAAAAACAAAATGTACAAAAGAAAGTGATCAAACTATTTGCCATAAAGTTTTAAGGAAGCAGTAACTGCATAAACACAGATAGCAGCGGTCTTGAGGAAGTCTGTCGCAGTTGCTCGCAGCAGTACTAGAATGATAGCAGAAATCAGAGTAGTAGTATCAGTGGAGGTGGTGATGGAGGGGACTAATATTTTCCCCTCTGTGCGTCAGTGCAGAGACGGTGCAAAGTGCCACTGTGAGGTCCTGAGCAGCGGCTGACAGGCCTGGTGATTAATGACGACAGGGTGTGGAGCTGCTCTTCAATTAGACGCCAGCTCTACCCCGGCTCACCATCGCTGCTGACAGCTAGGACAGGGGGGGAGAGAGAAAGAGAGAGAGAGAGGGAGAGAGATCATCAGTCTCTCTCTCTCTCTCTGTCTCTAGAACAAAACATTAACCTCAACTCCATGACTACCACCTCTGTGTTTAACATCAGGACACAATACAGAGCCTTCGGCATCCAACAGTGACCGCAGTGTTAAAGCAACCCAGATGGCGTGAACACATCCCTCATCAGGGCCTGTCATACAATCTCTGCTTTATTTCTCCACATAAACCCTGTGACTAACTCTTTTACATGCCTGTTTCAACTCCCCTCTCATTCACGTCTGCAGTCAGGCACGCTGTAACGCTCGCTGTGAAAACAATAACAGCTACATTAAAGTCTTCCAGGTTGTTTAGCAGGTTGCGTGCTGGTTGGAGCAACTTCCTCCCACAATTCCAAGTATATTAATGTTTGCTTGGTCATGAAAACCTTACTTCCCTGTTAAGGTCCCTGTCAAATTTGTTCTATTTGGTTTTTTGACACTTGCAAATGTCACAACAAACGGTTGCTTCCTGCTGACTGTGGATAACAATACCCTGGGCCAGAAGGATGAAATCATTAGTGGCTCAGTGTCTGAATAAAGCAAAGATTCAGGGGGATACAGATATTTATATATGTCCAGGTTCATATAGATAACAGGTTGTGCTTTTCTTGTAAAGATTATGTTAACACCTTATCAAAAAAAAACCAAAGACACTAGAGTTGATTTCTAAATGGGCAACTCTGCATCATAATGGTTTATTATTTTGTTGGTTTCTGGATTTTTTTTTACCTAGACAATAGCATAAATAGCAGTTAGGTGCTAACAATTATTTTCATTTATTCATCATAGTTAGCATGTTCTTCAAAACTAATTTCGGTGGTTATTTTAGTGCTTGTTCAAACCAACAACAAAACACTGACTGATTTCTTCTCTGCAGTTGAAGCTGAGCTGTGGCACAGATCTTAAATACCTGTGGTGAGCAGCAAGTGCTCCAACCTGAACAACCATATAGGTCATTTGTCCTTACCCTGTGATACGACCCATAAGAGCGCCTCTGGAAATAGTACCGGACTTCCATCATCATGGTTACAATAATAAACAAGTGCAGTGTACTGGTGGTGGCATACCAGACCTTTATCGTCATGGTAACAATAATAATTAAGCTTATGGAAAGATAATGGTTTGGTTAAGTTTAGGCACAAAAGCAGGAACTGAACAGAGGTCTCCCGTGTCAAAATCTGTGTCCCAATTCAGGGGCCGCATCCTACGGACACTGCATTTGAAAACTGATTGGCTGTCGCATTTGGAAGGCTTCTTCAAATGCGGGTGAAAATGCGGCCTTCTTTTCCTGGGCAAAGAAGTCTGCAACGGATGGATCCTTATGGCTGAACCTATCCCAAGATTCATTGCGCACCAGTAATGAAAATAACATGGCGGCAAACACTGACTGAGAGCCTTAAGATTACACTTTAATATGTTAGTACTGGGTTTAGGCTCAGTTCAACAGCTAATGGTACAACTCTTAAAAAACAAAAAGTTGTCAAGGTTGCTAGGTGACAGGAGTGGCACTTTGAGACACAACGTCAAAGGCAGGCACAGCTGGCGAAACAAAGCGGAAACACTGCGTCCGCCAAATAGGTGGTTTATCGTTGATTTCGGTTTGACCTTCACAGTCAACGAAGACGTATTCCATAAACCTACCTTCCACCTTTCAGTCTGACATGCATCGAAATATTCAGAACACTTGTTTGAGTTGTCGGTTGGAAAATATGCACACTGTAATGCAACTAAAAATGTACCTAAAATCTGGTCGTATATAATTCCTGTTTTGGGTTGATTAATTTATAGATCAGTAACAGAGGGGCTGTCAGCTCAGCTGAGTTCACAGAGAGAAATAGTGCTTTTAATTTAATTTTCAGCCAGCCCTGACCTTGGCAAACCTCACTTGGCCTCCACATGGAAAGTTGCCCAGAGCTGCTGCGGTCTCTCCAAAGTTCCAGTGGTGTGAGTGAGCACCGTTAATAGACATACCCTCCCTAACCACCAGTGGAGAAATGAACATTTCAATTACAGTACAGTGCACTGCTAATAGCACTTGGACCACGTGTCCAGCTGGATTCCATTTGTTGCTGTGCTGGGAGATCGCGGCGAAGATGTCACGAGCGCTCTGAAATGAACGTGCCTTGGCGAGGAACAAGCGACGGTGCTGACGGGCGTGATTCATGCTCTGATTGACAACTTGTTTTTCCTCCACTTTTGGACAGCCTGTGGTCATAATGTACTCACTTTAAGTATCATAGGCCTCACGTCTGTTTTATGTCTCCTCTGGATGTTCCTCCAGACTCAGAGGCTGCCATTATGATGATTGCGCTCATCTTATCCGCTGCACTACAGGCCAGGATACACAGTTCAAACCCAATTTATATTAGCTGCTTAACTTTTCTTGCAGGATTATTGCAGCCACATTAATGGCAGATTGCCCCTCTCTTAGAATAAATGTATAGGCATATACACGATAATAAACAATGAAGAGAAATAGGAATGATGATTGACAGGGAGGATGAAATGCAACAAAGGCCCTAATTAGGAATGTGCATGCAGAAACAAGGGTGAACATGCTGATTAGATGAACTGGAATAAATTACCCTTAAACTGCTGTAAATGTGAATGTGATGTAATGTAAATTTAAGTCCTTCAGCCAAGCAAAAAAAAACATTCAAAAAAAAAAAAAAAAAAATCACAGACATCACATTATCTCTCCTCAGTCTCTTAACACACACAAGATGTTTGGCAGCTAACAGACAGTTGAGTGTGACTTCAGCTGCCAGGAGCAAACAGTGTTCAGTATGTGTGTGTGTGTGTGTGTGTGTGTGTGTGTGTTCAGACATAACTGTTTAAACAGATACGTTATTGTCAAGGCATTACATTATTGTAAGAGAGTGACCCATACACACACTTGATATATACATTAAACATCTGTATACATCACACATTGACTCAGTTCTACATGTGCGCTGTGTTCTCAGTGTAATGGAGCATTAAAGCTGAATAAATGGGTGTATTGGATGCAAGTTTACAACAGTGGTTATTTTCACTTGGGCTGAACAATGATTTGTCATTAAAAAAAAACAAAACGATGTTTTGTACCAATGATCAGCTTGTTATCTTTCATTTCCAGTTTGAAAAACAAAAACAGCACTCAGATCATTATTATCATTAAAATTCTCAAATAAAACCCACAGAAGTAATAAACAATAAATCCAGTGAAAATGTAGCTCATAGACATTTTGACCTGTCAGGAAAAGCACAGATGCAACCAGTAAAATAAATACCAGGACCATGAAACTGGCTGACATCTGGAACATTAATGTTATTAATCATTAACGGCTTGCTTTAATGATTACATGTGTTTTTCCTGCTATTGCATGTCATCATGTCTTCCATGATGAGAGTGTATGTCCTTGCAAATGAGTTTGAAATCTCTTCAGAAAGGCACATTAGTGTGAATTCAGTGATTTAGTGCTGTAGTTGCATGAAGTTGGAGAAACTGACAAGAGACAGATTAAAAATGATCGTCCAAAATCATCTCGACTTTAGTCCCTAGTATGGATCAAGCTCAACAACTGGGTCCTACATTCCCCCCCAATAACGATAACACCTTCATGTTAGACTTGTTAGACAAATGCCCATACAAGCCTAAGTAGAGATCCCCCTGATGACATCATCAGTTATTTTCTCAGACTTGACTAAGCTCCTCCACAGAAAACTTTATGCAACTGCTTTTACAGGATGACTAGTACTCCACAGGGATAGTAGTGCCTATATAATAACCTAGGTGTGTAAAATCAGTGCAGTGTCACTTTAACCATTTCCAATTCATAACCAGTTTAATATTGATCAGTTCAACAGTGAATAGACTGTGATTAGTCATAAATAATTAACCATATTAATACACATGCACTAACTTGACAATATCTTATTTTAACACGGCTGTAATCAGGTTAACGTTCACAGTGATGAGCCTGCAGAGGATTATCACCTGCCTCTGCAGTTCAGATCCCTTCACCTCCACTCAGCTTTTTTTTTTAGCATGTTTCAGCTCATTGTTTTTGGTTTAACAGCCCACAACTTTACTGTTTTGGTTCAGTCTTACCACTCACATAACATTGTTTTCATTGCAGCAGGCAGCACCGATATGTCCAGCGCCAACTGGCTGACAAGCAAAGTTAGCAACTAGCTGGTGAACATAGTGCAGCATTTAGCAGCTAAAGAGGCAGATACTTCCCTCAGGACTGGTTGGACACCAGAAACAGAGTTGTAAGAGGAGTGAATATTGAGCTTTCATTTGCCAGGTGACCAGACACACAACTCCAAATAGATGCTAATGCTGCTTCTTATCTGTGGGAAGTGTCAAAGACTGGCAAATGTTTGCTAACAAGTTCACGTCTTGTTTCCGCGGCCTCCCAAAAAAATCTGTGATTGCAGGTTTAAATAGAGGGCAAATACATAAATTGTTTTCTAATCCTTCCCATTTTCTCATCTGTAAATTAACGAAGAGGCTGTTTCAACTGAGGAGATTTTCTATACCTCTCTCCCTCTCTCTTTCAGCTCTACTTCCCTTGTCTCCCTGAGGTGCTGCACTGACAGCTCCAGAGTCGTTGGACAGTTGGTCTGGAGCGACACAGTGGCCTGATTCCTTCATAGTGAACATAAAAGCTGTTCTGTCCTGCAGATGGAAAGAGACAGATAGGAAATTAGACAGGAGTCATTTTACCCACCATGTTAAAAGCACGTTATGATTTTGACTGCCTCCTTCAACAAGCATTTCACTCGACCTTAAATTGGATTTCAGCTCTCAGTTGTTAAAACCTATCAGTAAGGTACAGGTTTTGTAACGTCTTCGCATATAAAGTGGGGTCTGCTGATTGCAAATAGTCAAATCCACTATTATTCTCACATCACAAGCTCAGTTTATGTTTCAGGTTCCTGACAACCTTTACACATTAAGGCATTTATGGTTCATATTAGTGGGTCGCCACCATCCATGAGTCCTCTGTGTTTGATTTAGCAGGACCGTGTCAGTGTGAGTGTGTGCTCACATATACAAGTTTATATTAGCGGAGGCCTTGCGGTTTCTGCAGTGAGGGTGAAAAAAAAAGTTTTTTTCCACAGGCAGCATGATTATTTTTACTTTTTCGGGGAACCGTTTTAGATGTTGAGAAACCCCTCCCTCACCTCTACCTCTCCTCCCCTACTAGTGAGTTACCCGCATGCCTGTGATGGTGCTTGGGGCAAAAAAAGGAAAAAAAAGGGGTAGGGGAGAGGAGGGAGAGCCACGGAGAGCCAGGGAGAGGGCGGGAAGGGAAACAGAGCTGATTATCCAAATACAGTCATTAAAGGGGAAATGTGTTTTTCAAGCTGTCAAGATGATTAATGGGCGAGAGCAAATCCTCACAAATGCTCTTGTTTAGTCTAACTGGCAGACACGATCCTGCCCATTGATTTATGGCAGGCCTGCTGTGTGAGACCATAGTGAGGTTAGAGGGTGTGTGTGTGTGTGTGTGTGTGTGTGCATGCGTGTGCGTGTGTGTGTGTGTGTGTGTGTGTGTGTGTGTGTATAAAGTTAGGGTGTGTGTGTTCATGTTAAACTGTGGGTTTTTGCGCACACGTATGCATGCATGTGAAAGCAGTGTGTCGGTCCACATGAGGGTTGAGGAGGGATCAGAGCACAGGGGAGAGCAGTGAGTAAATTCTCCTCATCAGCCTTCACCCTCTGCACCGACAAACCAGCTACACAAACCAGAGGTTAGCTGAGCCCTTTTTGATTTCACGGCTCCATGATTGAACACCAACAACAGGATCGATGTGACATCCAGAATGGATCAAACAGCTGTCCAGACGTACTTAGGTTTTCATCTGTCACTTGCCAATATCCCTCCTCACAGATGAGATTGGAACAAAATGAACAATATTTCTCTCATTGCTCAACTGTAACTGATGTTTATCTGGCATGTGTTGTAGATAACATCACCTAACAATGCTGCTTTGTAGGGCAAGGCATTACGCAGTTAGAAGTTAATAAACAGCACAGCGTCATGACATGTTTTTAATACAATGTTCTGAATTAATAGTTTAGTACACTTTTAGTAAATACGTGGGTTCGCTTTCTTGTCAAAAGGTAGATGAATGTATGCATGCATGCATGTATAGAGAAAGTTATCTGCAATTCAAATGAATAGCTCAACATTTTCAGAAATTAGCTTATTTTCTTTCTTTGCTGAATTATAATAAGGGTCTCTCATGTTTGTGCTGTAAATATGGAGCTACTGCCAGAAGACAATTAGCTTAGCTTAGAGTGAAGACTGGAAACAGTGGGGTTACTCCCTGGCTCAATCCTAAGTCAGTAAAATCAACCTACCAGCACCTCTAAAGCATCATATTTAGTATATAGAAATTAGATTTTCTCATCTAACTCTCAGAAGGAGAGCAAATAAGTGTATTTACAAAAATGTCAAAGAATTCCTTAAAATTACAAATAACTTTCTCCATGTACAGCTTAGAGGAACTTATTTCTGTTGTGCCTAGACGTTTCTGTTGTTACTGAATCAGACAGGAGGTACATAATATAAAATATAACATATACTCTGTTTCGGGGTGAATACATAGTATTCCTGGACAGTTTCTACTCAATTTAGACAAAGCTACTTTCTGTAAAAGGCTCAAAGTACTAAACCAAAACATTTTGACATATAGTATGTGTTTTCACGCTCATATTACATATAAAAATCTATGACTGACTTGTTTTTAACAGCAAAATCTGTTTTGTACAACAATTATCTGACAAAGAGAACTACAGACAAAGAAACAAAGCACCAACACCCACCTGCACTTGTTTGTCTGACAGAGAATGTCTGAAAATTAAATGAGTAACAATGAGCAACAGAAGGAATGCATCACTTAAAAAAAATAGCACTGTGGATCCTGGATGCTGAGAGGAGCTGTTATTACTTTTTACTAAATAATAATAATTTGTGCAGAAATTGTGCCGCATGCATTATAAAAAAATTGTGAAAAAACATTACATCAAACATGCTACTTAGATAAAGATGATAGTTGCAGTCTGTATCCTCTCACTAGTCGCTACTGCAGAAATACAGATTTTCCAGTCATAACTGAAGTTTAATTTTATTGTATCTGAATAAACTGAGCCTTCCAGGGATTTTAAAACAAACTCCATGAATTTATTGCAAATACTTACTGACCCTGCTCTGACGGAAAGTCCCAGTGCAGTCGTCCCCTGAAGGTGAATACGTCACTGCGGGGCGGTCCACTCCAACTTCTCCAGGCTGGTCCAGATGGATGGCTAGCAGCTGTTGGCCCTACAACCTCTTCCCTCAGCACAACCATTAGGCCTATCTGTCTGCAATTTCCTCATTCTTCCTCAGCTCCCTCTGAAGTCCGCTATGATCGCTTTCCCACACCCCCACAGCTCAGCGTAGCACCACACTGTATGTACACTGCAGTCTCGTTTGGCCTGAGCAGACCTGAGCACATTCACAGGACCAATTAGCCTGTCCACCCACATATCCATACACACACAGGCATACATGCACATAATCACACGGACACATGTCCTCTGATGAATTTCACCGTGAAGCAAAAGCAGACACCCATGAGGAAGATGTTAAAGGGAGATTTCTGCAACCGGGGGAAGATTAATGTAGCACCACAGAGAAAGGCCAGTTGTGTAACTGTGTGCTTGGACCTCCTCTGGGACTCTGCAGCACTGTGAAGAGCAGGACGTCCTAAACCTTCAAATATTAATGGTAACAGATGATAGTGAGAAAAAAAGAAAAGAGGAGAGGAAGATGAGAGTGGTCGTCCAAACTTTTAAAGGTAAATTGTGACTTATTGGTGTCATGACATTCATGTTAGGCTCCAAATAGAGCCACCATGTTGGATAAAACAGACTGGATGTATTCCTCATTTTAAAGCTGCCATAATCAGTACTTCTTTAATAACAATAAATCAAAATATATTATGTGTAATATAAAGGGGTTGCTTGTTGTGAAAACCTACAGAGAATTATAGCCTGTATAGTTCCCCTCTGTTCTGAGGAGTTTTATAGACTTTTTAAACTCATTGTTTTTGTTTTCTGGACCACAACTGAACAGTTTTGGTTCAGTTTCACTGCTCTCATTAGTCTAATTTAGGCCGGAGTAGGCAGTTGTTCTAAAAACCCACTACCTGCCCAGAACCAAACAGCAGACAAATAGCCTCAGGAGTTGCTGGAGACAAAAACAGAAGAGTGAGTATTGAACTTACATTTGTCAGGTGGCCAAAAACACAACTCCAAATTAATGCTAATGTCGGTCTGTGTCTGCTGGATGTGTAAATAGCCAGCTATTTGTTAACACACTCACTGTTTTAGCTTAAAAGGTGATGCCATGTCAATGTTTCCTCTTTCTGCTGCCTTCAAGTGACCAAAATTAAACATATTGGTTTATCCATGCTTTTGGGAAGGACTCACAAAATTATTTACCCTCTAGCTCTTTTTGAGGCATATATACAGTATATATATATATATATATATAGTTTTTAAGACATTTTGAAGACCTACCAATCGGTGGCTACATCCACGGTAATACATTTCTTTATATGTTTTAAAATGCATCACTTTGCTATGTTTATGTCTGGCATCCACGCTGCTTCAGAACTTTCAGGCCCTTAATATGGAGACTTTCAGACCCGCAGCTGGCTCCATTTTGGTTTGAAAACTCCAGGGGTTGCGTTGCAATCTCCCTTTGCCTCCTGACTGGGCCTTATCAGCCACGACAGAGGTGAATGTAACATGGATAGCGAATTACACGCTTTACTGGTCTTGTTGTCTTTGATAGCAGCTGTTGCGGAGGTAAACTCTGCATTTTATAATGCTACAACTGCCTTTAGTGTTCAATGTTCATAGTATTTTCTGCAACTAACCAACCGCAAAGTAGACAAACTGCTCCTTGTTTAAAGAGGCACACAAATGCCAGGTGTTTGTGAATGGTCATGTGATGTGTGTTTTCAGGTGTGTTAATATGGACGGAGATCATTTCCGATACACAGCTCCTCATTTTTGTTTTAGAAGGCTGTTTGTCGCATATTAATGTAGATGTAGAGAGGGTTGTCAGAGTCACTAGAGTCACTATTTACCCAGTCCTGCTTTCAATAAATGTTAGCTAAAATTTTGAGCCAAGCTTTACATAGCACTTAGCCAGCTGAAAACCAAGTGAAACCAAAAATTGCTTACACTAATTAAATTCCTAATAACTGTCACCGACATTTCTGCAGTAAAGCCTGTGTAGAGCAATTAAGCGCAAAATCCAACCTGAGCTGACCCTGAGTCTGTTACATCAGCTGACTCCTGTTGGGTTTGCATACAAATATGAAGCTCTGAAATGTAAGAGTGTGGGAGCTTGGAAGGGGAGTCGAACAAAATGTGAGGCATGTTGCCCAGCTGTAAGATCATTCTCTGTGTATACATATATATATATATATATATATATATATGCACTCAGATTCACTTACCGTCTGTATGCATGTTTAGTTCATTCCAGCTGCAACCTCTGCACCAGTATCCCTCTCCAAGCCACACAGCTACATCTGTGTGTGGTGAAATATATGGGCATGTGTGTCCATGTGTCAGCGTCTAATGATTAATGACCCACGGCCCTGCTTTCTTCTACTTCCTTCCCCTCCAGTCGTGTCACACACATCATCATGCGTCACCGTAATGGACGCCGGCAGACGGCTGTAGCAGCTCCTGCTTGGCTTCATGGAGACAAACAGACCATAACTTCCTCCACATGCAAATACACTGATACATTTAAAGCTGCACAGGGAGACATGCCAGTAGCTCCATAATGTGACATCAGTAAACTATGTCCTCCTCTCACCTCAAGTGGAGGTTAGCTTTATGCAGGTTTTTCTGGAGTGACTGGCTGCTCTTTTAACCTTGTTAATGTAAGTGCTCAGGTGTTAAGTGAAAGTGAAGCTAGACCAGCATCTTTAAGGGGTTATTTGTAAGTTTTCTCTGCCGCCAAACGTGCTTTCGTGCCGGGAGCAGGTGGTGGTGATTGTCGCTTGACAAGATTACATCATTGCATTTACAAGACAAGAGGTTATAATACGCCCTCTGACCAGCACTACATCTACAGGGCAGATTGGAGGCTACAATGAGTCGCTATTGGAAACTGACGTGACAGGCCGGGGCGAGCTGGTTAGCACAAATAATGAAAATGTTCCTCAGGTCTTAGGTCCTGTCTCATCTGTCAGACAACAACAACAACACCATGGGAGCTGAAGATGGGCTTTTATGGAGCTTTAGTAGGTCAATGTTAGAGAGAACATGTCACTCATTAATATTTCCCATTTGCTATCTTACACTTGTTTTGCTGAGAACATCAGTACTACTCTGAGGTTCATCTCATAGTTTAGTTTAACAACCTGGGACTTTACTGTGGTGGTTCACCGATAATGTAATTCCTGACCACAGCAAGCAGCTGTTTTCTGAGATACAGGTCTAAAAACCCACTGTACCTGTACCTGTACACTGCCTGCCCAGCAACAAACAACAGACTGATACAGGTAGCTGGTGAACATAGCAAAGCAATCATCAACAAAAGAGTTTGTAGAGACCAAAAATAGACCTAAAGAGAGAGAATATTGGACTTACATTCACCAGAAACACAACTCCAAATGATAATGTTGCTCTGTAACTGCTGGTAGGAAACAGTTAGCCTGGCTCTGTCTAAAGCTCTGAAGCTCTAATAAACGTTATATTATTTTTTTTCTAGTCTGTACAAAAACCAAAGTTTAAAAATGGAAAGTTATGGTTAACAATTGTTTTGTATTGATATTTTTGGGGGGAGGGGCTAGGGGCAGGCTTCTAGTCTTTATGCTAAGCTAAGCTAAGCTAAGCTAAGATAATTGCCTGCTGATTTGCTACATATTTGCCAATATGAGAGAGGTACTGATTTCCTCATCTTACTCCTGGCAAGAGAGCGAATAATCTTATTTCCTAAAATGTCAAATATTTCTTTAACAAAAGAACAAGAGTAATTTCTGTCAATTTTAAATTTGAACTGATGGTAAAATCAGCCCAGCTTTACAATATTAAGTATTTCATCAGGCTCTTACCCACTGATAATTAAACAATAGCGTACAATTAAATTCCTAAATTACAACCAAGTGATATCACACAGCTATGATGAGACCTCCTAGACCGACTAGACATATATCATATGATACATTATACTATGAGAAAAGAGCACACATGCACACACAGAGCTTGTGAACACATCTCATCCATCAAAAAATCAAAGACTTTTCCAAACTCGTCCTGTCAAAAACACTTATGTATGGGACGCAAAAAAAAAAAGAAGTGCCGCAAGTGTGTTCATGTGAGCACATGTGTCCTGAGCTGTCTGCTGATATGCTGCAATGTGCTGTAAGTGTGTGTGAAAGACAAATAAAAGAAAGGGAAAGAGAAAGAAAGGGAGTGGTGCTGACGAAGAAAGAGAAAGAAATGGAGAGAGAGAGAGAGAGAGAGAGAGAATGGAAGATAATGAAGGAAAAAGAATGAGCAGTGGAAAAAAGAGGCAGAGACAAGAAAGAAAAGGGAACAGCAGAGAGACAGAAAGCAAGCAAGTCTTGCATGTGTGTTGGTTCCCAGCCCTGTCAGGGCCCTGTCAGACTGTGATTTATGGCACCGAGACTGGGAGCAGTCTTTGCTGCCAGCTCAGTATTGTTACAACTGACAGCTAATGAGGCCGGACGGGCTTTCAAGCACAGCACTTAACAGAGGCCTCCATCTTCACAAGTCACGAGCTCTCCTCTTTCTTTTCTCCCCTCTCTTTCTCGCTCCCATTTATTTCTTCTTCCAGGGTGGCAGCAGTGTGGCGAGCTACCACAAGATTTCTGAGGCTGCAGAGAGAAAATAAGGCAGGCAGACAGAGATATATGGGCGACACTCTGTTACTGCCGCACTTCCACTCTCCTCCTCCTGCATGTTATTAAGCCAGAGGCTCAGCTCATATAAATGAGGGAGAGAGGATGAAATACACAAAGGGAGAGATCTAGTGTCTGCACGGCACTGTACTTCTCTTCTTAATACAAAAATATACTACTCTTACAACAATTACCCTGTCATGTCTTCAAAGCCTGGAGTTAGATGTCTGTCTTCTCCGTCTGTGATTGTGTGAGTGTGATCTGTGTGAAGGTACCTGAACTTTATAGCCTTGGCTGTGGTGTGTTTTACCTTCAGCACCCCTGGCCCGGTCTGCCTGGACCCCGCTCTATAATCACTACCAGAGTCTCTGGCAGAGCTGCCCTCCCTCCCCTCCACCCCCTCCCTCGGCCCCTGGTCTCTTGTCAGTCGTGATTAATGGCACTAGGGCCCCG
Source organism: Seriola dumerili (assembly GCF_002260705.1). NCBI lineage: Eukaryota > Metazoa > Chordata > Actinopteri > Carangiformes > Carangidae > Seriola > Seriola dumerili. The sequence goes on along the minus strand of NW_019174272.1, from coordinate 9,975,137 downwards.
GCGCGGCTTACGCTGCCAGTTCCAGCGATGTTCCCTTGATACTTAATGAACTCTGACAAACTTCTTTTCCCTTGCTCTGTTGTTCCCTTTCCCCTCCACCACCCCGCCCATCCCTGTTTAAAATGCACGGCACAGAGCTGCCACTGCAGCACCTAGGGGTTAGCTGTGGTCCTTTGTAAATTTCTCAAGAGGCCAGTGTCTAAAAATAAAGCACACAGCCATTTTAGTGTCAAGACCCTTAGTTGTGTATCAGCCGGAGGCTTGTTGCTGATTGAGGATGAAATGAATCGACTTTTTGAGTTTTGCAGTGATTGCACTTTTTAATTGGTAGATTGTGACTAATTTTCTGTAATGAATGTAAAACTTTCTGTCTTGTGCAACAGCTAAAAATATCCGCTGCAAACGACAGAATGATTAAAATAAATACCTGCTGCAAAATAACAGTGAAAGCCTGTTAAATTTTTAAATGCTGAAATCATAGCAGGCTGAAGCAGTGAGGTCCTTTCAGCCTCTCAGGGAAATTCAGCAGCATGTGTAAACTGGTCTCTGGTGCCATCTGCTGTTCACGTTATGGAAGTGGGTGAAATAGCTTTGAATGTGCAATAAAATTATAATACAACGGAAGATGTCAAGGCGGCACGGTGGAAAAGTGGTTAGCGCTGTCGCCTCACAGCAAGAAGGTTCCGGGTTCGAGTCCCGGCTCAGACGCGGGGTCTTTCTGTGTGGAGTTTGTATGTTCTCCCCGTGCTTGTGTGGGTTCTCTCCGGGTACTCCGGCTTCCTCCCACAGTCCAAAGACGTGCAAATGGGGACTAGGCTGATTGGTTACTCCAAATTGACCATAGGTGTGAATGCCCTGCGATGGACTGGCGACCTGTCCAGGGTGTACACCGCCTCTCGCCCGAAAGGATGCTGGGATAGGCTCCAGCCCCCCCGTGACCCTACTAGAGGATAAGCGGTAGAAAATGGATGGATGGAAGATGTCAAATAAAGAAGTGAAAATTTTACATAATGTATTGAAGACAAACAAACAAACAGACATACTGAACTCTAGTTCTGCATTTATAATACCTGAAGTACATTAGAGGCTTTTTTGATAAAATATATTTTTTAGCAGTACCTACAATGGAAATTACTATTTTAAATATATTTTACTTGTAACGGAACATGTTTAATATTAAACATAAAAACATGATTCTTTGTACCTGAGTTAGACTATGGGCTAATTTTCACCTGGCAGGTTACAGGTAAAACTTCCACACGGTGACAGAACAGCACTAAGGAAACTGAACACACAAGACAAAACAAATAATATAAATTACTCACAGCCATTCATCACATACACTCACCTTGTCAGCACCATGAGACAAATTAAAAGCAAGGATATTTGATATCACATTAATGCAGCTACAATGAGCAGAAGCTGAAGTGGAGGGAGTACTGAGATCCTTCACTTCAGTAAAAGTCCCAGTACATTAACCTGAAATACTCCATTACAATTAAAAGACCTGCATTAAAAATCCCTTTCAAGTAAAACAATAGAAGCACTATTAGATAAATGTACCTGAAGTATGAAAAGTAGAAGTACTTGTTTCACAGAAAATAGTATATATATGTATATATGACATTATTAGATTGTTTCCTCTCTTTGCTCTCAAACAGCTTCAATTCTTTGTGGCATGGATTTGAGATTCTGCTCCATGTTGACATGATTGCATCACATCATTTCTGCAGATTCACATTCATGCTGCCGATCTCCTGCTCTACCACATCCCAAAGGTATTCTACTGGCTTCAGGTCTGGAGACAGGGGAGGCCACTAAAGTTCATTGATCTGACTGTCATGACCATGAAACCTTTTGCTTTGGTGCATTACGCTGCTGGAAGTAGCCATTAGAAGATGGTAAACTGTGGCCATAAAGTGAAGCACATGGTCAGCAACAATACTCAAACAGGCTGTGGCATTCAAACGATTATTGATTGGTATTAATGGGCCCAAAGTGTGCCAAGAAAACATTCTCCACACCATTACACCAGCACCAGCAGCCTGGACTGTTGACACAAGACAGGTTGGGTCCATGGGTTCACGCTGTTGATGCCAAATTCTGACCCTACCATCTGCTGCCTCAGCACAAATCAAGATTCATCAGACCAGGTTACAATTTCCAGTCTTCAACTGTCCAGTGGTGGTGGGTCTGTGTCCATAACAATCTCAGGTTTCTGCTCTTAGCTGACAGGAGAGGAACCTGACGTGGTCTTCTGCTGTTGTAGCTCATCCACCTCAAGGATTGACATGTTGTGCATTCTGAGATGCATGTCTGCTCATAACTAAGAGTGGTTATCTGAGTTACTGTAGACTTTCTGTCTGCTCCAACAGTCTGGCCGTTCTCCTGTGACCTCTCTCGTCAGCAAGGTGTTTCCATCCACAGGATGTTTTTTGTTCTTTGCACCATTCTGAGTAAAAACTCGAGAGACTGTTGTGTGCAAAAATCCCAGGAGATCAGAAGTTTCATAAATTCTCAAAGTCACTGAGATCACATTTTTTCCTCATTCAGATGTTTGAAGTGAACATTAACCAAACCTGTAATCTGCAGGATTTCATAGGCCTACATTAAACTACTGCCACATGATTGGCTGATTGGATAACTGCATGAATAAACAGGTGTGCAGGTGTTGCTAATAAAGTGCTCATTGACTGTATATAGTAAATTGTAATTGTAAATTGTTCTTGATTCAGTTTCAGCAATAAAAAGTGTAGAATTATCTCCATTGTAATCAAGCCTTTGTAAGTATTGTTTCAAATAGTGAATCATATCCCCCCCTGCCTGTTTTTTAATATGAATATAGTTAAATTATACTGGAACCCATGGGTGTTTTAATACTGTCACTCATCATGCTGATAGAGGAAGACATACAGCAATCCAGCTCCAGCTGTTGCTGGGGCCACCAGGGGCCCCAAACAAGCACATTTTGAGAAGCCTATCTTACACACTGGAGCTCCTTACATGTGAAAGACAGAAGCTGATTGTCGGTGTTATGTCGAAGTCTGTTCCCCCGTTAGAATGTGTTTCCCTCCTGTTACAACTGGATATGGTTACAGGCATAACACACAGACGAGGGAGCAGACTTCGACATTACACCGTCCGTCCACGTGAGGGCGCTACTGCAGCAACCTGGATGCTGAGGACTCAAACGAAGAAGAGGGAGGTACCGGTTGCCGTAGGTACCTGCTTCCTATCTGTTGTTGGTGTCATCTATCTTGCTTCAAATTACAGGTAAGAGCTGCCGAGCAACAAGAACATGAGTTACTGTTTATTTAAACAAAGTATTAGCACCTCTCGTCTAGCTTAATATGACAGCAGCACGTCAAAAGAAGATACAACGTGCTAAGATTATTTTGCTAACTTGTATCTAGGGTTACTCAATATTTGGCCTTGTGCAGTGCTTCAACGCTGACACTGAAGTGAAGGTTGTGACACACAAGTAACTGATATTATATGTAAACATGTCTCATGTACCTCTCTTTGAGGCAACAATAATATAGTAACTTACCTCCTGCTAATGCTGTTAGCCCGAAGCCCTCGAAACCAAACTCCTTAAAATGTTTAGATATTTTTAGTTGACTTGCCAATAAGTCTTACATACCTATCATAATTGTATTACTTTAACAGTGTTAACAAATCTTTACATTCATTCCTTCCATTCGGCATACACGTGTTACCTAAGATGTGGTGTATTTTGATAGTGTTAACTTTGAACTGCTGTAAGGCTGTGGAGGAAGCGGTGTCCGCCACTTTTCGAAAGCTCAAGTTGTTACTGTTTTCACTTTCTCATCTCTGTTCATTCCCCCCAGAGTTAAAAACGCTGCCAAGAAAAATGTCCAACTCATATGTAGACAAAAAGCTGCAGACCAGTGACATAACACGGTCAATTGAACATTGAAGAAAGATGTACTGTATATTTAACATATTTATATTCAATATGATTTAACATATGAAGAGAAAATGAAAAATCTTCATTATAAACACTGTGAGTTGGAGGCAAGTCTTGTGTTGAGCCAGCAGGGTCACCAGATTGTATGTCTGCAAATCCTCTCTAACCAGAGTGGAGGCAGCTCCTCATCCTGCTCCTTCAGCTCAAACTGGCTACATTAAGATTCAGTATATTTCTATAAAGAAATTAAAATAATGTTCAAGATTGTAGTGGCACATTTGTTATATGTATGACAAGGGAAGTTACAATGATTTCGCACTTGATCGTAAATCCTCTTTAAGTGTGACAAGGTCACTGAGTCTCAGCTGATGCCTGACTAAGCCTGAGCTGAGAGGAGATAAACAGTGAGCAAGACGCCAACTCAAAGTGTTACTACAGCACTACACAAGCTGCTGAGGGAGTGCAGGTCATGTTGACTGTCCTTCCCTTGAATTTGGGGGAGTATCTAAACATTTGATTGTAATTAAGACAGGATATTGTGAAAACCCCCAAAAGGGAAACTCTGTTCACATCTGTTGTTCTTCACATGCTGTTTCCTGTCTTTCCAGAATGGCACAGTGGGGTGCCATATTCTCAATAATTGCTGCTCTCGGAGGAGCAGCACTTTTAGCCTCTGTACACAAGATAGACGAGGGACACACTGGAGTTTACTACAGGTGAGACAGCAGCACACATTGTTGTTTTTATTTTGTGCATGAGACATAGAGGTAAACTGCTCTGCTGTAAAAGTGGGACAATAAAGAACTGAGCACCTGCGTCAGACATGTTAACCTCACGCAACTTAGCTGTTAAACAGTGGGTTAAATACCTGGGTGTTAAGATTGTCAAAACTGCCAGCTCTGGTTCTGTGCCTTTTTACCCTCTTGGATGCAGGGTAATTTAAGTCTTATCACTTGAGCCGACACGCAGTAAATATGACTAAGCTTATGGTCTCTTATGACTCATGCTAGTGTGGTCTGAGAGCAAAGTTTAATCCTTTATCACAAAAAGAAATTAATCTAGGAAAATCCCATGAGCAGCAAAGGACAACAACTGTCTGACTTCTTGTCTGAATGAGGACTACGTCAAGTTTCGACATTTGGACTTACATCTTTAGTTGCTCTTACCACAAGTAATGAATGAATGTTTTTTTTTCCCATTGCAAGCTTATCCCCCGTTTACTGTTCTCACCCTAACATTTAATCATCAACACTGTCTGTGTGTGTGTAACACAGGGGAGGGGCTCTCCTGACCACCACCAGTGGCCCTGGTTTCCACCTTATGCTTCCATTCATCACCACCTACAAGTCTGTTCAGGTGAGTCAAGTCAGTTTTATTTACACAAAGTTACAAATCTCTCATATTTTGTACATTATACAATTACACATACATTACATTCTCTGGCCTTAGGTCCTCAGCTCATATATAGGCACAATCCCAGTAATAGAGATTAAATAATAACATAAAGTAATGGGCCGCATATTAAGGTCACAATAAAAAGAGAGGAGAACAAAACACAGATACAATATCTTCCTCAAACCCTTTCTGATTGGTCTGATGCAATGATTTAATACAGGGTATGTGAGCCTGAATGTGTTCTAGCAGGTGCTAATTCAAAATTTGAAATATCCAAAAATGCATGTGTCCACATTTGTTTCAAAATGGAACGAGGGATTGTCTTCCATTGGACAAGACAATCACATAATCAGACAGTCGTGCTCTTAGCTGCTGTTGTAAACATAAATAGTATCATCTTTTCATTAATTGACACGTCGACTAATTGTGAGCATGTGATCATTTTGCAAAAAGCTGTTGTTAAAAAAGTTTTGCCTTCTTTGCATAAGAGGAGGATACCATATCATATGTATATGAGGGTCCTAGGTGGACTCCAACCAAGGTGTAGAAACATCTCAAATATGATCAAGAGAAATGGGATGAACCTGAGCTAAATTTCAAGTGTCACAGCAAAGGGTCTGAATACTTATGTCAATGTGATATTTCAGTTTCTCCTGTTTCATAAAATGGCAAACAAATTCTAAAATTCAGGGGTATTGAGTGTACGTTGATGAGGGAAAGATGTTTTTTTATTTTAGTATGAAGCTGCAATGTAAAATGTGAACAAAGTGAAGGGGTCTGAATACTTACTGAATGCACCGTTGTACTGACAACACTGATTTCACTGTGTGAAAGTTGTCAGTGGTCTCTGGTGAACAAACTATATAATGGTGACATGTAATGACAACAAACCTAATTAGCCTTTTCTGTGCTACATTTCCTTGTCACTTTTCAGCCGACAGGTTCACTCATACCAATATATATCTCTACTTGAAATGTGTAAAGCTTGTTTATCAGTGAACGTGTGCACTCCTCTGCTGCTCCAAGAAGAAAGTGAAACCTCTTTGGTCTGGTGCACACACCCTTTGTTTAAAGGGTAGAAAACCCAAGAGGAATCAAACACAGTAACCCAGGCTTGTAATATGAACTACCTTTTGTGAAACTTGTAGTGTTCAGGGTGTGTTGGCACATTCTGTAATAGAGACGTTTGTCCTGTATGCACGACTGAAATGCAGCTTTCCTCAATTTAATATGTTGAATAATCTGATTTCATACTGTGCTGATGGATTAACTTCCACTGAGCGTTTGGTATCTTTACAGTGATGTCAGACAAGCTCATCTGGAGTGTCAGTTAGAGATACATTAAATGTGAATCTGTATTTTTTCCTCACAGACGACGCTGCAGACCGATGAGGTGAAGAACGTACCATGCGGCACAAGGTGGGTTTGCTGTTTTGACTGGTTTAAGTTGGATCAGATGTGGTCTTGATACTTATAACACTCCTACAGTACATTAAACAAACACTGTCAGAGTCAGAGGTTCACTAGTCCATGTCTAAACCACTGGCATCTCAAAATACAGTCCCTTTTATCACATATTGGTGTTTTGAATAAGAGTGTCTGCCCGATAGTAAATTGACCATTTTCTTTTTTTTGTTTCAGTGGAGGAGTGATGATTTACTTTGATCGCATAGAGGTGGTGAACTATCTCGTTCCATCAGCAGGTAAACTCACGTCTTCAACAGGCCAAAAACAGCAAATACTCCTGTGGTATTTCTTTTGGATCGTGCAGCTGGGTGTCACTCAGACACATCTGAAAATTACCTCTTGGCACTGACGGACACAGTAGACTTTCATCTGTTGCAGCTGGCTTCATCTTTACCAGATAGGTACATCTCTGTTCTTCTCTGCAGTGTACGACATAGTGAGGAACTTCACCGCAGACTACGATAAAGCTTTGATATTCAACAAGGTTCACCACGAGCTCAACCAGTTCTGCAGTGTCCACTCACTGCAGGAGGTCTACATCGGCTTGTTTGGTGAGTGTGGTGGGCTACAGACTGGGTGTAAACTCGCTGCTAATTTTAAACATCTTCTCTTTGTTTTGGTTAATTGTACATAAAAGGATCTACATGAACAGCTTTTAGTCAGCTGACAGCTTTGAGATCAAAACGCCTTGAATTTATGGTTTACACACAACAGCTGTGATGCATATGGACTTGGTATTTGCTGTACCTTCATCCTTTACTGAAGTGAGCCCACTCTTTTGACTGTAACAACCTATACACCTAAACTCAGTACACAGTATGTAGACACAACCATAGTGTAACTACAAGAAACAAACTCATGATCATTAACCAGATGAGTGAACGTGCAGGGAAAAATTTTATTAACAAACGACTTTCCTTAATAAGTTAATTGTAGTATTCGTCTCAATAGGCATGACGGACTTTGGAGCAATTATTGCCTAATATCAGTAAGTTGACTGATATATTGAATAATACAGAGGTTTTTACTGGGAGCTGAATTATCCGCAGAGGTCTCCTCCTCTCCAAATCAAACAGACCCGGTGATTATAACTGGTAAAAACACTGAATATAAGCAGTGTCACATTAGTCAGTGTTTTACACATGCAATACGACGAGACGTCAGGGAAGGGCTGGGAGCTTGTTTTGATTTGACAACTGATCCAGATGTTCATGAACTTTTTACCAACAGCCGGATTTTCCCCAAGGTCCCCTCCTCTCCATAACAAACAGACCAAGAGATTAAAACTGGTATGAAACACTCAAAAAAGCAGTTTCACTTTAGAAATGAGTGATTCACCAACCACACAATGTCTGGGAGCATTTAGGAGCTAAGCTGTCTAACATTTACCCAGCCGTTTTCTCTGACAACTTCAGATCCAAATGTTCTGTGACTAAAATCCTGCATCTGTTTACAATATGAGTATAGTTAATACAACCAAGGTGTAAAAAGTGAATCTTAGAAATAAGGCTGGATAAAATTTTTAGTTTCTGGCAGGAAACCACAACTCTGACACATGCACACACATAGGGGACATGATGTCATTGGCAGACAGCAAAATGAAACAGAATGTTAGCATGATTAAAAGATTCCTCAAGGTTTGAGAATTGCTGGAAACATTTGTGACACAACTGAAAAAATATATATAATAATATATATAATAATAATATATATAACATAGGTCTAGTCATTTTTTAAATTTTTTTCTGGCTTTTTGTGCCTTTATTGATAGTGCAGTAGAGAGAGACAGGAAATGGGGAGGCAGAGAGGCGGAATGACATGTAGCTAAAGGCCGTCCAATGCGGGACTCGAACCAGGGCCAACTGCAGCGAGGACTGTAGCCTCTATACATGGGGCGGATGCTCATCCAACTGAGCTACTCGAAGCCCCCATTTTTAGACATTTTAATGTGGAAAAGTTACATATTATATTCACATTAAAGTCAGGATATCAGTCTTACTTGAACAGAGCTAGTAAGATTTTTAAAACATTTTCAGCACAGCACGAAACTGAGTTAAGAGATTAAATACATACATTATTCTCTTACTCAGTTTTCATCCCTCATGCACAAAGAGAATTAAAAGAAAAAAAAAAGATCACTAATAAACCACAAATGAAAGAGCCACTTTAAAGTTGCTGAGGAGGTTCTTCTCATAGGCCTATCAGATGTCTATGAAAATGTTAATGTTTTTTCTTTTTTTTTTTCATGTTGCAGTGTTGGCCAAAAAAAGTAAAAAAAAAAAAAAAAAAAGCAAAAAAAAACAGTCTTTGTACAACAAACAGTAGCAATAATCTGGCTGTCAGATTTCATCCTCACCAACTGTGTGGATGAACAGCTCAATATTAAGCAAAGTACTTTTGATAGAGTATGTGAATAAGTATGACTTGATGTGAGTCCCAGTTTATCGTTTGAGGTGGATGACACGGTGTTAGAGGATTCACTGTGACGAGCAGAGGTCAGTGTCCTTTGCATCAGAAAAACATGGTCTGTGTGAGAACCGTGAACGTCTGCCTTTCTTCATGTAACTCCCTCTCAATCACAACATGCCAAATACACTTAGCAAGCACTTTATTAGGAACACTATACTGATACTGGGTGGTGAGTCCGACAGGCCTCACCAAAACCCATCTGGACACACACCATCACATACAGCCTGTGTCACACTTTACAAGAATCCTGCAGCAAACAGTAAAATATACTGTGAAGATTTGTAGAGCAATACATGACATAGAAATACCTGCACATGATTAATTGTTATTTACACCATTAAATTAAAGATTCAATGATGATTTCATTGTTGTAGATTGTCCTACAGTCCAAAACTACAACAAAGTAGCTACAGTCTCAAAAATGACTTTATACTAACAGGTTAGTGCAGAGAGAGATTATAATTCAGACTGGACAGAACAGCAGAAAACAGCAGCACGCTTATTTGAATCTTAGTGACTTTTTCTTCTGTCACTGGATGTTTCTGTTCTAAAATTTAAAGAACATTTAAATTAGCCGTGGATTGGATTCTTTTTTTTGTTTGTTTTTTTTAACTTTATTCATGTAAAACGAGTCGGCATCAGTCCACTGCTGCCTCACTGCTTAAACCATGATAAAGATACGAACACATAAAGGGTAAGCGTGTGGGCGGAGCTGTGTGACCGAACAGAGGGGTAATTAGGCGGAGAGGGAGACAGACTTGAGGGAGATGATGTACACAGAATGAGAGTGAGCCGTGAAGCCTGATCCATATCTCTCTCTCTCTCCTGTTCACTCACACACACTCGCACCCAATTTGTGTAGCAGCCCATGGGGGGACAGTCAGATTTTCCCAATGGCCACTCCATCATTGGATCTCTCTTTGCTTTTAACAGCCTCAATTCTTCTGCTCCATGTTAACATGACTGCATCACATAGTGTCTGCAGGTTCGTCAGCTGCACATTCATGCTGCCAATCTCCTTTTCTACCACATCCCAGAGGTTCAGATTCAGATCTGCATTATCATTCTGGAAGTAGCTATTAGAAGATGGTAAACTGTGGCCATAAAGTGATGCACATGGGCAACAACACTCAGACAGGCTGTGGCATTCAGACCGAGATTGATTGGTAATTAATTGACCCAAAGTGTAGAAAGAAAACAATCCCCACACCATTACACCACCACCAGCAGCCTGAACCGTCGAAACAGTTCTGACCCTACCATCTGCTGCCTCAGCACAAATCATGATTCATCAGATCAGGCTACATTACAGTCTTCAACTGTCCAGTGCTGGTGAGTCTGTTTCCACTGCACCCTCAGATTTCTGTTCTTGGCTGACAGGAGAGGGACCTGACCTGTTCTGCTGTTATAGCTCATCTGCCTCTGCTGCTGTTGTTCATTCTGAGATGTTTTTTCTGCTCACTACAGTTGTTAAGAGGTTTTCTTAGATACTGCAGACTTCCTGTCTGCTCTAACCAGTCTGGGCATTCTCCTCTGACCTCTCATCAGCAGAGCATTTCTGTCCACACAACTGCTGCTCACTGGATGTTTTATGTTGCTTGCACCATTCTGATTAAACTCTGGAGACTTCTGTGAGAAACTCCCAGGACATCAGCAGTTTCAGAAATACTCAAAGTCACTGAGATCACATTTTCCCCCAATCTGATGTTAACTGAAAATCCTGACATGTATCAGCAGGATTTTATGCACTGCCGCAACATGATTGGCTGGAAAATTGCATAAATAAGCACGTGTACAGGTGTTCCTAATAAAGTGCTCGGTGAGTGTACAGTGCAAGCAGTGTGGCTCTTTTAGTAAAGGTACTATCATGTTTGAATGAAGCTGTGTTTACAATCAAAGAGACAGTTTCTACTGAAGTTACACACTCCTCATCAGCTCACTCACCGCGTGTACTTTTCCACCACAGACCAAATTGATGAAAACCTAAAGTTGACTCTACAAGAGGATCTAACATCCATGGCACCTGGACTCATCATACAGGTACAGTGAGACCACCGGAAAGGCAGGATACTTCAAAGGGATAGTTCAGGTTATTTGACATGTGGTGGTGTGAGGTAGTCATGCATAGTCAGTATGTTACCTGTAGCAGATTAAGACCAGCGCGCTGCTAGTTAGGAGAAGCAGCAGGAAACACCGGCAGACTGGCAGAGCGATGTGTTGCTGTGCACGGGGCCAGCAGAAAACATGTTGTGGCTAGTGTGCTGGCGTTTCCTGCTGCCTCTCCGAACTGGCATCACACTGATCTGTTTCTACTCCCGCTAATACTCCGACTCTGCATGACTATATCATACAACCCCACGTCAAATAACCCGAACTATCCACCATCCAGTGCGTACAGAGGTCTTGATAACAAAAGTCTTTTTACAGTCTGTTGCCTTAAAATCAAGTTTCACAAGATTTAGAAAAGCCCCCTCCTGGAGCATGAGTGTTTAATAGAAATAACATTGATTTTTGACTGATTTTAAAAGACTCCGCATCTGCTTACCCCTATTGAATATTTTTTTTTTTTGTACACCCACATTTCTTTTGTTAATATGAAACACTCCACTGGGATTTCATTGTACAACCTCATGTCCTGTAAATCTCCAGTAACACTTGAAATAACAATTGTTCTTTCTCTTTGTGAGAAACCAAGTGTCGGTGGGTTCAGAGGGTCCTTGGACATGACTCTTTGTCTCAGGGCTCCTCTCCAGTGGCCTTTTTTTTTTTTTTTTTTAGAAATCCCTTGGTGTTTTTTTTAAATATAATTTTTCTTGTTACACTCTTGCTGTCTGCATCTGCCTCCTTAATAGAGTTGATCTGTCTTTGTCTGTCTCTCTGGTCAACAGGCAGTCCGTGTGACAAAACCCAACATCCCAGAGAGCATTCGCCGGAACTACGAGCTCATGTGAGTCTTTCTTGTTTTTTGTGCCCAACAAAGAATGTTCCCTGACCTCTGAAGCCTGTGTTGTGTATTTTGTTTTTCCTCCCAAATGGATGGACCTGACATTCATCCAACTCCCTCTGCCAAGTCCTGTAGAGTGGGAAGACTCTGCTGTTGCATGTCAGTCTGTGAGCGTCTACTTCTTTACTTTCGCTTTACGCTGTATGATTCAACAGGTTGTGCTTAGTCACAGCTACTGTGGTCAGATGAAGAAACAGAGGATTTACGGTAAACTGTAGTCAGATTCAGGAAAGCAATGTGAGGCATCAGGCATATTACATTTTGATCTTAGTTAATGCTACATGCATGTCCCAACTGGTCGACTTTGTTCCCTACTAATGTGTGTTTTCATGGTGTGATTGTAGTTGCTTTAACTCTGCATTTTAGCATAACTTCACTGCAGAGAAACAAAGCACATGCAGGGTGAGCTCAATATGCACACATAAAATTCTCATGAAACAAATACCCAAAATATTTTATCTCAGGAGAGTATTACAACAGAAACATAACAACCTGCATACATGCAAATGACTGTTTGCTGAGCACCATCCCCCATAGTTACCAGCTTTCTGTTGCAAAGCACAAATCTGGGTCTTAAAGGAGCACTTTTTGACCAGATATTTGAAAAACAGAAGATAAAGCTGCATGTCTTAAGCAAAAAGTCAACCTCTCTGTCTGGGGGGGTTTAACAAGAACCGGAAAACAAAGCTGTCCCAGGGGTTCTCTTACATAAATTTACTGTCACACACTTCACTGTAAAAAGGGAATTTAAATGTGTACATACACACTCATCCTCTCTCATCACAGCCCTCACCCTCTCTCTGCCCTTAACCTCTACTGATGAATCCGACCAAGGTCACTGTGATGAACTGGGATAAAACACAGTCTATAAATAACTTCCATCAGCCTTGAGTTCCACTTTTCCTTTATCATCACTTCTTCCAAACATGTCACTAATCAGCTGTTTTCCAAAAATGTTGCATCATTTGGTTATTACATGTTTCTTCCTTTACCTGAAGTTATTCACTGACACATTTATGTCTTTTCATTGTCATGGTTTTAGTTATAGTTTAGGTTACACTGACCCAAATCAAGTGTGTAATAAATGTGTAGTGCTGAATCCTCAAAGGCAAAAATTAAAAGTAGGACAGCACTCCACTTAAATTGTTTATTTGTACATTACATGGATGTTTTGGGCAGCTGGCCGTCCGCAACATGCAAATTGGCAACAGTGTTACAACGAAGTACAGCTGTATAACAAAAAAATGACAAAAAAATTATAATTAAAAAAAAAAAAAAAACTATAACTAACTATATTATCAACCCATACATCTAAAAAAGTCTTTGAACTATATTTAAATGTGAAGTTAATGGAATCCTGTTTTGGAATTCAAATGAACCCTTTTGTCAATGTCCACATCTCCCCAAATCATCTACATATGGCCAATTTGTAGTAATGTAATGTACTTTGAAAATGGATTTTATTATGAGTGTAATCAAACTCAAATGTACCAATTAAAATGGTTAGCATAATTTGCATCCCATTGATGTAGCACGACATTGCAAATAAAAATAATTTTGAAACCAAAAATTATGTTTTTTCAAGATTTTGTTAGTTAACTGAGGAATAGGTTTCATTAGTGATCTGAATCCTGAAACAATAAGATGCTCATGAGGACTGCCCAGTTTCCTTTGAATTTTTGTGACGGAATACAGAATTAGTTTGACTTTCAAACTTAACCAAAGGATCAGAACTCAGTCTTGACCTGCTGATCACTCAGTTGTGTCTCAGACCCTATGACGTCCCTGTGCCAAAACCTTACATTGTGCATCACTTACTGTAACTGCTTACTAGAGATATCGATGATGTGATCTGGTTGTCTGTACTTGGGCTTTTTCTTCTGTCTCATTGTTTCTTCCTCCTCCACAAGTCAAGTGATTTTTCTTGTTCAGAAAAAAATTAGTGCTGATCCACTCTGACGAGTAACTGTTTCCACATTGAGTAAACAATTTAAGTGAGTAGATGAGTCTGATTTTAATAGATTTACTGTGGGATATGCATTTACCTACCAGCTTAATTGCTGAGTTATGACTGAGAGATCCCTGTGTTAAAGTTTCATTTTTAGCCATTTTTATCCTGCAGTATCCAACAGATTTTGCAGAGCTACACACTCAGAATTTTTTGCCCTTATCAAATGCGATTTTAATAGGCAGTGGTCAGTTAAACAGTTCAGAATGTGTTTAAGCTCACATTTGTTTTTACAAAATCCAACACTCTGGCCAGGGTCCAGGGATAAGCAACATCACTCATCAGACTGTTACACAGGCTTTTAAAACAAATGTCAGCTTTACACATTCTGAATCACTTATTAGAAAATGAAACACAAATGAAGAAGCGTCCTCATCAAAAGTTGAACTTTGATCTACTATATTTACTGCACTTCTTATCAAATTTAATTTTAAAATGCAGTGAACAGTTAGACTTCTAATGAGCATGCTTTTACTTTTACTTTGTAATAAGTGGTCCAGTATGTGTTTAGCTCACATTTGTTTTTACAGCCTATGTGAGTGTCTGGGCAGTGGTGTTGTGCACCCTGGGCTCCACTGTGTAACATGATTGTAACTGTTGGAAATGTGTGGCTTTATGTTCATTCCCAAACAGTTAGTCAGGGCTCAGGACTGTCTGACTGCATAGGGTCCGGGCATTTTCTGACCATTTCTGCCCAGTTTTTTGTAAATCTGGGTTTTTCCTGGGAATTACCTACAATTCATTGCCTTGTAATATTTAAAACGATGGCAGAAATCACTGAAAACAAAGGAGTATGCAGTTAGCTATGAACTCTGTGTCTAGCTCTATATTATATGAAGTCCTGACCATCACCAAAAAAATACCTGTGAGGTTATTTAAAGTTAGTGAGTGGAGTGTTCAGGTCTTATGCTGCGTTCATTTCATATGGGAGTTACTGTAATTACCAGTCTCTGACCATATCATAAATAAGCACCATTCATGTCAGTAACCAAGTCAGAATTACTCAGAAAGCTTTTCTAAAAGTTTCAACTTATCCAACTTGGTGCTTCATTTTAACAAGTTCCTGAAAAGGTACACAAACATGGACGCCTCATGTCAGCCAAAATCCAACACTGAAGACAATTAAATTTAAATAGTAGATTTTGGTTATACTGTCTAATTATACCTCTGCACATGTTAAAGGGAATAATGTTGCCTAGCTCTTATATCCATGTCTGTGTGTGTGTGTGTGGGAGCACTGCCGCAGAAATAACAACAGGGGTCACATGTCACCAAACTCAACACACCAATAAGAATGATAAAGGTGTACGTTGTCCAACAGAAAAGTAAAGCAAATGTCAATCAAGCTGCTGTGAAGAAAGTCCTGAGGATTCTGTGAAATGCTGTGTGCGTGTGCAGAGCCTTCGATGGTAAAGTGTGTGTTAATGTTTGCAGGGAGAGCGAGAAGACGAAGCTGCTGATCTCTCAACAGACACAGAAGGTTGTGGAGAAGGAGGCAGAGACAGAGAGGATCAAAGCTGTGATAGGTGAGAAAGACAAAGGAAAATGATGGTTGTTCAGGGCAAAGTGCATAAACCACACTGCAAGCTGACAGTTTAATTATGATTCTGTCTTTTGCAGAGGCTGAGAAAGTGGCTCAAGTGGCAGAGATCAAGTTTGGGCAGAAAGTCATGGAGAAGGAAACTGAAAAAAGGATCTCTCAAATCGAAGGTTTGTATTCTGTAGTGGAGGAAGTTCTCAGATCCTTTGCTTAAAGAAGAACTCTGCTGATTTTACATTTCAGAAGGAGCTGTGTCTGATAAATGTCCTCATGTGATGTCACTTGAGTCTGTGGGTCTGAAAACAAGACAAGTTTGAAAGTCAAAAGAATGTGGGGGTGTGTATTTGGAAAGCAGCTAACCATACATCTATTACACACTCTACACTCCTCATCCCTGCTTCAGGCAGGTGACTCAAAGAGTCACTGACCTTTTCCAAAATTACACACCCAAATCTTACGTCTGAGTTATGTAGGTGCTAGGTTTTGACAAGGTAGAAGAATGTGTGAAATAAAAGTTGTACCTGATGATGATGATGATGCACTCACATTCCTGCATGCGCACAGGTAAGTTGTGGCTCGTTTCGAAGGTTATGTAACCACTTTTCCTAAAGTGGCAAGTGTATGCACATTATTCATCTCTAACTGATCATCAAATAATTTCATCATGTTGACAACGTTAAAAGTAAGCTTTCATTTCCAGCAGCACAAGTTGTCCAAGTGTAAAAGCCTGGTTTTCTAATGTTTCTTCACAATTGCATCACAAATAAAGAAATGTCAGAAGAGTGAATGATGAATGAAAGGATGTTTTGCTGCCTTCTGCCAGTTAATAATAGTTAGGTAGCATGTGTGTAGTACTCCTACAGTCTGAATATCAACAGGTTAAAAAAAAATATTGATATTAAATTGCGCATGTTCACATCTAAATGAAGATATGATAAAGATATATCATTCAGCCCTAACAGATATAGATATAAGTTTGACTAGTAACATGAATTATGGCAGCACAATATTTACAGTTTTTCACTATATCAGAAGCAGTTCCTGAAACTATGTCCCTGTTTGTCAATGCTCCACACACAAACCGAAACCGTATACACAGAATACAAAACATCTTACATCTCTTGCAAAAGCAAACACTACATCGAAAACTATATAAACTTCTAAAAAATGATACTTTAGCTTCCAAACTTAACACACAAACACCAAATATATACATCTTTCCACTGCCAACTGCACACCACTGTGCTAAATCTAAACATTTTTCACATTTCTACTTTTCTAATGATATATGCTGAGTATAAAAGCACTATTACTGTATGTTTTTGACACTCTTCATTTGTAGCATGCTTTAAATATGAACACAAATGCATTGTGGGAACAAAATCTCTTTATTCTCAATACTGAACTGAGGATGACATGAACATACTGTACTGTAAAATACAGTCTGCCTTTACAGTATTTCAGTTACTGTCTATCCTGTCTCTGATCTCATCTGTAAGAATTGTCCGATTTCCTCTGATCTGTCCTCTCGCCACTCCCTGTCCTGTGTCCTCTTGCTCCTCTTCCTCTTTCAGGTCTGCCTCTTTCTCCTCCTGCTCTTCTTCCTCTTACACCTCTTCCTCTAATTCTTTCTCCAAAATTGTCCTCCATTGTTGTGCACACCGAAGAGCAAACCTGACTCCTACAGGTGCATCTCAATAAATTAGAATATCATGGAAAAGTTAATTTATTTCAGTAATTCAATTCAAAAAGTGAAACTCATATATTATATAGATTCATGACACGCAGAGTGAAATATTTCAAGCGTTTATTTCTTTTCATTTTGATGATTATGGCTTTCAGCTAATGAAAACCCTGTGATTTCTGTCTGATCTGATTGGTTACATGTGTCTTCACACGTGCATTCTGAGTTCAGGTGATTGCTAATTGAGTGTGGTGTTTCAGTAGCAGTGTTTAGCAATTAACACAGAAAGGCTTTCAGTTTTGAATGATGTGTCTAATGTAGAGAAGTGTGTTTGGTGTTTTGCAGAAAGCAGCCGAGGATGTAGTATGTAGTGGTGCAAGTCTGGGCTGACATTTTGCTCTTTGTGTATCGAGTTTCAAAATCTGTGCATTATTTTTCATTTTTGTGTATAAGCAATCGTAAAAAACTGTAAGTGTGCTTATTCCACAGCCCTGTTTGTTTTGAGAACTGGTCTGCTGTTGGAGCCGGGAACCAGCTGTTAAAGTGGATCTTGCTTGTTTCAAAGCTCCTTCCTGCTTTCTGAGCTGCAAAACAGAGCGAACTGTACAAACCATCTTGCTGCTGTTGACTCTTGAAAGTGTTTGTTTGTGATTTATAGACGGCGCTTTCCTGGCCAGGCAGAAAGCCAGGGCAGATGCAGAGTTCTATACAGCACAGAGAACTGCCGAGGCCAACAGGGTAAAGAGATGACACAAAACCCCATCTCATGTTAGCCAGGACAAAGAGCTCTACACATTTTGTTTTGTAATTTGAATTCTGTCGCCCCTCTTGTAGCTGAAGTTGACACCAGAGTACCTGCAGCTCATGAAGTACAAGGCCATCGCAGCCAACAGCAAAATCTACTTTGGGAATGACATACCACAGATGTTTGTGGACTCTGGCTCTGCAGGGAGCTCCATAAAAGCCTCTGCAGCCATGGACATTGTGGGTGAGCAGATCCTGGACCTGGATTAAATAATGGGACTCACAGGACCACCCAGGGATGGAGGACTATCTGCTGGAGGGCAGTAGCCTGGCCCACAGGCTGGCTGGCTTGCAGGTTCGCCCTCTGGCCCAGAGAAGCTCTGCTGACCAGGGCCTGTATTTCTCAAACATCTCAGAATCACTGCTAGAAATCACTTTGACAGTTTGAGTAGGAAGTCAAAATCTTCTACCTCAGATTAAAGGACCCAAATTATTTTTGAGGCTTCGCATACCTCTGTTTTTTCTGACAGAAAATGCCATCATTTGCATTCAGAACTATAAATTAGATGGAGCAAAAACTACTTTAAATAGCATCACCTGTGGGTGTATGATAAGATCCTTTTTAAAACTGACATTTAGCCAAAACAATAATTTAAAGGAATTGTCCCTACTGCTGCTCAGCTTTAACAGTCTGTGTGGAAAGTGCACCCAGTCACAACGTCACAGATCACAAATCAATTACTACTTATGTGCTTACACTGTGTTATCTCTTTATGTGAAATGTGTCCCAATTGAGCATTTGATGCACTGATATTTGCAACCATTTGTTCTGAAGAATAAAACGCAAAAATATTTTCTAATCAAGTTCAGTGGCAGGGTAATTATTAATCATCTTAATCAAGCTTTTAGGTGCAATGAATTCAGTCACAGTTTTTCTTCGTTATATGAATTGACCGTTCGCTAAGTCTCATCCCTCCAAGTTACTGTTGCTTCACCTTTCTTGCTAGTCATTTTGTAAACACTCCAGACAGAGGTAGACAAAAGCAGGTTTCCCATTTCTAGCCTCCCACCTGTGATTCTGAAACAGCCACTTTCACTAGCAGTATTTCTGTAGCTAATGGATTCAGCTAACATTAGTTCCATGTAACTCATAAGAATAAGTACCCAGTAAAAAGGATCTCTTAATGTGCACTTCATGGCTCCACAAATAATATCAACTTAAAGAGACTGAGGCTATCTTCCAGTAAACAGCCAGCTTTGTCACCAGTTGATGATTCAAGTACAAGACATGGAAATAAAGAAACCGCATTGTTTTTATATTGCAGAGTAGAGCTTGTCAGCGTTACAGGCAGCTCTTTTCTGTGGAAAGGAGCAAAAGTTTGTTCCCAAGTGCTTTTTTGAGGGGGGAAAAAAAAAACCACCAACAAATTCACCAAGTTAGTAACCCTGCAGGCTGTAAAATTCCACTAACAGAACCTGTCCAATAGGGAAACTCTTTGGATCAGTGGTGTAAGTTATCAGTCAACTCTTATCATTCATCAAGTCAATGAGTCAGTGAGTTACAGACATGAGTAATCCTGTTCTGCTGCTCAGCTACTCATATTTTCATAGTATTCCCTCAAAGAGATACAGCTGGATGAGGGATGAGGGCCTACCAGGACTAACGGTACAAACGCAATGCTAACCTGGACACTGAGTTTAGCTCGAGTTGCAGGTATTTCACCAAATGCAAGAAAGAGCTGCTAACATTAGCCTAGACTCTGATAGCATCCAGGACCAGCTTTGACACAGAGGGGTAAACAACAAAGTAGATGTGCTCGTTGTGAATAGGCTTTTTAAAAAAAAAAAAAAAAAAAAAAAAATAATTACTTTTTTAACCTCACAGAATAATGTATTTAGTTAATATGCTAACTCTTGACCTTGGAAGTAAAGCTATGTTAGCCAGACAAGCTAACCAGTTGCAGCCTACGTTACACCAGGTAAACACACTGTTTGATCAGTTCTAACTCATTTTGTTCTTGTATTTTCAGTTTTCAAAAGGTGATTAAAAAAGACACCATCCCTCTGACTCTTTAAATGCAGATTATCACTCTTTCTACATCCACCTTGCACACCACGAAAGGATAATCACAGTTTATCGGAAGAGATTAGGGATCAGTCAGTTGCAACAACAATTCAAAAAAGTTTTGTAAACGGAGGAGTTTAATCCCAGGATTAAAAAAACGCCCAACAATCCAATAAATCTAGTTTTATATAAATCTTAATTTTTAATTACATGTTCAACATTCCCACAAGTCAAGGGCAGGGCAGCTCTGAAGCGCCTAAATCCTGGAGGAGAACAAACACAAAGACTGCACACAAAGACTTAACAAGATTAGATTAGAAAATTATTAAAATGTTACTTTTAAAAGACCAAATATGGGTCTCTCTGAGGAAGGTGGTCTGTGATTTCTTACTCTGAACAGCTTGAAAAATACTTGCCCTGACCAGACATGTCACTGTAAACAAATTGCAGGGAAGATGGATGTACTTTGTGGCTATCAGATGTAACATCATCACTCCATTTGTTTGTTTTTATATGTTTTTGTAAAATTTCTTTTCAGCACAGAGGACATATTGAATATTGATTGAATTTGTGCAACTGCATGAAGTTGCACCACATTTTGCTATAAACATATACAGTATATGAACCACTGTTTTTCACACTGTACCCTTAGTGAAGACTATATTTGTGCTGTTTGAAACTGTTTGTTTCATCTGTTTTGCTTCAGGATTTTTATTCTAAACAGCGCCCACTTGGAGAAGGTCATGTTTGGATGTGATAGCTTTTGGACTCTGACACAGGACATCAGCTACATTCTGCTATTTTAGCTGAATGTAGATTTTTTTATATATATTACTAAATGAAACCATTTCATGTATGTCCTGTAAGAACCTTTATAGGATATGTACAGTTATGAGTCTTTAGCAATATGAGGAGGAAGAGGTCTTAGTCACTGCCATCTGAGTTTGTAGGAGTCAGTTATTCACTGTCAACTCCTCAGAACCCTTTTTATAAAATCTTATTACTATCTGGACCAGAAACAGGTTGTTGGGCTGGCAGAAAGCATGGCTATGAGCGAGCGATCAAATGATGTGTTTTCCAAAGAACCACTTGGCACAGTGGAGAGAACTGACTCAGTTGTCAAGGTAGTTCCAAATTTGGTGTGGGGCATTGTTTTTTCATTGATTCAGGGAGCTTGGTTTGTTTTTTTTTTGCAAGTGAGAAAATCTTTTTTTTCTGAAGCTAAATGTCATTTGTCTTTAACTCACTGTGACCCAATACAACTTCCATTTATCATGATCAAACAGTCATTCTTTTCCGTGTTTCTCACGGCTCTCTGCTGTCGAAAGCCGCTCCAGTCAGCCCTCAAAGTGACTCATTTTGATTATAATTTCTCAGACTAATTCAGATTTACAATGACTTGAAAGGCAAATGTTTTGCACTGATTTGGTCCTTGATTCCAATTTTGTATGTATAATTAAGATATTAAATGTGAAATCAAGATATTGTCATATGACAATAAAGTACTATGGGTTAATCTTTAGAAATCATTGGCCCTATTAAGATTGTTTTATTTACATTGCAAGCGCAGTGTGATTATATAGGAGGAAAATAAGTAACAAAACTTACACTATGTAAATCTTCTGGTTACCGGATTATTTTGAATGTTGAAAAAAGTACACTTAACTCATAATTATACCATGAAAACTTTTTTATAATTTGCATTTGCCATTATAAATTCATTTAACAAACTCCACTGAATCCATGGAAATGAAAAGTATTTTTTCCAGGTTCTAAAGGACAGATTTACAGTACATTACAAAACATGGAACAATGGAGTACTCTTATCAGAATACATGTTTTAAAGGTCTTTTATGTCCCTAGAGTTTCTAATATATTGTTTTTAAAAAAAGAAAAAAGAAGATTTGAGACTTTTCACAGGGGAAACTGCACAATGGGATACATGAAGCCCTGAGTTATTAATAACAAAGTAACGAACAAAGAAGGAATAAAATGAAAAATAATAAAATGCTGGTTCCTGTCAATTGGATGACTTTATCGTAGATAACAAAAGTCACTGGGGAATAGATAAGGGAATGAATCATTAGAGAAGTTCATTACGGCAAAACCTCCATTACCTGACCTCGTCATCTTCATCGTTTCACTTGACTATTTGTTTCAGTTCCTCTCTGATTCCATCATTTAATCCCGAGGATGTCCTCAAACATGCGATAACAGTTAGTTCATCCCATAGAAATCCCCCATATTCCCAGCAACATGAGTAGGTGGCTATGCATAGCTAACAGGTGACATGTAAGGGTTGTTACTCCAAGAATACAGTGACGCATTTTTCGGGTAAAGACATAGTGAAGACATGAAAGACGAAATATCAATTCGCTTTATTTAGATAAGGTCTAAGGCTAAGGTCTAAGGCTCCTCCCACCTCGGAGTGAAAAGAAGATTTTGTCCAACTGCAGGAAGAGGCGGCACAGCAGCCGAGGAAAAAACACCTAAATCACCTTTTTCCAGGACTTTTTGGAAGAAGTTATCAAGAGAAGAACTTCTGCAACACATGCAAAGTGTAGACACATAACGCACGAGTCTATATTAACTCTGAAGGGGAACAATAACAGCTGCTGTTTTCTGAAAATTGTTATTTTTTGTGAGGAAAAGCACACGTGAGAACATGTAGGATGTCGTGCTGAAGAGGTGACAGCTATGATGGATACACCGTCCATGGATCATGGAGTGGTATGCGCGCCTGTCCTCCAGAGGCTGTGGGAGCACGTGAGAAACGGACAGGAGGAAATCCTGCTGTCACCTTACCTGCCTGCGTTCTGCGCCTTGCTGACGCATGTCCTGTTCTGCGCACCCTTCCTCGTGCTGGACGCGCTGGGCAGCGTCTGTCAGCAGGTCCGGTCTTGGAGGATCGCCGCGGGCTCGGGATCGCCGCCGTCTATCCGGCGGTGGTTTTACTGTTTCTGGAGGGTGCTGTACAAATACCTGACCATCGTCCTTCCCGCCACCGCGCTGTTCCAGACCCTGCGGAGCCCCACGTTCCCGGCGCTGGCTCCGTCCTGCTGGCAGCTCTTTGTGGAAGTCTTCGCGTGTTTTCTGCTTTTTGACATGCTCTTCTTCATATGGCACTTCTCCATGCACAGGTGAGCAGCGCGCGCCTATGCTGAGTTAGAACTAGCATCACCTTCACTCTGCTGTTAAAGAGTCTGCACACAAATATCAGCTGTTGGCAACTTTGATCCAAAAGTATTACAACAATCCCCAACCTGAACCACACACAGTCTAAGGTGTTAATACTCACTCCATTGTCCCAACCAAGCGGGTCTTATTAATATTATTACATTTCTCAATTCCTGCTGCACTACAGTTAAGAGGGACATGTTTACCCCACTACATGTATCTCACAGTGATAGTTACTTCACATACTGACATTTTGAAAACCTTAGGACCTTATATAACACAGAGCACTGTCAAAGAGAAAATCAGACCACCCATCAGTGTGAAAAATATCCAGAATCTGCTCCAGCTGCAATAATAAAATGATGTTTACATGTTAATGCATCAGTAATAATAATCCAGTAGAATAATACACACTAACATTCTGATAGAAATGATTTTACATGCATAGAGGGTGCTTTTACTTTTGTAATGCATGTAAAGTTTATTGAGGATAATTACAGACTTTTACTTTGGTAGATTTTAGATAGCAGGACTTTTACTTGTAATAAAGTATATTAAACTCTGTCCTGTGGTATTTCTACTTTAACGTAAGTAAGGCATCGAGTATGTCTTCCATCACTGGTATTTAAGAATGATGTACTACTTCTCCACACTTAAATAATTGGTTCAATTCCATCTAAATCTCCAGTTTATGAGGAACAGATTATCTGACTTGATGAACTGTGTGGGACAATGACAGATCTGTTCCTCCTGGCCAGGCACAGATTTGATTAATGACATTAAATGGGATTACAATGGCAAACAACAGACTGTGTTTTTATAAGGTAAGATAGCTCCTAGAGTTCCTTAATGTAGATTTGATTTTTTTTTTTTTTTTTTTTTTTTACTTTACAGTTGACTTTTTATTTCACAATCACATCAATCAGGTTTATCTCTTATAGGAAAGAACTATAGGAAGATTACACATCACTATAGACAGACTGATGGAGATTCTGGTATTGTATTTGGTATATAATATGCACTTTTTAAAAAGAGTACTCCAGATTTAGTACTGTGTGTGGTGACTATCCTGACCTGATTTTAGCCACCCGGCTGGGTGCGGGAGAAGACCTTGGTTTAACGCGCTTCTTCTCCTTTATTAAAAAGTTCGGTTAACAGTATTTTCTATTGCAAAGGTGAAATTTGATGTAATGGCTGGCTTCCTGTGTCGGGCGCGTAAGCGTAAAAACCGTGCAATCTCTTCGTCGCCCATGCCTTATTGACTCGTCTGTTGCACCCATGTCACATATAGACTCCACCTGCCATTACCACCTACTACTACCACCCGTGATATGGCCTGACGTAACCTATAAACAACAATAAACACATAGACATAATAAATGGCTCCTACACTCTATATCCATAAAGTTGGATGAATTGTGCAAGATTCAGTACAAAAAAAAGAAAAGAATTGTAAACACTAAAGCAGCAGAAGAAGCTGAGATATCCTGACTTTTAGTCCAGACTAATTAAGTCACTAACATTTTTTCTGAGATAACCCTAAAGGCATCACTATGACATCAGGGAGGAGGAAGCTGATGTCCATGTGTAAATTTGGGGGAAGTTCCCCTTTAATCTGAACCTGTGTGTTTTGAGAGTTGCTGTTTGTTCGTTGTACTGCTGGTGGTAGTACTAATAGAAGTAGTAGAACTCATTTTGTAGTTAATAGACCACCACAGAGACACTGACATTACAATATTCTGAGAATGTTCTAGTGTTTTTCCATTACGGTAACAGTATAAACAGAGGCAGCTGTTTGTCTATTCCTCTTCAGGGTTCCCTGGCTCTACCGTAACATCCACCAGCTGCACCACCAGCACCACACACCCTTCGCCCTTGCAGCCCAGGATGCCAGCTCTGCTGAGCTGCTGTCTCTGCTGCTGCTGGCTCTGAGCAGTGCCTGGGTGGTTGGCTGCCACCCTCTGAGTGAAGTCCTCTTTCATCTCCTCAACAGCTGGATGGCGGTGGAAGACCACTGTGGCTACAATCTGCCCTGGGCTCTGCACAGACTGCTGCCCTTTCTGGGAGGAGCCCCCTTCCACCAAGCCCACCATAGCCTGTACAGCAGCAACTATGCTCCCTACTTTACCCATTGGGACCACCTCTTTGGCACATACCACGCATGAGTGCTGGATTCACATCCAGAGTGATGACACTGTTACATGCAGCAATTTGGGAGTTTACATATTCAGGCTGCATCTAACTGTCAAGATGCATTGAAGGATTTTTCTGCAGATTTTACTTACTCATGAGCAACTTTTCATATGCACACATAACAAGGGATATATCAACATTCACTTTGGACATTTCAGTAACATACAAGACATTGTACAAGACATAAAGGGGACATATTTGAGGTACGAAATATACCCATTTCAAGCTCTACATTTTTATTCTGGGACTCCACTAGAGCAGCTTTGACTCTTTCATGGTTAACAAAAGTCTTAATTCATCTCTGTCTCTGCCTCCTATGAAGTCCAGTTGAGCCTCTCACTGAAACAGGCAGCATTAGCTTGGGACTCCTTAAAAAGCCCACTTCCTTTTGATTGGCAGAACTTCTGGAAGCCTGCCTGGAGTCAGCACACACAGCCGCTGAGAGCACTACATCATCCTCTAACCAGTGTGGAGGTTCTGAGAGATACCTGTAAAACTATGTAACGTAACATAATTGATTGGAAATGGAACTTCCATTTCACCCGTACATGTTTGAGCCTAAATCCGATCAGGAACATGGACGTGGACTGAAGCACAGCATGAACATCCTGCAGCAAAGATTACAGCAAGATGTTAGTAAACCTGCAGCATCACTTATTTACTGTATATACAAAGAGAATTTGCCCAGCTACAGGCTAAAACTAACCAAACTCTTCCCGGCCTCAGCTGTAATTAGCTTTGTTTGGGGGCCTAAAATGCACAGGCACAGACAAACACAGGCACACGGGCACTTTAAGACACGTGATCACAAAATACCAAATGTAACTGACTGTATCTGAAATAAGTATACTGAATCATTCCCTAAACAGGACTATACATGTTATAGTTCACTAAGATTGTGGACAAGTCTCATGCTCCCAGCAGTGCTTGGTACTTGGTATGAATTCAGACAATGGTATTTGGAAGATCATGTCTATGGCTTGTCCTTGGCAAGTGAATGTAGCACAGGGATGAAAAACTTCCTGAACTAATGTGCAACTGACCTCATGACATGGGTGTGTGTTTGAATGGAATTGTATGCTTTCATATTTTTGTAGGTGTGAGGCAGCTGATGGGTGACAGATTTCTTTTGGTCATTGCTGATAATGTGTGTAGTCAAGAGAAAGGCAAACTAAAAAGATTTCAAAGGCATAGATGGACATTTTGGATACTTATTTGCGTTCCTGTCAAGAGTTAGAGAAGACAGACACCATTCTCATTTTTGTACAGTAAATTGAAGCTTAGCTTAGCTTAGCAGAATGACTGGAAACGGGGGGGGGGGGGGGGGTACAAAATCTAAATATTTCAGTTGGACAACAACATACTATACTATACTATAACATATGAAAATGTGTTTAAAGTGAACATATTTGTGCCCAAGCTGTTATGTAATGTTTAATTTGCACTAGTACAAGTATTTTGTAATGATCATGTTGAGTGCTATATTTGGTCATTCACACATGGTTGTAAAGTTTTTCCAAATAAAACCAATGTGGGCTTGATGAGCGTGAGAAAATATACAAAAGCAGGACACATACTGGTGCTTTGTTGTTCGTCTCAGGTTCAGACTTGTGTTGCACTGCTGTGTTTGATGATTTGTATTTCATTGTCTCGATTGATTTGCTCCACAGGGATTTGATAAAGTAATCAAAGCCATGTAGGTTTATTTTTTTTAGAAATCAGACACCTTTGAGGTGTAACCTGTTTTTTTATATAGAACAGATTTTAAATCCCATCATCCCTCAGAGTTAGCTGCGGTCATGTCAGGATCTGCATCTCCTTCAGTGCTCATGTTCTTTTCACACAAAAGAACGATACTTAAGAGCATGAGATTGCTCAAGCTTCATGTACTTCATCAGAGGTGAAGTACATGTGACTCACCATGTGGGGCCTTAACAAGCTTGTATTCTTTCTCATTATTCATCATTATTCACTTCTTGTGTCTTTCTAAGCATAATTTTACAACACATAAATTGGACTTAACTCACAGGCAGCTGCTGATTTGATAACTATTAACATATTTTTTGAGCATTTCTAATGAAAAGTTAAAGTATTGAATTCAATGAAGAGTGACTGTTTTTCTGTCCTGACTTGCCTTCAACCATTTTTTTCTGAGAAATCCTTTTGATGGTAAGAACAACTTGGCCTGCATATTCACGACACCGAACATCTGCTTTTCATTACAGGCTCTTTCAATAGGCTTTTCGAAGTTTCGCAACATCGGAGTGTATTGTAAATTGTTAAAACGTGCTTGTACATTTTGAGGTACTTGCTCATATGAACATAATGTAGTGGCTGTGTAAACTGCTCTGCCTGGGAAATGAGGGAAGTCGAGGAACGAGAGAGAAATAAGCACTGGGTGGTGGTGGTGTTGCCAAGAGATGGAATGATAAATGTGACCCAAACCGGAAACAATCAGGCCTTATTACAGACCCCACGTCAGAGTCAGGGCGAGCCATGCAGTTCTGGATGACACACCAAAACACACGTTCACAGCGAGACACACGTCAACATCCTGCAGCCAACATCATGCTGTCAGTCAGTGGAGCATTTTTGAAGCACTGTCTGTACATTGGGAACTGTCCCCTGAATGAATCACCAAGGTTATAGCCATAACAAACTGTGCAGCGTAACAACAAGCAGACAGAATAAAACTCTGAGATGTCAAAACAAAAGAGAGAGGAAGCACAGGGCACTCTGCAGCCATACTTATCATCAGAGCAAATACTAAAGATTTCCCATTCATATTTCCTGAATGTTTTCCATTCAGTGACAAAGGCCAGATTCATATTTCTTCCACCATTCTGTAAATATCCAATTAGTGAGCCTGATATAGCCGAGGCTGCCTGTTGTCACAGTAACCGAGTTTCTTGCCCTCTGGTCTGTAGCCGTTTTAAGACGACCTTCACTCCCATCTTACATGGGAGGTCAGTCAGTGCCCAACTTGTTTGCTTTCTGAAACATCTCACTGCACTTGTCATTAGTAGGCTGTTGCCAAAGACTTTTTCTGAGGAAGCTTTAAGCCGCAAACATTACTGTAACAGGATTCAAGAGCTGCAACTTCGGCTACGATACACATTGTTTGGCTGCTTATAAATGTGAAATCTGTGTATGTACAGCACAGTCAACATATTAGACCATGTTGTCAAAGCTGGACACTTAGGAGGTAACACAGGCAATACATAGTCATTATTTTTGTAACAGTGTGACAGGAATGACGTATTTTTGGAGGCCAACCCAGATGTTAACGTCACACTGGTTCCTTGGAAAAAAATACAATAGGATTCTTCCATTGGCTTTTGGATTACTGCAGAAAATAATCTCTTTTACAAAAAAAAGTTCATGATACTTACATGTTTGTAAGATGATTTTTGAAGCCTAAATACACAAAAGCTAATGTTAGGCTATAAATGAACTACACCACGGTCGCATGACTTCAACGTAACCACCACTAAACTTCCAACTTGTAGTTTGATTTAGCTCTGACCTCTTCTACAAAAGCCTTTCCTCTTACAAAGTTAGTAATAATTTGCAAAAGTGCAGAGTATAGACCCAACAAGGCTGTAAAGGTGGACTGGTAGGTAGATTGGTTTTGTTAGCAACTTGTTAGCAACTGGCCTTTTTAAGAGAGTAAGAGTGTAAAGAAATCTGGGGTATTTACTCACATATTTTATGTTGTAGAATAAAATGTGACACTGTTTTGAGCTTGTGTTAACCATAGACCTTGTTTCAGTCATTTCACCAAAAACCCATTCAAAAAGCCCATAGACTTTGAGAAGAAGTGCTAAAATGCTACCTCATTTCCTGGTTTTAGGATTCTATGGCATTATTATTGTATTAGTTATAGTTGCCCGAGACATACAACTGTTGCAAAAATCTCTTAAGGAAATGTGCTTATAGTGTTTGCTTTCTTGCCTCATATCTGTCGGTATACTCTGAAGCTACAGCTAGGAGACAGTCAGCTTAGCTTTGCACAAAGACTGGGAAACGGAAAACAGGGAAAAAAATTAATTTTATGTACCTCATATCTAACATACACACATGAGAGTGGTGTCAGTCTGACTGAAGGTAAGAAGGCAAATGAGCAAATATGTGGAACTGCATCCAAGGTAGATTAAGGAGTCAGTATTAACTTACTGCAGACCATGTTTTCTCTTACATCTGTTCTATACTCACATGCTTGTCACAATCTAATCTGTACATCACTGTCTATATCTCACTGTCTGTCTGTATCTTAATCTTTGATTTTCCTCCTTGACCTCACCTCCTGAGGTCTCACTTTTCATACAATGTGACACACATTCCTAACCACAAATAAACAATAGAAAGTTTCACACATTTCAGAGGATGAATCTGATCTGTATCCTTTATTTACATCTTCAGTGTCCACTGGTACATGGAAACAACAACACACTGCTCCTGTGATCTGGTTGAACACTCACAGAAAACGTAGTGAGAACAGAAAGAGATACGAGTCCAAGATCTTTGTCTGCATCTGCTCGCCGTCAACGTGAGCAGCAGGCCATCCATTTTGTTCATTAGCGGATCCTCCACTCAAGTTTCCCATGGTTCTTTGTTTGTGTGTCATGTATGAACTGTGACCTGTAAGCTGATACTGTTAGAGCGACTGATCTGAATGTGAGCAGTGCATTATATCATTGGTCTTCTTCCTTAAAAATGGAAAAGAAAGGCCACAGACCGAGTTGCTTTGATTAATTGTAGTGGAAAGGAGATCATGTACAAAAACAAATGAAAAACAATGTCAGTTTGGTATTTTAACTCCAAATATTTATCTTCATCTTGATATTAGTCAATCTTAACATGGTGTGTAAACTGAAAAAGTAAGAATCCGTTGTTGAGTAATATTTAAGGCAACCTTTCATTTGAGATTCATGAATTGTTCTTTATTGTCGTAGAAACTGTTACCATCTCTCTTCCCAACAAAATTCATTTTGTGCTGCAAATGCGTTGTCATGGTTACGAAACCTGCTCTACCCTAAGTAACTTACAAATTTACATATATATCTACTCTGTTGTAAAAATTAATAAATTAGAACAATAAATAGTCTTTTATTTGACACAAGCAGCAGAGGTATCAAAGGCTTATAACAAAAGAAAAGAACTGTATTTCCTTTAGGGATCCATAAAGGGAATGCGACAAGGTGACCCCCTCCCCCACTCTTGGTTTTAGTTTACAGACAATTAAAAAGGCCATTTTTAACATAAAAGTGATGGATGACTCAGTTGAAGATATGTTGGCTGCACGTGGTGCTAGGTCAGTGGGTTGAGCCAGTTAAGATAGTTTGTTGCCTAGGAATGTGGTCAACCTCTGCCCCCTTGTCCTGTTCCACTCCCCTCAATCCCACCACCTCAAAAGATGCCCAGAATGGCATCCAGTTCTCCAAGCCTGAGTGGTGGCAAACATGTTCCTCAATCGCCGACACCTTGCTATCGCTGTAGCTCGGGGGAGTGGAAAAGAGGCATGTGAAGTAGGGAAACAGGGTTGGGGAAGATAACCCTGCCACCGGGACCCCTGCACAGCACCTACGTATCAGGAGGCCGCAGGAGGCGGGAGGTGGGCCGACAGAGTTCATGTCTTGTCAGGTTGCCTCTGGGAGGTCATTTCACTGCACCAGGACACATGAAGCGCTGATTAGTGTTTGCATCGAGTGGGGAGGCCAGAGATAAGTTGAGAGGAAGACAGATGTCAGGGGGAAGTAGAGGGTGGGGGACAGCCGGCCCACTAGTTCCCACCAGGCTGCGCACACAGTAGGATGTGCTTGGTTTGTTCCTTTGGTAAATCTTGTGCCTTTTTACTCTTGTTGGTATCACTATTGTTGACTTTAGATCTGCGGCACATTGTGTGTCCACTGTCCAAATGATGGGGACTGATATTCAACTTCGGCCGTGTAAGATGAAGTACAGTCTCTAACCCTTACACAGATTCCAACAGTCGACCCTCTGTTGAAGACATTCTTGGCTTATCTCCTTGTCCAGCTTATTGTCTTTTCAGTGTCTTTCCTCCTACTGTAAGACTTTACGCAGAGCTCAGCTCTCTCAGAGCATGGACTATCTGCAGCCACACTCAGCCACCACCATGCCTTCAAACTTGTACTTGTAGGTGACCACGCCTGTGTCATCCAGGTACAGCAGGGAGATGGGGTCCAGCTTGGTGGGCACACAACAAGCTCGTGCTGCCTTCTGAGGACTGTTGATGTTGACCAGCGTCTGGACAATGGCATGCTTGGTGGGTGTGACGTGTTTCGTCAGTGGGAAGGAGCAAACGCCAGTGCACTCGAAGGCATCGTAACCAGTGGGTGCCAGGATCCAGCTGTCCCATCCGATGTCTTTGAACTCTACATATAGAGATTGTTTCTTGCAGTGGTTGCCTTTGGCATTGCGACGAATGCGGGACGCTGTGTCGTAGATCAGATTGGAGCGCATCTGGATGAGGTCCTCTTCGTCTGGCTCAGCTTCTTCATCTCCCCCCTCCCTGTGCCTCCCCAGCTCACCCCACAGGCTCGTCCCCAGGTCGTTCTGGAGAACTGTGTTAGAGGTTTCATGGTCAATCATCTCGTTCAGCTCGCGCTTGTCGTCACGGTGATCACTGCTTTGGTCATCAGAGAAAACAATCAGCAGGGGTTTGTGTTTTTCCTCAGGGCTGGTGTCGATCTTCATGTCTCCTTCAGGTGGATCCTTGTCTTTGTTGTCTTCTGTCACACCTTGAACATCATCATTAGTCATACTGGCAATCTGCACTTCCAACCGGTGTGTGGTGCCGTGGTGAGTTTTGCGCCAGCGTTGAACAGCAGCGGTGAGGTCAAAGGCCTCCCAGCCGTTATCGGTGCCATAGACCTGGCGTGAAGCCAACTCCACCAGCTCTATCCGCTCCCCTCCCCCTCTGAATGCGTCTCCCCTCATGCCGTTCCCGTCAGTCATGTTGTCATCCAGGTCATGTGATTCCAGTTCATAGATTGTGACCTTGCGGTCGACACCGGCGTAGAGGTGGCGGTCGGTCTGAACGAGGGTGTAGAGGCGAAGCTCAACCGCTGTGATGCGTTCGTGATCGGGGACTGACACGTTGAAGAGGAGAGGATGGCGCCTCACTCCTCCAACACCCACAACACTGGGAGATGAATCTGGGGAAGAGAAATAAGAAGTCCATGTCAAACCTCTGTACAGATTGTCTTTCTTAATGTCTTCAGAGTCCTGCAATATATCTTAACTCTTTCCAAACCTAAACCTAATGAATATTTGTTCTCATTTTCATCCTTAATTGGGAAACAAAAAACTTCTATTTAAACAGAAAGAACCATTTTCATATGATCATTACCTTGCAAAGCGAAGTAACAAAGAACGGGGTTGTGGCTAAGGCTTGGATTCAATCAATTAAAATCTGGTTGGTATGTGCTTGAAGTCAGTCTACTTTAAAAATGTATGAAAGAAGACCTTCCCCCCAGTTTCACTATTTTTTGGTCTTGCAGGCAAGAGTGTGATGAGTAAAATACAAATAATATTCAGATAAAAATAGTAGAAAATAAGTGAACTGTACCCTCATTTTTGAAGCTGCGGATGATGTTGGCAGATGGCATGGCTGTGTGGTCATTAGCGAAGCGGTTGTAGAGCTCCATCATGTACTCAGGCGGCTCTTCTCGTGCGCTCCCAGGAGGCATCGGAGGACCCGACAGGTTGAAAGTGCGCAGGAACTGTTCCTTCAAGCTCTCCAGCAGGCTCTGCATGTCCACGCTGCCGTCCTGCTCCAGCAGAGACAAATCCACCACCCCTCCGTGCCCGTCTCCCAGCCCTGGAGAGGGGCGATGCCTCTGATGGGTGCCTGAGATTGGGTTGCTCTTGCCACAGAGAGGCCCCTGAAGCAGCAGGGTGGAAAACAGCAAAACCAAAGTCTTGGAGCTGCAGATGGTTCCCGGTTGAGAGACCCAAATGCTCGCCATGGGAAAAACAATGTGCTGTTGTCTATTTAATGCCCTCTGTGGTTGTCTCTGAATGAGCTGATGCAACAATAAGACAAAATGATTGTGATCTCTGGACCTGTTAATCCAAAGGTCAATTTAAGTAGTGTTCAGAAAGCTCTGGTTCCTGGCAGTAGTCAGTCGTGTTGTTGACCCTTGCACTGACCAGTGTGAGCCTCTCTGCAGGAGCGTGTATTCCTGCTGCTCTCCTCCAGATCTCACAGTATTTATTCTCATGCACACCTTTTGATGTCCTTTGTGACAGGGCGGCAGTTCCGGTGACAGGGTGGCCGAGGCTTGTCTTTGTCCGTCCGACTCATCTCTGTTGTGTCCTCTCCTCTGTCAGTCTCTGTCTCTGAGCTCTGCTCTGTTCTTCCCTGCTCTTTCTTTCTGTCCCTTATCTATGATATGGTGGGCTCTGCATTGCTCAGTGCTTATGGTCTCTTTGCTGGTGTGTGTGTGTATGTGTGTGTGTGTGTGTGCGTGCCCTCAACTTTGTGTGATGCACATGTGTTATCTCACAACTTCCTTAATGAGGATTTTGTAAACACTGTCCTGTAGCCTCTTCCTTGTGGAAGCGCTATTTTGTTTGGGTGGGTGCTCCGGGGTTGATATTCTTCATTTGTTTATTTGCTTTGTAAATGGTGGACTTCTGCGAGCAGCTGTCTAGGCTCCATTGAGCATTTCTTTTTGACAAAATACACCAAGGGTCTGTTGATCTTGTTGAATGTAACAGGATATATCTATTCGACAACACTTGTCCAAATGAAATTGAAATGCAATGGGGTGTGAGGCCTTAATGATCCAGAATGAGAGATATGGAGCTCTGGAGTCTTGAGACCATTTCAAGTAGCTCATGATGATGTAGTGGAGTAGCACAAAATAATCATTCATGTTCATTCAACGAAGCAACACTGTTATGTTACGCTAGCTGAAATGTTCTGTGTGCACTTCCTCTTCTGGTAAATGGACAGTGTCTGTGCACAAGAGGCTCCTTAGAAATGCAAGCGCACGTACGATGAGGCACATTCATGAGGGGTAGACAGAACTTTACAGATTAGGGCAGTGGTTCTCAAACATTTACACATCAAGGACCCTAAACTGACACTAATTAGATCACGGACCCCCATGTCATAAGATTTTTGCTTTTAGATGTTTTATGACAGAAAGTGTCTCAAAGCCATGACCAGAGTAGTCACACATTGTGTCATTGTGTTACTTATGGATGGAATTATAGTGAAAATTCCTCTTTTCGCTGGGGACCTCCAGGTAGCCCCTAAAGGACCCCACTACTGGATTAAGGTGTCAGCAACAAGTGAAATGTGACAGCTACAGAAACTGGGTGACTCATGAAGACGCCATCCCACAAGTCATCACTGCATGTACGGATATACTGTACATGGTGACACGGACTGTCGCTGAGATGATGAGAATATCATTGACTTCTCTACATTTTTGAATAACTGTCCGATTCGTCATCTGAACCCTCGTCCCACTACGCAACCATCCTTCATTCCTGAGCTTCTTTGTGTGACCTGCAGATACACTCCTGATTGCGGTGCTGCACAGAGATGGGAAGGAATGAACTTTTTCCTGCCTCTGCCACTCATCTGCCAGGCTGACAGTTGACAGACGTGCTGTTATCTGTCGCTCTGTTAAACTGCTGCCACAACAGACTATCACATCTTCCTGATGGCCGTAAGAAGGCTTGATAATGGCAATGTCCTTTTTGCACACACACACACACACACAGACACACACACACACACACACACACACACACACACACACACACACACACACACACACACACAGACACACACACACACACACACACACAAACACACGATCAGGCCCCACCATATGGTCTCTATTATGGTGTAAGAAATGAGGACTTATGAAGAGGCCAGGGTTGCTATTTTTGAACTCAACCTTCCAACAGAGGATACTTGGTGCTGTTATGTGACATCCAGATTTCATGGTTTTCCTCTTTGATTCATTAATGCTATGATTTTTAAGAATAGAAGCATGTCGAAAACTAACTGCCCAATAAATTTACCATCTGTTTAGCTCTGATTTGGTCACCAACTCCTGAGGGAAAAATCTGGCAGTTAAAAGCTCCTCTGTGGTCATTGGCTAGTTTAGTGGGCAGGAAGCACACAGTTTATTTTGTTTTTTAGTTTTTATTTTTTCTGCTGTGTCTGGAGACGAGGTTGCTGAGAGTGAACCACAAGAGTAAAACTAAAGCAGTGAGCTGAAAGACACTGCGTACCTCATGGCTCCAAGCTGAGGGGACCTGCAGTGTCAGGTGATAACTCTCTGTGGGTTTGTCACTATTACACACAGTCACTCTAGCTTTTGTTAATATGAAAAATATTGATTAGCGCAGCTTTAATTAAACAGTTAAACTGCATTCACTGAGGTGAATAATAGACATATCTGCTTTTTCGCCGTTGCTCTTTAGCGTTGTTCAGTCGATCACACTCAAACATGCCAGCAACTATTAACTAGGTTCACATTATACTTGTCAAACATCAGCATGTCGTGGCTAAATACAGTGTCACAGAGCCACAAGCCTGTCAGTAAAGGCCTGATGTATCGGTTTAACCAACAAGCACACTGTTCACTGCGTCTCTTTCAGGCTCATTGTTTTTTCAATTGTCTTCCGCTCTCTTGGCTTCTTGCTTGACTAAGGTGGTCATCAGTGAAAGGTGCACTGATTGGTCTGTAGATAAAATAATGTATGTTGTGTAAAGATTATCTTATGCATCAACAAAAACCACTTCAGTTTGTGCAGTTTTATTAATTTACCAGAGAAATGACACATCAAATGATCAGCTGATTATTTACTCCATATGACACATAGTACTTGCATCGTCCACCATTAACACTATGCAGTTCAGTTGTCAAGGAGTGCAATCTAAGCTGATGTTGTCCTGCCTCGCGTTTCCATGGCAACTCAATTCTTCCATTTTCAAGTTGCCAAAATAACATTAAAATTTTGCAAAGAAATAATCCCCCAAGTGTGGTGCTTCCTTTTCTGGGAGTCACGATCCAGGAAGTCCATATACAGTGACACCACCTTTCCAAATTTGTTCTGTGTTTGGAGTCTTTATTGCAAATAGTGAAATTAAGACTTTCCTCACAGACACAAACAAGTGAGCCAACAATTCATCTTCAGGACCAAACAGCTCAGATGGAAACAATCCAGTGCCATCCCAGTGGAAGACGATGGTATTTTCCATAACCAGCTCCTGTGAAATTAGTTCTGTTCAGGGTCATAAATCCATATACTCATGAGTCTGATAATGAGTGGGAATGACTGTTAGGTGGGAGCTTGTCTCTTTCCGCCGAGGAACTGCTGAATGTCTCTTTGGAGCTCCTCGTTGCGTCTCTGGGCCTCGTCTCGACTGCGCTCGGCATTTCTCAGGCAGATCTCCAGAGCAGCCACACGGCGGCGCTCTGCCTCCAGAGCAGACTGGAGCTCTGCCAGTGAGGCCTTCAGCTCCTTGTTCTCCTGCTGCAGACTGAAGGAGACAATCAGAGACACAGAGAGTTCAGATACACAGTAAAACTATTAGTCTATCTGGACACAATCTATGTCCTTTTATTGGTCACTGATTAGCAGATGACTCAAGTCCAAAAAGACTAAGTAATATTGAGTCTTAATTTAAATGTCTGAAAATACAGCAGTTGACTGATATTATTTAACCTATTTTCCAAGGTAAATAAACTTGTTTTTTTTCTACTCCTCTTTTTTATTTTTTATTTTTTCAGCCAAAAATGGATGTTGAATGTGTTTCATTTCCTCAGAAGTTCCTGAATATGAACTTTCTTTTTAACCTTTCAGTTGTTTCACTTCAGTCTGGGTGAATTTCATGTTTGAACAGGAGGACTGAATCCTCCTCTTTGAGCTGCAGTGGCTAAAAGTTTTCACAAATTGAACTCTTTCAGGTTGTCAAGCTAAAAATTGCTCCTGAAGATCATTTAGAAGTCAAGTTTTCATCAGACAACACTGATAAAACATTGATTTTATGGTTCCATTTTAATTCATGTTACCTTTAAAGGTCATATCAAAGAATGAGTAGCACATGTGAAGGTTGGTGAGGGTCTGTCAGTTGTTAGTTTTAACCTAGTCACTGTGTCTCCTCGGCTGAACTCACCTGTATCCAAGCGGCTGCTTGTCTTTCTTCGGCTCAGACATGTTGTTGACCTGCTGACCTGAACCCGCCACTGTCAGGGTCTCTGCACTCTTCTGATGGGACAGCACCCGGGCAGGCTGGGACTCACTGTCTGGTTTTTGGGAGCCAGCTGTTGACGAAGCTGTGCTGTCACTTCCTCTTCGGGACATGAGCTTCTCCTCCCCTTCCTTGTTGGTCATCTGAGACCCCCCAAACAACGATCCTGAACCCCGGAGATCCAGGATCTTAAAAATGTCCTCTGAAAACGTCCCGCTCTTCTCCTCCCCGCTCTCCTGGATGCGACTCCACCGGTTGAGAGCCTCGGCCTTTGCTGCCATCCCTGTGAGGGGGCAGTTGAAGCTGGGCAGGGTCTGAGTGCGTTTGCGGGGACTTCCGAGCCAGTCGTCTGTGGACTGCGACACAGGCTCTGGAAGGAGGGTCTGGCTGCAGTTTTCTCTGCCTGGACCTGGACTGTCAGTGTCCTCTTCCTCTTCTGGAGACTCGGACAGAGACGCATCACCCATCTGAGATGAACACATAATGGAAGGAATGGATGAATTACAGACATACATACAATATAGAAGTGTTCATGTGCAGAGGTAGTTTTACAGTCAGAGAGAGAGAAATAAACTTAATTGAAGGAAAGACAAACCAAAAAAAAAAAATCAACTATTTGTCATAAACTATGACTTAATAGTGACATCTTTGAGTTTGGATTTTTCTCTGTTAGTTGTAGGTCCCATATTCTACACTTTTTGTTGTATTTGAAGTGTTGATCCATAAGAAGATATATTTGTGGTTTTAAGAACCAAAAACCATCTCAGTGTAGTTTTACATCTCCTCTCTCAGGCTTTTCTCTGGAGCTCTTGTATCGACAGGTCGGTGAGCCAATCAGAAGAGAGGAGGCTCTCTTCTGACTGGCTCACTGTTTTCTGAGCGATTGACTGAGATTTCAGGTAAACAATCAGAGAAACCAAATCCTGCAAGGTTTGGAGTGCGGGTCCAGGTGGGCGGGGCTTGGGGCATGGCTGAGAGCGGTGACTTATTTT
The DNA here is from genome assembly GCF_002260705.1 of Seriola dumerili. Classification (NCBI taxonomy): domain Eukaryota; kingdom Metazoa; phylum Chordata; class Actinopteri; order Carangiformes; family Carangidae; genus Seriola; species Seriola dumerili. Next base: position 9,936,221 of record NW_019174272.1, on the reverse strand, counting down.
TTGTGACATCACAAATTTACAGAAGTCCTGACGACTGGTTGTAAGTCTCAATTTCTGAATACAGGCTGTGTGCATTTCTCTGTGGACTGAGGGCTTTGATACTTTCACAGTATTAATATAGAACCTAGAGCTGCTTTATGATCAGAGAAGAAAATAGACACTTGAGTATTAAACTGTCAGCATGAGGAAATGGGTGTTTCTGAGATGCTTTGATTGAATCCACATAGTGAAGAAAATCAAAACATGAGTATCTGATGATGGTACAGTATATTCACACAAATTAGTATTTTATGTAGCACTGAGATTACCAGGTACTACTAGTCTCCATGCCAGAGGGTACTAATAGTAATACACATCAGACTGTATATGGATCCAGATGATGGAATTAGCACTTTAACATTGGACACATGGGAATTTCTTCCCACCAACAGAAAGTCTTTTAGATATCCTGATGTTTTTTTCTTTCCACTGACCTCATCCTATATTTTGGTTATGTAATGTCTAACATCAGAATCTGTTTTAAAAACAGGATATTAAAACCCTTCGAGAGGCTCAATGTACCTCTGCAGACTCCCAGCCCACAAAGCTTCTGGGAGTGTTCTTCTGGCTCTCGGCCTTGTTTGATGGAGGGGAGGGGAGCACGTCTTTGGAGAGAGGAAACAGAGCCTCGTGTTGTCTGATCATCACTGTCATCAGCTTCTGGATCTGAGGAGTTGCTGTGAAGAAAAATAAACACAAATGTGAAAAGATTATGATCAAAATGTCTCATCTCTAGCTTCTTATGCAAATTCTTGATTCACTTTTGAAGTTACTGGATTAGTTTTAGATTTCTATTGCACTTTTTTCTTTTGTTATTTTCCGTTATTTTTCATACTTTCATATTGAAGTTTGTGGAATTGATGAAACATGCCTTCCTAAACTGTGTGGACTTGTTTGTTAAAGGCTGTTTTTATTTCACTAAATAAACTGCCCAAAAAAGAGAAGGATGTAGTCATGTCGCAGTATTGCCACATTGTTGCTTAATAAAAATGTCACATATCATTTGGATTCTGTGCAGCCAGAGAAACACAAAATATCAGAAACATAATTCTAAGGTCATAAGATAACACATTTAATCATCTTCTCAGCTCCTCACAGATACATTGTGTGGAGCAACACGTTTGTTATATGTGTTGATCAGTGAGCGGTGTGCTCTCACCCTTCATCACAGTGATGGGGTCTTCTATCAGAGGTTTGAGCAGGTTGATCCCCATCACTGTAGCCAGGTTCTCCACATTCATCTTATTCACACTGGAGTGCTGCTGCACCTCAAACAAAAACCTGAGAAAAAAAAGACATGACAACCATGTTTAAGAGATGTATGCTAGGTATGTGTCAATACTAGAAACTGATCTCAGAGCAGCGTTTACTCAGTGTTTTTCACCAGAGGGACGCTGAAGTGTCTTGCTGAAGGACATTTATGTGAACAATTAGTGAGACATCCTCTCTAACCACAAAGGGCGTCTTCTCTGGAATTTCCCATAATGCTTTGTGCTGCAGCTTCTACTCACCGGCACACATAACTGAGGAGGTTGTAGTTAAGTCTGGGGAGAAGGGCGATTTGTTTCTCCAACTTTTCCCAACCCTGAAGAGGAGCAACAGATTAAAGGACATGTGCACTCAAAATACTAATGCACACACACACACACACGCACGCACGCACGCATATACACATGTCTGCATTTACTCAGATGTGGACAGACCTCTGTGTTGTTGTAGTCCAGCAGGGTAGTGCAGTCCAGGAAGTCCTGGTACTGAGTCCAGGGCACCACGGGCTCTGGCAGCTCCCGCAGGTACAGCTTGAGCAGTGACGCCACCGTGTGGACATCTGTGTCACTGCAGGCAATGACACATCCAATCCACATCCACTTAGAGTTTAACTCACATCTAGACATTGTGTCAGTACAAGGAGCCAGTGTTGGTTGCATGAGTTATCACAGACATGTAGTTTGTTTGATTACATGCTGTATATGGCGACCTTTGAACTGGGCTTAAATCTGATACAATGTTAACTGGATTCTACACATATATACATATGTATCAGGCTGTTACAGTTATAAATCTATTTTTATTAACTTGGGGCTAAATGTTTACTCCAAGTATCAATGAGCTCAGTGTTTTATCAAGTGATTTTCCATTATGATAAGACCTGTGTAAATATTGTATAAAATATTTATATGGTGGGCTGTAGTATAAACAAGGCCTGTTTAAAATTCTAATGTGGTGAAGACAAAGTTCTCTAGGTATTTGTTGTTTGGGCGTGTGGGCCTAGTTTTGTATCAACTGTGTCTGTTGAATTGTCTTGTTTGGATTTGACCAAAATATAGATAGAGGGGAAGACACAAATTCTTGTATCCTCTGTTTTGTTCTTGGCCTGAGATATGAAATAAAACATCTTTCAGCAGCCTTTATTTACATTAGATTACGGACAAAAATTAAATTAAATGGATGTCTTAATCAACAGCACTGTCAGAGGAGCTTGCGATGTTGCGTAACAGAGACGTCCTCCTGTGTGACTGACAGAACAGGATGTGGTGTCGCCTTCAGCTCTGAGCTGATAGAAATTTATCTTCATCTCTCTCATTTGTACTTGCTTTGCAGAAAGAAAAAAAAAAAGCTGATGCTGTTGATTGATTGAGGTTAGGGCATTTTCACCTTATATAGCAGTGACCTTCTTAAGCTCACGCCATGTACCAGCCGGGTTTAAAGAGGATTTAAAATAATTTTGGTCCTTTCAAATTTCCATGAGATGTGTGACTCTGTCAGTGTGATGAATAAACCTCTTTATAACCAATGAACATTCAACATTTGTTGTGTATTTCAGCAATGTGAATAACTCCACTTCATATACAATACATGTCCTGTATACACAAAACCACTTTTACTGCTACTCATCGATACCTGTGTGTGTATTCATGACTATTTGTAATCAACTCATTCACATGGCTCTGGTCTGTGCAGAAGGAACCGTGGGTGTGTTACCTGGGGAAGGAAGGTCTCTCTCCTGCATCAAAGGCGTCTCTGAACTGTTTGACAGCGTTGTCCTGGCCGGGCAGTCGGAAGATGCCCTCCTCATCCAGCCCATGTTCTTTAATGAACTCGACACATTTCTGCACCAAGATTGGTACCATGTGAGGCCCAAAACGCTGCTCATACGTCACAGTATCCATGAGACTTTTTGCAAACACTGCAGAGAGGCATTACATGACATCTTAGACCAGTAATGTATCATTATAATAATCAGTATAATCAGAAAACATTTAACAAAATTCAAATCAACACATTTTTATCACTTTTACATGGTGTTTAAGCCAAGCGGCAATTCATGAAATGAGTGCCAAAACCTGTAGTTCCTTAAATGACCACTAGAGTCTGGCTCCAAAAGAGTCATTCCCCATAGACTGCCATGTTAAAATGTCTAACTTTACAGCAGAAATAAACATCTTTACGACCTGGTACAAAAAACGCTTTTAGCCTCTATAGCTAATTTCTGTATGGGGGTGAATTTATTTTTTAGGCTTAAAGTTATGCATAATTGAGGGCGTGGCCACTTTGAGTGACAGGTGGGTGCCATCACAGTCTGCTAGCTGTCTGCTCAACATCACCTCAGCTCATTTGAGCCACTGAACACGACATTTCGGTCGTGGTTGTGGTGTTGGTGCCTTTTGGAGGATTTTTTCATGCAAATATCAGACAAATAATATGGCTTGTTGTGCAGTTAATTGACTGTTAGCTTAGCTCATTAACTAGCTAATTAGCCAGATACAGGAGGAATTAGCTAGTCTCCAACTATGCCGTAACTGGGAACAATAAATTCTTGGAGCCTTGTCATCACCATAAGGTTGCAAGGAAACCAGCAAAGACTCCAGGAAGTCACTGCTCCTGGCTGAGAAATAGTCCGGCACATGACCCCCTGGAAAAACAGCAGAGTTCTTGTACGTTTGTGTAATATGTTAATGAGCAAGCTTGACTGGTGCTGGAAGGTGGATTTTTTGTTACCTCCGTACAGAGTTTCCCTTCTTTATGCTAAGCTGAGCTAATTGTATCATGGGCATGGTTTCATATTTAACGGATAAACATGAGAGTGGCATCAATTTTGTCATCTAACTCTTGACCTCACAGTGAATAAGCCAGTTATCCAAAACAACACCTTTAAGGGATTTTTTGTCACACTGAGTCATTACATATAGCAGCTACTGCTGTGATGACTCAGCAACAGATGTACATAAAATATTTAAACAGCACCCTTCTCATTCATCACCACGCTGTATGTATTGACATTTCTTCCTATTTGTAACCTAAAAATAAATAGTGTTTGAGAAACCTAAACTCTATTTTCACTGAACTTAATTTCTCATAAAGTTTAGTCCAGTCAAACAAGACAGTTGCATCACACATAGCCTAAGTTTATTTTATGTAAGGTTTTTATCAGTTGATTTCTGTTTTGGGGAATTGACAGGGAAGGAAACATTTGATGAGAGAATGAGGGGGGAAAAGTGAGAGACAAACAGTTTTTATAACATTTGAAAATTTTACTGAACCTCCAGTTGTCGGTACTCCAATGACTCTGCGTAGAGTGCGCACCCACTCCTCCATGTCACTCTGGGAGCTCGCCATGAACACATATGGACATCGCTCTCTGTCTCCGGTTGCACCTGTGAAATGAGTGTTATTGAAAAATTACGTCTTAGTACAAGAAAACCTTGAGATAGATGCCTGTCAGCAAATGTTGAAAATCTGCTAGAAGATTTGCAGAGAAGACTGAGATTGTTATCACTTCTTGGTAGCTTCTCACTTCCTAGCATACAGATAAGTTTTGTCTCATTCAGATGTACAACTGAACGAGACATGCAACAACTGGTAGAGGTTTAAAAACACTGACATACAGGAAATATAGCTAAAGACAGTAACTGATGTATCTCTGCTACACACAAAACCATTTTAGGTGCTGGAATAAATTTTCCATCAAGGTCTTAAGTCAGATTTGTTCCACACTAAAGGGCAATCATCTGCTTACGTGGTATGATCTCGAAGAGGTACTTCCCAGGGTCATCTGAGTTTGGAGGGAGTTCATTAACTTTACTGAACCGTAGCTGGATGACTCCCTGGAGAAAACAGGAAACACACGCATAGAAGAAATGTATTGTGGTGTAATATCAAAACCAAAACAAGTCCTTCATGTCAAAAAACAACCACTAATATTTTCATTAGTGTTTTAATTCATTCATAGACGACCATATGCTGCTATTAATTCTAACAGTACATATAGTCCATGTATTGTGACTGTAGTAAAGGTTTCAGCAGGTTTTTCACTGTGAGTGAACCACAGTTTCTGTCATAGTGGCAAAACTGTGTCACACAGGCTTTTGCAGATGTACAACACACTGTGAGGAGGGCAAGAAAACACTCCCTGCTGATCTTTAATCATTTGGTTTAGAGTCCACTCAGTTTACATTACACCATGTACAGTCAGTGCACTGCAGCCCACTTCTTCTATCCACCATTTTCCACCCACTGTCCCACTCTCTTATGTTTTTACATCTAGGTCAAAAGTAGAAATGACTCTTCGACTTTTGGAGTGATTCCTAATAATTTGAGCCGATCCATCAGGTGGAGGATGTAGAGGACATGTGTTTGTCGTTGTTCAATGTCCCTGAATGAAATTTAATCTAATTTTTTTTTTTTTTTTCATGAACACTCCTCTCCCATCCTGTGCCCCAACCTCTCATTTCTTAACAGGAAGTACATCAGGGGTACGAGAGAAAAAAAGAAGAAATGTAAGAGAAGAGGTGAACAGAAATCAAACTTTTCATATTTTATACTTAGAGAAGCTAAAGCTGACACCATGGGAACGTCATGATCTCATAGTCTCTAGGCTGCCTTTTTGGAGGTTTGCCCACACCTTGCACAAGATGTGAAGAAAGGATCAAGATCTTGTGTTCATCACACACAGACAGATCTGCAGAATGATAACGGAGAGTACAGGGTCCTGGCTGGATGGCTGATGAATGCTACAGCTTTGAGTGTAAACCAGTGGATTAAAAGAGGCCAACAAATAAAGACTTTCAATGCCAGGAGACCTCTCTTTTGTGGCTTCTAACATCATTCATTTTGTTTACAGGAAGTGTGCAATGTTAGCCACACAGCTAGCAAAGTGTTTGTGGTGTTGATTGGAAATGATAAATGATAAAGTTCTTATCAAACTATGAATGATTCCATGGAAATACAAGACATTTCATATAAAAACATTACTTAAAAACTTGTACTTATCTGAGTACTTATGAGCATTATCTGATCACCACTTTATGTTAGTGGTAGACCACCATAGACAAAGTAGACCATCAACATGTAATAAAACAGAAATGATTAAGTAACTGCATGTGCCAAATTCAAAAGGTCATTGTAGCATTTTAATTTTCTAATATGTGGAATTTGTATGAATTTCTTTGGAAGAAATGTGCACTTGTTTTATGCCAACAAAGGACAAAAAAAGAACAACAAGATAACAAATCACAATTAAAATATTTACATATTAAGGGCTAAAATGTCTGACCTGGACAGTGGTCTCCTTGTCATCTTTGTGGTAGGTCAGTGTGCTCCCTCTCAGCACAAAGTAACGCTGCTGCCAGTTCTTGACTAAAGACCTCTGTTGTTTCTTGAGCCAGCCGGCCTTCAGCGGCCTCTCCATGGACCTGGAGGAGCGCGGCGAGCCCGGGCCGGAGCCTCCCTCTCCAGGTATCACACTCTTGGATCGTGCTGCCAAACACCATAAGACATAAGTTGAAAAAAGAAAAATTTCAAGAACAACAATCCCCAACGTGCTGTGTCACATTCGAAGCTATGAAACTTAATATCAGCGCTACTCATTTGCAGCAGAGCACTTCCCCTTTTTGTCATGAATATGCATCAGCCTATCGAGGTCGAGAGACCTGCTCAACATCGTCTATTTTTGTTCCCCACACATTCAGGCTGAAAGGAAACTGCTGGTCAGAGCTGACCGGTTTCCTGTTCACAGTGCCTGAATGCAGCCTTGATTCTTCAACATAAGTAGCACAACTAACAATAAGCTGGAAAGGTCAGAGATCATGTTCTGTGTAGACTTAACTTGAACTGAAACCAACACAAACAAATGCCATCCTATTATTAGTACTCTAAGAATGTCACCCTTGACTGACACTTTTCACCCTTGAGCTCTGTGACTGTGAGAGGCCATGTTGGGAGGATTAATAGTGTGATGAAAGGGCAGAGGCAGAAGTGTACGTGGCCCGGAGAAGACACAGTCAGATGGAGATAGTCTGAGCAACACGCAGGGTGGTAGGACTGCAGAGATAGCTGGAGTGAGATTGAGCCCTGTTGCTCAGTTGTTCTTAAATTCACAGTGTCTTCTTAAGCAAGATGATAGAGGAGAAGAGAAGAAGAAGGGCTGCACTGGGGTAAACAGGAAGCTGCCACATCATTGCCGGAGGGCCGGCGACACTTTGAAGGTCTCCACCTAGCAGCATAAGAAGCCTTTGGTCTAATTTTACTAGCGTTACCCTCCCTTGATTAGAGGGAAAGTTAAAGTGCTGTTGAGGAAACCTGAGCCCACACACAGAGGTCGTTGTCACACCACGCCCTCGACTGACAAACACACTGGTCCTTTAAACTGGCCTCAATTCATGACAAGCCAAGAGTCGCTCACCACCTCAAAGATGTGTTCAATGCTCACCATGAAAAGGAATTTACATTATTAAGGGCAACACTTTCACATCAAGATGGGCACAGTGGAGAGTTTCCCACTGACATACAAGGCATAGATGCTTAGAACTGTGACTTAAAGTTCCTCTCCAGACATGTATTAAACGATATAAAAACACTTTTGCTCTGTTTAACATGGTTTTCCCACATGTGAAAAAAGTGAAAAATAAAAGGAAAACTGGGGCTCTGCTCTGCTTTATTTGTTTGTGTTGTTTGCTAGTATGTAACTGGCAGTGACTGACACAGTGTCAGTGATTGTGCTGATGCAAACTCTTGAAAAAAAGTAAAATTATAATTTCTCCTAAAATTCTCACTATTAATAAAAACTATTCCTTTAATCCTGTGTGAAGCGGTGTATGAAAGCAGTTTACTGCATCATGAAGAATCTGTGTCTTGTTTGTTAAATCAACATTCATTTCTGTACATTGTGACAGGTTTGTGGTTGTCCCTCCAAAATCATATGAAAGGACAGATGCATCACAATTGTGCGCAAATATGTGCTGCACACTTGTCATATACACACCCATATGCAATATACGTAGGCACAGTTACACACAGACAGTGACAAAGTCAAAGCTCTGCAGGAACTGAGCTCTTGCATCAGTTTCCTGCGTCATTCCTGTTCCAGGGGATAAAATTTGTCATCCATCATGGTCCACCAAGCATCTCAAGGTAAAAGCATCAGGTGTGGGTCACCAGCTCTCAGGAAGCGAGAAAGTGAGAGCATGATAGTAACAGCAGCTGATATTCAGTCAACACGAAGCAGATAAAATAAATGCCCTGCAGGCTGCTACTTCCTTCCACACTGCTAGTGCTGAACAGCCAGTACCACAGATTGTAAAGATGATTAGAGCTGGAGCAAACATGATGCGCACTGTGAACAATAGCAGGACTGTTCTGTGGAGAGTTTATCCAGTCACTGCTTGTGTGCAAACCTCTTTTATCACCTGTTGTGCCATCCCAGCATGACAGGAAACAAGGCATGTTACTGCACTGATTCCACCTTATGCAAACACTGGTGAGCATAGTATTAATAAGTCTAGACTGCTGTGCAGTCACCTTAAAATACATGACTGCACAGCAGTTTGCATGCACACACACAAAGGTTGGTCAATGTCTTATTTCAACCACTGGGAGTGACTTTAAAAAAAAAAAAAGGACTTAAATGTCAAACTACATCATAGCAGTATATTGTTCATTCTATATCAGAGGACAGTGATTTGTGTCCAAAAATAAAAAGGTCTGAAAATAACGTTGGTTATAATCACCAGTAGTTAAGAAACCACCATCGTGCTCAAAACCATACCGAGAAAGCACAGTGCAGAGAAATCATTAATTATTATCTATAATTATTATTAAAAAATTTAGTGTGGTGGTGCCTCAGTTATAAACACAATGAACTTACAAATGAAAATACAATGAAAATACAATGAAAATACAAAAACATTATATTCTTGAAGAAAAGGAGACACAAAGATTACACCAAAGTACATTGCTATGGATGTTTCCTCTGTACCATCACTTGTGGTTTATCTTACTATTAGTCAGTTCACATCGCTTTAGGTGACAGCATCAGATAAATTACCAAAGTGTAAAGTGCTTTAAAATGTGAAGTATGAGGGCACTGCATCCACAGTGCAGACAGTGAATGCAGCACGGTCACCGGCTTACCTATCCGAGCTGTCTCAGCCTTGAAGGTGCTGAAGTCCCAGTTGCGAGGTAGTTTGAGAGACATTGTCCTTAACTCATAACACAGGTCAGTGGTTCATTTCACACATACAGCCCACCGGAGCATGTACACACACACTCAAACACACACACAAGCACACACATTGACGCACACTCACACACACATGGAAACTGGAGATATCGCAGATCACACTTCCTACTTCCTGTGTGTTAATTTTTCTTCTTCTTTTTTTCAGCCCTTCAAAACCTGTCGCCTCATGTTGCCTTTACTTCCATGTTCATACTTGTTCTGAGTGCTGTGTAAATGCCTTCTAGGCTGATTCACTAAAAGCTCTCCAGGGCTTAATGTAGTGGGGACTTTTCAGATGACTGTTCACTGGTGTCACACAAAAAAACGGGTGTCTTCAAAACGGAAATGGTTTTCACCTCTTGGTTTATACTCCTTCAGAGAGGATGTTGCCTCACGGTTTGAGCTCCATGGGACAGGAGGCTGCAGCAGGACAGTCAGTATTTATAAAGGTGTATTTCTAAGCTCGAGGGATCATGCGCTGACTCCTGGTTGTAATATCTCTCCATCTTTTAAGAAATAAATTATTATAAAATGTGTCAGTAGGTGTAAAGATCAGCTGTGCATCTTTTTCAAAATGAGGAAGAAGACCGAGAGGGAAGAAGCCAGTCACACACAGCCAACCACATGATTCTTTTTTTTTTAATTTTTTATATATATATCTTTAATTTTCTCTGAACCAAGGCGAAGCACATTTCAGCATCAAAGGGTACCACTTTGTTTTGTACAACTCAACACAAACCATTGCACAGTTTAGGAATGATATACTGAAATCATACAGGTTTTTCTATAACAACAAAACAAATTGTCCACAGAGGGGAGCCTACACAGGATGTGGGACAGTCACAACTCCCATACATTCCTTGTAAGAGGGTCCTGGCTGGGCAGGATTTACAACAGCAAAGTGGCACTGTGTTGATTAAAAATGGCACAGAGGGGTTTCCTGAGCGCCACGAAACAAAAAAACAAAAGCACTGATAGTTTTATATTTATCCCTCATGTGAGCAAACCTCAATTTTAGGGGCACTGGAATGTATCAAACAGCAGTTACAAAGGGTCAAACCTTTTCTGCTCAGATGCAGCATCAGTATTACACTTAAAAAGCCAACCGCACAAGCTCCAGCTCTCTCTAGTGGCTGTGTGTAACACCAGACAGAGAAATGGCAGTACAGAGCTGCGGGGGGGGGGACAAAAACCTCAAAGATCAAACCATTACAGAGGCGGTGAAGCATGAGAAATGTGAGATATCTTACGACTGCTGAGACATCAGTCCTCACAGACTTCTCAGGAAACTTCCTGTCTATTCAAAAGGAGACGATGCAACACGGCGCTACAAGTATCCGCAGCATTGCTTCAACTTGCTTCACTGCGACACAGAAGTTGGTTCACACAACAGCTATCAGGGAATAGCCTAGAAAACACCCAAGTGCACTAAAGTCACAGCAAGAAAAGACGGAGAAAATAGTTTTCTGCTATCTTGATGTTTTTTACTATGATAATAATAATAATACTTATTTACTCCTCTAACCAAGAATACTAAAGAACACTCAACATATCTCTAAACATTTTTTTAAATGTACAATATCTTAGCTTTGAAAAGGTCTGATTTGCTTACAGTAAATAAAATAAATATTGTAAGAAAGATCTAGTTAAGACTGGTTGGATATCATACTAGTTAAAAACAGAGACGAGAATGGAATCACATCAGTGAAGAAATGAATGGAATGACATTCAGATGCAAAAAGAAAACAACATGTAAAGCCATGCTTGGTTCATAGAGTGGTTTATACCGTCTGAAAAAATAATGATGTCAACTCCTTTAAACTGATTGTCATAATGGAGCAAAAGCAAATTCTGGGTTACCAAAAATGTAAGTCCTTTGCTTAAAAATATATACTTATATTTTTAATGATTCAGATTCTGATGAGAGGAAATTGAAGGTGGCAAGTGGTTTCCAAGCTGACCCTGGTGAGTTTTTATATGATGACCATATGGAGACACATAGATCCCAACCTTCACATCCCTGCTACACTGACACTGGTTCTCCTCGAACACTGAACACAGAAACAGTTGTCTGGGTTACATTAACGTTTACAGTGCTTCACTCGACCTCCAGAGTTCGTTTGGCTTCACTGACAAGGAGAAATAAATTCTTTTATCTGATTGGATAGAAACAAAATGGAGAACGTGCACAAATGAGATGAGGTGATTAGAGGATGTTAGGATGATTACAGCCAAAGCTTTGTCTAATCAGAGTTGGACTCGCGTACAGTGGATGTACTTTAGTGTTTGCTGCAGCGCCTAAGCCTCTGTATAGCACCCTCACCCTAATTTTCTCCATAGCAACCCATTAACTTGTAATTAATCACCATTTGCAGATTTACTTAAATTAACAATCTGAGCCTTTTGGAATCTGTTGGAAACTGGAGGTGAATTTCCTCTCCACTTACTGTTTACGGTTTGAGTTCAAAAGGCTCAATCAACAGTTCAAATTATATTGATATTCCCAATAAAAAGGATAAAAACATTTTTAACTCAGACTAAAATAACAAAGCAGACTGTGTTGGCACTTTTAAAGGAGTATTCCAACATAAAGTTGTGGACATGCAAGAGACAGAATTGTCAAAATTGGAGCAGAGGTCGAGATAACCTGATTTTTTGTGGATACTACATTTCCCATAATGCATCTCAACAATTAACTTTTTTTTCTTTTCTTTTTTTTTTTTTTAAATTTGACCCTCCTCATAAAGGCCCAACCTATTTGAAATTCCACAACCCAGTTTGTATTGCCGTCTTTCAGGTAAAATTTCAAGCTCAGTCGTAATGACATCACTATGACATCATCGGGGTTATTTTCCCAGACAGTCTGAGTAGTACTGATGTTTAGGGGTAAGAATCGGTGAGGTGCTCCTTTAAAATAACTACAGACTGTGGAAGAAACTCTTCTAGAAAACTTAAAAAACAGAAATGAACCAACAGTAAAGGAACTTCAATTTTTATATTTTACCACCAAATCAAACAGACATTTGCCAGTGTCACACACATCCCAGAATCCTCCTGGGGATGAACATTGGTGGGGATACAGCAGCTGATGGTATTGGCAAGCTTAAACATCAGATGCGTTACAAAGATAACCATCTGCTTTATAGGAAAGGTTTCACCCAAATCGGTCGAGCAGACCAGTGGTAGCCACATGTTCTGCTCTGAAGCTGTGAACATGATGAGGTTACAACAGAAGCAGATACTGGCAGTGTAGAAACCATCACCATGCCTCATGTACACTGGTACAAACAGTCCCATCCCAACCATGTCACAAATATAAGCCGTAATGAACAATCTCACCACCTCACTGAAAATGTATAAAACCTATAACAGCTCCTTGTTACAGATAAAAAAAAAAGTCTGAACACAGATCACGTCAATTAAACCAAAAAATAAAACATGACTGTCTATCTTCCACTTTTGCCATGAAATAGCAACCAGGTGAAGGGAGTGTGTGTCTATATTGTGCTGGTGTTCATCGCACTGGCCTTCACTCATACTAAAAGACCATTTTGCTAAACTGCTCCTTACTGTACAAAACCACCAACAGCTGGGATTCATCCGCCTCAGAGACTGGATTCTGTGTCTGTCAGATTCAATCAAATACGTCAGTGTAACCTCCTCATTCATCTTATATTTCTGCATGACAACACATGATAACATGACGACAATTACTTGGCCAAGCACGAGAGGTTTTGAAATGTTGAATGGCAACAAACACAGGAAAAAAAAAAAAAAAACGACACACACATAAATGCACTTGGCAGATGGTAAAAGTGAATTCAGCCTGAATAAAACAGACACGACTTTAAGATATAATAGAACATAGCAAATATAAAAACCATCTATGTATAAATAGAAACAATCACAACAAAGAAAATTAAAACTTAAATTTTAGGGGAGAGGGCAGCTGGAGTAACATTACAGTGAGTAACAGGGTTGAGAGCAGTGCATTAAACAAAGAAAAAAAATGTACAGTAAAATATTAACACATTAATTGGTATATAGAAGGTGTCCTGTTTACAGGTAGAAATGTACAGCTGACCAACGTTTTGTTCAACAGTGTGAATAGATACAATTTGTCTATAATGGAAATGTGTAACAGTAATTCACTAACTAAACCTGAAAACACTTGTGTCAGAAACATGATTCACAGACTGTGTGAACACAAACACACACCACTCTCATACCCAGATGAAATGGAATGACCCAAGGCTGTAGTTATTTGTGGTTTTCTTTGTCGTTGTTGATTTGTTTTGTTTTTTCTCAGATGTGTTCTCGCTCACTCAAAGCACTTCGAGTCTCCCAGATCTCCAGGGCTGCACGGACCCCACAGGCGCTGCCCTCCTCTCTGTCTCCCCTATCAGGGCGAGGCCGGTGTGGGCGGATCTAGGCGGCGGCCTCCTCCAGCGCTGGCAGCAGGCCCTTCTCCGTCAGGTGAGCCTTCAGGGAGTTGAAGATGTGGAGCTGCTGGTCGGCACGGAGGGCCAGGAGCTGCTGGATCACCTTGCTGGGATTGGGGCCCCTGAGGGAAGGCGGACAGATAATCAAACACACATCGTTGTATTACTAAATCCCTCTTCTAGACAGTGATTGTGTGCTGTGTCAGCGATAGCTTAGCAACCGTAGCTAGGCATGGTAGGAGCATTAAGCTTGGATTTCTCAACATGTTATGCAGTATACTCAAAGAGGTGCGACTTTACAATAAGACCAAACTTATAAAGGATTTATAATGGTTTATAACTAGTTTATTAATTAGCTTGTTATAAATCATTCATAAGCTGTTATAACACATTAGAATAAAAAGGTCTACAGTGACCTGTTGCTTGCCAAATAGTGAGCCCACATATCTCATTAGTTACTGAGCTTTCTTTGTTTTCTCCATCATCAGCATTTGTATCTGCTGCTTCATCACGTTTGTTAAGTTACTAACAATTAACCACCATCACCATATTAATGGTCAAAAAGTTTCATTTGGCAGATCAAATTATAGCAGATCAAATGATCATATGAAATTATTGTTAAACTTATTGTGTAAAACACATCACCACCAAGTCTCCCTCTTACCGTTTACAAATAATAGTAACTCATTAATAAATGATGTGTTTTACACTTTACAGTAAGGCTCCTTTTACCAGTTATGAATGGTAGTAACTCATGAATCAGATTAATTAGTAAGCATTAACTTCATCTTGCCTGCATCAATGTATGAATTTTGTTATAACTTGTTTATGATTGTTTATTTATGATTTATAAAGTGTTAACAGCAGAATTAATAACCTAATATATATTATAATATATTTATAAACCATTTATAAATCCTTTATAAGGGTAGTCTTGTTTAGTCTAGTGTAACAGATGGATTTAATGGTGCTAATCTGCTTTAACTTAAGCTGCAGTTGTAGCATCTGCGGCTAACTAGCTTGGCTACAGTAGTAAAAACTTTGGAGGCGAGAGTGAGGAGGAGTGAGAGTTGAAATGATTAACTGTTGATGTCAAGGACAAAATCTGACAAAAAGCAAAGATCAAATACAACAAGTTTAAGTGTCATCATTTCATACAGATGTTGTATTTACCTGATAAAGCTAGCAATGTAGACGTTAACAAATGTGGCCATGAGGTACTGGCAGTCGAACCTGTCCATAATGCCACCATGACCGGGGATAGTGTTGGCAAAATCCTGGAAGGACAAAGGACAGGACACATGCAAAAAGTCATTAACAGTAACAAAATAAGTTAATATATACAGTACATCGGGAACACATATATTGAATAATTTGTATGTGATCAAACACAATACACACTATATTCTATGACTATGTAAGACTATATAAAGGTTCAAGCAGGACAACACAGGTGAGGAGGCTATCTCAAATCTGAACAGGAAAAGCCTCAGACAGCAGCAGCAGACTGAGAGTGGAACGGCTCTGGATGTTTGATGCTTGGTGACTGAGGCTCTAAAGTCATGACAGGATGACGTCCTTCATCTCTACCTTGATCTTGAAGGCTCTCTTGAAGCCGCTGGCGAAGAAGCCACCGAAGGGTCCCACGATGGAGGCGAAGCTGGAGAGAGCGATGCTGTGGATCTGGAACGGATAGAGGCGCACTGTGGTCTGTGGAGACGACAGGGAGGGGTTAGAATAAAACAGACCGGCAGCTACCAGCATGTCACAGCCAGTGTTTTAAAGTGGGACAGTCTAATAAAGGGTTCTCCTATTTTCTTTCTTCTCTTTTTTCAGTTCTGCATTTCTTAACTGGATTTGTTCTTTTTATCATCTCTGTGAGCTGAAACTACCAGTAAGGCCCTGATATAAATAACATACATACATACATTCTTTACAACACGACTCTTACTGGCCATAAAACTATGAACTATGAATATCTTGGTAATCCGTTTGACTAGAACACTGATCTTAAGAGATAAAGCCAGGGAGATGAGGGAGACTTGCAGGTGAGTCTTACCCATCCGGTGACAGACTCCAGGACGCTGGGCAGGGCGTATTCCTGCAGCTGGAAAAGGTCAGACGGCTCACAATCCACCTGGAAACTGTTGGAGTCGTTGTTGAACTCCACTGGACACACAAAATAGCGGTAGCCGGCCATCACATAGGAGAGCTGTAGGGAGAGCATGGCTCAGTTACTCTACATTAGAGGGTCTCAAAGTGGGGTCTGGGGACCCCCTAGGGGTCCTTGAGGGGGTTTCTGGGGGTCCCCAGCAAAAAGAGAAATCATTTATTTTCACTATAATACCGTTCATAAGTAACACAATGACAGAATGTATGAATACTTTCTATAATAAAACATCTTCGTGGTTTGTGTCAGTTTAGGAGTCTTTGATGTGAAAAAGTTTGAGGATCACTCTTTTACATCACTTACAGCTACAGCACCAAGCTGCTGGACGCCACTTCAGACTGTACATGTCAAAGTCAATTCACTAGTCATGAGCAGAAGTAATCAGCCAGTGAAAACAGGATGGAAGTGGATTTATTTAAGGTAACACTGATGACTCTAGAGGACTCAGCATATACAATAAAATATACTAAATGTGCATTCATGTTTCTTTTCATACATGACTTCGTACACTGAATAGTTTTTTATTTGTGTGTGCTTTTTGGTCTGAACATTATAATGTAGATGAACCTTCGTCGCATTTTTACTGTCTAAAAATATACTATGTAAAGATAGTTAGATACTGAATCCCCCAGCCATGCTAACATATATCTCAACCGATCATCTATGCGCGAGATCGACCGATCCACGGCCGATACCGATCATTATTGGCTTGCATTGCAGATGGCATACGTTATATGTCTCACACACTTTGTAAAAGTTCCTGTCACGCACTGGCGCAGTGAACAAGGTGGGAGGAGGGACTACACTACACTACACAGCACTTCTCTCAGCCGCAGACACCTTAGTATTAACCACAGGTGATCGGTTTCAAGGTGATCGGTCACTAGAAGCATTTACGCTGATCTAGTATCAGTATCAGCATCTTGCCCAAGGACACTTTGACATGCGGCCTGGAAGAGCCGGGGACCGAACCAGCGACCTTCTAACTAGTGGAGGACCCGCTCCACCTCCTGAGCCACAGCCGCCTCTCAATATGACAACATTACATTAATCTATATAAACACACAATCAGATGTCATGTTTCATGAATGAGTGAATACTGAAGGACTTTTAATTATCTTAGAAACTTGTGGAGGAATGTGGACACTGTGGTGTGAGGAGCAGAGAACACAAAGGGTCAAATTCTCTATAACGGAAATCATATCTCACCATGATGCCAAACACAATGGTGGCGAAGAGCCCACCAATGAATCCCTCCCATGTCTTCTTGGGTGACAGCTGCAGAGGACACAGTCCAGATGTGGATAGCAGGTTAAAATATTACCATGTACAAAGCAACACTTTTAATATGTCCAATCACATAAGTCAACACCCAGATCTCTAGACACTGATTATGTTTGCCACACAGCACACACTTGACCTGGTATTACAAGTGAAACTGGAGAGAGGAGAGGACTCTTTAAATATTACAGAGCTAAAAAGACTGACGCTACAAACCGACCTTGATGAGAGGGGTGCGGCCGAAGAAGAATCCAAACATGTAGGCCATAATGTCGTTACAGATCACACAGGAAATTGGCACAATGAACCTATTTACACAAAGAAGAGTTCGCATCAGTCATTGTTACGACTAGATGAAAATACGTTTTATGAAACAAGAGATCCGTGATGAGGCAATCTGAAAAAGTACTCATTCAATATGTAATGGTCGATACATGTTCAAATTAACATAAAAATGTAACATAATTTGATTTCAGCATAATTAGATTTTACTTCCTGGGCAGATATGATCAGAGAGAAGGGGCCATGATATTCACACTGAAGTGGTTAGGCCGTACGGTATAAAAGGTGATAAAGGACTGTTTACTCACCAGATCATCCCCTCAAACAGGTTGTGAATGATAAGGTGAGACTGAGTCACCACAATCAGCAGAGTCACATGGGTCCAACCAAACTGCAGACACAAGATTAACAAGGTATGTGTACACGAGGACACGTTTACATTTGATTTCAGTTCAAAACACATTCATCTTTATTGATCTTTATTATGTCTGAGCTTTAATTCTGAATATTTCTTCAAAGACTGGACACAGAGCGACAACATTTTCTGAGACAGATGATTTCCTGGTAAGACATTTCTGTAGGAAAATGACTTTAAGTTGCTGTGAACTGCCTCCACACAAAGTTAACAATGAACAGTGGCTGCACAGTGAAGGGTTGTGCCAGCAACAGACAAAATGTTTCAGGATAATAGTTTTTATTACACCCTCAATGTGAGTGGAAAATGTGTTCCTGCTCGACAGTAAGAACTAGCTGTATTCCTCATGTGTTCACTTACAGACAGCAGAGGACTGTGGACAAACACACTGTCAGGTGGGAATGATTGTGTTTGTGTAAAACCTGCTCAGGATAAAAACTAAAGAAACCACTGACAAGAGCAGAGGCAGATTTCTGTGTTTCTGGCCACCACCACTATATGAACACAGTTGGAATTAACTATGTGCCAGAGATTTCCATTAGAGCAATCTCTGGCCCACTTCTCCCCTCACTAGGGTGCCTGTGTTTTGGCCGGCCTCATCAATAACCCAGTGGCCTCGAGGCTGGTGGCCAGGAGGAGGCAGGGTGCAGGGTGCTTACCATGTAGAACTGAAGGCGGTAGTGTTTCTTCACCAAACTCAGCACAAACATGCAGAAACCTGCAACAGCAGGACAAATAATGTATGAAAACCCGAATGAAAGGGCCGTGGTCAGAACTCATTCATTCAGAATCCAGGTCATCTTTGGTCAAATTCTGGCTAAATGTAGCTCGACCTATTTCAGACAGAGCCCAGTGTTAATGTGCAGAGAGACGCTCAGGGTTACTGCAGCCATTTGTTTCATGCTGTATACATGACAGGATGTAGCAGAGCAGAGTATCTGAGTATCTAAGTTCTTTTACTGGGAGAAAAGAAATCAAACCAGACGTTCTGAGGAGTCTTTTCCAACATGTTAAAAATATGTCCTGTAGATTTGAGCATTTTCTGGCACTTGAGGGAATGACACCATTATCTTACACTGAAGACAGTGAGAAAGTCAGGCCATTCAGTTTCATCATGAATCTAGTAGGCAGAGAGAGTCACGGTGCTTCCTTCCTCACCACATCCTGTTTGCCATCAGTTAGCAGCTATAGTGGTTCTGAATAACTGTCAGAAAACCTGCTGCACAGGAAGTGGGACCTCTCCAGTTACCATAGTGTCTCTGAAATAACCAACTCTTAAGTATCTAATCTAATATGGTAACACTGAAGACCACAGAGTTGTAAAGTCTGATGTTCTACATTTTGACAGGGGTGGACAGTAACAAAGTACATGTACTTCAGCACTGTATTTAAGTACTTTCCTTGAGTTTCATTTCCTTTGAAATCCCGTATTCGTTACTTTGAAGCAGAGCTTTTAGTCATTTTGAAAAATGCAATAGGCCATATGCTGTATTCAGAAAAAATACATAAACGACAATGGCTCCTTTTTTTGATTCAATTGTGTTTTTATGACCATTTCTATCAGCTTTGTATCACATCCTACAAGCTTTTACTCCACAGATTCTACAGTCAGTTCAGTCAGTAGGTTGCTTCAGTCTTTAGGATCTGTAAACAAGTACTCCAGTAATTTAACTCCAGTAAAAATTAGAGTGAACAACTTTCACTTGTAGTGGAGTGCTATTTGAACAGGAGTTTGTGTACTGTGACTCAAGTAATGGAGCTATGCACTTTGTCCACCTCTGAATTTTCTTTTTCCAATTTCCGATGACTCTTTTCCTGAACAGAACAATTTGTAATTGGACATTTATTTATATTTCCCCTCTGGAAAGATCTAATTAATCAAACACTGAGATCAGCTGAGACGAGCCTGAAAGCTCCTGATGCAGTGTGATCAACTCAAACTCTAAACAGTCAACTGAATATATGACCTCTGCTGTAGGGAACACCAGTTTAATCTAATCATTTGATAAAATGTAAATGTATTTATTTCTTTATCCCTGAGGACAGTCACTCAGTACTGCATCACCTTGTGACACCTCTGGTTCCAATAGGACACGTAGACATTACTGATTAGAAACCCTGGTGTCCTGGTATTTTGTTGCATCATGTGACTTCTCCACTTGGCCCATACCTCATGTACACCCCTGCCTATGTAGTAAAATATACTTTACCAAAACAAATTGTGGAACATGACATGAGTCACTATTGAATGAATACATGCATCTCTTTGTGGTCCACTGGCATGATATGATACATTTACAGCACCAGAAGACAACTGTGAGAACTCATACATCATACACTGTACACTGCAGGAAGTTATTCAAGTAATGTCTGTCCTTTCCTCACTTCGACGAGAATAGACCTTTACTTTCAGCTCGAGTCTCCTCTAGTGTTTGTACCTGTGAGGTAGAGAGCGAAGGAGATGAAGCGGTGGTATTTGCTGAGGATACGAAGCGGCTCCTCCCTCTGCACCAGTGTGAAGAAGTAATCTGTCACGGTCTCGCCATAGAAAAAGTAGTTCACACACAACAGGAAGTACCTGTGGGGCAAAAAGGTTGGAGCAAATGTACATATGTGACGGCTTTATGACAGCAGCTAATCAGACTCTGAATTCACTATGCCTGCAGAAAAACACCAGTAATATGAAAAAAACAGTAATATGCTGCAAAGACACGTCACATTTTTTGCAGGGATTGATTTGAAATAATCTTGACATGAATCTAACATGTGAGTAAACTTCATGAAGGAAGAAGATATTCCACCGTTCCAAAGCACTAACTGCACATGATGCTTTGAATCTTCACCAGGTTTTTCAGGCATAGTGAATGTCAGGACTCTTCTACCTGTCTACACCAGAGCTTTTCAAACTGTGAGGCGGGCCTCCCCTAGGTGGCGTTGAGAGAGACGTGAGGTAAAGATAGTTTGTGCGGTGACAGGGACAGGAACATGCTGGTGTTCAACAGGAAGTTACTGCATTTGACTTTTTGATTCATCCAGCTCACTAACACAGGCCGCAGCCGGAGAAGTGACAATTTGCACCCACATTTGTACTGAGTCATAACTCAGTCAAATCTGCACAAACAAACATGATACATACATTTTTAGATTCACTATTCACATTTTCTGAGGAGCATTATATTTGATGGGGGGGCACCGTGTCACACTATGAAAACCCCTGCTCTATACTGTACATCACTATTGCTAAAATCAAACAGCGCTGATGATTCACTGTATTTCTGCCGATTGGCTTAATCATCTTCAATCTACTCAAGATTAAAACAGGTCAGGAAACAAACCTCAGGAAATCTGCAACAAAATAAGACATGAGACAAACATGAAACAATAAGAAAGAAGCAAACCTTTTGCTGCGTTCATGACACCTTCGTAAAAAACGCGCGATTGTTTGTGTGTGCACTTGTGTACTGTGTGTGTGTGTGTGTGTGTGTGTGTGTGTGTGTGTGTGTGTGTGTGTGTGTGTGTGTGTGTGTGTGGGTGTGTGTGGGTGGTGTGTGTGTGTGTGTGTGTGTGTGTGGGTGTCCTCACCAGCTCAACGTCCTGAACCAGGGCAGGTGGTAGGAGTGGTAGACGCTGTAGCCGATGGTGATGATTTCTTGGAAGCACTTGATCTGAACACAGAGGACCTGCACAGAGAAACTGTGTCACCACATGCAAAGCTAATGAAGCATCAGAGCTCTGTGTGTGTGTGTGTGCATATGTGTGTGCATGTGTGTGTGTGTGTGTGTGTGTGTGTGTGTGTGTGTGTGTGTGTGTGTGTGTGTGTGTGTGTGTGTGTGTATGGCCTGCTGTCCTAGTGACACAAAATGGCTGGCAGGCCCATTTCAAGGGGAATTCCCAGATGACAGGAGCAGCGGTCCTGCGTGTTATTAGAGAGCCAGGATCTCATTAATCCATCAGATTACATTTTTCAAGTTCAGATGCACAGAACGAGCTGCAGAGAGGTTGAGCTATGAACCTCAAGAAAAAATGTACAACTCAGTGAGAAAATGAGCTGTGTCTGTATCTTAAATATAAATATATAAATATATGAGAACTTGGCTTAAACGTTATTTTTGAACCATGAATTTTAATGACCGTGTTTCATTCCACAAAAGCTACAAAAAAAAAAAAAAAAAAAAAAAATTTAAAAAAAAAAAAAAAAGTTCAAGAGCTGTTTGAGCACCATCAGTGTTTGTACTCACAATCATCATAAGCACCATGGGGCCCAGGTAGATGATGAAGAAGAAGAAGGAGATCATGGCTAGTGTGAGGATGCCTCGTACCCACCAGTTCTTCCATCTGGAGGAAGCACAAACAAACACTTGTTCAATGTCAACTCATTAAAAAAGGTGAACTAGAATGGCACTGAGTGGAGCGCATACCTCCGCCAAGCCCAAACACACCTACACATGTCTGTGTAGCTCTTATAACAGAAAATGTCAGTGTTATGCACTTTATACAGCTGCATGACTCGTCTCACTGCTGTGTCGCAACCGCTGTTGTTAGTGTGTAAATTTATTCGTTGCATTTTGAATGAAATACTGATGTAAGCATTATCCTACATGCTGCTGGTTCTTTCAACCTGTTCCAGATATCTGAATTTGCACCAAACTCATATCTTTACACCATAAATAAGTTTGATATTAAACATCAAGATCCAAATGTTATTTCTTGATGGACTGAAAAATGCTTTATCTCACAATATAGTAAGAAAAGTGATAAAAAAAAATGTTTTTTCTTTGACCCACTCGCCCCTTTAACTGGATCCACTCTGAAATTTAAAGGTTCTTTCCTGGCCTGTGCCCCATCCCTGCATCAAGTTTGGTGCAAATCGGTGCACTACTTTTTGCATAATCCTGCTGACAAATAAACAAACAAACAAACAAACCAACAAACAGACACAAGTGAAAACAAAACCTCCTTGGAGTAGGTAAAAAAATAAAAAATAAATGTCTCTTTACGCCAAGACACCTCAATGTGCATTATCCCCTCCATGTGTTGTGCTGATTCATTGTGTGTATTGTGCAGAGTGCCTTGTTTGTGTCATTGTGAATATGTTTTCCATAACTTACAGCTTTAACATCTCTACAGTGTGACTGCACTCACACACACAGAACCCAAGTTTGATAATATCACTGGTTCTGCCAGGAACACAGATCATACAGTTGAGTGACTCATATCTGCTGCTCAAAGAAAACTGTGTGAGGAGGGATTCCTCTGTGTGAATCATAACTCCTCCACATATGCAGCAGTGCTGAGATGAAGTCCAGGACAAACATGGGCCTTTTGTTTAGGTTAGTAGCTCTACACAGATAACAAGTGTCAAACATGTACTGTATTTATTTTATTTTTGCTGGTTGTCATCTATGCAGGACAAGTTTACTTTACATGCTCAGCACTCTGCTTTATAGACATGTTGTTAAACACATTCTCAATAGACAGCTCTGGTTATTGGTTTTCTCTTTTACAGTAATGGTACCTTGAGGAGAGTCCGGACAGGGCCTTGTTTAGAACCTCAGGGGTGTCATCAGGAGGGACCGGCACCTCTGGGACCCCTGAGTCCACCTTGGCCTCAGTGTCTGAAACCCCATCTTTTTCCACCTTCAGCTCACTGTCTGAACCCTGACAGAGAGACAGAAAGACAGACAGAAGACATTTAGTAAAGGTAAAATGTTGCAGCAAAACAACCACAGGTGCAACCACAGAACCACCAGGAACACTTTTCATTCATATACATTTATATTTGACTTTATTCCGTCCTGAATTCAGATTGAGAAGCCATGAAATATTTCAAGAATTGCTTTTACTTGTATATCAATATGACATTCAATTAATTTTACTCCAACATTTTTACTTTTTCTCTTTACTACCACATAAGGAGATGACATGTGAGTGTATTTGTGTTGTTCCAGCAGCACAGGACTTATAGAGCTAAAGGAATCTAAGTGAAGCTCTTCATTTCACTATGTAAACAGTCAAACTAGAAGTGAATGCTATTAACATGACGACTGCCTCAAACTAAATCACAACACTGTATCTAGGTGACATGGCTCTTGGTGTTTTTGCCCGTTACAGTAAAAGACACAACATATTTTGCACTTTGTTCCCCACTGAAAGAATAAGCTGCTGCTTTGACTGAGAAATGTCATCAATCTAAATGTTTCACTTTTTAACATAACTTCATTCAGAACAAACTGTCATCTGACTTTCCGAGCTGCACACAGAGATCGTAAAATCAGCTTCACTTTAGAGGTAGAAATAAGAATTAATGCAGAAAGACGCAACCTAAATTATTTCTATAAACATTTAAATGTTAGAGGCTATCAGGTTATCATTATGAGATACATTAGATACTATGTGAGCAGTGGTCTTACTTCACCTTACCACTACAATCTTATGCTCTGGGCCTTTTCTCAAAGTACTTTTGTTAATATCTCCTTGATCAGACTGTAATCACCATCTTTGCATATATCTAAGTTGCATGTTAAAAAAGAAAATGAAAAAAGAAAACATAAACAAACAGATTATTATTTGACTTATAACACATTCCCACTGATATGACCAAATATAACAATTGTAAAACAACAAAATTAACGTTATTAAAGTTATTAAATAAAATAAATTGTAACCAAATATACCTAAAATGACAACCGTTGCTATTTACATTCAATAACCCTGCCAATACAGCTAAAGCAGAAAATCATAGTAAATTGACCTGCATTTCTTCACAAAATGGTTTTATATCCAACCAGACTGGTCAGAATCTAAAGGCTCACACAGGTGTTTTCAGTTCTGCCTGATTAAATCTCTGCTCAGGTTGACAGTGGCTGAAGTGACACTGGGTTTTTTTAGGTTACCAAACTATGTTAACTCCAAAGAGCGATAGAGGTGCAGGTTCTCTAACAGGAACAACAAATCAGCCTCCATTTGCTACTGCTCCTACAGGTGTCAAGCTTTCCGTGAGAACCCCGTCAAAGACTCTTAGATGTGCATAATTATAATGCTGATATAATGCTGAAAGACTGAGGCTAA
The DNA here is from genome assembly GCF_002260705.1 of Seriola dumerili. Lineage (NCBI taxonomy): Eukaryota > Metazoa > Chordata > Actinopteri > Carangiformes > Carangidae > Seriola > Seriola dumerili. Next base: position 9,911,028 of record NW_019174272.1, on the reverse strand, counting down.
AGATACATGTTACAGGCATCAAGTTACCCATCCTCACCTGCTGATCCAATGTGCTTGTCAAGTCAATGAGGAGCAGCATTACATAACCCTGTTTTTTATAATACAGTATTGTTATTAAAAATGTAATCAAAATGTGATTACAGTCTCACAGCACCATGCTTGAATGTTTACTAGGAGAAAACAGAGATTAGACTTATACCTTATTTTTCCTATTTTTAGACTGTGTTTCACATCACTTTGAAGTTGAGGACTGAGTTAGCGAAACATCAGGTAACATGTCCGGTTGTAATTAAAAATAAAAAGAGCAGGACAAAACTGTTAATGCTGGCCTACACTGTACTATCTTTGCTCCATAACATTGGATGTGTGATTGGATAGCTTGTAATACAATTTAGTAATGTAGTTAGCTAATGAAAGGGCTCCTCAGCTTTGGAGAAAATGCTAGGTCACTACAGTGGGCAGTAAGCTAGTTAGCAATGCATGCTAACGTTTGTAGCTTATGTTATAGTAGACAAACAAACGGATTTGTCCAATACTTAGTTAATGCTCCTGTGTGTTATAAGTACTCGTACTATAGCAACAGACACACTGCTTCAATGCTTCAGTTGGCTAAGCTATGATTGGACAATTTCTGTTCTGGGGAGGGGCTTAAGGTGAACAATTAAGTGCAGTTTGTAGATACGCGCTCAGAAGGGCCAGTCTGCCAAAATAAGTAAAAACGTCTGTGTGGGTGGACCAAGCCCTGTGGGTCAGAACAGTCCAGTCCAGCCCATTTTCTGTATTGTACTCATGTTGATACAACACTGAACACGCTGCCTCAGGTTCACGGTATCAGAGATGGACATACTGTATTAAGCAAACAGCAGCAGGACTGCCAGTGCAGGGTTGTGTGTGGGAGGTTAAACACTGCGCCAAATCATCTCCATCCATACTGTTGATTTCTCAGAACCATCTGCTCACTTGATGGAGACCTGATTAAAGCACACTCCGCTCTCTGCTTCTCCATGGTAACAATAATCAAAGCATGGAGGTCATCAGATGATGTCAGTTGAACAGAGAGGTTTCCACAGGTCAGTCTGTCCTTTCATTTCTCTCACTTCCCACCCACTGACCTTTCTGCTGCTGGTGACCAAATTAGGCTCACAGCTCTCACTTCACATTCACACAGCAGATGGCTGACTTGCTGTGACGCCCACTCAGTCTCACACACACATCCTTTACTGTTAGACACTGCTATATTACTGCAGCTGGAAACTTTTTATATTTTCCATTAATAACATGCCAGATATTTTGTCTTATTTTGCTGAGCTATCGTCTGTATTTTTGTTCCTTTTTCTACACCTTTACTTTTACAATGGTGACAGCAAACATGCTGCAAAGACTGAGCCGGGGACATGTCTGTCATTATCAACTTACAGTATTTTGAACTTTACTGACCTTTTACCAGGTTAAAGGTACATTACATAATGCTGTGATAATGTAACCACCTCAAAATTATGTTTTTTATGCATGTAAATCTATGTTATAACAAATAAATAAATGAGAACCCCAACACCACATTCATAGTCAATGTCATGGTTCATTCAGGCATCTTCAGCTGATGTAATGATACACCATTATATTTTGGATAGTGGGCATTTGTTATGATACAGTGTCATGTTATCAAATTCTTGAAAAGACCTGCATAATATACATTAACAAGAAAACCAGTCAAATTCACAATGAAAAAAAAAAATCCACAACAGTCCACAACATTGCTGCCAACACAAAAATCATTTGCTCAGTTTCTTGTTATGATAAAAAATATCTTTTTCACATTCAGAACAAGGTATTTTATATATTATGTCACATTTCTCCTGTTATTAATAGATAATAAATTTATCTGATTTAACAAGGAGGTTTTTCTTTTTATATCATAAAACGTATTATTGTGCAAAATCAATGTATTAATAATAAAAAAGTCATAAAATGAATGAATGTTCTTATAATGTGAAAGGACGTTTCTTATAATAAACTGATTAAAGTTTTGCTGTGTGGATTCAGTTGGCTCAATAGAAAGATATAATATGGAGGTTGTGGATCACAGTTTGTCATTTGCAGCAATCACTTTGTTAGTGCTAAGCAAAAGACTGACTCCCTGACTGGCCACCACAACTCTCTGCAACAACTCAGATAAAAGGGAAAAAATGTACATGTACACTTCAAATTATATGAAACAATTAACAAAATAATCTACCAGTAACTGTCAAAACCCACCAACTGAATGCAGAAGCCTAAACAGGAACACACACACACACACACACACACACACACACACACACACACAGACTCAATCTCCCTCTGCTGGTTTCTATGGAGACGATATCCGTCATTCAGGATGCTTGAGTTAAAAATAGGAGCTCGTTTCACATAAACACTCCTCCCCTTTCAGGCTTTCTGGAAGATGAGCGGCAACCCTGAGTGTCTTTGTTTTGTTTATCTCCAATTCATTAGGAAAGGCTAGACCTGCGAGCTGTGAGAGAATGGGCACAATTATGATCTAAGTCCCATCTTCAGTGGGATTTTAGAGCTTTTAGACCAGGGTATCAAAACCCAGAGAAGAGTGGGTCCTTGATAAAGCAACAAAAGGGAAAGATGAGGTTTGATGAGGTTTGTCATCCAGGTTTTCAGCTGTGTCGTGCTAAGTTCATCGGATGCAAATATTTATAGCTGAAGACCATGTACGTATTTAAGATGAGTCTTACTGACTGAAACCAGATCTTTAAACAGAACTGTACACAGCCAGATGATGCATCAAGCTGGTATCCAGTATGTTGTTTTGTAATTTAATCAAAGTGTGACTCCGTCATTAACATGTGAATTGAATTTCACAGTACTACTATTTATGCTAACCACCATAAAAAGTACCTCACTTTTTATAAACTGATGTCATTTTCTGTAGAGCTCGCCTTGGAAAGCTCAACCAGATATAAATGTCAAGGCAGGGCCAGAACAGATTTAGTAATCACCTCTTCTTTTTTTTTTTTACTTTTCCTTGGTATGATGATTATGTCACTGACAGGGGATCCACCAGAACAGCCTACTGACCTAATAAACTGTATGTTGTGGATCAATCTGTCTGTGGGCCTCCCTCACCTCAAGCAGCCATAATAATTTATTGTTTCTCTGAATTTCTACATCACCTCATAGGACACTTGTTATAATGAATTTATTGCACAACTTGCTGATCCACATTAGAACCACCAAAGCAACTTCAGTCAGTACTCTCTACACTGTCCTGAAACACACAGCGACCAAGAGAAATGGAGTAAAAAGCAGCACATTCAGAGAAAGCACTAAATCAACCATTCCCCTAAAAAGCCCTGTGTGGTTTGTTGTTGGGATGTAGTTGATGCTCTGATCCACTAATTTCCTATATGCTTTAAGCTGTTCTCCAGTTTTCTGTAATCTCGTCCTCATGTCCTAGATAGATCCATCAAACCATTACCACACACCTCTCCTGGGTCACACTACTCACTGGGAAACAACTTTGAAATCCATATTAACACAGATAATGCATTTATTTCCCTTCAGTTTCAGCACAACAGGAGATTAATACCTAAGGCAGTATGATTTATTATTGTAGCATTCAGATTAGTCAATCTAATGCTGTTACATTGGTCGTTTAGCAGTCCTACAGTAAACAAGCTGGTGGAAAAACAAACAGTTCACAGCAAAGACACCAGATAATAGATATGGAGAGTTGCCCATCAGGCTTTTTCAGTGCTAATGTAGTCCTGATGTGGGACAGTGTATGTGGATAGCTCACCAGGCATCAGTCAAATACTTCAGAATTTACTGTTGCTTTGCTCAGCAGCAAGTAAAGAAGACGATTCAAATACAGTTTAAGTTTTTATAGTATAGAAGGAGAGCGATTCTATACATCGGCATATACCTGATAGATAAAGCAGAGCTAAATGCAATCCAATTTTAACTTCTGCAAGTGGCTTGCCTGGTGTCTTCACGACGAAAACACACCCAGGAAGACGGTGAGTAGCATCAGCCAATCAAGTCTAAAATGTCAATAAATTGGCGGATGATTTGTACAGCGCACTTCAGCGGACTGTATCCGCTCTTAAATTGTAGCTAAGTAAGAAAGAGAGTCCGAAGAAAACACGCGAAAACCCCGTGTTTTAATGAATTCTGACATTTCTTTTCCTCTAGCTAACGTTACACGAGCCACTAACACTAATGCATTAGGATAGCTGGCTGGCTAGCTAGCATTAGCATCACTTCAAATGGCAGGACTGAGTCTTGGCTAAGGCTACCTTGTCCTCTGACGGCTGCTGTTGTAACGCTGGGTCGGTGTCTCTGGCTCCACGGTGCCTCAACTCTGTCATCTTAGCAGATCGTAGCTTAACGACAACAGCGAAGGTCCTGTGGCTCCGACACACAAACTTGTTATAGTGACTGACAGATCTTCTGCTACGATCCTGGTAAGGTTTTGCACACCAACACTGTTCACACGAAGAACCCAGTCGATATCACTTAACCAGGAATAAACGAAAAACAAAACTTCCGGTTTTCAAAATAAAGTCCATGTAATAGATAGATAGATCCAAAGAATCTGTCTCAAAAACACTCCCTGTCAAAAGGCTTCAATTTCTATCATGAAATAATAAATCAATAAAGTTTTTCCGAAGTTTTTTTTGTACTAACAGAGCTTCCAAGGATTCTGGTGTCTAGTTTCTTCAGTAAGTAAATGTTAAATTTCTTCATGGTTTCCAAATGTAATGCACTTCATTTGCATTTTTAGTTAAGTATACAATGTGTACAATGCACCACAAAGGGTTAGCAATATTACAATATATGATATTGATATCACAGTTAATGTGAATTGCAGATTCACCTTGCTAACCAAGCTTGCTAGTTAGCGCTAGCGTTAGCTGATTGACTTTTCTCTGCTAACGTTACCTTGCCCAACCGGGCTGGTAACCTGTGTTTGACACTGTTGAACCATGTGTTGCTGTAAGGGTAGCTGTTCAAAGAACTTATCTGAAGAGTTAAAGTGGAAAATTCCTTGGGAACAGACACACAATAAGAATCTCTTCCAAGGTTGGCAGGTGTCTTGACAGTAACAACAATGCAATGATTACTGTTTGCGCAATAAAACAAGAAGCATAAAACAAAGCAACTATTTGATCACCAGCCTCTAGTGAGCAAAGAAATCCTCAAAAAACGTTTTGTTGAAATTGGAGAATTCCTTGTTAAGAATTACACAAGAGAGGCCCTCTTCTACAGATTCATGGTCAGAAATTGGTTTCTTCCACTACGTTTGCTTCTTCACCTCCTTATTGTGAAATAAGGAACAGTTGTGAATAGCGTGCCCAGTCCAGTTATAACAGGCTGCCACTTTAAGGAAACACTCTGGAGCTACAACAGAGAGTATGTGGAGAAGTATTGTGACACTTTACATTATGCGTTTACATTACATTTTACGACACCACCCTTTAGTTAGCAAGGAAAGAATCCAAAATAATCTGTTTGTGAAGCACTTGAATTATAAAATGGTAAACTAAAAATATGCAGTGCAAGTTAAAGAGAATGACCACAGAAAGGCTTTGCAATGCAAAAACTGTTTCCCATTAATTAATTAGCTGTGCTGCCACTATTTCATAATGAACCACAAATACTCTTCCTACAATGAGATAAAAGAACTGTAACATGGTGTTTTGCGTTGTTGCATCATTGTGGAGCTGGAATCAACTCTCATGTGAGCCTATAAATGTTCCAGTCTCAAATAGCACCTTTTATTCAGCTCCATTCAATCAGCTACACTGCCTGTCAGAGGGCAACTATCTCCCCCTAGAGACCAACCCTGGATCGACATGTTGATGGAGAAAGGGGCAGCTGAAACAAGAAGGTTGTGACCACTGATTGTCAGAAAGACCAGAGAGTTAATGTTTTAATTTATCTTAATTTGAGACTGGCCACATGAAGTTTCCAGTCACCATAACAAACTGAGAGCGATCTGTTTCTGTCCCCCTGTTACCTGTGTGTAGGAACTTTGATTCATGACCTTATACTTACCATATACCTTTTCCTCCAAAAGCATGTGCCACTAAGTGCTGTCATATCTAACACTCTCACAGATGTAAAGATTACTGTATGTGAAGTCAACTGTGACCAAAATAGAGGGAAACTGGGGATATATATATATATATATATATATATATATATATACACTATATCTACAGTATATATATAACATTACAATATATAACACTGACTGATGATGTTTAAATGTCATGTCTATAAATTCTTCAGAATTCTTCTTCTTAGTCAAATGAGGCCTTTTGAATGTTTAATTTTACTATTGTCATATATTATGTCATACACTCACCTCACTCACATTTTTGGTATGATGACAGACTGTATTCAGTAAGTGTATAACTTTATAATAATAATAATTTTAATAATAATAATGACCAGCTGAAATAAAAGTAAAACTTTTAAAAATCTCCAAGCAACAAAAATACCCCCTGCTCTTCATGAGTAGGTATTGTGGGTCTGTTTTTCTTTTTTTTTTTAAACTCAATAACATTTATTGGACAAGTGTATTATCAGTTCAGTGGAGGTCTATGTCAGTCAGTGAAGTCTCCATGAAGACTACAAGGCATGTGATGGTCGTGGTCATCTGCTGCTTTTAAACTATCTGTAATTTGCACCTTTAACACCAAGTGGCAGCAAAGGCTCACTGTAATTATGTGTGTGTGCGTGTGTGCATGTGTGTGGTGTGTGTGTGTGTGTGTGTGTGTGTGTGTGTGGGTGGGTGGGTGTGTGAGTGGGTATGGGTATGGGTATGGGTGTGCCCATGTAGTTATGATTAAGCAAGAAGTAGTTATGATTAAGGTTAGGTAAGGTTAGAGTGGGTATCCAGGAATGTCCACTGAAGTCATGGAGACATGACTGTGTGTGCGTGCGTGCGTGCGTGCGTGTTTGTGTCAGTCCTGTTGCCTGACAGAAGCCAGCAGTTATAAATACTTAATGGGCTACCGCTGTTGCAGCAGAAGTAAAAGGAGGTGAGCATTGCAGCTCAAATATAACAGTTCAATAGGATCTGACACCATACTGTAGTGTGTTCACTGGCTCTGTAGTCAGTGATGAATGGTCCTAACATGGCTGTGAAACAGAACAGGGAGCTTTAGGATCATCAGGATGATGCAGTTTACATCTTCATATATCACCCAGACAACAATCTGCAAAATCTGACAGACTAATCTTTAGGTTACATAAACTAGTTATCAAAAAATGAAACTGTTGTTCCTCGTCTGAGCTGATTTACATGACTTTCTTTGATTTTTTTGCAACATTTTTACAAAATGTGTTGCCACAGTTACCTGTAGTGAACACAGCTCACCAGGTCTTTGCATAAAGATAAAAGGAACTTGTGCAGGTCATGTTCAAAACATTAGAACTAAACCTGTCAACGTACTGTAGCTACTCTGCCTCTGTTCCCACTTTATTCGTGTCTTATCTTGAGGCAGGCCTGGTTTATTTTTATTGCCTATTTTAGGTTAATCCTTTTAAATCCTGTTTATGTTTTTTTTTATATGTTCTTAGGTTGCATTTTGTGTATTATATAAAGCACTTGGAATTGAGTTGTTGTTGAAAGGTGCTGTACAAATAAACTTGCCTTAAAGACCAAGTACATACTCAGAAAAACAGTTCTTTTCTCCCAATAAACAGACTGCAATTTCACTTCTTTTCATTATACTTCCTCTCCAGACACGGTAGAAAATCTACACTCACTTCCTCTGGAAGAAATCTGGCTCAACCTTGTGCCACGCCCACCACCTGCTTGCTCCAGGTTGACAGGTGAAAGAGCAGAGAGTATCAAGATGGTTAGAGCAGGAAACATCAGAGAGACTCAGCCACATGTTTGAGCCTCAGTCAGACCCAGACTCAGATGAGGAGTCTGTTGAGACCAGAATCAGAGACTAATAGTCGTATCAGAACAGTTAGCGTACTTAGCATCTTCTGTTTGTTTATGTTGTTTGTTAGCTTGTAGCTGGCAGTGGCTGACACAGTGTTAGTGGTTGTGCTAATGAAAACTCTCTCTATCTGTACTGATAAGGTTTCAGGTTTATTTAGCCCCGCCCCCTGTCCCCACAAGTTGACAGGATTGGTTCCTGAGGTTTGTGACGTATGAAACCCTGTCTGTCTGAATCTGTTTTTATGAGGCTGTCATTGGTTCACTGCAGCTCCAAGGTGGAAACACTCAGTTATGACGTTGACTGCTTGTTTTGCCCCTGATATGTCATCTATTATATAAAAAACACCATATGAATGTTAACAAGGTTAAAAACCTGATTTCCATCAGAGGTGATCTTTAAGTGTTTAAGCTTTAGAGGCAAGTTGATAATCACACTCGCCATCACTTGGCACAGTCTTTTAACTTCCAATTTTCTTATGTTGTCCTTGTTATTTGACAGAAAGAATTTTTGTCTGTTTTTCTGTCATTTTTATAAAACTAAACTGATGTTGCATGTAAGGAATATTTAATTGTTTTTTCTGTTACTCTATAGGTGTTCTGGCTTTGCTGTATTTATGCCAAGCTTCCACAAATTTTCTTTAAATATTGTAACTTATTTGATGAAGTCACATCACTAAATTTATTATTTTTATAGTTTTAATTGGAATTATTTCGATATATGTTCCCAACTGACATTTAAATAATTAACTACAGTTATTTGTCATGACTTACATAAGGAACAAACATGTTTTGGAATAAACAGTGATTGGTACTGTTTCTGAAGGTGTGATTATTCACTCTCCATCCTTGAAGTTTTAACACATGTAAAGCTTTCGAAAACTTTGAACCATCACCCAGCAGTTCTTTTAAAAACAAGACTTTAAGAGCAGAAAGAAAACAGTTGAGAAAAATTAGCATGACAACAAAAATACCCAACCGCTCACTCACCCACCCACCCACCCAAAGATTATGACTGCAGTGCTTTTGACTCCATTCTGTGGGGGGCACTTCATCCTTGCCGCAGTGTTGATGCCGCGGACGTTGCTCAGTCATTCTGCACAGCATACGGCACATGTACACTGATACTGTGTACAGTCCTGTCATGGTTCAGCTGCCCCAACCTGTGGTGCACAGTCAGTCTGATGATTCTGCTCGCCTGCACTCTGTGTGTGTCAGGCAGCCAGGGTTTTGGCTGGGACTCCTCAGCAGCTCCTCCAAAACTGCAGGGCTCTGGGACATCTGCAATGCAGAAGTCTATATATAGCAATGGACTACAGGGAGAGAGAGAGGGGGAGAGAGAGACACACAGAGAGAAAAAGACAGAAGGATGAGGGGAGACAGAGAGGGGAAGGACGAGACAGAGAGCAACAATGAATGAAAAGCCTGATCCTTGAACTGGAAATGAGCTGGAAACTGATACACAGCTGACACACAGCAGCTTTGTCAAGTGTTCTCTAGTGTAAAATGCAAACTTTTAGCACAAGCTTTGTCCATTCCTACTTTGTGCAAACTGAAAACTATTATTATATAATTATTATATTATATAATATATATATAAGTCCAAGAAACCCTCACAACCAGTGCTCACTCAGGATGTCAGCGTTTGAGATGGCAAGGTCACTGACGAGTGTGTTTGCCAGTATCTGTGTGTTTAACTCACTTAAAAGAGAAAATGTAATTATATGGTTGTGGACTCCCAGCAGCAGGAACAGGGAAGGGTGGTTGTTAAATGCTGAGGTTGAGTATTTATTGCTTTATCTGGAAGGGTCTCGGGGGTGCAGTGGAGGAGGAGGAGGAGGAGGAGGAGAGCAGTTCAATTATGCATGCACCTCCACAACAACAGAATCTGCTGACAGCAGAGCCCGGCACGCACACAGCAGCAGCGTGGCCAAATCAAGGACGATTCCACGGTCCAGCCAGCGGCAGGCCGCGGGCCCGCAGAGCTGTGGGATTGATCGGACTCTTGAATTTTCAATAAATCTGCCCTCTGACACACTCCCTGTCTGACACCCCACCACAGAGGTCCATGCTGAGTCATAACTCTCCTCATGTCACTGAGGAAAGACAGAGCATCAGTCATACTGAGTCCAGCATGCAGAGAGAGGAGGGTCTGAGGAGGAGCTTTGGAGTTACATGGTATATGTCTTAAAATATGTTTAAGAATAACTTAAGAATAACAAAAGCACTGTTTTGCTGTCTGGGCTTGGTCGGAGGTGTTCTCTGTAACCAAACCCAGCAGTGATGTCCTGGTTTACACCTGTACATCACTGCAGCAAGGTGAGAAGTTAAACCAGTACAGCTCAGCAAAAACCAGGTTTTCAGGCAGTGTTAGGTTCCTCTTTAACTGTATTGATTTACAGTTATGGCCAAAGCTGTGTACACCACAGTCTTCCGTTTGAATGATGTATCATCTGAAGGAAACAAGCTTGTTCTCTGTTTTACCGAGGCGTCCAGAAGTAACAAAACCCACCCACCTGCAGCACCTGGAAAGATCGCTAAATAACTGTTTAATCAGTACGAAAAACAGTGTAATCACAACACTTAGAGGTTTTACAGGTTGCTATGAGCCAGATTATTTCTTAGCCAGTCTCCCAAACCCAACCTCACAGTGATGACAAGAGTCCAGGCCCATTAACACCCTCACGAATCCCTTTATGGTAAAACCACAAGCTAAGCTAACAAGCTGCTGGCTGTAGCTTCATAGATATGAGAGTTGTATCGATCTTCTCATCAACAAGAAAGCGATCAAGATCATTTCCCTAAATATCAGTATATTTCCTATGACATCATACTTAATGCTATAGCTGCTGATAGTAAATACCACAACCTTTAATTTGAATGATGTGTCATATCATTTTGTTTTAAGAAATTTAACGCTAAACTATGGCTTAGTGTTCCCTGAGTTGTACACAGCTACTCAATCATGCTATTAATGATATTCAAAAATGAACTTAACCCTCTCTGCAGATACAGAGCAGCTGGTCAGTGTGTGTCAGACAAGAAATATACTCTTGACTAATCAATTCATTCATTCATTCAACCATTAATTCGCTTTACTACTTATCCTTTTAGTGTCTCAGGGGGGCTGGAGTCAATCCCAGCTGACACTGGACAGGGCGGGGTACACCCTGATTAGGTCATCAGTCTATCACAGGGCTGACATATAGAGACAAACAACCAATCACACCCACATTCACATCTATGGGCAATTTAAAGTCACCAATTAACCTGCATGGCATTGTGGGAGGAAGCCGGAGTACCCAGAGGAAACCCACACAGGCTTGAGGACAACATGCAGGTTCAAACCCAGAACCGTCTTGCTGTGAGGTCACAGTACTAACCACTGCACCACTATGCCACCCTGGGAGATATACTAAAAGATGTGCAGATAGTACAAGTGGATATATCGTTATCTCTACTTCAGTATTATTGATTGTCCTCAGCACATCCACAGATGATTTTGCAGCTCTTGTCTTTTACTTTGCTGTATCATGTTGCCTTTTCTTTTCCTGAAATGAAACTCACGTGTCCTTTTCATCTCCTGTTTGTTGTCAGAACCATTTGTCCTCTCTACTTTCCTCCTGCTTCTCTGACACTTTTATTGATTGTCTGTTAGTGCTATAATAATGTTTTTGCCACTGTGCTGATTCTCCCTACAACACACACACACACACACACACACACACACACACACACACACACACACACACACACACACAGGACAAACAGTCCGAGGCTGTGATGAAGTTCTTGCTGGTGACAGCTGTGCTGGTGGGCCAACGTTGGCAACTGCCATCCATCTTAGCCGCCTCCATCTTTCACCTCTCGGTGCAGGCAGGCAGAAGCTGAGCCAATAGTAACACCCAGCAGACATTATGCAGCTCCGCCCTTTAATGACAAGGTATCGATTGCAGCCTGAAGACTAAGAGGGCAGCCTGGCTTGTGACTGGAGGCTCACAGTTTGTATTAGATTTGTAGAAATGAAAGTAAATAACTACACACCTCTTCCCATAACAAACGCTGTCAAGGTGCCTTTGAGCAAAGCACGTAGCTTCAACTGTTCCAGATCTGGTCTGACTGTGCCATCACCTCTTGTAGTACCATCACCTCGGCCCACTGTGGTGCCATTAGATCCCTTTCCAAGCGGCATTTACAGCCACACTCCCTGCAGTGGTGGCAGGCTCTAGTCCAGTTTGATGTGTCATGCTCTTACACTCTGGATGATCAGTATGAAGAGAAGATCAACACACAGTAGCTGGGATGAGCCAATGTGGGAACAAGCTGTAATAACCCAAAGTTGCTGCCTTTTTGTACAATCACGTATTTTGATGCATCGAGGTGCATCACTGAATTATCCTCTCACAACGACACACGTCAAAACTAAACAGCTGAAGCACTTAAATGAGTTTAAGTGTCACTTCATGAGTATGTTTAGCAGGGTTTGCATGATTGAGGTTTAAACAATGAAAGCCATTCATTTGTCAGTTGAAGGTTATATGGAAAAAAACGGACATGTTGGTTAAAATGCACCGACTGAAATAAGCAGAGCTGCAATCAGACAAAATATAATGAAAGCAGCTGCAGCGTAATTTTGATGGTTAAGGAATGAAAGTAGAAATGTCAGATGAAGTGTGAGCACTGACAGTGAAAATGTAGCTGTCGGCAGTTGTAGCATCAGGTGAAGTGTGTGGGATGGAAGCTTTTGAGTTGAATAGTAAGAGGATGATGTGTGAATGTTGAAAATAACTGAACTGGAAGCTTTAAATTTCCAGGATGTAAAGTTGTATCTGTCCATGGTAATGAACCCAAAGGCATGCTGGGATAGGCTCCAGGTGCTTGTGCCCTTATATATGAATAGGTGACTTAGGCTGTGGGCAGTATCAGGTATGAACATATGTTTTCTTGGGGACTTCATCATCATGTCAGTCACCTTTTTCTGTAAAGACCAACATCATATTCTATAACTTTCAGCCCTTAAAATGTATAAGTTGTTATTGTCAGCGTTTTAGTACAACAGTGTGAATACAAAGAGACTCCACTCACACACACTTTTACCCTTCATGGTTTATTTTATATACAAACTCGACATTATTACACTTCATTACACTATATTCAATCCATGGGCATTTTTAGCTTCCATTGCAAGCACTGAACACATATGGAAAATCAACACTGTCACATAGTCTCACGCTGCTTCTTAATAAATACATTAGTTAATCGCTACATATTAACTTTCATAGGGTGTCTGACGTCACGTCATGATTTATTTATTTATTTACTTATTAAACTATATGAACTGTGCAATTCTGACGCTTCAGACAAGTGCAATTTTTTACACATAGCCTTACATATTTCTATTTGTTATTTATATATTATAGCATAATTATTTCTATATTTGATGATTGTATTTTATGATTATCTTTTAGCTTCATCTTTTTATCTTTACCTTTGTAATCTACTTCCTATTTTCTTTTCTTTGCTGAGGGAGCAACGTTAACCTAATCTAATTCCCCCTCTATTCTGATTCTGATTCTGATGAATATTTTGAAAATCAATGTATCTTTTGTGTTTTTTAATTATGTCCATTATAGTAGTGGAAGAATATTGTAATAATTCAAATTTTTACCAATGACATTGATGACACAGAGATACGGTGAATGTTTGGTTAATAAATGTTTTTATTTGGCTTTGAGAGGAATATCACTGCATGAGATAGCAGCACATACAGTCACAGTTGTATAGCAGAACGGTCTGGAAAGTGTTAGCACTCCTCAGCCTCCCCAGAAACAAGTGAGATGCAGGTGAAATCATGTTTTATTTTAACTTTCAGTCATGGTTAAGGCAATTTTATTTTTATTTTTTTTTTAACTGAACACACAACAAGCAAAAAAATCTACCCCATCCTTTAGATATTCAAGCTCCAAGAGTCAGGCCATGCATTCATGCCTGTTGGTCGATTCATTTGTCAAGAAAAAAAATCAAACGGGGGTGAAATGATGAACGATGGCGATGCAGACAGTTCAGGGCAAAGTGATAGAACGAGTTATGGGGAAAATAGCCCTTATATGCGACTCTGTACCATATAACCATGACCCCAGCGACATGTGCCCCACCTGCCACTTGCAGTCTGAGCTGAGGGCTGTCAGTGTCACCGCCAGCTGTACTGACACCGACAGCCACGCTCACCTCCACCTTGTTTCCTGTGTCAAGCTAAATTAAACAAAAGCACCACCATGTTTGTGGAGGAGGAGAAAGAATAATAAGGGTTGGTTTTCTTTGAAAATGAAGGGAAATAAAGTAAAGAAGTGGATTTAATTATAGATACTTAACATTGACAGGTGAGAAATTCCTTGACAAATGAATCAATCAAAGGGGGGGATAATTCATATTCCCAAAATATATATATTTATATATATAGCAGCAATTTAAACTCTATACTTTTCATTCCCAAAGATGCACTTCCTGGTGGAGAAGCTGCAGCACTCCTCCCTCCCAGCCACTGAAAATACCACCCACCCTCCCAACACATTTGTATATACAGTTTTTCTGAGCTCCGAGTTGCCGTTATTGCCGTGCTGTGACGCTGCAGGGAACAAAACAGAATGGGAGAGGGGCTAGAAATGGTTAGTGGTACATTTCATTTTGTCGTGGTGGGATGAGATGTAGAACTAAGTGGAGAGTAATGGAGAGGAGTTGAAGAAAAGAGGGGAGTGGAAAGCACTCGCCTGCTACTGTATGTTAAAAGGTGGGGTCTGACTTACAGTTCAAATAGAAGCTTTTTGTTCCGTTAAACATCCCGACATTTTGAGCTGGTGGAGCTTTGTTCTGCGATAAAATCTTCACTCCCCAACTTTTAAATGTAAAAATCATTAGCACCGTAAAAGTTGGACTTGCTGTTTCACATGCTCCAAGATCTGTGCATTTATCTTAAAGTCTGTGTGCTGACGTAATTGTTACTTTCAAGGTATTATTGATTGCTCTTACTGTGAATATTGATCGTCGATGGCACATTTACTGTTGCTTGTGTGAGGAGAAATCATTATGAGACTTGGTGGCATCATGCTCAGCTTTCCGCACGTCTGTCTGCACTGATGTGATGTAAAATCATGACGTTTTGAACCCGTCTGCCTTTGTAAGACATCTACTCCCTCCTAAAGCTCCTTCTCTGTCTAATACGCTTTGAACTAATCACTTCTGAGTTACAGAGCAAACAGAGACAGAAAACACAGAAGGTGTGAGTGAGGCATCTGGAGTATGCAGAAGAGTGTGTGTGTGTGTGTGTGTGTGTGTGTGTGTGTGTGTGTGTGTGTGTGTGTGAGTGAGACAGATGATGTGATCAGTAACCAGATCCATACGAGTGATTGGTGGGAGGTGGAATGTGTTATTGATGATGATGATGATGATGATGATGATGACACAAGCAGTTTAGCTCTTGCTGGTCTTGCCGGTAGGGCTCTTCTTCTCCTTCTCCTTCTCCTCTTTCTCCTTTGGCTTCTCCTCCTCTTCCTCCTCCTCTTCCTCCTCCTCCTCGCCCTCGTCCTGGTCATCTCCCTCCTCTCCCTCTTCTCCCTCGTCTCCCTCATCTCCCTCTTCTCCCTCATCCTCTCCCTCCTCTCCCTCCTCCTCCTCCTTCTCCTCCTCTTCTGCCTCCTCTTCCTCCTCCTCAGGCTTGGCACTGGACTTCCTGTAGGCGCCCAGGGTGTAGGTTCGGGCTGACATGTAGGAGAAGCCGGGGTAGCCCGACTGGACCATGGCTCCACCAACAGAGCTGAGGCGGCACTCCTCGCCTTCCAGCAGCTTCCTGTACAGACAGAGAGTGAGAGAGATAGAAAAGGAGAGAGGGAGACAGAGAGAGAGAGAGAGAGAGAGACAGGGGACAGAGATGACGACCTTCTAGTCTGGTTTCGTTTCTATTATTATCTGAGTATGTCTCTGCTGGGGGATCTAATGTCACTGGTGTATCAGTGGCAGCACCTCTGCTGTCTGTTTCTGTATATCTGCCCAGAACATGCGGATTAGGTTATTGTCAGCTTTCAGTTACTTTGATCTGTTGCAGTGGGAAAAGG
Source organism: Seriola dumerili (assembly GCF_002260705.1). Lineage (NCBI taxonomy): Eukaryota > Metazoa > Chordata > Actinopteri > Carangiformes > Carangidae > Seriola > Seriola dumerili. Next base: position 9,894,948 of record NW_019174272.1, on the reverse strand, counting down.
GTTGATTCCTCTGTGTAAAAGCATTTTAAACAAATGGTAAATGATTTAATTTCTTAATTTGAGAGATTTTTTTTTTTTGGCATTTTGGCTTTTCACAGTTCAGATGCAGGAATTGTGTGGTGACAGGAACATGAAACAAAGGTCTGCGGCCAGAATCAAACGTTGCTGTCATACACCATGTGTCTTGAAAACTAGGCCACTGCTCTCCCAATACGAGTTTATTTTAAAAATGCTTGAAATAAATGTCAGAGTGGAAGTGAAGCTCATTGTTATGTTGACAGCATTTTCTAAGACATGCATGAATAAAATATTAACTGAAAACTTGAACCTGAAAATCAAACTTTCAACAACTAAAAAGAAAATTAATTTCTTATCAGGAATTTTGCATTTTATGGTATTGGATCCACTGAACTTCAAAAAGATGAAGAAAAACAAAATGCACAATAAAAGAATAACTATTATTCTTTCAATATTCATCATTCATGAACTTATTCTTGTTATTCTTCATATAAATGTTTAAAATAAGCAAAATAAGGGATGATACCTGGTATTACACGATTTAAAAACTAACATAGGTGAGTCCTCTAACTGATGATTGCTGTGTTGTATGTAATGCAGCTCTAACCTGTAGGCAGCGATCTCAATGTCCAGCGCCATCTTGACGTTCAGCAGGTCCTGGTACTCACGCAGATGACGGGACATCTCTCCCTTGGTGCTGCGCAGAGCAGCCTCCAGCTGCTGGATGGTGTCCTACGCACACACACACACACACACACACACACACACACACACACACACACACACACACACACACAAACGATCCCGTTATGAAATATAATTATTCTGTCCAGGAGTCATGAAAAGAGATAGATTAAAAATGTGCTGATAAACATCTAAGAAAAGATTTTAATTTGTGTGCTGTCACGCTGAAGAAGGGCTGCATTCATTTTTAATATGAAAGTGATTCATAAAAGATATCTTTAATTAGACATCCCAGGTTGTGTCCTTCATCAGTGTCCACCCTGCGGAGAGTCCACAGAGTTCGACTGATGAGTGTGATAACTCTGGCCTCATCTCCTTATTAACTGGTTTTAGTTTTATCTGTTGCCTGATTTTTGCAATTTTTTTCTTTCTGTCTTGATCAGGTTTCCACCTTTAGTGGGATTTACCTGGTTAAATAAAGATTGAATAAATAGAATTAGAAAAAACAATCAAAAACTTACTACCCCATATCATTTACATACCTGCATCTCACCAACTTCATTGTTATGGCGATCCTCCATCTCGGCAATCTGCCTCTCCAGAGCCTCGTTGTGGCCCCTGAGGGCCTCGATCTCCAAGGTGCGGGCCTGCACCTGCCTGCGGTACTCACTAAGCTCCTCCTTGGAATGCTTGATGGCGTCCTGGTTGCGGGCAGCCGCCTCGGTCACGCTGGCAAACTTGGAGCGGTACCACTCCTCTGCCTGGACCTGGTTCCTGGCGGACAGGTTCTCGTACTGAGCCCGGATGTCCTTCAGGGCGGCGGCCAGGTCCGGTTTACTCATGTCCATCTCCACTGACACCTGGACATAAGAGAAGGCAGTAGGTCTTAGTTCATAGACAGGGATTTTGTCTGTAAAAAAGCAGTAAGATGTGAAACTGATTGTGTTTGAATGTGTTTTTTGTTGTTGTATTCTGAGTCACTTTTTTAATATTTAACCTTTTACCCAGGTGAAAATTTTCTATAATTTGGGGTTTTATTAAAGTTTATGTAAGGTAAAGGTGACCAAAGTAATGTGTAGGATTGGTCAGACAAGCATTTGGTGACCAGAACATCATCAAATTATTGGTTCAAATGGGAAAACCTGCTTCTCTGTTCTGCTTGTCATGGAGAGATTAACATGTGTCTATCTTCTAAACATCATTATGACAAAAAGCCTCTCAAAAAACTAAACTAAACTCATAATTAAACTGCTGTCCACTGGTGAATGCTGTTTTTTTCTGTTATTACCCGCTGTGTTCAATACACACTGTGTTTTCTGTCACACTGTGCTGCCTCTGGTGACACACACGTACGTAAAAGATGAGCAATGTGTTGATGAGCTGAGTTGCAGTCCGGTGAACGAGACTGCTGCAGGACTGATTAATCAACTGCTGACTCTGCTCCTCTGAAGGAGGGAGAAAGCTGTGCTGTCAATAGCTTACATGGCAAAAATATTCCCTGCAGGGAAGCCCTGGAGAAATCTACCCAGCAACCATCACTCAAACGCATGACTTACTTAATGCCACTGAGCATTCAGTGAATTGATCTCTGCTCAAAGTTGCAGTGAAAGCTGCCTGCCCACCCCAGAATCTTTGTTTCTCTGTTTCTGTTTGCTCCATCTGCAACATGATGATCTTACATAACTAACAGCTCCATATAAACTCCAGCAGCTTGTGTATTGTAACAGAAGTCAGTGTTATTGATGGCATACTAAAACTTTTTGGGTTAAGCTCTGACAGTATTCCCTCTGTTATACTGCTGTTAAAACAGTTCAGCTTGATGCTAGGTGTTCCTCACAGGGTTTGTCCCCCCTGCTCCCTCTGAGGACGACCACACCCTTAGATTATGCGCTATTTCTCCGCATTTTTCTCCCGCCCTCCCCTCTCTGCACCCCTTCCTCACCTCCTCTAATAAAAACACCACCATCACACCCACAGTATTATTTGGATAAGGGCGGAGTTTGCAGTAGCTTCCCTTCTCTTACAATGACCTTGTTGCACTAAGAGTATTTTTATTTGAGGGGAACATGACGCCCACATACTTTAAACTAAACAGCAACGACGACATGAACTTACTGTCGAAAAAAGGGGACACACTGTTTGAGCCTGAACATGTAATGACTGAGGCAAACTCAATCTTGAAAGTTTTGCAAGCAGCCGTGACTGATTGATCGCTCGGCGGGACGTTGCAGGGACTCTCGAGACCACAGATTTTCTGAGAGGGGCGGGAGAGAGGGGGGAGGGAGGGAGGGAGGGAGGGACAGCGCGCGGTGCTGAAACGGAACTGCAGTGCCATCAATTATCCAGTGCGCAATGTTAAGTTTGATGAGGACGCAGCTGGTCGGACAAACAGAAACAGCTCAAGACTGTTTTAAGACTTTTTTAGACTATCCATGTAGTAGCCTATAGAAACGGTGGTCATGGTGGACTGTGTATTTGACCAAGTAGCTATTATTAACAGTGTATTAGGTAATCTGTAACAAGTCAGTACTTTCATCTGGTGAATATTATACTATTTGCAGTATTATAGGAATGTTTTTGTCTACTGAAACTTTCAAAAACACAGGGAACAGCCCACCATTAAGTTTGATACTGTCACTGTCAGTCCACGAGCCTCAGCAACATTATGTAATATGATGAGTATGTCGACTTGGTAAAACTGATTTAGTATGAAGATCATGAGGTTTGTGTCAGTGTGACACTGAAAACTAGTGGTTGACAACAAATCTGACAAGTGGACCAAAGCTGTCTCTACAACCTGTCAGACTACAGGTTATCAGAGCCCAGAGGGATGTGTACCTGAAGTGTAGGCTACCTGTGTGTGGATGTGTACCTGTGTGGGGTGTGTACCTGTGTGGCCTGCAGGGACGTCTGCAGCTCCTGGAGCTCCTCCTCATGAACTTTCCTGAGGAAGGCGATCTCGTCCAGCAGTGACTCAACTTTCTTCTCCAGCTCCAGACGTGCCAGTGTGGCGTCGTCCACGTCCTTCCGGTAGCCCTTCAGGGTGTTCTCCGCCTCCTCGCGCAGCCTGGTCTCCTCATCCAGCTTCTCCCTCACGCGCTCCAGCGTCTCGTTCATCTGCACGCAGTCCAGGTGCATCTGGCTCTTCTCGTGCGTCAGCTCCTCCACGCGCGCCCGCAGCTCGCGGATCTCCTGCTCGTACAGCTCGTGCAGGCGGGATGGCTCGCTGTGGCGCTGGCGCAGCAGCGTGACCTCCGCCTCCAGGACTTTGTTCTGCTGCTCCAGGTTGTGCACTTTCTCAATGAAGGACACGAAGCGGTCGTTGAGGCCCTGCAGCTGCTCCTTCTCGTTGGTGCGGATGATCTTGAGCTCGTTGGTGACCGCGGTGGACTGGGTCAGGTCCATCATGGAGTCCGGCATGGAGGAGAAGACGCGGCCGGGCGCCGCTGTTCTGCGGTAGGTGGTGGAAGACATCACGGAGGGGGAACCATAGGTGCGGTGGCTGCTGCGGTATCCCGCAGAGTGCAGGCGGGACGGGCTGCTGCTGCTGCCGAGACCCACGCGGCCGGATCGGGGGGCATCTCCGAAGATCTTCCGATAGGAGCTGCTGTTGTAAATTTCGCTGGAGTAACTCATGTTTCCTTTACCACGGCGGTGTCCGGTCCCACTGCTCTGTACGGGAGAGTGTGTGGAGTTCAGGAGTGTGTGAGGGTGAGAGTGTGTGTGAGAGAGAGAGTGAGATGCGAGTGATGTCTGGCCAGGACAGGTGCTTTTATAGTGAAGGCGCCGACGCATCATTTGACGCAGAGACAACAGAAGATGAGGGGAAACCTGCAGCTTTTGCAGAAAGCCTCCACCCTCTGGGGAGACACGAATTCACTCATGCAGCTCCTCTCTTCTGCCTTGAAGCTCAGGCATCAATACAACAACTCTATATGACCATCATGTTTGGTATTGGGGCTTTGTTGTGGCCTGTCTGACCTGGAAACTTAATAAACTTCACTTTTCATTAAGTTATTAACTCATGACAATATTATGATGTCGTTTTATTTGCAGTCAGAACACTAAAGGAAATCGTGTGACATATCATTTCCCCAGTACAGCTGTTATCCCTCTGGACTGTCTCATGTTACCCCAGTCCATACTGTCCACTGTCATTGCAGTTTTTCTTTGCTGTCCCAGCAGAATGGCAAATGGGATCGATGTGTGGAGCTGTGCGCTAGAGTGAGTGTGTTTTGATGCTGCAGTCTACATCCAGCGCCCTCATCCCCGCCGACCTCCGCAATATCCGAATACGGGATGAGACTCATTACAGCGGCCTGATTGTTGCTCTCACACCCCATCACTGTCTAACCACAGTGAAACACCAGTGATGCAGTGGTATATAGTAAATGTGACCTCCTGTTGGTCGTCATCATATAATGGATCACACACATATGAAATTAATTATATTCAGTTATGTGTTTACCAGGCAGGCATAAAGGGTGGTATAAATAGGCTAAAACTTCCATCATGTGTATGCAGTACAGCCTGTATATAGTTCCCCACAGATGTGTCTAAACTTGATTCCACAAATAACCAATAGTAGATATAAGTATTTCCTTTGATAAGTTAACATTAATGTGGAGGGTGTATATTCTCCCCAGTGTTGGGTCTCAGTTTGGTGAAAAACAAAAAGTCATGTCTGGCCTGCGTGACGTTAAAGTGCTGCGCAGAGCTGTCGCTGGCCTTGGTCCTGATCCAGGCAGGCGCGGGACCACGCCCCTGTAAAGGAGAGAGCTCCCACCCACAGGACTGCAGCCTCCCCACCACCACCACCACCTCACACCACACAAGGCGCCTCCGGTACACCGGCTGTCTGGAAAACAGCCCAAACAGTGGGAATGTGCATTACACCCAACGCCAAGTCATCTTAAATCACTTAAGACCATGTCTGATGGTGCTGCTTTTACAATGAGAATGTGAATAGAGTAATTTTCTTCATATCAGTCACCTTCTTTATTTAGCCTTGAGTCAGTAGGCCTAAATATTGTTATTAAGAGAAAGCATTTACTCAGAAACAACATATCCATTACAGATACACTAGATCAACCTTGAATTCTTGTCTTTAAACATGATTTTTAAAATGTTCCTTCAAGTGTGACACTGTGTTTGCAATTTCTCTTTGTGCAGGTCAGCTTCTTTCTCTAGGTTGTCCTTTTAATCATGACGGTGATCTTTATTTTTTCAAAAATCAGAAAACTGGAGCCTTGCATTTATCTCCACCCCAATATGAAAGCAATGTCAATATACTGTATGTAAAATACATTTTGATATTTTAGTTTTACTTTTACTGTATGAAGGCTTTGATGAGATAGATAGATAGATAGATAGATAGATAGATAGATAGATAGATAGATAGATAGATAGATAGATAGATAGATAGATAGATAGATAGATAGATATGTTTCGTTACACATGTTAACCAGTAGGGAGCGCTAAGCCATCAGTGATGCTTCACATGTCCAGCAGACATGAACTGAACCTCAGACTTACTGTTATCATCAGTAACACTTTAATGTTAAAATTTCTTCATACTAACATCATGGCCTATATTACTGTGCACATGACTGTGAATATAATATGGGCACAGTGGTCATGAATAGAAGACTATGATGTGTTGATCAACCCTCAAGGTCACTCAACTGGTCAGTTTTCAGGGTATGGAGCTGCACACATACACCAAATGAAGACAGATAACATCAACATCAGGTGTGATGTCACATAATTCAATTAATCAGGAATAATAAAACATGACTGAATACACACTCATACAGGCAGACTGGAAGGTAGCTCGAGCGAGAGAGAGAGAGAGAGAGGGAGAGACTGTAGCACTCTACCAAGGCCACCCAGCCAATTTTACTGTCTGTGGTAACAAAAAGTGGTCGACTGAGGAGAGAGGTTGTCAGTGACTCAGCAGGAAATGACAGGTAGATAGAAAGGTCTGATTTCTATCATTATGTCTTTCTCTGCCTCCTCATTTGAAGTTACCACAGCCCAGTAACAGGACAGACAGCGCCTTATTTTAATGAAAGCAGAGTGATACATGCCATCAAATGCTTATTCACTTAGTCAGTGAAGTATCCCATCAGCTGTAATACAAAACCAGTGCGCTTACTGCAGTATCATAAACCGGCTTCCATTTCTGTCTACAGGTACAATGTGCAGTGTTTCTATAATAATATAATAAACAAACAACAACATTAATTCTGACACAACAGTATAATGAGTGTAAACAAACAACACCACAGTTGGCAGCCTTGAGCACTCCCTACTTAGCCTTTTGCATGGAGACAGAGCCACTAGTTGGATATCACAGGAAGTATGCAGTCTGACTGTTTTACGACAAAAACGCAGGAAGAGGGCGCTGTTCTTCCACTACAGACGCAGAGGATGCTCTCAGGGTTTGTGCCAATGGCAAATGGTGGAACAAGTGAAAGGTTAATGGAAAAATGTCCTCTCTAAAATATATTTTGTGTTGAGCATAAAAAGGAAAAGAAAGCAGAAGCACACATGGAGCAATGCCAGGTACCAGACCTTTATAATATAGATATTTCGAGAAGCCATGGTTGGAGAAACCATGTTAATGATGGCTGCATTCAATATAATGTCAGCCATATACAAGGCCTTTTAGCATACATGTTGCCTTACTGGAGCTGTTACTGGAACCGTTACTGGAACCATGCAATCATTAATGTTGTGAGTTACACCTGTGCTTTTCCTACTATGACCTATTAAAATATCTGCCATGAAAAAGGCTTATAGTCAAGTTTCGCAGCAATGTCCCTGTGAGTGACTGATCAAAAACAAGCCATAATAACTGAGAGCTTATCAGGAAATATCAGAAATTGATTGTGTGCGGTCAACTGCATGAATTGCAAAAGTAATGTGCGGAAAATGTTCAGTATCCTCAACCTTAGCTTATACTGCATGTTAGCTATTAGCATGTAGCAATCTAATCACAACCCTGAATTTTAATATGGCGGTGGATAGTTTTGCACACAGTTTGGTAAGAACAAACTTCCTGTTTTTAAGGTAAGACAGATCATACGGTCACCAAATGTTAATGGAAAAAGATTTTACGTTTACAAACTGGTGTGATCCCTGTGTGCAGCTGATAAATAATACTTATTAGATCCTTTATTAACACAGTTTGTTATAGTGAACCTTTGCCTGTATACACTGCATCAATAGTAATATGAGGCTATTGTTAGTGACAGAAAATCCACAATGAGGAGGTTTCTGTGCTCTTACCTCCACCTTTGTTTTTTATTTTAAATACTGAAAATGTCCATAAGCTATCATGACATTGTGGGAGTTAATTTTCTACAGTCCTGCTGTGTGAGCATCCTTGGTTTGTAAAAGGGAAGTCTGTCTATAAGGGAAGCACCAATCACTTTTCTCATACAGAATAATAGAAACCCTTTTACAAACAATGTTACAGTATATAAATGTGGTGAGATAGTAGCCTTGCGTCATTCCAGTCATGGTCTCAGTGGTTCAGAGTTATCATGTGATCTGTTTGGACCTAGCAATATGAGGTGGCAGATATACAATCTCCCTCAGTCTACATGTTGTAATACCATGTCATCATGTTAGTTCTGAGGGAGGGAGAGGATATTATTTGTTTACCCTGTCGCCCCACCTCCCCAGGTGGGACTGCAACATTATATTACTACACTCACTTCACCAACCTCCTACTCTATAACTCATCTTCTTCTGCTGTCCCAACCACTGCTGCTGCCTACACAGCCACACTCTCCTCACAGTGGTTTCATCTAATAGACTAGTAAACACTGTAAACACTGTTCCACAGGGCTCCTACATATTTATTGGATTCAACACTGTAATGAAAACACAGTAAAGGAAACAATTGCTATCTGACTGATGGTATCATGATGGACTGAAGAGGTAACACAGGTAGTATATGTTTTAATGTCTAAGCACTGAGTGGTAATATTTTCTATACACATATAATGGCATTTGATAAGTCAGAAAATCCAGATCTCGACGGAGGCCCCAGCACAAACCATTCTCCAGTGGCCCTGCTGCTTTGAAACTAGTTTCTCTTTGGTGCTTTGATATGCCAGGTGTTACTCACAGGCATTAAGCGAGGGTTTCTATGAGAGGCTTTACTATGTGTCACATAGAGGCCACTCCACTCGCTCGCTTTTGTTCTATCTTGGATGCACTGATCTTGTCTGATGTGCACTCTTCCCTCTGGTCCCTCGAGAGCCCTCTTTCCCACACACAGACGATCTCCTCCGTCTGTTTGCATATACACATAAGCATTCAAAACACACATATACACACACACTCACTTCTCTATCCCTTGATCTAAGCTGTCGGCTGCGATGGAGGATGATCATGTACGGCTGTTGCCACCGAGCCGCGTCCTGCACTGACATTATGATGAGACATGGCGCCAAACTGTATGTGGCTACTGCAGGACTTCTATTCAGGTGATGAAATCCAGTGAGGCTCAGATACAATCACTGGCTTTGGGTTGCCACTGGTGACTGGATGGCCCTGCAGATGGTTGACGGCACCATCGGGGATGCACCACTCAAACTGGAATATATACCAGAAACACTAATGGACAAAAACAATGAAAAATGCTTGTGCCCAAACAACGGTCTCCTCTCCTTGCTGCTGTCAGACTTCTTCCTTAAAGACTTGATGCTCGGCCACACCTTCGGGACTGTTCATCCTCGTGTTCATCAGCGCTTCACTCATGTTCAGATTTCGTGTCCACCATTACTTGCTTCATGCTCCTCTCTGTTCTGTTACAATCAACGGGGACACCCAAACGCAAGACACAGACTCAGAGTTAGAATGAATGGTGGCTAACTACAATCCCAATTGTCAGTGAAGGTGGATGGAGGTGGGGATTACAGTACATGAAGGCAGAGGGCGGAGGGAGGAAGGGTAGAGTAGAGGTGAAGGCAGGGTTGGGAGTGTGGCTGGATGACTGATCAGTCAAGAGTCAAAGCCTCATGGTTCTAAGTGGCCTGAGAACATGAGCTACCACACTAGCTGAAACAACCTGGATGAGGATCTTGGGTTGATATACTACTGAGTTGATGAGTACATGGATTGCAGGTGCACAGGTTGATCAGCAACCAGGAAGTCAGCAGAGAGAGAGGAGCGGCACACCCATAGCACAGACAGACAGACAGACAGACAGACAGACAGGCAAAACAGGCAGACAGGGGAAAGGGAAATACAAGATACACAATAAATAAACTGGAGGAATGGTGTGAAAATGTTTCAGCTTTCACTGGGGAGACATCATTGGAAAAGTCTGGGATCCACAGTACAATACTAGTTTGATTGTTCATAACTACTCTTTATGCATCAGTAGAGGACATATGTGTTACATAATGTAAAACTAGAGGATTGAAGATCTGTTAAATTGTCCTTCAGACCTGTGATGCTGTTAAAAACCGTCATGTGATGATCCAGAGTCATGCACACGTGATAATAGACCTTTTTCAACAGTTTTGACTTACCATAGTAGCAAAAATACAGGTGTAACCATAGCGACGGTGACTCAGTTCCATTAAGTGTCCCAGTAAGCCAACTTTTATTAAACCATTAATGTTTCATCAATGTTATTTTTACACCTGTGTTGTTCCTGCTACGACATGTAAAAATATGTCACGTGAAAAATGTACCATGACCTATGAACTCCAGGTTACCATGGGCCAAACTACACAATAAAACTCTTTTAAAAGTCTTTTCAAAGTAAAACACAATTTATTCATGTAAAAAAAGAGGAGCAAATGAGTTACAGTCATTACCATTAAATACCATCCCACTTCTGACTGTGCTTAATCATCATACAACAGCCATGACTGTGTGGAGAGTCAGGGGGGTGGAGGGAGTCATTATTGTTGACTTGATGTCTGTTAAGTGATTGAATGGCTGTGTACTCACTCAGGGTTTCATAGATAGATAGATAGATAGATAGATAGATAGATAGATAGATAGATAGATAGATAGATAGATATTATTTATCCCCTAGGGTAAATTCATGTTTGGTTTGGTGTTGTTGTGTGTTTCCATGGTGCACATCATCTGTTGTTTGTTTGTGCTTGGCTGTTTGTGTCATGTGGGTGTGTTCCTTTCATTAGTTGTCTGTTTGCATGTGTGTGTATGTGTGTGTGGGTGTCTTGTTTGCGGGTGTGTATAAGTATATGATTGGTCAGGGCAGTCCTAGGAGGCGAAGGTCAAAGTAAGCTGGTTGTGCAGGGCCTGGATAAGCTGCCGGATTTGACTAATCTGACAAGGAAGGACGTGGAGAGGTGGGTCAGTAGGCCTGTGACCCTGACACACACCTGCAAACAAACACACTTACTTACACAACTCTGTCATTTCTATACACACACACATCAGCAGGTAGGTTATGTCAATACACTCAGCTGGAGCATGTTATGCTTGGCTCAGGATAAGCTGCATTGCAGTGTCTGTCTCCTGTTTCATGTGCAGATTAAATGTAAGGTGTGCCCTTTGGTGGACAGTTTATTGCAAAGTGCTTTACAATAGGATGTGACTGACTGATTATTTTACAGCAACATTGACTCATGGCTAGATAGATAGATAGATAGATAGATAGATAGATAGATAGATAGATAGATAGATAGATAGATAGATTACAACACACAATCTAATTCTTAGGCAGTGATTCGTTGTTACTATAGTTACACCATAACTGTCAGGCTAATTTAGGCATAAAGCTAATGTTGGCTTGCTAATATGGTACCTTGGAATTTAGAATGAGGAGTTAAAGTCAGAATATAGTTAACACTTCTAACATGGCACTTCACTAAAATGCTGTTTAATAAATATTTTAAATTACATTTCACAAAAATAACACAACATACATTAAATTACAAAACATTATCCCTGTAATTTTAGAGTACAACTGAGTGTTAGCTAGGTTAGCATGACCGAATAAATACGACTTATTTTCAACTGATTGAATACTGCTAACTCTGAAACACACACATTTCTCTGTGTATGCAAATAAAACAATGTATCACAGACATACAATGACTAGTGGTTAAGATTTAAATTGGCTATATCATCAGCAAATTACTGCCTTAAAACTGGAAATTTTGTACACAGTTGATAGGTTGGTTTTTCTTTGCTTTCAACATGGCTAACAGTTTTCTAGAACCCAATTTTCACATTGCTACGGACCTAACAAGCTACCAATGAGTTTATGGGTAGCTGGTACAACCCAGTCTTGAGTATGGCTGAATGATATGCAAAAAGTTCACATTGCCATTACTTTGGCAGATGTAGTGATATGAGTCATGACTAAGCCTATAGTGGGAATTGTAATTTTTGTATTTTACTTTCATTAAAAAATATATTATATAACATATAACAGTATATAACATAAAATGATGACGATGATTTTTGTTGGGTATTGTACCAAACAAGTATATTCCTTTATGATTTGTAGGTCGGGGGCATCACAGTACTTCATTTGTGGTAAGTGGTGACAGATTTTACCTTTGGATGTTGCACTTGGACATAGTGCAATTTCAATAATATTTCAATTAATTGTGCAGCCCTAGTCTTGAGGAAGTCATATTGTTTAGTTAATAGTTTCACAACCCCTTAGATTTATTGTGTTACCCCTAATAAAGAGCATAAAAAACTATTTATAAATATATCTATCATGTCAAAGTGGGTGTAGCCTGACATATCTGCATATTTGTAACCATAGAAAAATGGTGGAGAAGACTTGTCCTATACCCGGAATGAACTGAGTACATGTGAGCATTTCTATGCTTCAGCTTCACCTCTTAGATCTCCATCTCCAGCCATGACAACCAGCCCAAGATGGAGAATATATTGAAATGATTCCAAAGCTGACAAGGAGTTACAGAGCTCTGTGGTAGAAAAAAAAAACCTTTTCCTTTTGCTCCCTTCCCCCTCAGCAGTCACGCAGCTCCAGGAGGGATGTGGGATGCTTTTCAAGATGCCCATCCCCCTCTTTCTTCTCCTTCTCCAGCTTTGTGTTTGTTGGTTATTGAGCTGCAGTCAGATGGCTGTGATCATACAAACCTGGGATTTGGCCAGCAGATTACTCTGAAACACACTGGATGGCTGGCGAGGATCAAGCCCCCGTGGAGGCTTTCTTTCATCTCCTGTGCAGAAACCTCCTCATTACTGTCTATTCAACCTCGACATGAAGATTAGTCATTGTAGGAGAACCGGTGGGTTGGGTTCCTTGGTAAAAGCTTTCATTTGTTCTTAGAATATAATTAGCGTCCAGGCCTTTTTGTCTTGAAGCACAAATAAAGACAATGACAAGGTGATAGGTAGGTAAATAAGGGTTTCAAATGTTTTATTCCTTTAATATCACTGGCAAATATAAATTGCTGCTCCACAATTCATTTCCAAAGGGTTTTTTTTTTCCCACATTTGAAGTGATTTCCTTAGAAGACAGTGTCCAAATTCCACAATTCTTAAAAAGTAAGTGCACAAAACATCCACCTTTAAGTAATTGTTCAACAAACAGACACTTGACCTTTCTGAAGAGAAAGGTGGCAGGCGACGACGATGTTCATGGAGCGATGACGCGGTGTTGTCTGTGTGTTCGTGTGTACTGTGTAATGCATGAAAGCACCACGCCTGAGACTGTCACAATGAAAAGGAATGACCCTCGTGATACATTTCGATATATCATATACACTCATACATATCATATACTTCTGTCAGGTCGTACATTTGTGTCTGTTTTAAGGCATTATCAGCCACTTTGTATGCAGGGACAAAATGTGCAAAAACCAAATATACACATGAACATGAGTTTCCCCTGATGCTGAAACCTGTAGCTTAAACAACTGGTCTGACTGTAGTCTTGTTCTTTGAGAGATTCCACACCTGCTTCTTAAGGCAGATGCTTAGAGCACCAGGGTTTTCGTAAAGGGGAGGTGGGGGTGGTGAGGAGCAATAGTTGTGAGAGCACACGCACACACACTCCCACCTCGGCACCATGGAGGCCGACGCAGCATGTGGAGGAGGGAGTCGCACTCACTCTTGGGTGCATGTGCACACACACACACACACACACACACACACACACACACACACACACACACACACACACAGATTGGCGGAAGACAGACAACAGGCCATGGATGGAAAAAAGGAGGAACCATGAGACGACCACAGACAGACATTAATGCTTAGGTTAATACATGGAGTCTTTGTCAAGTGGACTTTTTTTTGCATTTTACTAGTAAACAAATGAACAGAAAACCAGAACAGAAAGAGAGCCTTACAAATTCTTTTTAAACCACCCACCCTCTACCACCCCAGAAAAAATTTCTCTCTGAAGACAGTGACGAAATAAATAAACACTCACGCACAGTTGCACATACCGTATACCCATGCACGCACCTTCACCTTCCGCGAAAACATCTGCACACTCAAACCTACTTTGCAATACATTTCCCCTTTAGACCCCTTACAGCGTGGCTACACAGTTCCTCTCCGTTTGAAAAGGTTTCAATTTTGACCAAAAAAAAGAAAAAAAGAAAAAGAAAAGCAGCATTCCACACTGAATGGTTTAAACAATCGCATATGTATTTTTCTAATTTTCAGTTTTTTTCTTTTTTTTTTTTTTTTGGTTGTACCATCTTCATGCTTTAACTGAGATTTACAAGTGGCAGATGCAGCAGGAGCAGGGGAGATTCCTTTGGCGCCGTGCTGCAGGGTTGAGGACATGTACGAAGGAAAAGCTGCAATCCTCTCCCTGCCAGGGATGATTTTGAACCAAACAAAGCACTAACAGCCATTTTGTTTGAGGTTCTCAGGCACGGAGATGGTCAAACAGGCAACACACAGCTTTGCCAGAGGAGCCATCATCACTGCGCTCACCCCAGCCACCAGCTCCTCTCACTTATACACTTTTTTTTTTTTTTTTAAATTGACATTTTTCGAAAAACAGATTTGTTTTTTTATTATCCCTCCGTTAAAGGGTAAGATGGCTTTGCAAACAGCTAAAAATTAGAACCACAAAGAAAACATCATTTCCTAGGAGCACCGTGCCGATTTCTGAACAGACACAAAAGCCTCGAGGCACAAGAGACATTTCTATTCTCTATTCTATAGATTGACTAGGCTGTGCAAACAAACTACACATAGGAAACTCTCAATAAACCTCACAAGAAGAACATAGGCTATGACTAATTAAATATATTTATATATATATATATTCATCTATATATTTAGTATATCTAATAAATACATTTGTTGATAGACATAGAAATCTTTCTGTAAACTATTTACATTAAAAGGTGTACATTTTTGCAGAAACAATAAATAGCTATCAAGGCAAGGCGAAGGAGAGAAAATCTGTGGTTTCAACATTTTTGTGCTCTTCAGATGTGAACACTCAGGAAGAGGCGAGCTCCCTCAGCGTGCTCCCACTGAAGAGTCAAAGAGAGTCGTTCAGCGTGACTCGTCTCAAGCTGAACTCTCCCTTCCTCAGTAATTGGCAGGAACATCCATTCGCAAAAAATAATGCTATCAGCCTCACCTGCCTGTCCTCTCTACGTAGTGGAATGTGCTCCAGTCTCTCGACTGCTCTCAGTAGATAGGATCTTTCCCTTCCTTTTAATACCTGGTGAACGGGGCAGTGAAGAAGTAGTGTACAAAAAAAATGTACCAGCACCTGCCAAAAATATACCAGCATTCGGCCTGGTGGCTGGTGTTTAAAGTTTCCAAACCTACTAGTGACCCCTGTCGTCGCCAGGCTCAAACATGACACACACACATATGATAAAAGGATGCTGTAAAAACGCCACCGTCATCAGAGAGAGGCAGAAAACATCAAACCCACCCACGAAAACCCTCCCGTACACCCCGGCCCCTTCACAATCTCATGCTGCACAATTTTTTTTTTTTTTTTTGTTTGTTTTTGTGTAACTTTCTCTTCAGAACTGCAGGCGTGACATAAAATTACAGGGTAGTTACGAGATTGCCCGCCAAAGCCTGGGTACTAAGGGACGTATTGCTGTTGGCCCCGACAGGTTAGTTTAGTGTCCACAAAGTCTGCTGCACCGCACAGCACAGGCAGACCACTGACATGTTTCAAACACTCACTTCTGGTAACATTACTGCAACAGCTGCAGCGGGGGGGGGGGGCTTTTAGTTTTTAAGAGACAGTGTTTGAAAAAGATGACACAGTTTTGTTTACAAAAGCAATTTTAAGTGCAAATTACCATGCACAGATGGTTGACTGGTGAGCAGGGCAGAAAAAAAGCCCCGCATCATGTCAGTGTCACACCTTTGGGAGGACTTTGTCTCACTGGACAACTAGGAGCGATGGAGGGGTGTGTGTATGTTTGTGTTAATGTATGTGTGTGTGAAGGGTAAAATCTCATAAGTGCTTCCCATGGCTCTTGAGGCATAGAAAAAGAGGCAGTGGGATATTGTGTGGTAACATTCTCTGGCTGAAAGTTGTGGTTCTGACGGACGGGGGGGATGGAGGGGATGGAGTGTCTTTAAAATCCCACTCGTTTGATTGGTGCAGAGCGGAGCGAGTGACACCCTAAAGACTGACCGCTGATGATGGACTAGATGTGGGCGGGTGTCTCAGAGGTGTTGCAGAGGTAAATGTAAATCACCATGGGGACAGGAAGTCTGCAGAGGCCCAGCTAGAGCAGAGGCCTCAGACTTGGTCAGTCCTGGTGGAGAGGGAGACAGGGAGGGAAGGAAGGAAGGGGGGGGGGAGGCCTGAGCGGGACCAGGGAGTGGTGAGACAATCTTGGGACGGGATTGGCTGAGGGGAGAAGGTGGGTGTTGGGTCAGTGCTGTTTATAGGCTGCAGCCCAGCTGCTTGGCCCTCTCCTGAGTGTCCTGCAGGCGCTGCAGGCTGGCGCTGGAGTAGCCCTCATCACTACAGCTGCTGCGCAGGCTGCCTCGCTCGTCCCCTGAGTCGCTCACACTGCTGGTGCTCCACTCTAGGTCACCCAGCAGGTAGTCCGTGCCCTCCACATCCACGTCCAGGTCCTCTGTTCCCACACAGGGGACACAACAACACGGTGATTAGAATGAGAGATGATAACGCTGATTTTTACATTTAGCTGATTCTGGGTCATTATGACAAGTAAAATGGTATCATTTCACACAGCGCTTCTTCACGTTAGATCGTCCTCACTTTATGAAGTTCATCTTGAACAATAGTTACATTTTGTTGTATCTTAGGCTGCAAGTACCCGACGGATTGCACAAATTTCATTGGACAACTTGGTAATTATTTTTATTATCAAGTGATCTGATTGTCTCGATCAATCAATTAATCATTTACCCAACACAATGTCAGAAAATAAGGAATAATGTTTGAAAAATGACTTAAAATATCAATCAATCCATTCTGTTGATCGACTAATAAATTTAGTGACCAGTTGTTTCAGCTCCAGTTGTATCACTACAGTGTTTTATAAAGAAGGTTCACCAAACTTCAGAGTGCTTACCCTGGTTAAAAATACTGTAAACACTAAACGTTACAGTGTGTTTGTTTCATGTTTGTGCCCGAGCAGTGATGTAGATGAAGGCGCAGTAACTGAACCTGATGCAACTGGCTCCAAAAAGCTTCGTCACCGCAGACATGTCATTACAGAAAAATTTGCAATAATTAATACTTTCTGCATTTTATTTCATTAGTGTCAGTTCCAGGTTCCTGCATTGTGCATGCCGCCTCAGTGTCGAGGCTTATTCAAGTTGAACTGAGTCATCATTAACATTATTAATTACACGTGTGTTCTCATTGCTTTTCCCACTATGAGAAGCTTAAATGACGACCGTGAAAAATGCCTATCATAAAAATACCTACTATATAAAAATATATACAACAGTTTATGTATATTACCGACTGGTGCGGAAAGGTTCTGTATCATAAGTAGGAGACGATCACACCTGCTGGATCAACGACTTTATGGAGTCGGAGTCAGTATTTTATGTCCGTGTGCCTGTGTGAGACTCACCCTGATCGGAGTCGGACTTTTCGGAGGACACAGTGGAGCCCGTACTGTCCATGCGGGTCCTCTCCACCCCCAGCTGCTCCAGACGCCTCCTCAGGTGTCTCTGCTCCCGCTGTAGCTGCTCCAAGGTGTGCTGAGCTCTCCTATCGCTCTCCTCCAACCTCTGTGGGGAGGGAAGATTAAAAACGCGACACTATGAGACAGACACAGTACCAACGCACCGCAGCGGTCAACACGTCGCCCTCTTCATTAGGCGAGTACCACACACATGCATGCGGGTACCTTGATGTGATCTTTGGCCTTCATCAGCAGGCTGAGCGTGGTGTGCCTGTTAGCATCTGGTCCCAGGGGAACGAGGGATTTCAAACGCTCTAAACACAGTCGTAGATGTGCCCGTCTGGAGAGAGAGAGGGAGAGAGAGGAATACAAGAAATCTGTCAAACACCATTACTTCATTTCCTTTAAAAAACAAGCAATGGAAATTAATTATTTAACAATGGAAATAAAAATGAAAACACAAACACAGAGGCAAGAGATCCATTGCTGCTTAGAGCTTGTGATGTGTGTTTGTTATTGTTATTCACTCGGATGTTTGAGCTTCACTGTGCAGTCATTCATTCCATGAACATTCATCTGCTTGTGCCGACACATCTCACATCTGAGTTTGAGATTTCAGCCCAGACTAACTTGCTCAAGTGACTGTGACATCAGAGTCTGGAGACCAATCATGGCTCAGCATGAAACTCAAGGCCACACACAGTAAGAAACTTCTTGCATCAAGTGGTAAAAGTTTTGAAGTTTTAGAAATATTCGCATATTCATAGATGAAATTCTGTTGAATGAGTAGATATAAGAGGTTTTCAATGACATAATTCAACTTATTGTAGAAAAGACATTCCAGACATCGTGTGACCCAAGACACTACTAGATTTCATTAAGAGAGTCCTTCACTCCTATAACATCATTTGACTCACTGTGTACAGTTTTTTTTTTTCAAGGTACAAAATCAATGTAGTAGAAATATTCTACTATAATTATAGTCATTTTTATTTTCATTTAATTTTCCATGTCTTTTGGTGCGCTTTGTAATCTTTGAGAGCGTAGATACATGAACACACTCAGAATTCAAACACAAATAACATGGGTTAGGGTGCCCCATGTAGTGCGTTATATAATGTAGTAAATAGGGAGAGACTTCAAACACAGCCACTCCTTTTTATTCTGTGCATTCTTCTTCCTTGTCATATCCTGCTGCCTACATCACCCATAATGCAATTGGCCCAAAAACAGTTTGGTCAGAGATTTCAGTGTCTTAGGCTAGTCGTGGCTAAACCAGCTCGAGCCTCTAGCCTTAAGCAGAGATGAGGAGCGAGCTACAGAGGTCATGTCTTCCTAACTCTACACCCCCAGATGTTTTTCCACTTTCAGATTTGTAGTCTTCAGCCCCAACACAAGCTGACTCAAGTGACATCACATGAGGCAAGGCATCAGACTTCTGGAGCCACAACAGGCTTTGCTGTTTTGATGGAGTTCCTCTTTAATGAAACTTTGGAATGAAGAGGTCAAGATGAATATCATCCGACATTGAACAGAAAAAAATCCCTTAAATGTTAATTTAATTTGTATTTGCTCTTTGAGCTGCTGCTACATGTGCACTGTACAGTTAATCACCAATATCAAGAGGCAGTGAGAGACAGGTCCGGCCATGTAAAATACCTGTGAGGCCCTCACATGTATATGTCTTCCCAGGAAGCCAGCATTGTGACATTATTACATAATGTTGCTACAAAAGGATATTTCGAGCAGGGCGATGTACAAATCCTGCCTTGACGAGAGGAAAACAGAAACGTGGCGAAATCCAAAGATCAACTGCGACATACGTTCAGATCTGAGCTGATTATTAATGTCACCTGTCCTCTAACACAGTCCACATTTGAATGTCTCATCTCCACTCCACTTCCTCCCGTATGGCTCTGAGCTAGCAGCCTTGGCAGTTGCTGAGGTCTGGTGGGTGTTTGTGACCACTTGACCCTGCTGTTACACAACACACACCTCCAGCTCCAGCCGTGGCAGAGTGTGTACGTGTCTGTGTGCGCCTGTGTGTGGCTGAGTGAGTGGGTGTGTGTACGTCAGACTCTTCCTGTGTAAAAATGTTATTTTGGCAGCTGAGAGCTGGCTGGATGAGCTGTTCATTTATTTCCTGCTGCAGGTAATCCTGATGTGAGCGTCACCGCCGGAAAGAGTTTATTCAAAATCGCATGCAGAGAGGAGAGGACTGATTTGAATGTGGGCAGAGGACACACAGAAATATATTCTTACCCCTTGCCCTTTTAAAAACACACACACACACACATCACAAGTGAAGCCCACACACGCACATACAAAGCAGTATTCAGCAGCTGAAGCGAAGTGCCTGTTTCTCAGCTGACTCAGTCCAAAGGGCATGCAGACTGTCATTACATAACATGGAAATGCCCTCGCCCGTTTTGTTCTGACATAATAAGGGTTCAACAGAGCCAGATAATGTTTGTTAAACAACACTGAAGAGCAGCAGACTCATGAAACTGAACGGGTCACATGGTGTCTGTGAGTGAGAGAAAACACAGCGGGCGTGGCAGCGACACACAGCGCTATTTCAGCAACAGGTTATTCTAGTTTAGTGTGGCTTCAGTGCAGTGTGTCAATAGGTGAGTATGTATGGGGAGCTACAGGTTTGTGTGTTATCAGCTATCAGCCTGAGGCCAGAAACTACATTTCTCTGTCCTAATTCCACACACTCGTGTCCTCTTCAGACACACTCGACTGGTCTGAGTGCAACTGTTTGGTCTGAAACACGGTGAACGTGCGAGTCCGACTTGTTGCAAAAAAAAAAAATTGCAGCTGGGCGGTTTCTTGGAGCCCAGAAAGGTTTCTCTTACAGCAGCTTCTCACCCACTGAAAACGACAACTAGGTCAGCATCATGAACTCTGCCTGACCAGCAGTAAATCACCACACCACTCTCCCTCTTGCCCTCTGACCCCCAGTAGTAACTGCCCATGACTTGCTGGGAGGAACTTGCATGTAAAAAGAAGGTGCGGTGGTGGCTGGAGACGTGTTAAGCGAACACACACGCATACTGCCGTGCCTGTGTTTTATGAAAGCCAGAGGGGTTTGGAGTTTTAGAAAATGGGGGTGCTGGGTCTTGCATTCCTCTGGCTTTGCTGTGTACTGGGTCACCATGAGTAATATACTGTCTGCCTGAGATGACTCTCTATCATCAAGCTGCTGCTGCGAGAAACTGGCTAAAGGCTATGAATGTTCTCAAGTGTAATACGACTGCTGCGGTCATAATTTTGAATTACTGCTGTGCATGACACACGCACGCACGCACGCACGCACGCACGCACGCACGCACGCACGCACGCACGCACGCACGCACAGGTCTCAGTGCCATATATTATTCAGGCCGTCCACTAAGCTGCTGGTTTGGATCAGCTAGCACAGGCAGGACGGGGCACTCAGGGTGACGTGGACTCAAAACAAAAGATTCATATTTAGACCTAAAACGTCTGGTTTCATTTCTGCTTGGGTTCATTAAAAACACACGCAGCCTGTGATAAAATGTGACTTCATCTTTCATTGCAGCCTGATACGGTTACATAATACATCATACAGTTACAGTATCAATAGGGGGTGTGTGATAAATTATCTGTAGAAAATCAGTTTCCTCAGTGTTTTCTGTGGCAAACAAGCTAAACTCAGAAAATCTAATACTATATTAATGTACCACTCCTGTTGCTTTTGAAATGCACATTGAGGGCCTCACTGTCACTGTCCATTAGTTTCATCAATGATGGGAATACAACTAACCGTTATTTTCATTATCCATTAATCTGTTGATTATTTTCTCAATGAATTGTTTTCTCTATAAAATGTCAGAAAGCAGTGAAAAGTATTCAGATTGTTTCTTTTATTCAAGCTACTGTCCAAGACCAGAAGATAAACAGTTTGCTTTCACATATGACAAAGAAAAGCAGCAAATCTTCACATCTGAAAAACTGGCACTTTCGTTAGAAAAATGATTAAACCAACTATTCGATTATCAAAATAATTGCTTAATGATTAATTTTTGGTTGATTGATTAGTTGAGAAAGTTTGCAGTTAGGTTATTTCCTCTCAGCTTCTTTGCTGGTTAACCATTCGATCAGATAACCATCACCTCTTCCTGAGGTAAACCGGAAACGTAACAATGGACTGATGAACTCAGAGTTTTCATTCAACAGCTCAGTTGTAAGTTATTGAAACAAGATCAGCTGCTTTCAGGTGCCAAAGGGCACAGTGAGTCACCTGATACAACCATGATACCTCATTTGTCTCATCACTTTCAGAGGGGAGTGAGAGACCAGTGTTTCTGTTTGCACAAACCAATTTAAGCTCTGAACATGGAGCATTATCATGCATATTAATCTCTGTAATTTTAAATCTGGTTTAGCAAGCATACACTTGGGTATTTTCCTCATGATATGACTCATAAAAACCCCTGCACACTCTCAACTCAGCTGTTAACACTCTGATAAGGTTCCCGGGCCCTTCTGATATGATCTGGGACACTGACGCATGTTAACATCTTATCCCGTTTACTGTTGGTTTTCCACATCTGCAAAGGCACATTATACTTTTAACTGGATCACAGCACAAATCTTGTTTTCATTAGTACTTCTTCAATCACTCATCTTTATACTTCATTAGAAAAACACTGAGTTTGCAAAATAACACCCTGCTATGTGGAGGGACACAACCAGAGGAACCTTGCACCTTTGACCCCTGACAGGGCTGAGGCCTCCTGCCGGTCACAAGTTACCTGAGGCCAAAGTGAAGTCTTACGTAATAATAACAACGTAACAATGTATTTATTTAATAATGACGCAACATAATGTCAGTGCATGTGTTGTCATGCACTGTAGTAACACCGTAGTTGTGCAGTAACTGTAAAACCCCTGAAGACGTGCAGCAGGTGATTTATCAGATTTCATCCCTACTTCAATCTTAGTATGAGACCACAGCTCACTCAGTTTAAGGGCCTGTAGTTCATTCACTCTGGGCTGAATCAGTGGATGAGGCTTGTAAATTGTCTGTAAACTTGATGTGTTTTCCACTTGGTGCAGTTCCTTCTCACACAGAAAACAATCCACGCAGGCCAGAGCAGATCACTAAAAACCAGGTGAGAATGCTCTCGCCTCTCATTGGCTGTGAAGAAGCTCTTATCTGCCTATGAAGAAGGATATGTATTTGCTGGCTGGTCCAGGTCAGACCTCCAACTAGAGTATTCCTTGTAGTATAACTGATGTAGGATCACTTCCCCCATCACAAACAAAGCACTCCAGAATTAGTTTGTGACCATACCAGGACCACTTCCTCTGTGTGGTCCTGGTGCTCTCGTTTGGTCCACACCCAAGCAAAACTGCAGCGTTCAGGGGTTGAAGCAAACCCACGACCAATTAAATTTTACAGTCAAATGTTCAAGAGGAATCAGCCTTTTCCAGGACAAATGTGTCATTCATCACTCCTTATGCTTTTAATGTCCAAAGAGGCATCTTCAACTGGGCAACATAACTAAACTGTAGAGGACATTTTCACCCAGAATTAAAATTAGAAAAGAAAAGATGATAGAAAATGAAGACAATTTGGCGAATAAACGATTTAATATTTTACTACCAGGATAGATAATCAGGCCACAATTAAATATTAAAAAGAAAAAGGGAACTGAAAAAGGAATTGGATATTGAGATAAATCATTATAGATATTGTGATGGCACATTGAAAAACTAAAAGTGAACTTTAAGAATCCTGAAATTAATTTCTAGAAAATTACATAATATGAAAAGCCAAATATAAAATGGAAAAAGGCCAAATAAAAAAGGAAGGCAAGAAAAAATATAAAACATC
Source organism: Seriola dumerili (assembly GCF_002260705.1). NCBI lineage: Eukaryota > Metazoa > Chordata > Actinopteri > Carangiformes > Carangidae > Seriola > Seriola dumerili. Next base: position 9,871,272 of record NW_019174272.1, on the reverse strand, counting down.
TTCTTATTAATTTTGGTTTAAATAACATATTACAATCATTTAGGTATTTAAATTTAAACATTTACTTTTTGTCTTCAATTTACTGATTATTGACTGATCATTTCTGGTTTCCTTTTTCTTTTAAACATTTAATTATAGCCTGATTATCTTAAATACCGTTTTCTATTTTTCTATTTAAGTTTCCATTTTCCCTTTTAATCTTAACTCTGGATAAAATTATCATACACATTTAACAATGATTCTTAACCATCTGATCTGAGGAGATATTTCCTGTTGACAACCCATGATTTAGAGACACTTCCATGGTTACAGCGGGGGAGGGGGCTTTGGTGGAGTGAGCTGGTTTTCTTATGAATTGAGGAACAGCACCAACACAAACGAAATGAACACAAATGAAATTTTACATACCTGTTTTTTTCCATTTCATTGTGCGTAGACCTGTGGAGATAAAACAAAACACATATGAGAAAATGGCAGCACACATAATAACAGAGTGAGTGATTGAACAGGGGAAGATTTCCCCTCTGTGTGTGCCATCACTGCAGTCCAAGGCCTTACTGCAGGGGAGTGAGAGAGAGACAGAAGAGGCTGTGTGGGAGTTTATGAGCAGAGTGGATGACAAAATGAGATTCTAGGAAAAAGAGGAAAAGACTGGGTATTCTGATGCTCCTTCTACAGAGGAAAGTTGCTCTTTTTTTCTTTAAAAAGGACCACATTCAGATTTGTGATGAGGAGGCCGGAGGTAAACATAGTAACAGTAACCAGAAACAAGAGGCAGGACTATACCCCTTCATACTGCCTGGTTATCCATCGTGCATGTACTGAGTGGGCTGGGGGTGGGGAAAGACACAGTGCTGAGGGTAAACTGAGCTATGGTGGCCGTATGACTCCTGCACTGCAGTGTTAAAGCAGCACACACACACACACACACACACACACAGAGGGTTAAGAAAAGGGTCAAGTGTAGATTTTGGACAGAATGTGCTGGTCTGACCTGTGTGAAAAAGGGTAGGTAGGTGGTGAGATTGGGGGGACGGAGGGACAGAAAGCAGAGAAGAAGATCCCCTCTGCATTGCTGAACTCTCCTCTACCTCCACCTGACCCCCTGATCCCCCACCTCAGATCCCAAAATAGCCTGTGCTCCTTCAACTCTGCTAGGCCCGAGGCTGTCACCATGCCACGGCCAAGATATTCTCACAGGACTCTCACTCACACAGAGACAGAGAGAGAGACAGAGAGAGAGAAAGAACACACACATCTTGCTCTACCTCCATGTTTGACAGGTTACTTTCTAGACTACACTTAGAAATACTGTCCTCTACTATCCTCAGTCACAAGCTCTGAGCAGCAACGGATCTCTTGCCTCTTTGTGTGTGTGTGTGCGTGTGTGTGTGTGAGACTGTAGGGGTATCATCTTTTTTCAGCTTGTCTCGTTGGGTGCTCTCTATCTCACTTGGCCCCCTCCAGCCTTTGTGCATTCCTGTGCGGGCCAGACAGCCGCTGGTGACATAACAGCGCTCACAGGGAAACGATCCCACATATTCAGGCTAGATTTCAGGCTGTGGGACACCTCCCACCTCCCATCCGAGTCTGATTACCCTCTGCCCCTACACCACCTAACACACCCATGACGTGACAAGGTACAGCTCACAGCTGATATGAAGTAATACTGAGTGATGAGATTTTTCATTGGATTTTAATCCTGGACAATCACTTAGACCAGACTGACTTCTTCATTAAAAGAAAATAAATACCTTTGTCATCTACAGATCAAGGTGACTGCTGAGTTTCAAGATCCTCTTTCCACTTTGGTTAATTTACCTACTGACAAATTTGCAGTTTGAACAGAACAGGAAACTCTGGTTCCCAGCAGCCCACACAAGAGGCTGGAAAAACTGAGCTACATCTAAACTTTACTGCAGTTCTCAGCTTTCAAAAACAACTTTTTAAACATCATTAACAAAACTTATTACATGTATATTTGATATACCCTTTTGGATTTATTGAAATCAATCATAAATTTTGCATCAAGAGTCAATTTTACCCTGTAATTATGTGCTGGTGAAACTGCTTCCAAATAACCTCAAACCTGACTGACTGTATGTAGCATGTTGGCCACATAAATTCAGGGTCTGACTGGATCTTATTTTCATAGTTTTCTTTCAGTTATGATAAGATTTTCTTCACCAAATTAAGAACCAAAACCTAGGAACATGGCAAAAGCAGACAACAGACAGGATGTAAAGAAGCCAACAGTGAAGCCAGGTCATCTAAACATTTTGTCTGGAGGTAAAACTGAAAAGCAGCAGAACAGAAATGTTGGTGAGAATTCCTCACTGCTCAGAAAAAACTGTGCTCACACACATCTACAGGAAGCACAGAGGGTCAAAGGTGAACATGGAAGTTGGTCTGTAAGCTCCAGCAATAATAACTGACCACTGTTGACTTTCAGTTTCTCCTCTACATAAATGAGCTGGTGACAACAATCTGACTGTCAGTGTTAGGAATAGTGTTCAAAGCCTTGAAGCCAAGAATCAGGGTGCATGAAAGCTGACATTCTGTTAAAGAGGGAGACACTCAGCCCAGCACAGATCGGTATCATCTCACAATCACTTGTCTGACCAGTAATTGAGAAGGACTATTCTCGTCCTGGGTTTTGGTCTCGTTATCATCGTCTCCCTCTCTCACAAGCCTCTATCTGCCCGTTTAAAGAGAATGGGAAGATCAGTGTATGGTTTCTATAGTGCACTGTAGCAGGGAGGGGGTGGGGTGGAAGTGGTGGTGGGGCACTCTCCATCTATGTAATGGAGGAGCTGGTGCTCTCCACTGCCTGCCAAGAGCTGGAAAGATATGTAGGGGTGGAGGAGGTGAGGAGAGCGAGAAAACACAAGGAAGGAAGGAAGGAAGGAAGGAGAGAGAGAGAGAGAGAGAGAGAGAGAGAGAGATGAGGGGGAGGGAGGAGTCACTACTACTGACACACATGCACACATACACACCAGAAACATGGCGACTCCCCTCCCCCACTACTCACACATCCATGGCACAGGAAAAAAAAACTGGAGGAGCTTGTACATACTGGGTTGAATGACTTCACATACATACATACATGGCATCCTGCCATTCCTCCAAGTCTCCACACCACCAAAAATAAAAAACTACCATGGCTGATCAACCAATGACCTGTTCTTCTCTGGCAGAAATCAAGCAGCCCCCCCCCGCCCCCCCCAGAGGCAAATTCACTCAGTCACTATGCTGTCTGTTTATGATCAAGAGCCAACACCACACCAGACCATATCAAATCATCTCAGCTGTGCACAGACTCTTATTAATAACAAGCTGCCCTTAAACAGTAATGAGTAATAACTGATGAAGAGCTCACAGCTGATGAGGAAGTTGCTGCAGCTTAACCCAACGTTGCAGTTAAACAACAGTCAACGGTAGAGTAAAGGCTGGTGAGCTCAAAGGTTTCACTGCTGGAAACAAGGACAGATCTGCAGCAGCTTGGCGTCTACTTGACATGCTAAGCTAGTCCCACATTTTCTTCACTAAGCATGTCTAAAAATGTAGTGCAGCGTAAGCACGTTAACACACGAGCTGGAAGCAGGTACATTCCTGCAGCACTTCACGCCTTTACTGTGGCTTTTAGTGTAATGGTGGAAACGGACGATCAAACGTGTCACTGTCTTTGCCAACATTGTCAAGTCTGACGGACGTTATACTGGTGAACAGGTTCAGCCAAATATTTGAGTGGCACTAGTTTCCTTCTATAGGGCAGTATTGTCTGCACATGTCTGTAAATGTTAAGGCTGCAACTGATGATTATGAATTAATGATGAATGACTGAATTAATCTGCTGATTATTTTCTTGATTCAATCGATAAAATACCAGAAAATTGTGCAAAAAGTCTCGATCACAGTTTCTTAAAGTCAAGGATATTCAATTTGATATAAAACAGAGAAAGGCAGGAAATATTTAAACTTGAGGCTGAAAGCAGCAATTATTGACACGTTTGCTTGAAAATTATTTCAACAATTTGTTGATTATGAAAACAGTTGCCATTTATTTTTCTGTCCATCAACAAATCAATTCATTCCTTCACAGCTGCAATTCTAGTAGAGACACATATGAAAGATAAAATCTCTTCCTCTTATCAAGTCCACTAATGAGGTAGATGCATGTAATTATTTTGATTTCTCAAACGCAATTTTGACGGGAGCTGAAATGATTAGCCAATTAAACAATTAATCAACAAATAAATTGGCCATTTTGATGATGTTCAATATCATTTATCAAGAAAAAAAAAAAAAAAACACCAAACTTTCTGTTGCAGCTTCTCCAGTGTCAGGACATGTTGCTGTTTTACATCAGAGGGTTTTGGACTGTTTGGTCAGAATAAACAAAATACTTGAAGACCTCAGCTTGGGGCAAACTCCGAGTTCTTAAAACTGTTCAAACCAAACAATTAACTGAAAAAACAATCAACCGATTACAGCTGATGAAAATAATTAGTAGTTGCAGTCGACATAGTGAGATGTAGATAATGAAAAAGGGGCTGTGTATGCAGCCGTCTTGTGACTTTAGATCTGAGGATAATACAGCTGGATATACATTGTGTTACGGGGTTAACAGGCCTGTCCATAAACTTATTTATGTAACTGTTTACATGCGTCACCTCATGTGCTCTATACATTGGATACTGAACATGGCATTTGCCCAGTAGACACTTGAGCTCAGGCTATTCTTCAAACAAATTCAGTTTGCACAAACTAAATTGTGTCGTCCGACCGCATCTGAAATGTTTGTCGCTGTTATTAATACTCAAAGCCGAGGCGACACGCCTGCTGTCACAGAGAGCGGCAGGACATGATAATAGTTCAAATTGGGATAATGGTGCAGACTTCAAAGCATTCATGATGTTGCACTTGTTTTTACACAAGAAACGTGACAGAGGTGGTTGTATAAAGAAAGACCTCACCTTTGCACACACGGCCGTAGGTGTGTTTGCCTAATACTTGGTTTCAGAAAGCTGAAGATAAAAGTTGTCGGACACAGCTCCTCCCAATTTCCAAGTCAACAAGGTGTTGGAGAGGAGGGTTTTAGAAGGTTTCATCAATCACTTTGTCTGAAAGTGACACTTTTATTGCACTGAGGCACTGGATGTAGTAACTGCATTAGTTTGCATGCACAAAATGTCTTCCCATTCAGCAGGTATGCTAATCGATGAAATAAAGTTCTATTTTGTCTGATTAAATTCATAAGAATCACAAGGTAAGACATGGAGGTAAAGAAATACATACGAGTCAGTTAAAGATTTAGATGCTTGGAGACACTGAAACGTCGACAGTGTAAACAGGGCTGCGAAGTGTCTGTCCACAACATGTAGCACACTCTAGTCCCTGTGTACATCAGTGTTGTAACTTGTATGTATTGCATATACATTGGGCTCCGTGTGGTAAGAAGGCTATATATAAACCTATTTATATTCACCACCGCTTGTGCTCTGCACACACATTTCCACACATCAGAGGAAGACATTCACTCCACTGGAGGGTGGATGACTGACAGCGTGGACTGCTGTGCCTTAATGGCCGACATACCTGATGTGGGTTCAAGTAAGTATACAATCAGTCTGAATGGGTGACACTCTAGTCTGTACTTCTGCATTTCATTGCTGCTTCCCATTTAACATGGCATTTATGGTATCATATTGATTAACTGACACGCTGGGCGGTGCTTTGGGCCGTTAACCCCTTTATTCCGTGTTTTTACTGGTGTTTCATTCAGGGTTTTCGTGTTTATAGAAACATACTTTAGGTGATATAGAATATGATTCCACCAGCGCTTTTTCTTGCATTTTTACCCCCATTATGATGTTTGATGTGAACATTAATTGAAGCTCCTGACCTGTATCTATATCTGCACCTCTGTAACATACCTGGCTGATTGGAAAAACTGCATGAATAAGCAGGTTTACAGGTGTTCCTAATAGAGTGTACATCATCCTCCTCACCAAAACAATCGATGCACTCGAATTTTCAAAAGGACTTCACAGCTGCTTCATGAGTGTTCATTTCCCAATGACCCTACCTCACAGGATGTGCACATATCCCCCAGCGTGGGGTCATGAAGCCAAACTGCAATCTTATCACAGAGCGCACATCGATCTGTGGGGCGTTGATGCAACATGAATCTGTTCCCATAAGATTGATTTATGGAATTCAGGTTACAGACTCTGTATGTACACTATGTGTGAGCAGTAGTGTCCACTGAGGTGACTGGAGCTGCCAAGAGCTGCCCCCTCACTTAAATGTCTTCTGCAGTCACCTTGACTGACCCAGTTTGCCTGAGCAAGTGGCCGTTCAGACAGACTGATGTTTGCTGCTGTCAGTCACGCTTTACAGAAGACAATGGGAAGACTAAACGTGACCTTAGAGCAACAAACTCACACATGAAAGTGCAGCCACAGCTCTTAATGACCGACTACCCTCTCTGTAGAGTTATGAATAAATTAACCATTAGGCATGCCAAATTTCTACACTGTGTTTTTTTTTTGTAAAAACAAATACCTCTAACATCACATTGTTGTGTACATAACTGATATACACATTTCACTGTGTAGTCTGAAACAGCCAGTTATAAACGGTCTTCCAAATACCTAAATTGCTCTGTGCATACAGTTTGTCAGTGCCGTTGACAAATTACCTGTCAAGCCTTTGATGCTTTCCTGTCTGAGTGGAGAATCTCTACAATATGACCGTTTGGTCCATTAACCTATAGAGCTACATTCCCTCCACAACAAATGGTTTGGGTTGGAAGAGAGGGAGAAGTACGTGTGTTACTGGCTTTCAAATGGCTTCCTTTAACAGGGAAGAAAAATCTTAATATCTTTAAGTGTAATGAATATGATGATCATAATTTTGGATGTGGGTGGATAGTTTCATTTTGTATTACCCTGGTTTTTGGCACAGCATGAAAACACACAACACAAGAAGGAATATAGCCGCAAGCGACAATGAGCGAGGTTTAAGTACAGTCAGTACAATCAGCTGACTGTACTTAAACAGACAATCAGCTCTGCAGGTAAACTGGGTATATTCTGTTTTCACAATGCCACAGATAAACACAACAGACGTCTATGACACTGAATGCACTGAAAGTTAAGACGTTTTATACACAGTACATATGCTGAAGTAACAACCTGTGACTCAGTTTCTGTAGCATCTGAACTAATACTTTAGGGGCTTTGAGAATTAATTATGCAAATATTGAAAAAAGTGGAGTGAAGGACTTGGAGCTTGCAGTGGAGCAAAGTTTCATCACATATTACCAGATGTGTTTCAAAAACATTCAAATCTCTACAACCTTCAAGTGATTTTTGACAATGTTTTGAAGATTTGAGTGCTGCATTTCTTCACGTGTGATTCCTCACTTATAAACTCCACACACACTAATCAGTTAAAAGAGAGATGACCTTTGATCATATCTTCTTAGTGTCAGAGAAAAGAATGTAGTCAATTATGAGAAATAAACTTTCTGAATTTTTTCCACCTCTTCCAGGCAGAATGAGGAAAGACTGTTCAGTCTGTCCGAACAGATACACTACATTTGTAGCAACAGCTTAAACCAAATTTGATTTGTGAGCATTTAACGACACTTAAAGACACAATTATAAAAACAACACAGTATCAAAATGAAGAGTAATAACTTCTGTGCAGCTTGACTTTTGATGTGTGAAATTTTCTGAAGATGAAATCAAGTTTGATGCATGTGAAGACTTGAAGAATTTGGACACAACGCAAAATCACATGATCAGTTGTGGAATCATCTACTGAGTCAAGAGAAAAATGTTTTTTGTTTCTAGCTCATGTCTCAAGCTCAAACAGCCAATTACACTTCTGATGTGAAAAACAAACACCAATCTGGGAACAATGGATTAACCCTGCTGCACTCAGTGGGGGCATATCTGAAGTGGGGATATGATGGGCAGCTGTTTGCTGAGCTGCAAAACAATGAAGTTTGTAGTTTTTTGGCCACAAGGAGTCTTTACCTGCTACTTGTGTTTTTCTTGCTTTTGCTTTTCCTTTTCAAGCTTTCCCTCTCTCGACTGCTGATGAAGGGTGGCATGGAGGCATAGCCGTGTTCTGCTTCTGCAAGAAAATCAACAACATAGTGGTCACATGTCCTGCTATCTGGCAATGCAAAATACAGTGTTACCGCACCACAGTGAAAAAGCAGCCAAAGCGAGTGTAGCAAGACTGCAAAATGTGCCAGTTTTGATCTTGATCCCTTTGACATTCAGTAACAATGTCTTGTGCTGAAGTGTCTGCATGCAATGAATGGATTTCATGCAGTATATTTATACAGTATTTTCTCCCCTCTGCCTGGACAATGATGTCATCTTGAACTGGAATAAACCCCACTAGCAAACCACAACAGAAGGAAAGGAGGGGCCTCCATGAAAACAATGTCTCCCTGCACATCTGACTGCATCTGCAACATATGCATTTATTCTTTCATTATCACAAATGCACGTGTGTGTTTGCACACTGCATTATTGCATTATGGCCCCAGAAATGACTTAATAATGATTTGAACCTATTTTAGGCAAGCGATTAATTCGGCTGTATAGTGCAAAATCCAATAACGTTAATGCAATTAATGCATGGCCCGATTACTTAATGTAAAACAATAAAGGACAGGTACAGGATTTAAATGGGCTTCAAAATGACAGGTGCATAAATTAGCGTTTTCTGTGGGGGGATGGGTGTCGATGTGATTTTTCAGAAATAAAACAAACCGTAGTAAACAATGCAATTATACTTTACCTCGTTCTCTGCGATCAAGGTACTCGGCTGCTTCGATCAACATCTGCACCATTCCGATCGCCGCCATTTTCAACAATATCACTGATAATATAACAATCCGATGAGGGATTCCGTGGCTGTACACAACCTGCTTCAGGTCCTACCACTGACTCTCCTTCTCAGCACTCAGGTGGCTCACTGCTCTGTCACTGATTATTTTAAAAGGCGAGAGGTAACGTTAAAGAGTTACTCCTGCAGCGTGTCAAACGGGCTATTTAAAAGTTAAAGGTCATGAATTCAGCACCAATCACTTTTAAAAGCCAAACAGTGTTCGTCTTTAATGATTGTTTAAATGGTTCAGGTCAGGGTTTGTTGTTAGCCGGCTAGTCAAGGCTGGCGCCCCCTCTTTTTAAAATTGTTAGCAAAATATTGTTAGCTTTAGCTATAGGTAGTTCTTCGAAAAAGGCGTCTTGTTGATAAAACAAAACGATGGCTTGACTGACATATAAAAATGAGTCGAGTATTGAGTATATGTTCTGTTCGGGTAAAAAATAAGTTGGCTAATGTTAGCGCTGGAGACAAGTTGCCTGAATAATAAAAAGCAAAAGTTCTTCCTAGCTCGGTTGAATAGTGTAAAAATTGAGCCAATCGAAAGACAAGAGCGTTGTTGGCTTGTTCAGTGGTCACAGACTTGCCTGATGTGAAACAGAAAGAAAAACAAGCTAGCTGTCTTAAAGTTCAACCGACGATGTCATACAACCTTATCGATTCGGGGCTATGTGGCTAATTTTGTGCTGGTTTGTCGCTGATCACGCGTGATACGTCTCGCTGGAAATGCAGATAGCGACTGACATCAGCTAAGGAGCAGTGAGTGTTTATCAAACTGCTGCCAAAATAGTGGCTTGTTGATCTGGACCACGGCTAACTACTGTACTTTACCACAAAGCTTCTGTGTACTGCGATATTATTGGGTACTGGATATACCAAATCAAGCTGCTATTGGACGCTTAAGCCGTCAATCATCGGGAGGGCTCGGCACTGACTGCCACTGAGGGCCTTCTTCCGCCATTTTGGTTCTAATTCTCGTTCAAAAATACTCAGTACGCGGAGCCGCAATGGCCGTCGTTTCTGCACTACACACTCGCGCGCCGTGAATGGTTGCTTTCTGACCAACTTGTTACCTATTGGCTGCTTTGCCCACGAGCTAAAGTGACAACGCCCGCTTGTGACAGAAGACACGCCCCTCTGCCATGCTGTTTCGCGGTGTATGGCAACGATTGGCTCCCGTGGTGTTGTTTGTCTTATTTTTCGATCAGAGATTGGTCAGATTCACATGCTCTCTTACTATTGGTCTATTGGTTCTCCTATCACAGAGTGTCTATCTGCGCAGGCGTACGTCGACTGCTTTCAGAAACCTGACTTCAAAATGAGACGGATGGCCATTATAAACCAGGACTGGAAGTACAATTACATGGAACTGGAACATGGGTTTATTTGCTTAAAAACATCCTTCATCTTGAACTAAATTTAATCCTGGAATGGTAGACCAACTCATAGCGTACACTTACTGAGAACACCAAACTGGATTAAATTTAGCTACACAAGAATATATATCCAAGTACTACCTGAGTGAATGATAAATTAGACTTACAGGGCCTGTTGCCCTGACTTTGTAATACCGTGATAACATTTATTGATGTTAAACATCACAGTGTGAAGACACTAACAATTACCTATTAGAAACTGTTCCTGCACATCAAGGCAGATGCAGTTGACTTTGATACACATTTATACATAATATACATTTTTCAAATCAAGGACTGTAAGCACATTTTCAAAAGCCTTTATTTCAAAAGAAAAAACACCATCCACATCAACAACATAAAGCTCCATGCAGTGTGCCCACACAGGGTCTTCTGTTAATACTCAGCTGTGGTTTACTGCAAACATTATTTACATTTATGTGTTTACTTGTAAAAAGGTATATGCAGAACTGTTGCATCACACAAAACAAGTTAGAGATAACAGGTAAAAGCACAATATCATCCACTGTGAAGGGAGGACAGAGGTAAGCTTCTTGAGTATCACAATGAGACGCTGATACTTTCAAGCAATGAAGTCCAGTGGTCGGTTGAATCCACCTTTTCTGTTCATGTACTGCCTAAAAAAAAATAAATAAATAAATATATAAGAAAACATTGCATCACTGTTACCCTCGCAACACTTGCAGATTACATCATCGTGCACCAATGGGAGAGCTGGGATCTCTGCATAGAAACACCTGCAGAGGTGATTGGCTAGCTACAATAACAGTGGTTTATGCCGAGTGCTCACTGTGAGGGGCCTGAAAAGTTGATGCTATAACTCAGAAACCTGAGCAACAACTGGGCTTCAGACAATAACTTCAAAAAGATAACTCGATAAATAAAACAGGGACTTATGAAACCTTTTCAAAAATTGTCTGTGGCTGTGTGTCGTAAAGCTGCACGACCCACAAACAGCTCTGTACTGTTAGAAACAGCCCCCCCCCCCCCATTGTTGACATACCTGTATTTCCGCTTCATGGTCACATTGACAGCATATGCATTTACTGATCCATCGGTTTTCCTACCCTGTTTGAAAACAATGTTAATGCATCTCACATGTCGCAAATAAAACATCAGAAACATCACAGTTAAAATTATAAAGTGACATTAATTAGGAAGTCTGCTTGACTTACAGTGCGCATTTTATTCATAAAACTAATCTGTTAGGACACTTTAGAAGCTGTCCAAGCCTTTGCAAACCTTTCAAAATTAACTACAAACACTAAACAGAAAAGCATGGATAAATTTTTTATTTACTTGTTGGTACATAAAACCATGACAGGAACTTTTTAAAGACATTATAAAAACAATAAGAATGTTCTGAATGTCCATTATGCATTTTATAATAGTGAGTTGTTTTGATCAACTGACATAAGAGCACCAAGACACTTATTCCAACTTTTCTACAAACAGACTCATCAGCCCTCACTGGCCAACTCAATATTCCCCTTGATTTCATAAGCCTGCATCTGCTTTCTGTGAAGGAGTTGCAAACAAACAGCACAAATGTGAGAAAAAAGTGTGATTTCAGCCCCAGAGATCTGGCTCATTGTCCAGTAGAAGCTGTTCTTAAGTTAGATTTTTACAGTTCTCTGTGTTTTTAGGGTCAGGTGATCAGTCTAAAATATTGAAAAAGAGAAATAACTGTCACCACTGCTCCAAAACAAATAGAATGAACCAGAAATCAGTGAGGTATCGGTTCGATGAGGAACAATCTTTCATCGAGGAACAACAACTACACAGCACAGAGGCCATCAGCTGTATCAACTGTGCTGTTCACATGGTGTTCACATCACGATGGATGCATTGGTGCATCGAGCAAATTCATAGAAATAAATGCAAGTGTACCTCTACCCCTTCAATTTAATTGGAGAATGCAAGGAACTTAATCTGCACTAAACTGCACCTCCTTGTGGCTGCAAAACGTAGGGCAGCCCTCTGTATTCTCACCTTGCTGGTATCGAAGGAGCCAAAGCCCATCGTTTTCATCATCTCAATTTCCTCCTCTGTTTTGCCTTGCATGTCCTCCGCTGTTAAAAAATGATAGCATTGAATTTTGACAAAAAACATAAATGTTGCACCTGAAAATGCCATAAACACTGAAAGCTGAATTCCCTACTTAATTATATGAATATATAATGTCAACATTATTCATTATACCTGATATCTGAATGGGCTTTGCTGCCTTATCCTTTGACTCTTTGCGTTCATCGTCACGTCTGTCTTTTTGTCTCCCAGGAGAGAGGGAGGAGGAGCGATGACGTCTAACAGGAGACCTGCAGAGGGAACACACAGATGGCTGCAGGACGGGTTATCACAACTACAGAGGGCAGAAATGCTGAGTAACGTTGTTCATGGTTTGTTTAAATCTATTTAGGTTGCAGATAAATGTGCTTGTCGAGAAGAAAAAACATAAATGTAAAGTCCACCATTTGCTTCTGTAGGGGGACGCCTCGAAATTTGTATTGGAGGCAAAAAACACTACCTGACAAGGTTTGTAAATAATCTTTCTCCACAAACAGCACACCTGCATCTGTTACTCTCAAAGTAAAAAAGTAACATTGCTGATTTATGTCATAAACCTGAGAAGACAACCAGATACAGCAGCAAAGAGAAAAACTAATCAGGACTTCGAAACTTACCTCGAACGTCTCCTGTGAGGAGACCGCGAGCGACTTCTGCGCCTGTCTCTGTCCCGATCACGAGAACGAGAGCGATCCCTCTCCCTTCGCCTTCGCTCACGCTCCCGTGACGTTGAGCGGGAACGTCTTCTCTCTGCAGGAAATGTGGAAATGAGATCGTGCCGTTAGCTGTTAAGTGAGAAAATTTAAACAGGGCATATTGGCATCCACACACCATAACATTCTTCTTTACATACAGGATTTAATTTTCTGCAACATGTTTCCAATATGCTATACATGTAAAAATGTCACTGGCACCATGTGACTCTTATTTTCTAGTGTTGTATGTACAGTTTGATTTTCTTTTTAGGATACACAGAATTCAAATGTATGCCACAAGGCACTGGGATGAATGCCGGGTGGCCTACTCTGGAAATGAATAAACATGCTTGGAAACTGCCAACATATTGTTCAGGTATATACTTCTTATTGTTGATATAGTTAGAGATACTGCAGCAGTGTCAGTATTGTTTTCCTTTAACCTTTAACTTTTGATCACTTCAGGAAAAACCCATGGCCCACAACATATCCAAGAACACATTAGTATACAGCTGATGTTCTGATGTTCTCTGATCTCAACTAATGTTCCTTCAAAAGCCTTTGTAATCTGGTTGGTAATGCAATCACTGCTTCATGAGGTACAGTTTCAACCAGTATCCTGTAAAACACATTTGGGTTGAGAAGATTGTGACAAGATTTTCGCTGTTGATGCTGAACACTGAGTAGCAAACTCTGTCATATCATATTCAATATCAGAATAATCAGCAGATTGAACCCAAAACCACCATCACCACCACCAGTCTTTGAAGCCAGACAACACTGAGATAAGAGGATAATAATCAGTAGTTACTGCCTCAAATTGGGGCACACAAATAAGATTAATTGAAACAGTGTGATATTATGTGATATATTTGATATATGACCACATATACTGGCCTATACAGAATCTTGGTACAACAGCGGGGGTAAAACAGGTTAAGCTCTTCAGATTTTAATTCTGCTGCTAATTCTACACTTATATTTAGTGACATACTCAAAAAAGTTATGAAACCAAACATATTGCATTTAATAATGATACTGGATTGTCTTTCCGATTTGATGGTGGCTTAAACTGATAATATGGAGACATACTAGCCTGCCTTTATTTGTTCCCATTAATAAGGCATGGTAAGCAACATATCTTTCAGTTATGCGGAAAACGCCACAGAGCAGCTTTAGTTCGGACCACATGTTGTTTAAGACGGGCAGCTAAGTACAAACAGTAGCGCCAACTCGACAGATAGTAGCTTAAGTTTTCTGTATTTTCGCAGTTATGTGTAAAAAATAGCAATAAGCCGAAACAGCATCTTATTTTTCCAATATTTTCTCTTGTACCATTGTTATTTATGAAAAGGACAAAGTGAGTTTTGCACAGACCCAGAATATTCTGCTTTAACATACTCACACACCTACAAAGCCCACTTATTAAACCGTGTTACTGCTGTCTAACGTTAATTTAACGTTAGCTATAATTGTGCTAAATAACTATGCTAACGTTACTTAAATAACTACATAGAGGGGATGCATAGTTAGCTAACTTATAGAAAAGCAGCATTAATGTTATACATGAGTCACGTATTAATGTGTAAAATTAGTGTAAATAGAAGGAAAATAAGTTAATGAACATCTTATCATATGCGTATTCGCTTTCTTCCAAAAAAAGAGAGAACAACTTTAAACCCAAATAATCATACGTTGTGTTCGGTTAGCTAAATTAGCCACTTTTAGCTTCTTACCTCGTCTTTGGGGAGTTCGACTCCTGCTTCTGCCCATTTCCCTAACAGATCAAATCTTAACCTCGTAGATAAACGTACTACTAAATAGAAAAAATGTACTTGCAGATATTAACAATCTGTTAGTTGATTTAATTCCGTTAACATTAATGGCTGCTACTCAGAGGATCTTCTGTTGTCTCTTGTGGTTGGTAGGCCAGCTTCCGATGACCTTTCTCAATAAGAGCGCCCCCTACCGAGCTGGAGGCGAGCCTGTTGTTTTATGGCTGCTGTTCAGATGGCACACAGAGCTGATACATAGAGCTCATTATTACACATAAAACTTATTATCATCATCCATTATTAGCTATTAATGGACATTACTTAGACTATTGTTAGTACTTAGTACTAAACTATTTTAACAAATACTGTGTATTAGTTTTTAGCTAATAGTGGTATTAGCACACAGTAAGATAAATATTCTTATAAACCAAAAGAAGAAAGGCAAGATAATCAAGCAGAGAAAGAGAAGACATTGCTGGTTTTAAATCAAACTTGATCTTTAATGACTGATACATGGTAACCTTGAAATACTCACTTATACGTTCTAATATAAAATAAATTAAAACCATGAGCAAACATCACACATCAGCATTTTGATAACAGCTACTGGTTTAAACAGAAAATAATTACAACTGTTAAGAGGTATTCTGCACACGTACATTTAAAAGAAAATGAGAAAAGTGGAATGTTTAGTACCTTCAGTATCTTCTGTTACTGGGTTTCAAACTGCATTGACAAGCAACAATTTCTTTATGCTTTATCCTTTTTTTTTTGGTAATAGTGGAATTAATAGCGGCTTATGTTTTGTTGCGAGCCATTATATTTTCCCCCTGCTCTCTTTCTCCATGTTTGTCCCTGCTGAAATAACGTCAATAGGCTTTTACACAAAACCAGCATTCAGAAAAGCGCAGTCAGTAGCTATCAGTATATTCCTACACATACTGCACCTGTGCTCACATAGTATACCTGCAACATTTATCTGATAATTAGAATCAAATCATGACTAGAAGGTGCCTATGATGATGAACAAATGCAACATACTAGAATGTCAATATACATATGTCAAGTGCCTATAGGAGGGTAAGGGATGCATAATCCATGGGGACTTAAATTTCCACCGTGTCTTGCAAAGGTGGGGATTGAAATAAACAAAAAAAACAAATTCTGAGCGGTGAGTGCACAGGATCACAGGACTAATCCCAGTTTGAAAACAAACATGTCTGCATGTCTATACAGTGGAGTTAAGTAATGGTTTGGTAGCACAGCAGGTGAAAAATAAGATGTGAGTAATACACGGACTGTGTGTCAGTGTGTCAGTGTGTATGTGTGTGTGTGTGTGCGTTTGTGTGTGCGCGCGTGTGTGAGACAAGCGATGGTGTGTCAAAAAGTTTGGCTGTATGTGACCTGGGTCAAATAGTATGTGAAAATAATCATCAGTGTTTTTAACCTGCTGAAGATGAATAACCACACAGATCAACTCAGTGAGGAGCAGTTTACAGTAGAGCATTTGAAAGTCAGTTTAGTACACTGTGTCTGTGAACGACATCTTGACTGTTTGAATAGATCTGATGTGGTTAAGTCCATCTGCTACTCATAACGCCACACACTAAGAAGTATTTCACAGTAGTATTTCACCGAGGTCTGGTGTGTCTGGACGCCTCAGGTCTCTGCTTTCTCCTTCTGCTTCTTGCTCTTTTTCAGGAACGACGGCGGCTTGAACTTCTTTTTCTTCTTGGACGGGGACTTGGAGGGTGAGCCCTCAGGGGTGCCACCTTGTGGTTTGGCGGGTGGAGCAGCAGGGGTGGAGGAGGTGTCATTGGTTGATAGAGCCTTCATGCCTTTCTCCAGTTCTTCTGTCGTCTGCTTCTCCTCCTCGCCTCCGTTCTGTATGGCTGGAGAGTCGGTCTTTGCCTCTTCTGCTCAGAAAAAAATGAAAAAATGAAAAGATTTTTCAGCTGTCGGACAGAAAGCCTTGAGTGTGGCGGAGCTGCAGAGCTACATGCGAGACATGTCGCTGCAGATGAACATGCTTGCTTAATGAGAAGTGGACTGTCATACGGTTTCTCTGTACTTACTAGTGAGACAAGACCAAAGCACCAGAAGTGTGCCCTATGAATGAGCGAGGAGTAACACAGAAAAGGACAGAGAGACAGACACAGAGGGAGAGAGCACAACACACACAGTAGGTACACAGGCACAAAGATTTCACTACAAAGGGCTGAAATGTAAATCAAACAGTAACAACCCAATATAACAGACATTTTGACTGACACAGGTGTAACTAAAATACAAGAGCCCAGGTGAGACAGAGCTACACCACAAAGAGCCTTTATTATTAGTTACACCTATTTTATGTTTAAAATTTTTGATGAGATAGATCTATTGCACATGCCAAGAAAATCTGACAACCCATGTTACTCCACTTCATATCTAACTGTGACTTTCCACTTCACAGTATCCACACAACTCGCTCTCAACAGTTTTCACACAGACATTTTTTTTACCTGTAGAAAATAGTTTGTGTGAAAACATTTGACAGTGAGGGGTGTGGGTTATCCAGAGAAACCGGGACACAGATGTTGCTGAGAGCTACGATCACCACATATAAAATACCATTCACTTCTGTTGTGTTGGGTGGAGGCAGAAATCTCCGACATGCAGTGTATACCTCCAAAACAGGGCACATAAAACCAGAACATGTTGAGATAGATGACACGACCAGATACTACAGAGGGTGTTTTTGTCTTTTGTCTTGACAAATAATCTGAATTTTGTACCAGGTTTTAGGGTTAGGGTTATGGGAATATATTTGATCAGTTTCCTAGACAATGCTCAGGTTATGTTATGTCTATGGTCTAAGTATTGTAATGTATGTAGAGATATATTCAGATCTGTTTCTTGTGCTGCTGTAACATGAATTTCCTCTCTGACAATGAACTAAGTCTCATCTCATCTCATGGAGAATTGAGCTGAGTTTAAACGGTACTGCATGTGCTTCATGTAGAGTTTGCAGTTGTAGTCTATCTACGTTAGAGAATTTTGTTATATCATCATTAGTCTTCTTTATCCTCTATGTGGGGCTCAGGGATTTTCAGGGCTACGTAAGTGTGACTGTAAGGTCTTATGTTTATGCTTTTATTGTGAATATTACATTCGGCTATTGGTTGGTTATTGTGCAGGAAAGAAATCATTTTCTCTGTCTCTCTCTGTGCTTTTGTCACTGGTGTGAAGTTGGTGGGACTCCAAGTCTCGTACCTCCATCCAACAAACATTAGTCAGCAACATCTGAGTCGAAGTCTGATGACAGTTATCATTTGATCACTGTCAGTCACATCTGATCAAAACACACCTACACAGTCCTAATGGAGCTGATTCACTGGATTGTTCTGAGCGTTGAACTCTTCATTAACAATAACTAAACAGTTATCATCATCATAATACTTCACATAATAACAATGCATATTTAAATTTTTAATCTACAACCTTTGAACAATCTGTGTGAACAGAGACACTATCTACTGCACATGAGGAGGAGTAACATGGTCGTCAGTGAGTATTTGACGCATGAGAGGCAGAAGCAGCACTAAGAGACTGGGAGCAGGCCGCTGGTCACAGAGCCAGGATGCAAGGCAAGCAGGGCAGACGCTCGGTGCTCTGCCAAGCCTCACCTGAGAGAGGAGGGGGGCTCGGTGGAGGGCCCTTTATGGGGGAGGTAGCAGGGGAAGACTCCTTGTCATTTGCCACCTCCTCCTCCCCTACTCGCGCAAACACACAGACACACACAGTGAGGAACAGTGAGGGCAGTGCAGGAAGTTAAGATTTGTGAGGCAAAGAGAGGTGGACACAGTTTACACATCAGTCACAAGTGAAGGTGCCGTGTGAAGCATCTTAACTTAAAAAAATCATTAAAGAATTTAAAACACTCATTCATGACTATAAACAAAAACAACTGATGTTCAGATTTTTTGTGTCCATCAGCAAAAAACAACAATCTGTTGTATTGCTTAGCAACACAACACACAGGAGGGACAGAGGAGGAGAAACAGGACTAAAGGTTTCGCCTTTTCCTACAATAACAGATAATGGAAAAGTGAAAACTACACAGTAATTTTAATTTGAAATTGATATACTGGTATTTAATGATGTAACACACAGCACCCTCAAGATGGTTAGAAGAAAGTACACAACGCTTTACTGGTGAAAGTGATGGTTCACATATTACATTGTCTTTATGTCTAGACTATATACAGTATATAGCCAGATGTATGTGGACACGCCTGACTGACAAAAGACAGAGGAGTCAAACATATAAACAAATACATTAACAAATAATACTGTTGGTTAAAAAGTTAAAATGAGGTGTAAATAGAAACATTAAGCTTCATGGTTTTTTCTTAAACTCCAAGCAGTTGGTAAAAAAACGCTTTTTTATTTTTCCTTTATTTCAAATCACTTGAGAAAATATGGAATGTATGGAATGAGAGGTTCAACCATCACATACGGGTATCATGTTAAACTGTCCACATACATCTTGGCCATATAGTGTTTAGGACTATATGGCTATATACTAAAACTATTAATAAGACAACTTGAGAATAAATAGATACGTACCGTATACAAGCGTTATTATAGTATAGAGTATAAAGTTATAGATATAGAGTTATTATCATTTGAGTGTGTGAGTTGAGCTGAAGTAACTGTACCATCGGTCCCTCCATCCTGTTTCCTCTGCACCTCTTTGCGGTACTCCTCCAGCTCCTGGTCCGTCAGCTGGTTGAAGGGGTTGGGGGGTTCTGGTTCCAGTGGGATTTTGGGTGGGCTGACTGGAGACTAAGAGACAAGAAGAGACACAAAATCACAGCTTTGAACTCAGAGAACAAAAGAGACAGATGTCTGGAGAGCACAGAGGTTGCACTTT
Organism: Seriola dumerili; assembly: GCF_002260705.1. Taxonomy (NCBI): domain Eukaryota; kingdom Metazoa; phylum Chordata; class Actinopteri; order Carangiformes; family Carangidae; genus Seriola; species Seriola dumerili. The sequence continues at coordinate 9,851,468 of NW_019174272.1, read as the reverse complement.
ACCGGAGGACTCTCCTCCGTAATGACGCTGGCCAGGACTTGAGACTGTGGTCCCGCCGTCTTCATGTCCTGACGATTCTGCTGTCGGATCTGAGGAGACAACATCCACCCGTAAACAGCTTTTGACTCATATGACAGAGTGAAGAAGGCGAGAAGATGAGGAAAGGCAAGGAGGAGTTACCTTGTTTCGTGTCTCAATCACCTCCTGAGGGTTGGTGAAAAGAGGCACAAACTGGTTTGGGTTCTCCATCTTGATGGACGTGCTGCCGGCTTGTGTCACCTCTTCTGTCTTCAACCACTGAGGAAGAGAAAACCAACATCAAAACAACAACTCACAATCCACTTTTAAAAGAAAAAATAGTAGAAGTCAATGACTCAGTGTGGCTGTATTATTAAGTCAGACAAGGGGCAGGAAAAACGTTGCTTTCTACATTAAAACTTTCCTTTAAAAAGTATGTTTTTAAGAAGGAGATTTATTACTATTGAGTTTATGTTTTTGCCAGCAGAGGGCAGACTCTGCACTGCAGCAGTCCTCCTGAGCAAGTGGGCTTTCCCCTGCAATGCAGAGGAGAGGAGAGAGAGGAGGGTGGGAGGGACAGAGGAGGAGGAGGAGGAGGGAGAGGCAAGCTCCTCCCAGTGATGTCAGTCAGTCAGACTCATATTGCTCCTCTCCCTGAAGGACTCATCACCGCCGCTCTGATCACTCTGTCCTCTGAAGTACAGACATAAAAACAAACGCTCCACAGTCTTAATCAACCCTCATATGAACCACAGGTTGATTCTGGATACAGAAATATCCTCGGTGGAGTGCAAATCAAATATCATCAGTGTCTTTTCAAATCATCAGAGAGATGGTGAGTTAATAACTCTGTTACTGTGTCTGTCTCCACACCTCAGTGAGCTTCAAGCCCTTTCTTCCTTTCCTGCTCACAGCTCACATTAATCTCACTCCAGGCTCTGATCCCTCTGCTCTCCAGCTCCTCTTTAACTTCTTTTATAACTACATACAGTCTACGTATCCTCACTATCTGATTGGGAGTCATCACACAACTTCTAATGTCACAGTTTGCAACTTTATTTGAGACAGTTCCTGCGCTGCTACAGTGAGATCTGTTCAGTGAATCAGTGAAGCCTCACAGTGGTGCGCTGGTGTCCAGGGCTGGCCTGCTCCTGGCTGACTTTTTGGTAGGTGTTGGGGGTGTTGAGCCATCGGGTCCTCTCCTGCTGCTGGCGCTGGGCAAAGGGGTGCTGCCTCAGAGCCGGGTGGACTCCGTCGTCGTCAAACTGGTGGAAGGCCGTGGCGGTCGCAGGCACCTCCACCTCCCTCCGCATCCGCGACCGCTCCAGCAGCACAGGGAAACGGTACGTGTAGCCGGTACGGTAGCCCTGAGAAACGACAGATGGAGGAAGCTTTAGGGTGTGATGACAACATCACCTCACCCTCTGAAGGACAGAGAGTAGACGCTTTTCTCAGGGTGCATACCTCAGCCACCACTGCACTCTCTCAACAGGGAACTACAGCATTTGATGGTATTGTCCCTCAAACAAGCTGTGTCATTGCTCTAATCTCAGTGACTGTGCAGGCTACGGCAGAGAAAGCAGTATTTTTTTTTACCGTGGTCAGCTTCCACCAGCAGCCCCTGGATATTGTGCAACTAAAGTTTCTGTGGTTTGCACTTTTGTGTCACAGAACAGCTGCATCAAAGATGTATTTGCTGTTGAGTTACTGCTGATGTAATCTGAACATTTGATGATGCTGCTGCTTTACACCAAAAGCTTTCCATCTGCAAACCACAGGAAAGCTTTTATGCTTTTATTGTGAAGAAGCTACAGGAAATGCGGCAGTATTTCTCACAGCTATTATGCTGCACTCACATTATAAATGGTTTACGTCTGGAAGCAAGCGTTTACATGATCAGACAGCTCACGGTGGTTGTAGGGTTACAAAGTTGCTGCTAATGGTCAATAAACACATGGGAGCGAGTTAGATGAAGAGCTGCAGCTGACAGACTCTATAGTTTTTGTGAATCAAGGTGAGTAAGACCTTTTATCGTGCCATTCTTTTAATTCCAGCAAATCTTTACTAAACACCATCATCCTCACTGTGAACATGTGTCTCTCTGTTGCCTACCAGATTGTCCAGAGTTCTCATGAGGGCTTCAAACTCATGCTCCCCAACGCGGCTCTTGTGCAGGGGCCCAAAGGTGGAGCCAGCCCAGCCCACGGTGCCGGCCGGGTTCGGTTTATGGTTGGTCCGGTCCAGTAAAATCAGGTTCTGTTCGCCACCAGCACTACACAAAGCTGTCACCTGAAAAAACAAACAACCAAACAGTGATTTAGAACAAGTTGCAGCATGGTGCATTGCACAAAAGCATCTGAACCACATTTACTGTGAGCTGGGAAAATACAACACATCAGGCTCTGTAGATCTGAAGAACTGACGACTGCACAGTCACATTGTGTGCTGCTGGTCCTGTAGGATCACTGCAGTGTCTCTTTTGGCAGGCGACGCTCCTGTAGTGTATTGTAATGCAGAGCAGAGCTGCCGGCTGAATTACAGAGGAAGGGCACCAAGAGAAGCGCGACTGCCCAGGTGGAGCACTGCATCTACATCATGGACACGTGCCAGCTCACTCTCCCACTCACACACACCTACACACATGCAGTGGCAGCACTTTGTCTCTAGTATGTCAGCTGTTAGTCAGTACAGTGCGCGTGTGTGCGCATGTGTGTGTGTGTGTGTGTGTGTGTGTGTGTGTGTGTGTGCTGTTGTTGGGTGGTTGGGTGTGTGCGTGTGTGTCTGTGTGTGTGTGTGTGTGTGTGTGTGTGTGTGTGTGTGTGTGTGTGTGTGTGTGTGGCTGCTGTATACAACCTGGATCTGGCAGGCAGTCTGGATGTGGAAGATGGTGTAGAAGGCCTCCTCCACAGACTCCCCAAGAGCCACGATGCCGTGATTTCTCAGCACCAGAACCTGGGACACACATGAAATCCACATTAACACCGAAATAAAAGCAACTCACGATTAATGAATCCAGTGTGAGGTAACACCACCTTATGTCTTCTCTCTGTTCACTCTTAAAGCTCAGTCAGTCCATGTGGGAGGGGCAGGAGCAGTATCATATTAATGGTTCTGCATTCCTGTGGTCTGCTCACCTTACAGGTGGGTCCCAAGCTCTTCTGCAGCTCCACTCTGTCCTCCTCCTCCTCCATGACTCCGTTGTAGTCATAGTAGGCCACGTCACCGACCAGCAGAGCCTCATGGGAGAGCGGCAGGAGGCCGCACTTCATAGCTGAAACCTAGAGATCGTTTGCTGTCAGTCGTGGCAGCAGAGATCATGAAACAGGCTCAAATTCTCATGCGCTTTACAAGTAAATCCATGCTGGACAATCAGGTGTAATGTTATCAGACTCAAACAGAACAAGACGACCTTGGAGTTGCTAATATCTGTAATCACAAATGATCTAAAATGTGTAACGGAAATGATTCTTCGTGTATGAATGACAGGCACTCAGCCGTGTCTCCCCATGTGAATCTGGACGTGACCAGCAGAGGTCTAATGTGTCTCCTCTAAACACGACAGGACAGAGCTGTGGGCTGATGCCAGCCTCTCCGCTGGCATCAGCCCAGGCTGACTCACTGCAGCTGTGGCCGGTGTGTGGAGGTGAAGTAGACAGCGAACATCTGGCCGGGCCGAGTAGATGGCTGAGTGCAGGCTGAACTTCTCTGGGTCCACGCCCAGGTTGGTGCTGCCCTTCTCCACCACCTCACCCAGGATGTTTACCTTTACCTGTGAAGGCACACAGCCCCATCAGCATGTGTCTCTCAGAGAAGTCAGATCATAATCAATTCTCTAACATGTAGACACCAGTGATATTCTTCATAAATTCAACTTTAAAACTCATGTGGACAGAACCAGGTTTTGGTTGTGCATGTTTTCTTGGACTTCATGCATCAAATTAAAACTTAGGGAGGAAAATTCTCTCAAATAGTATGTAGACCACGGACCAGTGAAACCATTAAAACCAAGAAAAGACTACTAATGAAAACTACAGCTAAAATGACTAGTCAAATAATTGTTCAGGAACCATCTGATAATTGTATAAGTCGATTAACAATAAAAATATCAAATATTCTATAATATTAGCTTTTTGTTTTTGTCTTTGTAAATATATTTTGGTCTGTTGTCCAAAACTGGAGCTGAAAAATCACATTGCGATTATTTTGGCAGATGTTGCGATATGAGTCACGATTTCAGTTAGGATGGTCATTCTTCGATTAATTGTTTAGCCCTAGTGAAAAAAAACTATTTCAAAATAAAATTGTGGGATTAAGAAATTGGGACAGGCATCGCTCACTACATTCTGAAATTTTAAAGTCTAAATGTTAAAATCACTTCATCAAAAAATACAAAATACTATAATAGAGTTAGACAATTCTAGTATTTCTGATTAATAATAAAATTCCATAAAAGTTTGCATCATATCAATAACTTGTCCATAAACAGTCAAAAGGACCAGGTCACATGTGTGAAACCTTCATCCTGACCGGTCTGACTCACCAGACTGGATCCGGTCACCTCACTGTAGGCCAGGCCGTCTGGAAGCACCAGGAAGTGTTCCTGTTCTTTACTGACGCGCAGCTGTCAGCCAGGAAAAAGAACATAAACGTTAGAAATAATAATGCAAAACATTACGTTATTGTGTGAAAACTCTTCTGGTGTTTTTCCATTTGCACAGCACAAAAAGATGAAGACAGAGCACAGACACACAGATTTCTATCATCTGATCACAGATAACAGGTTTCTTCCTGAGCTTGTTACTGCAGCACCTTCCTCTGCATCCACTCTTCTAACTTCACATGACCTGTTTCCTTCATTTAAGCCGGAGTTAATGCAATGCCTTTTCTCTTTATATATTGGAAATTGACCCTTGCAGTGCCTTAATACTGCTGTCAACCCCAGCTGTAACACAGAGGACCAGTCTTTCTCTTCCACTCTCTATAGAGCCAATCAGCTGTTTCACTCAAAAGCCAGTTAAATTATATTTCAGTACCTGCTACTTATGTTGATGACAAGTCTGTTCAGTAAATGTGTTGAGGGAAAAAAAACATAATCCTGGGAAAAGAGAGTGAAACTAACAGTGAGACAGGTGCGGCTGATCTGGGCCCAGCCGTAGAGGTCGAACAGGCGATGGGTGCTGGCCAGCTTGCAGCGCATTAACCTCTCCCCCTTCACCATGGTGCCAGGCTCCCACCCATGCAGGTCGTTGATGGGTGTCACCATCATCATGTCTGTGTGTGGGGGGGAGAAAGAAAGGGAAAGCAGAGAGGGAGAGAGAGCAGAGTGGAGATGATGATCTGCAGAGGTTAGTGGGAGAGTGATTCTTTTACATGTAAACATTTCAACATAAGGAAAATGGCACTGATGGATAACCTCTGGTTCATGTCATTTCTTTCAGATTTTAAGAACGTGTTCTTTTGTGCAATGAAAATCGCACTGTATTTGACATTTGAGCGTGTGTCTTTAGTGCATGTATGAGTATGAGTATCCATGACATAGATAACATGGATATTTTGTGCTCTGAATGCTTCTCCCTGTCTAAACAGAGCAACTTACACATTTACCATCAATATTACTACATGGATATAAGTGACTTTATATAACCCACTGCACAGTCTTATCAGTAAACACCTGTGTTTATGTACAGGGTTGTTAACCCCAATTAAACAATTACAAATAGACCAATAGAACAAATACATTTTCTCTTTGTGGCCAATTTAATTATTTGTGTTTGTCATCCACACAGTCACAAACACACGGACAAACTCGTGTTTCCCTTCAGTCCTAATGTGCACACCGGTGGTTGTATTCATCATGCTGACATCAGATGTTTTAACTTGTCATAGCAGGAGAAGCTCAAGTGGAACTAATAACATTAATAATGACTCTGTTCCATTTAGGATAGAAACACGACGAACACGTCAGGTCGCCAGGGGACACCAACACCACCCACACTGGGCCACCTGTGGGCTGATCAATCACACCGTCAATCCAACTGCATTTCTGCTGCTGCCTCCTCTGTTGTTGCTCTTTAGTTCCACAGGTAAAGTAAATCAGTGTTTGAATGTGTTTGAATATTTACATTTATTTACAATCGTATGTCTGATTTTCTTTTGATATTGATATTGGATTCATTTATTTAAACTCGTCCTGTGCACTACCTGCGCCGAAGGGTTCACTACTTCAAAAAAATTTTTTTTCTAGCTTTAGTGAACAATACCACGTCCTGCTCTATAAATCAAATACACCCGTTAATCAATGTGATGACTTACACCTGTGTCGGGCAAGTATAAAGCATCAATGAGACACCAAGGGAATGAAGTGACTGTGAGGATGGAAGCAGAATGGAAGTATATCCATATGATTTTATGATCAGCGGATACAACATCCAGTCTAATGATGAAATTAATACCCAGAGATTGAGAGCTGACAGCAAAACACTTGGGGTTAAAAATAAAACAGTATTGATTAACAGTACTAAATCTGCTAGTAACAGCAGCTCTGTATCTTACAGTGAAATAGAACAAACCAGCTAACAGTAGATGAGCTAATAATGACCTCAAAACATACAAGCACCAAACACTCCTGCCAGTTAACCTGCTCCTGTCGTTTTAAGTTGTCGACAAAAGTTACAGCTAAAAATCTAGTGATCTCTTCTGTCCATGGCAAACAATGTTTATGCATGTGAGGCTAACAAGGTGAAACACAGCAGAGTAATCAAACAATAAAGAAGCCCTCGAGCTGACAGTGGTACATATGCCTGGGCTGTAGTGAAGTTACCAGGCAAACACCCACCGAGCTAGCAAATGGCTTTACTGGTTGGTTGTTTGAAAATGATTCATTAGAATTAAATAATTGCTACTATCTTAAGAATCCAGAATCTGTCAATGAATTATTGATGGTTGAGTTGCATTGTGGGTAATGTAGGCACCAGGTTTTGACTAGGTAGAAGAAAAAAGGACAATATCTTTGGCTCTGCTGCATCAGATTTGATCATTGAAAAAAAAAAAACTGTCCATCATGAGTCTGACAATGGAGTTCGCCTTTAAAGGTTTGAGCAGAGGTTTTGTTCACGTACTGGAGGGGGAGACTGGCAGAGCAGCTGGAGAGCCGTGTGTAGCCATGAAATCAGCGAGCTGTCTCAGAGCCCAGAGGTTGGATGAGCTGCCACCCTTCTTCATCTGTTCCTGGATCATCACATCCAACTCCTCCCTGAATGACTACACACACACACACACACACACACACACACACACACACACACACACACACACACACACACACACACACAGATGTTAATGTATACATGTATACATACATACATGCATTGACCAAATAATGTAAATAATTTCAGTTTCATAATAATGCTGAATTAAATGCAGAGTATGTAACTTATGCAGCAAGAGGTCTCTCAATCAAAACAATAACAAAAGACAGCATTGGGTGACGTCGTCAAATAGCATGGGATCATGGGAGTTGTTATCTTTCAGGAGGTTTTTACCAGGAGCCGAATTATTATTATTATTATAGATCTCCTCCTCTCCAAATCAAACAGTCCCACTTGTTATAACCGTTAAAAGCACTGAATAAAGCAGTTTCACATTAAAAATCATTGATTCAATGATGCTGTTCGGCAGACACAGGACATCTCGGAGCGGCTGGGAGCTGAGCTGTCTGACATTTTCTCAGCTTTCTACTCTGATAACTTCAGATCCAGACGTCCCAGGACTAAAATCCTTCATCTGGTTCAAATATATATTTGAAAACGACCAAGGTGTAAAACGTGTATCTTAAAAATTTAGCTTAAAGCTGGATTAAAGTAAATTTTGAGTTTCACCTACAACACTGACACGTGTGCATAGAGCATATGACGTCATTGACAGGCGACCGAATGAAACTGAGCATTACCATGATTAAAATCACACATTTCTCTAAGTTTGACTTCTGCTGGAAAAATTTGGGATAATATAATTACACAACTCAACAAAAATATATATAATATAGGTCTAGTGATTTTTAGACATTTAATGTGGAAAGGTTACATATTATAATTTTAAAGCCCTTCTGTGTAGGATTTGAAACTTTCTGGTCAAACCCTGGATTGTCTCAATTTTGTCAAACAAAAAAATGAATCTGAATAATTTGAAAAATGCTATAATCATAAAAACTCACGAGGGCTTTGAAGACCAGCACTGAATTACTAAACACTCGTGAACACTACACTACAGAGGTGAGGGTGAGTAAACATATTTAATGAGCCAGCCTCCCTCCATCAGTCCCTCTCCACTGCACATGGAGTCATGGAGCTTCACTGTTGATCACCCATATGCAGAAACACATAGTCATGCACTGAGAATGCAGTCCAGCACTGACTGCAGCCCGGGCTGTCAAGCAGCATTTGAGAACAGATTTACTCTAATGTGAGGAGATAATCACATCTGGGGGAGAGGAGACAGGGAGACAGAGACAGGAGAAGGACAAAAACAACAGATCATACAAAGACGGACGAACAGTCGTCTCACCGGACTCTGAAGGAGGCTGGAGATGCGTTTCTTATGCTGTGGTCCGGAGCCAGGCGTGGAGTGCTGAGGAGACTGGAGGCTCTCAGTGACTCCATCACTGGGGCTGCGCTGCACCGGGGTGCCCTTGGGGGTGGGGGACGTGCTCATCTTCTACTGTTTTATAGTGGGTGTCTTACAACCAGGTGTGGGTGGAGAGACCTGCAAAAAGACAGTATCAGTAACATTATAAATGCGGCTTAAACAGCTCCTACTTCGAGCGGTAAACACTCTGATGGGATACTACAGCTGACAGTTTTGGAAAACACCCTTTTCACTTTCTTTGCAAGAGTTAGATGAGAAGATCAATACCACTCTCTAATCTGTCCATTAAATATGAAGCTAGAGCCAGGAAATGGTCAGTTTAGCCCAGAGGAAAGACTGAAAACAAAGGGAAACAGCTGGTCCAGATGTGTCCAGAGGTGACAAAACCTACCTACAGCATCTGTAAAGCTCAATAAACAGGTTTCAAGTTTCAATTTGTTTAATTTGCACAGAAACTGAAGAGTGAAAATGAGCTTTTACAGGTTTATATGCTATTGGTCGTATGACTATTTCTTGGTCAGGATCAGTAACTTCCTGAAGTCTCCACCTGTCAAACGGTTGATTTTTGTTAGCTTTGCACAGAGCCAGGCTAGCTATTTACTGCTAAGCTAACCAGCTGTTGGCTGTAGCTTCATGTTTGTCATACATACAGTATGTGCTAGTGATATCAAGCTTCTCATCTGACTCCCCAACTGATGTTGGCTCTTAAAATGCTGCTTTGTTTATTCTGACTATTCTGGTGTTTGGGTCCTCTTGCAGAACTCGAAGCTACTTTTCATGACACCCACTGTGCAGCAGCATGTGACTACAGAAACTCCACTTCACCAGATGACATCCTTTGGGCAACAATGGCAGACAGGTGAACTGAAGCCAGCATTTAGCCAGAGTTTGGATTCAAGTCATTAAATGCAATCAACATCCCATTTCAAACCTGTGAGTCTGAAAACACAGTAAATCAGCTTGACAACAGTCTGGAGGTCGGCTCGAAGGAACATCAAACTACATCATAAGTCAGAAACATTTTATAAATCATACCCCCACACACACACACACACACACACACAAATGGAACAATTCACAGCAACTGAACCGGCCCTTCCTTATGTCAGGAGCTTCGGACAGGATGAATCAAAGGTTCCCAAAGATGATAACGATGATCTGAACACAGCACACAACAAGCTGCGCTGGGTGGATCGGCACACAGGGTTTTTTTTTTTTCTTTAGTCTTTTCTTCATTGTTTCAATTCACCACCTCCGTTATTGTGGCCTAAAGAATTTACCATAACAATATTATCGCAACATCTATAGAAAATTTTAGATAACTAAATAATGCTCTCTGTCAAATTCATCATTAAATTTGTTCATTGTGTTTTGTCCAGATGAACTGATAAAGGAGCCACAATGTCCATCATCTGCCATCATGGTATTATCATGCATGTGTTATTAATACCATATCAATATTTAATGTTCTAAATATCATGCTTATCGTCAATACCGGTATATCGTGACACCTCTAGTTCATACCCATGTGAAATTAACCCGAATTAGGTAAATGTACAGTTCAATAGTGAAGGGGCATTTATAATTTAAAGGTTAAAGACAGAAAATAAAATTAGGTTTTATGAACACAACTGTTTTAATTACACCAGCTATATACTTTTAAAGCAGCAACACAATCCTCTCCATGTGATACAACATTACCACCATGGCTCATCCTAAGAAATGCAAGTAAATGTGCGAATAAGAGAAGAGGAGGGAGAAGATTTTCTAATCTTCCTGAGTTTATGATGTTAAGTTCCTGCCTGAGGATACGCGGTACTCATCAGCACAAAGGGAGTTAAAAACTCTGAAGAGATCCGACAAAGATCAGCTAATATTAAATAAAAACTGTCAGTTCAATCAATATCATTATGTACAATTCAACCTCCAGGCCAATTTGTTTTGTATCTGAACATGTAAACTGAGTATACTGTTGGCGAGTACAAAAATGAACAGTATACTGGACATTAAGCCATGACTCCCTTGCATTCTCAAATGGCAGCGTTAAGATGAAAGACCTACCCTCACATTAATGATCCTGGATTCCTCGGGGGTCTGGCCAGTGGAGATGCAGAGCTATAGAAACGCAGCATTAGCAGTAAAAGCTCACATGCAGACAGCAGCGCCAGAACCACTAACAGGAAGTTAGCTGGTGATACGACTCGGTAATTGGAGAAAGAGTAAAGAGTTACTGTAAGGATCTTCAGAAAGAAGCTGGCCACTCCCCAAATGAAACATACTCAACTCACTCACTCACTCACACTCACACACACACACACACACACACACACACACACACACACACTGTGCTGCAGGGAGCAGATAAGGTCCCAAATACACCACACCCTCCCTCCTGTGCCACATCTGACTAACTGACTCAGTTACTTACTTACTTGATTTGTTGCATCGCTGTAACATATTTACTTGTACATCCCTGATCACATGCACTATCGGCCTCATCCCTCAAGCCTCTAACATAAGGGACAGGCTGTTTTTAAGATGCTCACTCCAAAGGCAGATGAGGAAGTTGCATTAGACCCATGTTCATTACTCAGTCTCATTGCATTGCACATGAGAAACGGACAGATGACTAAACCTTTAATGGTGTTTCTGGATAAACCGTGCATCTGTTCTTTAACATCAGGCTTCCTCGGCTCAAATGCACTGAAACATCACATCAGTCATCCAAAAACATCAGCAAAGGATTAACCGAGGCCCCTAAACATACACTGACAGATCAGTATTATGTTGTTTACAAGCCAAACTGCTCTCAGATAAAAACTGAATGTATAATAGATGGTGTTTCCTTTTTAATTTTTTGTTTCTCATATATATATATCTTTGTAATTAACATTTAAATGCACACAGATGGATGTATTTAACACGTCACTAATTAAAGCAGCAGTCGGTCTATGAAAGCCAGAATGTGAAGCGGCACCTCTCTTTCTCTCTCTCACAATAGAGGATGTTTCACAGTGTATATGACTCTCTCTCTGGGGGTAGAGGGAGCACAGCTGCTGACAGGCAGCAGACAGAAAGCCTCTCCCTCCAGGGAGGGTCCTAATGACTAAGGGGAGACATGGAGATCTGGCGGCTGGCCCGCCATCGCTGCTTCCTCTTATCCTGTGATGGCTGACAGAACTGATTTCCTGCCACTCTTTCATATCCTAGAGGTCGCTTCTTATTTTCAAATAAAAACCATAAAATGGCAATTATGTAAATTGTTTAATGCTTTAAAAAGCTTTTTATAAGTCCATCTGTAACCTAATTATGACTCCCTCACCTGGACTCATGGATCAGGACATTTCATACTGGCATGGTGGACATGTAGATTTGCTATAAGACACATCAGGCTTCACTCTGAGATCTTTAGCCTAAACTTCAAAACTAAAACCAAACTAAACCACCAATTTCCTATGAAATAGAACTTGGTGAACATTATATTCACATTTATAGTGACCTCAGAAAGTATTCAGACCCGTTAACATTGCCATTATTGTCCATCAATCTACACTCGGTGTCTCATAGTGACAGAGTGAAAACATGTTTTAAGAAGAAAAAAAAAAGCAAAACTGAAATCTCTCTCTGTTGGAAAAGTATTGGGACCTTTAGTTCAGTACTTTGTAGAAGCCTCTTTGGCAGCAGTTACAGCCTTAAGTCTTCTCGGGTGAGTCTCTACAAACCTTGCACACCTGGATTTTGGGCCGTTCAAGGACAGTCAGAGACTTGTCCTGAAGCCACTCCAGCTTGGCTGCTTCAGGTCATTGCTGTGCTGAAAGGTAAACCGAAAGTCTCATGTCATGTGGACTCTGGTCTTCTTTAAGGACCTCTCTGCATTTGCCTGCATTCATCCTTCCCTCAATTCTGACCAGTCTCCCTGTCCGTGCAGCTGAGATCACCCCCATAAACATGAAGCCACCAAGCATGGTGTTCGCCATTCTTCCTGTCTGGAGTCCTGCTCAGAGGGTTCAGTTTTTGTCTCATCAGACCAGAGAATCTTCTTCCTCATGCTCTCAGAGTCTTCTAAATCTCATTTGGCAAACTGTAAACAGGCTATCACACCTTTCAGTCAAAGTAGTGTAGCCACTCAACTATACGGGCCTGATTGATGGAGTGCTGCAGAGATGGTCGTCCTTCCTGCAGGTTCTCCCATCTCTGTGACTGTGACTGTTGGGTTCTTGATCAGTGACTCTGTTTGGCTGTGCGGCCAACTCCAGGCACTGTCCTGATGGTTTACAAACTTCTTTCATTTCACAATCATTACTGTGCTCCTGGGAACACTCAGAGCTTTAGAAAAGGTTTTATACCCTCGCCCTGATCTATGCCTCCCCATGATTTCTCAGAGGTCTGCAGAGAGTTTCTTGGATTTCATGGCTTGTTTTTACCTGACCTGCATTGTGAATGGTAGGACTTTAGGTGTGTGCCTCTCTAAACTCTGTCCACTGAATTCAGTTTTCAGGTGGACTCTAGTTCTAGACATGTCTCAAAGATAATTACAGCAAACACTTAAAGAGCCACAGCCAAGGGTCTGAATACTTTTGTAATATATATATATATAAATAAATCTTCTTCTTTTTTTTAAATGTCTAAAACCTTTTCGAAAATCTGTTTTCATTTTGTCATTATGACTAATGGGCAGAAAACAGCAATTTTTTTAATTAAACCTGTGACGGGGTCTGAATACTTTCTGAAGCCACTGTATGTTTGTATCGACTCTGCTGTAAATCTACCCTCTTGCAGTGGTTTAGTCTGTGTCTGAGCATCGACATCCAGCAGCAGGGAGGCAGATAGGGGTATAATTACCTAAGTAGCTCCGGATTGATTTTCTTTGGTTCAGCTTTCATTAGACTTATGTCATAATGGCTGTTCAGTGGATCCCAACCAGTTATGGAACTAGTTTTTAACAAATCAGTAACTTTCCGAACTAGTTTTTAAAAATAAGATAAAGCTAAGGAACTGTGATCTTATTACATCGTATTACAAACATTAAAATTTCCAACCTCATTCTATGATTTTATGAGCTGAAATAAACATGTTTTTAATTTTAAAACTTTTTCTAAATACTTGTTCAGATGCTGCTCTAATTGGCTATCCAAACTGATTACTTCTCAGTTAGTATAACTGAAACTCATTTTCATTTTTTCTGCATTTTTATTGGATATCATTTATTTTCTCACACAGCTTTCAGTCTTATATACCTGCCCAACACAAGACTAAGATAAACCTACACTAAACTAAAACGATTACAACACCATTATTTACAGTAACATAAAAGGCAGACATCTCTGCTGTATTCAACCCGAAATAAATGCACTCATTAAGTCAAAACATTTGATAGAGTGTCTTGCAGAAATGCAGGATACACAAGATGAAAATGCATTAATGAATGTTTAATGAAGAAGTATAATAAATGGGGTCGACAGTGCAGCAGGACATTCCTGACTCTACAGCCTCTAATGGATAATTTGGCCTCCACTTTGGCAAACCACATTGAATATAATAAACAGTATGACAATATACAAATGAAAATGCAGCATGAAAGAATGGGGGAGAGATGGAGTCCACTGTAGTCAAGGGAATATTAAAGTAATTTTGTTTACATTAACTACAGAGTAATATTGTTTGATTATTCCTCATGTGACAGAAACTGCAAAACAGTAATGAAAGAACTTCAACAAACTGTGAATATATTCAGCTCATAAGCTGTATGGTGTTTTTTCGGTCAGTGTTACATATTTACTAATCATTATCAATTGTTTACTCCCTCTATATCTCATGTTTGGTTTCCAATAGCTACAGATTACTACAAGTTCAGGTGTTTTTGACTAAATAAAACAACAAAATCCTGTAAGACTTGGGCAATTTTTACAAGCACAGTTTCTATAACTAGATCAATAAAAGGCTTGATTTTTGTAAGATAACCTACTATATGAGAATGTATAGTGGGCTGTTAATTTCTAATAACATCGACTTTAGCATCAACTTCTTCGACATCACTGTGGCTGCGATCCATCTCAGGTTCAATGTCAGCCATTGTGCTTCGGGATTTATAAAATAAATAAATAAAAAATATGTGTACCTCATACACAGCCTACTGAGTCACATGGGGGAGGACGAGGAGAAAAGGCCTATTGATCAGTAAGTCATGTGAGTGCAGCACACAACACTGAATCTACAGCCTCATATTTCAACCTGAATACACAATATCGTTTTATGGGTTTTTTTTTAAAGCATCCTCCGTTCCTCCACCCGCTAGCGGCCCGCGCTCTGCATGGCTGCCTAGCAACACTCGCACGCGCTGCAGCATCAGCACCAGCAGAGCGGAGGATCAGCTAATGGCCACCCGCAAAATGCAGAGGCCAGCGGCGACGGCACAACACTGCACGCCTCTCCTCGGCGAATTCACAACCATCCACCACGTTTTCCAATCATCCAAAGAGCTCATCATGTCCAACATACTAACAACAGCCTTCAGTGTCCGCAGCACAAACAGCCCGTTTGACCGTGAAACAACAAAAAGCATCACGGGCTCGTTATTGAGCGACATGAGACTCTGCATGGCTACGGCACCAGAACACTTGCAGAGTCACCCTGTAAGCAGACGACACAAATGAGACTCTGAATACATCAGGCCTTCACCGCACAACATAAGACGAAGCAGTATGGACTCAAATCTGTGCGTGAAATAACTGTGCGTTTACTTTCATATTTTATACAAGCATATAATAGAGTCCATCCGTAGAGAGCGTGCAGGCTGCACCATGAGCAGGAACAACACGGTAAACAGCGGGCAGTAAGGACAGCATCGTGTCAGACTGAGACTTCATCAGTGAAATGCGCACACACCGCTCATGCACGCGGCAGGGAGGACCCTGTCCTACGCCCAGTCATTTAACCATGATCGCCGTGTTCGACACAACTAAACAAATATAAGCAGAAGGCTGCTCACCTCAGTGCATCCTCGGGACCGGGTCTTCAGTGTGGGTGCGGCACACCCACAGCCCACAGCCGTCCTCAGAACGAGCAGATGTGCTTGATCACAGATCAGTATTGGGTTGCGACACCAGGGCTCCTTTGTCAGACTATTTCAGGGCCTCAGCTGATTCCAAGTCAATGGACCCTGATGTTTTTCATCGCACAGTGCGCCTGGACCAGCCCACTGCCACGCCTATCCTCAGTCTGACACCCAAGGGTTCCCAGTGGGAACCAATGTCAGCGATGCACTTGGTTATTGTATTTGTAAAGCCTACGTACAGCTCTGGGGGGTTTCTAGTGCTGTCTCCTAAAACGTTGTGTAGTTGGCAAGGCCCAGTTCAAGTGGGACAAAACACATCCCGTTAAAAAGGCGCCACCATCTGTTATAACGGAGGAAGGCCTGTTCACCGGAGTATGGTGGTTTAAAACATGTTAGGTGGTTGTTACGTTACAATTTAGACAGACATCAACAAACAGAGGTAGAAAATTAACCAATAGGTTTTTAAAATATCGATTTGTATTCCCATTTCCTGCCACTTAAAATCTTTACTCCCCTACTTCTTATACAGGGAAATACCATCAGTATATCTCTGCTACATTTATTCACTTTGCTGATAAAGACAAAACACTATTTAAATGGATGAGATTGTTACACACTACACTACATTTAAATATTTAGAATTAGCTCCACCTCTACAAGGCACAACATAAAAATACTACTTATATTTCAGTCCTATCTCAATATACTGTATATCACACTCTGTGAGCGGCATTCTGCATAATGTGTATTTGTATTTTGATACCATCGGAAGTTTGGCTGAACATTTCAGATATCTAAATATTAACTTGTAAGTACTCTTACAGGCTACTGGGGTATTGCTACTTTATTTTTATTTAATTTTTTATTTAATAAAAAAAATGATCTGCACTAAGTGACATAATGGATGAAATAAAACGTATTACAATGTGAAATTTCCACATTACTCATGTATTCTGATGTTTCCAGTTGCACAGTGTAGTAGTGTTAGCAGTGTAGCTAGAAATTAAACCTGAAGTTAAAACTTTAAGCAGGAGACAACTTGGCAAACAGACTTTAATTATATGGGCAGATTCTTCTGGAATAAATTTCTATCTTCAATCAGCACTTCATCAAGTTGATAATTAACAAAGGTTAAATGCAGAAGGTACATATTAGACTTAGAAAACATAAAACACTTTTAAATAGAATTTACAGGAATTGAAGGTGTCTTGTAAATTTAAGGGCTGCCAAGGATACAGTTTGTAAAATGAAAATAAAAACACATTTATATATACTCCAACAAAATCTACATTTGAAAAATAAAATTAAATAAGACAACTAAAATAGGATTTTTCTCAAAGACGATTCATTCTTCAATGCAACAGGCCCCTAAATAAATAAAACAAAAGTTACTTCTATTAAGATTACAGGTTTATTCACCAACAAATTTCTCTTAACACAATGACTACATTCACTGACTTACTGATAGAAATGTCATCCTTGATCTGAAGAGGGAGGACATATCTGAAGGCATGGGCGGTGTCTGAAATCACTCAGTTCACTATGTAGTGCCCTATACTATATTTACCCTTCACCATTTTATCCTTTTTAAATTAGTCCTAATTCTGAGTGAAATTTATGCTCCATATAATTCCCTCAAAAATCCCCAAACAGAACAAAAGAGTAGTGCATTGTTTGCACCCTGTGGACAAAT
This sequence comes from Seriola dumerili, assembly GCF_002260705.1. Lineage (NCBI taxonomy): Eukaryota > Metazoa > Chordata > Actinopteri > Carangiformes > Carangidae > Seriola > Seriola dumerili. The sequence goes on along the minus strand of NW_019174272.1, from coordinate 9,834,060 downwards.
CACATATTTTGTTGATTTTTTTATGTGAAAGGAGGTAAATACAACCCATACAACAAATAACTGATAAACTGATACTGATATACTGTACATAGGAACTTCAGAATAAAGAAAAATTAAAACTTAATTAACTCATCAGGACTTGTAAGGCAGGTCACATAATGATTTGTCAGCTGCTGATAGTATTCCAGAGCTAATAAATTCTCTGACTATTTAAACCTTGAGCTCTTCTAAGCAACTGAAGGAGGATCTGAAAATGAAGCTTACAGATGGCTGTAAAAAAAAAAAAAAAAAAAAAAAACAGCAAAAAAAACCCCAAAACAGTACCACATTACTGTTTCAATCCCATTTTTTAAGTTCATGAAATAAAAAAAACTTACATTGCATGAACAATTAAAAAAAAGTCAGATTTCTTTCAAATACATTTGCTGCAAAAAGAGAGAGATGGTTATTTGTATTTTGTAAAGCCTACGTACAGCTCTGGGGTTTCTAGTGCTGTCTCCTAAAACGTTGTGTAGTTGGCAAGGCCCAGTTCAAGTGGACAAAAACACATCCCGTTAAAAGGCGCCACCATCTGTTATAACGGAGGAAGGCCTGTTCACCGGAGTATGGTGGTTTAAAACATGTTAGGTGGTTGTTACGTTACAATTTAGACAGACACATCAACAAAACAGAGGTAGAAAAATTAACCAATAGGTTTTTTAATTATTCGTAGTATCATTTCCTGCCACTTAAAATCTTTACTCCCCTACTTCTTATACAGGGAAATACCATCAGTATATCTCTGCTACATTTATTCACTTTGCTGATAAAGACAAAACACTATTTAAATGGATGAGATTGTTACACACTACACTACATTTAAATATTTAGAATTAGCTCCACCTCTACAAGGCACAACATAAAAATACTACTTATTATTTCAGTCCTATCTCAATATACTGTATATCACACTCTGTGAGCGGCATTCTGCATAATGTGTGATTTGTATTTTGATACCATCGGAAGTTTGGCTGAACATTTCAGATATCTAAATATTAACTTGTAAGTACTCTTACAGGCTACTGGGGTATTGCTACTTTATTTTTATTTAATTTTTTATTTAATAAAAAAAATGATTCTGCACTAAGTGACATAATGGATGAAATAAAAACGTATTACAATGTGAAATTTCCACATTACTCATGTATTCTGATGTGTAGAGTTGCACAGTGTAGTAGTGTTAGCAGTGTAGCTAGAAATTAAACCTGAAGTTAAAACTTTAAGCAGGAGACAACTTGGCAAACAGACTTTAATTATATGGGCAGATTCTTCTGGAATAAATTTCTATCTTCAATCAGCACTTCATCAAGTTGATAATTAACAAAGGTTAAATGCAGAAGGTACATATTAGACTTAGAAAACATAAAACACTTTTAATAGAATTTACAGGAATTGAAGGTGTCTTGTAAATTTAAGGGCTGCCAAGGATACAGTTTTGTAAAATGAAAATAAAAACACATTTATATATACTCCAACAAAATCTACATTTGAAAAAATAAAATTAAATAAGACAACTAAAATAAGATTTTTTCTCAAAGACGATTCATTCTTCAATGCAACAGGCCCCTAAATAAATAAAAACAAAAGTTACTTCTATTAAGATTACAGGTTTATTCACCAACAAATTTCTCTTAACACAATGACTACATTCACTGACTTACTGATAGAAATGTCATCCTTGATCTGAAGAGGGAGGACATATCTGAAGGCATGGGCGGTGTCTGAAATCACTCAGTTCACTATGTAGTGCCGCTATACTAATATTTACCCTTCACCATTTTATCCTTTTTAAATTAGTCCTAATTCTGAGTGAAATTTATGCTCCATATAATTCCCTCAAAAATCCCCAAACAGAACAAAAGAGTAGTGCATTGTTTGCACCCTGTGGACAAATCACATATTTTGTTGATTTTTTTATGTGAAAGGAGGTAAATACAACCCAATACAACAAATAACTGATAAACTGATACTGATATACTGTACATAGGAACTTCAGAATAAAGAAAAATTAAAACTTAATTAATCATCAGGACTTGTAAGGCAGGTCACATAATGATTTGTCAGCTGCTGATAGTATTCCAGAGCTAATAAATTCTCTGACTATTTAAACCTTGAGCTCTTCTAAGCAACTGAAGGAGGATCTGAAAATGAAGCTTACAGATGGCTGTAA